>NC_086330.1:55235579-56460222 GCF_032445375.1 Bacillus rossius redtenbacheri
AAGATCCAACAAAAAACAGAAATCAATATAACCAATCATTTTTTTAGTAATTTTTCGAATTTCTAGCTAAATAATTACATATTTTCAAAAATTTGGAATTTCAAGATGGCTGATGTGGCGTTGTCAAAAATGGTCGCTGAGGTTCCGATCATAGGCAACGGATGGCGGAAATTCCCGAACAAAGTCAATTCCTCACGACTGACAAGCCAAAAAACCATCAAGTCGTCGTCCCATAAGAAATACATGTGCCCGTTTGCCCATTTTCCATCTACTATCATGCATATTAATATTTACCCCCTTATTTTAAATCATGTGTTTTATGGTGTAATCATAAATAAAATAAATATTTACCTGATAAAATTGACAAAATATTTCAAAAAACACTAAAACCAAATTTCTTTAATTTTATATATTTTTCCAAACGCTTTTATACGAATTTTGGTGATCGAAGCGATATTTATTAATTAAATTATATATAATAAAAATTGAGCTTGTTATTAAGTAGAATAATGATAATAATAGTAAAAAAATAAAAGATTTTAAATGCTCCCTAAAAACCTTTGACAAAGTAAAATTGGTTAGGAATAAATAACCTGAACACTTTCAAGTACGTATATAACTGCATAATCTCGTAACTTAATTTTCACCAATAGTTACGGAACTGGTAGCGTCAGTGTACCTTCAAAACATATTTCCTGGAAACAGCAAGAATTTAAGCAGATATATAATTTACTACTGAAAGAACACAAATATTTGGTACAAAAATTGTGAATCAAACATAATCAATTTAACACCATTTTTTAAAACTGTAATATAGTAAATATTATTGTAATTACTATGAGATACAGTATAAGAACCATTTCTAAAGCAATATACGTATATTAAATAATTTGATACTTGCTTCTAAGAAATTATATTTTTATTCAATTTAGAGACCAATTTTAACACAGAAAAAATTATGAAAAGTATGTAATGTCATCTAGTAAAATTAAACATTCAGAAATTCTGTCGTTATGTGTTCTGTTAAACACGCAAAAAAATAAGTTTGCGAAATGTTGATCAAAAATTAATGTGAGTGAATTGCTGGATAAACAGTAACGTCCTTTAAAAAAATGCAATGTCCTCTTAATACCGCAGAAAGCTTGCCCTCATCTCCACAAAGTTATGAGAGCCTAATAATACCCGGTTCGCCTGACCTCTCCGCATACGCTCAAACGAGTCCCTGCCGCCACGCGAGGGGTCCCAACCAAGCCAAGGGTCCCCCATCCATGATGTATTTATTATGGGAGAGCTTTATTGGCCACTACCAATGAGAAACGTGATGTTTTTGTGGGGCGGACCAAGGGCCAAGGGCCAAGGGCTAGCAGAAGGTCTCGTGGAGAGGGGTTCAAAGAAGGGGAATTGTTCGTGCATCGGACGAGGTCGTACATCTCTATCTGCCCAGTCACCGCTACGTCGTTTTAACACGCGAATAGTCTCCTAATGCTTCGCGCGGATTACTAACTACCAGAGGAATATTCCCGTCTCAAAGCGAAGCGAGGTCCTTCGCCGCTCATTACGAGGACCACAAGCACGTCACGACCACTGCAGGCGAAGGTCTCCCTTAGAACAGGGGTGACCAAATATCGGGGCCCACAGGCCATTCCCGTGTACGGAACTCCAAAAATCGACAAACAATGTTAACAGTAATCTTCAGATAGCAATGCAGTATTGATGAGGACTGGGGAAATTCGCGTTTTCTGTGACCTCCAGGATAGATTCCAAGATTCTCTAATCACCCGGGAAAACGTCTCCTTTTCATTAGCTGCAGGTTTGTAAAGCATCTCAACTGGATAGCTTGTGATTTGATACTTACATACAGTCCTCCAGATAAACAATGAACCAATGGCGGAAGCAGCACAAATGTATAACTATTTGAATTTTAGCATGTCACAAAAATAATCCACTAGTTTTTCTGGTCTACAGTTATTGAGAAAATTTCCTGAGTCCAGTTTCTTGATATATAGTGTTTCCTAACATCTAATGTAAAAAAACAGTTTTCCCGTCTGGAAAAAGTCAGGAAGAGCAAAGCAGTCTCCTTGTGGCTGTTTTATATGTAGCTAGATGATGGAAAATTTGGCGATTCCAATAACCTCCAGGATCGACTGCACAGCTATCAACATACTAGGATGAAATGCCACACGTTCATCGACATTGGGTCTTGTTTGATTTGGATTGCCTGCGAATCGATACTCATTTGGTTGAAGGTTTCCCATTGGCACAATGTTCTGCCCAAAGCTGTGAGCCAGTTGTAGCAGCAGTTTAGATTCAGAGGTATTTGGATTTCAGCCTATCGCAAAATGAGACAGCAAAATTTTTCGCTTCAATATACACAACTAGGGACATGCATTTTTTTTTCGCGAAAAGAACTAAACACCAATTAGAACGTAACAAAGTATACCCTCGTTAGAGGTTTCTTACTTGTAATTGGCGACCGTCTCCAAGAGGGGCAATTGCTCTGTTTGGCCGGGCCATTCAGAGCGCCTTTACTTCCGCACAGATTTTCAGTGATTCAGGTGCCAACAGTGAACACGCACCTGGAATAAACCTAACAAGTCACGAAACACAAGACGATTCTACGGTGTTTTAACGCACAACTGGTCTCGACATCATATTCGTGAAATGTGCATGCCCTTTACTCATGACGCGTCATGAGTAGAGACCGGAAAAATTCGCGGGTTCAGTGACCTCCAGGATAGACTCCAATATCCTCTACACACTGGGGCAAATGCCAACTGTTCATTGGCTGCTGACTTGCGAGTCGTCTCGACTGGGTGGCCTGTGATTCGACAATTCTATGAGTGAGGGTCTCTAATTGGCCCCCAGTCCTCCAGATTAACAGTGAACCAATGACAGAAGCAGCACTAAGGTATAATTATTTGAATTTTAGCATAACACGAAATGAACCCGCGAATTTTTCAGGTCTCTAGTTGTGAGGGTTAATTAAAGAAAAGGTTTATGGGTTTAAAAGTTAGTTTAAATGACTAGTAAGGATCACTCGGTTACATTTATCATGTTATGTGAAATCAAACAATAGACATGGCTAGAAGCGTAGAGTAATCACTTATAAAGAACAATGGAAAGAGAAATGAAGCTGGTTAAGTTCCTGTCGTGCCCGCGCTGTCGTGAATGCCTGCGGCGGAGCTGGGATGCCACAGCGAGCGGTGATCGACGCGTCCCGGCCAGGGCTGGACGCGGGGCGGAGCCGTCTCGCTCGGGACCAACCAGCGTCGCGACGCTCTCGGTCGCCGGGGCGTCCACGAGGCTCGACGAGGGCGGCAGGCGGTCGGCCAGGAACAGGAAACACCCCCCCCCCCCCCCTTCCAACCATCTTCAACTGGTTCCTCGTTTTCCAAAACCTTGATGTCAGAGTATGCATTTATCAACTGCTTCAACAAGACACTTCAAGACACTACTGCATGCATTTATGAGAATAAGTTAAACAAAAATCTTGCAACTAAAAGATTCAGTAATAAAATAATGCAATAGTAAAAGCCCAGAATCCTTACACGTTTATTGTGATGTTTCTCTATAGGTATTTTTACTCATGACTGTATATGGTATCACCTATAAACTGCTTTTATTTATTTTACTTTGAAAAAACCATAGACATAAATTAAATAATAAATAAAATCCTATGCCTAAGTTTTATGAAATGAACGGTATATTTTAATAGCTATAATGAGGTAATTGAGGTGAATTTCACTTAATTTCGGTGTTATGCAGTGTCTTTAGGTACTTCCATTTCGGACCTTAAAAGTTGAATAAAAGTTGGGTCCGCCACTATCCTCTTAAAAAGGGAGGGGATATAAAAACCAAAAGATGCCATCTTTGTTTCAAAAATATTTAAGGCCATTAAAATTTTCTGTCGTTTATATTAAAAAAAATTGCATCGTCTAAGCAGCGTATATTAGTTTTATATTAGTTACAACTGATGATTATATTTACTAGCTGCTACAAAGAGTTGACCTTATGATGTCGTTAATGTTAAGTTTGTATTCTATTATTTATAAGAATGACTGTAACATTAAAAACAATATAAATATACACAGATATTTTTGTATATGATATATGCTTAAATAAAGAAAAAATGTTCCCTATAAAACTATAACAAATTTGTTATAGCATAAAAACTGTTGAAAACATGTCATATTTTAAAGTAAACAAGGTAATGAATTTAATTTTTGATGTGTAATTTCCTGAAGGGAACGGATGTCGCATGGAAAGGTAATGTGTAACCACGGTGCTGCCATTTGTGGTGGGTGGCGTAAACCATAGTTCAAAAAGCCAAAGGAAAAATGATGGTATTAACTATTTAATGCATTTTAACAATATGGGATGTATTTTAACAGAATTCCTTATAAGCGCAAAGACGGGATTTAGTATTTTTTAAAGTCTATTTCATTTTTATGGGAGCCGTTTCATTTTATAGTTGAAAATTCCACTCTACAAATCTAATGATTCGATAGTCGACATAGCTGCTTCGGCAACGAATACTTGTGCTGGTTTTGGAAACTACGTACCTATTTGATTCGCGTCCAGAGATTTAGTTTAAAACGCCATTTGCAAATATTTATCAAGTTCGGTATTATTTTACGTTGAATTTATTGTACTATTTCCGGTATTGTGAGTGATTTTGCAACTTCAGAACACATTAAATTTGCCATTACTGATGTTAGATGTTACTCATCTCCGTCGAGTCCTGAAAGACTGGCTCGCTTTTTATTACGTAGCCACTATTTGCTCATCCCTGCGGCGTGCGCATCGCGATAGCACCTGCAGAATGTCCGCATGACCGTGTAACGGTTAATAATAACCCCGCAAGGTCGTGGCGAGACACCGAGGAAGATGACTTCACCGCGCGGACTCTCAGACGGAACCATCCCGCCAATAGTCCCGGAGATCGCATGCGTCACCTCTCGTACACTGTCAAAAGTTGCAGTGCGTTTACGGCCTTTTCAACGGAGAATGCACCCCTAATAACACCGAAGGTTTCTTCGTGATTAAAATATGACTGCTCTATACATAAAAGTTTGTAAATGGAACAGAAATATTCATGTAAATTTACACATATGTGTTAATTTCTATATTTACATGTTAACAATTGCATCAACACAAAATAGTGTTTGCAGTAATACCGGGTTCTTGCTCGTGCATTTACGCAATGTGCTGTCCCAGTTAAGTCGTTCCAAGAACAGTTTTCCAGTATTAACTGCGCTCATTAATAAAAACAATTAAAACAAAATAAAGTCAAATCATCGTATATTCTGTTAGCTTTTCCATTGTTTTTTTTTAAATATATGCTTGAATGTAATATCAAATAAAACATCAAATTACACTCCAGTTTTCGTAAGAATTGCTCTGTATTATCTCAAAAAATAATGTATTTAATATATGCAAAAATAACCATAGCCATGTGTTGTACAAAGTCACAACATATATTTCTTGTAGCTTTACAAACTATTTCTAGACAACTGGTTTCCAAAGGAACTTTTCGTAAGAGAACAGAATTTGTTTTCTTTGTGGATCCTCGTAGAAACTTCGCAGGAATATGACATCCTAGTTCTGTGAACCCTTTTAAACAGGGTATAAATGCACGTGCAAGGGAAGAGGGTGTTTCTTCTGCAGACTTAAGGTCTTTTAGTTTTTTTTTAGTACTATAAAATGATTCTTTAAAATTTATGCTAAATACAAGTAAACTCAGCACCCTGAATTTACGAAGGTAAACTGTTTGTTTACCATGAGAGTCTGATAATTTTAATCAACTTTCTTCGTAACCTTAAGGTGAAAAATTTAAAAAGGTATAGCTTGAAATAAAAGTCATGCTGTCCTATACTTTATACTTCCAAGCCGCCCAGAAATAAGCATCACACCAGCATGTCTTCACGGCAGTATTTTAAAGACGCGGAATGCATCTTGTCAAAAAGGGTTTATAGTGAATGAGTTAAGAGTAGGGCAGGCATTTTTCGCGTAAATATCTGAACACTTATTAGACTGCAACAAGGTATACCTGCACCTGTGGTTTCTTCCTTGTGATTGGCGGCCGTCTGCGAGAGAATTCATTGCCTTATTTGACGGAGCCACTCAGGACGCGTTTACTTCCACACTGAATCACTGTGATTGGTGTTGTTACAATCGATATGTACCTGGGAGAAACTCACACAATCACGAAACACAGACGGTTCTACAGTGTTTTAACTTTCATCTAGTCTCGAAATATTTTCGCGAAATCTGCATGCCCCTAGTTAAGAGTGAATTAAATGAAACCTAAAGATTCGATGAACTCGAGGTCGCTGGAGAAGTAACTAGGTGATGAGTTTAGACTGGAGCATTGACGGAATGAATTCGTGGTAGAAATGGGATGACCTCGAGAGCATCTCCCCCCCCCCCCCCTCCAAGGGCTGGTCCAAGACACCGTCCACCACGTTTCACACTTGCGAAAACTCAGTTTTCTTTCCCCAGCAGGAAACGAATTCGGACCTCTCAACCCCGTGACTTTCTGTCAAAGCTAACATAAGTAGGTATAATTTAGGTTTAATAATGCCAAGTAATTAATAACTAAATTTAAAATGATGGAATTAAATTTAATGAGTCAGTAATTTTTTTAATGCTGAGTATTGAAAACCCAAAAAGAGGCTTTATTTGGGCTTATAACAACTAGCAATAAATCGCTCAGTGACATAAAGATGAAAATAAACTATTATTTACGGCAATGTACGAAATCATATGTTAAAAAGACATCCAGGAAAAAAGGAAATGAAAAAATACAAGATAAACGACGTCTTAAATGAATTTATTTATATATATACATAACACTTAATGAAGTTTAGAAATTGTTATCTAGTAGATAAAGAAAACTACAGTGACCACAACACACTGTAAAATTATAACACGTGCGAAAGGTTAAATTTTAATAACATATGAGTCCTTTTCTCAGTCACAACAAAAAATACAAGTTGGCAGATGAAAGTCAATTTACAACCTTACTAAGGTACCTTGACCAAATAAGGCCCGGGTCCAAATAAGGCCCATCATTGAGTTTACTAGGATAGCAAAGAGGTTTTCACCGGACGAGACATGCTGCGGACAGCCTCTGGCATCTAGCGTTCAGTGCAGGTAGGGGAGGACGGGGCAAGTTGGCGATGTTAAGAGTTCGCCATTTTTTATAATTTTAATTTGGGAAATACGATTTCCTTCTCTCCAGACACGATTAGAATAGTCTTTTGTCGTGGTGTAACTACATGGAAAAATCTATGTTTCTATATTATCTCCAAAATTCTGCCCTTTTAAAAATATAATGCAAATGTGCCATCTTGCCCCGTTACCGGGGCAAGATGACTTTGACTACGGGGTAAGATGACATTTCTGACACAAGCTTAAACATATTTATTCTTAGAATGCAAACTAATGTAAACTAACTAATTTAACATTGTTACATGCTTTTTTTACATTTATGGCATATTATTAAAGGCTTGGTTTGTTGAAAATTACAATTAATAGTTAACTTACATAACTAATTCAGAGTTGGTGTTTTTATAAACAATAATCGCAAACAAATTTTCCTCCTTCAAAGTTCGAGCAGTCCTCGTGCCACCATGTGTGGCATTTGCAACACTCGATCCAGTCTTCTGATGGAGGGTCGACATAAATCTCATCACACACAGGACACTGCACTTCGGATATTTGAGCTGAAGTCATGCCTGGAGAAAGTTGGAGCTTCTTGGATTTTTCTCGAGAATCGAACTTCAGTTTCTTAGTAACAGTTCCTTTTTTGGCATCTCGAGACTCATGTCTTTATTGCTTCAAACGTTCTTGTTCTATCCTCTGAGCTTTTCTCTGAACCAGCATCGCTTTCATGGGTGAGCTTGTGATGATACTTGCACATTGCTTATGACTTATCCTTTTTCTCACATATGGTCTTTCTTTAGGCAATGGTTTGAAATCGAAAACACTTCGGCACAGTTTTGGCTCAACAGGAGTAGCATTTATTATAGGTCCTATCTTAATGAGAGTAGCATTTATTAATGGTCCTGGCTCAATGGAAGTAGCATTTCTTGATGGTCCTGGTTCTTCATTTTTCTCTGCCTGATGTTCATTAACTGCTTTTTCCATAGCAAGATCATGATCGGTGGGGTTCGCTGCAGCTAAATCATGCTCAGCAAACACAAGGGGATCATAAGGCTCGATTCCATATTCTCGGAACCCATTGACTGCATTACCGACTGTAGCTGCTTTTAAATAAGCAGTGCTCAGTAGCTCACCAATTTTTTTTTGTCAGTTATGGCTTGCCCTGGATTAGTGACCATAAAGTTGTCACAAGCTTGACTTTAATAGGTTTTCAATGGCCCAAAAAAGGAAACATCCAGCAGTTGAAGACGATGGGTAGTGTGGGGTGGAAATCCGACCATAACGATGTGATTTTCCCGGCAAAAGTTTATAGCCTCCAGTGTTATGTGTGTTTTATGGTTGTCAACAAGCAACAGCACATTAAATTCACTGGTTGGTTTCACATGTAGTTTGAAATGTTTCAAAAACCACACAAATATTTCTCCATTGCTCCAACCATTATCACTGCAATGCCCAACGGTTCCCGGAGGGGCTCTTTCCACAAGTTCAGGTCGCATCCGTTTTCTTGCGAAAACCAAAAAAGGGGGCAGGCAATATCCGCAAGCATTAATGCAACAAATAATAGTAACATTTATTCCTCTCTCTGCCGAAACGATCTTGGAAACTCTCTTATTTCCTGTGGGTAAAATAACCTTTGGTAGCCTATTAGGTACAGTGGAAAGTGCAGATTCATCTGCATTGTAAATGGCAGAAGCTGGAAATCTATGTTTTCCCGCACTTCTTTCAAAATTAAGAAAAACTTGTCAACATTTGGCTTGTTAAAGCCCATTGCTCTGGCAATGGATGTTTCCTCTGGTCTCCGAAAACTGAACTTACATTTTTTCATAAAACTAGCCAACCAATCCTCACCTGCCATCCTGGTCTCCACATTGAACGGATGCGAAATTCCACTATATTCTGCAAATTAAAACACAAGTCTTCTACATTGCTGCTTTGTCATCCCAAAAAACATCGTATCCATTGCTGTCGAGTAGTTCCTTAAATCTTCTAGCTGCTCTTCAGTGAAAACTTCCCGAAATCTTCCACCATGAATAGGCATTTCCTAGAAAAAAATACAATTAGGTAGGCTAAATACTTTTTAATTAGAATTTTTGTTTAATGAAAGCTAGGAAAAAATATAAAAATGTTAACAATATATAGTGGTTAAGAAAAGTATATTGTCTAAGGTAATAATGTGTGGAATTGAATAACCAAATATCTTACCTGTTTGTCCATGAGATATTACTTCGAAGTTTTGAAAATTAAAATACGTCAGACCAAATGTACGAATATCATCTAACAAACAACTAAATGGTGGCAGCGGCTTCACTGTGCGATTCTTTAGTGCCCACCAGTGTGGATCGCTAGTAGTGTCTGTTAGGTGGTGCTATCTAGTAACATGACGTGGAACTAAGTCATTCGTCGTCTTGCCCCGCTCGTCAACTTGCCCCGTCCTCCCCTACAACTTGTTGGTAAGCGAACTGTTCGCCATTTTACACGCATTAGAGACCAGTAAGGAATTCGTAGTAACTGTGGTTACTAATCTCGACGAATCGTGAAAAACGACTTCACATTAAGGTAATGTAACTGACACAAAGTATCTATATACCATTTTAAAGCCCGTGGTTTACAGAATATGTTAGTATGTTTATATATTCTGAACTCTTGTTGTGTATTAAACTGTGAGTAAAACACTTAAAGAATGTGTGTGTTTGCGATAAACTCCAAATAAGGCCCACACTGGAGAACCAAATAAGGCCCGCGGGCCTTATTTGGAACATCTGTTTTCTGAAATTTTTATCTCATTGTTGCAGCGCTAAAGCTTTTTGTAAAACACTGAAACGATTATTTATTGTAAAATAAAAATTTAAAAAACTTTCTTAAAAGGTTAAACTAAAAACTATTTTGTAAAAAATATTTTAAAAACATTTTGCGAAATTAAAACCACAAGGTAACATTTTGCTTATCTTTGATGGTGCATTATCACACTTAGACATAGACATTGTGGAAGCTTCTGAAGCCTACGGAATCTCACTATTCTGCTTACCAAGCAACACAACACATGAGCTGCAGCCTTTTGATCAATCTGTTTTCGGTTCTTATGAAACATTTTGGGATGATGAAGTGTTACTACATTGGTCAAAGCAGACAATCAATCAAGGCCGCACAATAACCAAAAGGATTTTTGGGAAAATATTTAGTAAGGTTTTGACCAAAGCTGCTACGCCAAGTAATGTGGCAAGTGGATTTTCTGCAACTGGCATTTACTCATTTGACCCTACTGTTATCCACGAGAGTGCTTACGCTCCTTCAGAACTTACCAGAATAGAAAACCCAGATGAAACAGCACAAGTATCACAATCTGCAGCCCCAGTTCACCCACAAGAGAGCAAGCATGGGCAGGTAAAAGAGAAAACTCGAAAAATAGCTGACAAACTAAGGTATGTAGAAGACTCATCGTCGGGAACAAGTGATTCAAGTGACTCTTCTCTTGTATCCTGTGATGGCACAGAACCTAGTCTAATCATTTCATTCAAATATATCCTACGGACACCTGAGGTGATGAAAAAGAATAATGTAAATCGAAAAAAATCGCTTAACTACAAAGCTATTGAGGTAACGAAGATATTATTTGAAGTCTCAGAATGATCAAAATTAAGACAAAAAGCCAGGCAATGCTGCCCCAGGAATTACAATGTTAAAAGCAATAAAAAACACTCTGAACCTGCCACACAAAAACATATTGCGATTGGATAGAGTGACACGAAGAAGAAAGGAAAAGAAGCCTGGTATTGTTTCATTTGCACAGAGGACAGGATTGCTGACATGAGACTGTGTGTAAAGTGTAGCCACTATGTTCATGAAGAATGTGTGGGGCTTACTGCTAAGGACAAAATACCAAATTTCATTTTCCCAGTTTGTGCTAGTAAGGCTACTTAGTTTCACAGACATATTGTGTACCTATATGTTCATTTTCAGCTGTGACTTTTCTTTAAAATTTCTGGTTTTTGATTCGAGTGCGAACTTTTAGTATTTACATGTTCAGCTGTAGGAATTTTAATATTTATCGATAGAGGTTCTAAAATGTTACAATTTAATTCAAATTATCTGAATGTGGACTACCACCATTGCACCTTGTAATGTATAGATAGTTTCATTACACTTAATTGTTATTTGACTTCAATTGGCAGTTATTTAAACATGGGCCTTATTTGGTACTGCTGCTGGGCCTTATTCGTAACAGGTGTTCCTAATATGGTCATTTGCATCATTTTTGGATAATGTCATTTGGTACATACAATTAGCTTACTTTTGGTACTTCTGATCATGTATTATCGAAGTACATATGTTTAAGAAGGCTGCTGTCCAACATTCATAAGTTTTGCTATCACACTATTTTTTTTAAATTTTATAGTTAAGGGTGGCCTTATTTGGCTAACTTACCTTATCAAATCTCTTAAATAAAATCTTATTTTCGTTAGTTCAGGATTAAATAAAATATAAAACTTATTGTTACCATTCAAAAAATAGCTATGGATATTTCTTCATAAAACATTATTTTCTAATGTTATGTAACTGTCACTATTAACTATTTTAACAATTATGAAGAGTGTTTGGTTATGCGCTAGCAAGCCCTGCTTGCGACAAGGTCAGAAGTTTCACTCCAGTGGTGTTCACGGGTGTTGTTTTCCACAGAAATGGTTTCCCACAGCCTTTACAGGCATCCATACACTTAAAGCTATAGTAAAATAAATAATTAATTATTCTAATATTTAAGTGTTCAATCAATTATAAAAATTATAATTATAAAAATGTTTATCAATTTTTTATCATGGTTTTTGGATAGACAAGAACGGTATTTTTAATGAAAATACCATGATAATCAAAAAGTGATCAAGTTTGAAATTATTTAAAACTTTATAACACTAAGAATGTTAAGCATTTTAAACACAAAGTACATTCATAAAAAATAGAGACCAAAAATTTATCAGATTTGTTTTAGCGTTGCGTAATATTCTAATTAAAACGCGTATGTTTCTCCTACGCTTAGCCCACGCTTTATCTGGAGAACGGTGTGCCACTGTTAAATCCTCAGAGAAGAAACAAATGCACATGAAATCATTTTAAAAGTTTCAAACGTTGGCAGCCGCCAATGAACCGATGGCACTCTCCCCAGTTGCAGATAAATTTTGCAGCCAATCCTGGAGGTCTTCGAAATCAGAATTTTTCCTATTCTTGTAACTAGAGACCAGAAAAATACGCGAGTTCAGTGACCTCTAGGATGAACTACACAAGACTCTGCGTACTCGGGATAATGCTATCTGCTCATTGGCTGTTCACTCGTTGACACCTGTTAACTTGGGGTGCTCTTGATTCGATACTTATCTGGCTGAGGGTTTTTCATTGGCCGAGAATCCTCCAGATTAGCCGTGAGTAAATTGCAGAAGCAGTACAAAGGCATAGTTATTGCAATTATAGCGTATCTTGAAATGAATCCACTAATTTTTCCGCTACGTATAGCTACCAAAATTAGTATTAAATTTTTTTCCGATTGTTTAGAAGTTTAGAAAAGTTGAATTACATATATAATCACACAAGATTCCTACAGCTGATGCGAATAATTTGTCTACGGGGGAAACATTATGCGCGTTCATAACTGTCATTACCTTGAGAACAATATTCGCGTGATTCCAACCCGTTTGTGGCCACCGAGGCGAAACAATTCACAACCAAGATTAGACCGCAAATGATGAAGCAATTTATTTACATACGTAAAAACTAATCGCGATTTTAATGGCAGGAACAAGACAGCAATCATAGTTTCCAAGGTTGAGTGAGACATGCAAAGTTATTAAATAACTCTAAAGTCTGCATTTCGAAAAAACCTTAATGGTTAAAATACTTTCCAAAACACTAAAGATTTAATTTTTATTGTGGTTTTAGTTGGAGCAACGTTTTTAACTTACATTCACAATTTTTTATGTTAATCGTGTACATACGTTTAGTACTAAGATAACCACGTTTTCATTAACCTAACCCAATAATAAAATACTCTACGTAACAAATTGACTCAGTGTGAAAAATCTAAAAAAATAATAATAATAATAATAATTAAAATTTTTCTTCTAAGTCTTGTTTCTTAATAGTAATAACCAGAGATCTGGCAAAATTCGTATCAATATTTGATAATAGTCTAGTTTGCAAACTTTTGTACACTTGAATGGCCCTGGTTTTTGTTTCACTGGTTATTCATAGAGACCGGAAAAATTCGTGGTTTCATTTCACAACAGACTAGGATCCAAATACTTTTAACTTTTTGCTGCTTCAGTGATTGGGCCACAGTATCTGAAGAACTCTGAGCCAATGAAAAACCCTCAACGTAAGAAGTATCGAATCAAAAGCACCCCAGTTAACAGGTCTAGCGAGTCAGTAGCCAATGAGCAGGTGTACATAGAGGATAGTGGAGACTATCCTAGGTACCATTGAAACTGCGAATTTTTTTCAGTCCCTAGCTACATGATAAACTTTAGCCCAATGACGGAAACCTAACAATAGAATTATGTGCGATTCGGAAAGAGCAAGTGAAATGTGGTAGCAGCCAATGAACACACACCAGTGAATGAACTGTGCAAACGTTTGTAGCGTCTGACCTGAAGACAAAAAATAACGCTAATTTTGCAGGTCTGCGGTGGAGACGCTTGCCTTGGGATCACTGGTTATGATACACTCCATGAAAAGTTAGAACATAATAAAACAAAATAAAACTGATTATTGTCTGACCCAGATGTAAGTGAAATGTACCAGTAGCCAATGAACACATGGCATCACTAGATACTCGGAAATTTTATGGATTCATTTAGTCACCAGTTAGACTGCAAATGATTTGTATTTTAGCATTGCTGTGATGATAGGTTCATAATTTTTCCACCACTCCCCTTTACTACTGTGGGGCCAGTCAACTACATTGTTAGAAAAACAGTAAATTTACGGACTTTCCAACGAAGTTCTCCGTAATTTAAGATAAATTGATCTTTGTAGAATCATAAATGGATTCGGACTTTCGAGTTTAGTGACCAATTGTATTCAGAGTAAACTGCCACTCGGAAAGAAGAAGAGTGTTATTTGCTGTAGACTTGACATGTTTTTTTAAATGTTTGGTTCATTTACAAAAAATATCCTGGTGGATTCATGTTAAAAGTGAGTAAACGTTTCTCGTAAATTTACGAAGATATTCGTTTAAGTACGAAGAAGCACGGGTAATTTGTGATTAGCATTCTTCGTCAATTTACGGAGAAAATTTTTAACAGAGTACCAGCTAGCAGCGTAGAGACAGAAACAGAAGTACCCACTCAAAAGAAGGACAGGTTCTAAAATAAGTAATAAGTAGAGATCGGAAAAATTCGCGGATTCATTTCGTGATAGGCTGAAATTCAAACATGTGTACAATTCTGCTGGTTCTGCTATTGGCTCGCAGTTTAACTGGAGCTCTCTGGGCCAATGAGAGACTATCGACCAAAGAAGCGTCGAATCACAAGCTACCCAGTGGTGACGCCTCACAATTTAGTACCCAATGAACACGCGTGTTTACTTGAGATGTGCAGAGGCCAATGGAGGCTATCCTAGAGGTCATTGAATCCGCGAATTTTTCCGGTCCCTAGTAATAAGCCAGTATACGTGGGCACAACATACACACGACTGTGAATTTTATCTTGGCACCAAATGAATCCATGAAATTTCTGGGTGTCTAGGCATCAACTAAATTTGTGTACGCTTTTATAGAGTCTATTCTCTGGTCAGAAAATAACGCACATCTTCCAGGTCTCTACGCAAAAACCGGTGAGGAGTATTGCAGATAGGTTTATTTTAATTTAGAAACAGGTTGATTGCGTGTGCCAACGTTTCACTTCACGATCAAGTGTTGGACAGGCGGTAACGGTCGACCGACCGGCAGACAGGCGCGGCTCCCCCCGGAGCCGGGGAGGTGACCTCTGGGAGCCTCCGAAGGCCGCCCTGTCACGGACGAGCGGAGACGACCGGGAGACGACAGGGAGACGACCGGGAGACGACAGGGAGACGGGGTCCCCGGCCGACGCAGACTGGTCGGACCGGCTATCTTCCCCGGACATATGAGGCGTGTCGCTCCTGAGGCGCGAGCCCGCCAACCTGCGCCGCGGACAGTGGTCACCTTCTGCCCACACTTGAAACATTTGTGTGAACTCATATAAGTCTGAATAGATTTAAATTTTGCTAGCTGAAGTACCCGGCGTTGTCAGGACTAAACACTAAATTACATAAAAAAACAAAAAAAAAAACATCAGCACTGATTTTCAAGTCTATGAAATGTACAATTGAAAAAACTGGAAATTTTGTTTTTAAAGTCCCATTGATGGCACTATCTCGGTGCATCAAGGCTACGCATCAGTTAAACCAGGACGCCGATCTTCAACTTAATTTTGTGGGAACGCAGGTAAACCTTAGTTAAGACGTGATGGACGCACCAAAATATAGCACGTTACACATGCAAGGCGACACCATCTATTGACGAAATTATAAACTAAACTGTTTTAAGCGCCTTTAGTTCACTAGCAGCCGCGAGCTTTACTAAGCGGATTGGTTTCGCCAAGGAGAAGGATAGGAAGTTTCCAGACCATACTGTATGACCTTGTGGCGGACATAGATAAATGATACAATCTCACTGTTTGTGTGTCTATGACCTTCCTCCTGTGAGTTTCTACTATAAAACTGAATTTATATTATTTCATTTCTATGGAATTTCATGGTTATATGTAGTCTATGTAACTTTCCAACCCATAAACTATCTATATGGAATATATATATATATATATATATATATATATATATATGTATCCGTTACTCCGTTACTTCGTGAATGGATAAACAAACAAACACTCATTCGCATTTATAATATTAGAAGAGATAATTTTTTAATATGTTTATAATATCGTTTGTAATCTTGTGTGTGATTATAGCTATGATAAGCTTATATTTATAGAATTCATAATATATAAAGATACATGATATTTATAAAAACCTCTTAGCCCTAAAGGCCCAAGCAGATAACCAACATTATTATAAAAATTTAAATGGCAGAATGGGAAAGAATAAGAAAAAAAAGCAATTACAAAACTCTTAGTATGTCCACGTTAGGGATAAGTTCAAAAAGACAACAGAGGTAAGCCAATTTGTAAATGGAAATATAGTTATAAATTTACACATTCGGTGTAAGTGTATTTTTACTTTTTGTCGTATAATTCGGAAAAAAGTACATACAGTGTTTGTTATTGTACACATTCTTGTAATAATTTAAAAAAATCCTAGTGTAGGTTGATTTTATAAAACTCAATTTTGAAGTGAAAATACATAGTTGCCGAGTAAATTAACGGTACTTTTGATAGTTTACACTCACAATATCCTAGTAAAATTGCATTAACATTAAGTAAAATAATACGTTATGTTATATAATCATACACCAAAGGTATGTGTGTAATTTTACACAAACAGTTTTCATTTTAAAATACTTTTAGCAAGTGTAAATCTTCTCACTCTTTACACTGTGTGTTCTATAAGGCAACATTCCTTGTGCAAAATTACCACAACATCGTACAGTGTTACAAAAAATGTTCTCAAAATTCAAAATTGGTATAAAACCTCACAGTTGCCGTGTAAAATAACGATTCTTTTGAAAGTTTTACACCCATAAGACCTCTAACTTTAGAAGGGATCTCAGGCGATTTCAATTACCTCTGAGATAACTATAGACTGTGATAGTGGACGTAGCCAGGATTTTATGAAAGAGGAGGTCCAGTATAAACATTATAAAGTAATTTTTATTAGTGTTCTTTACAGCTGAATTCTGAGGGGGAAAAATTTTCGTCACACTAAAATCTCAGGAATATTAAACTTAGGATTCTAAGTTTTAAACATAGGTATAAATTTATATAAAAATTTTGATTGAGAACAGAAAACTTAAGATTTTATTTATTTTAATTGTTTTAAATTCTTTGTTATTCAGTCAAAAGTTTAATGATTTCGTAAACCATAAATACAAAGACGTTTCGGTTGAAGTTTCAGTTACTATCATCAGGGTAATGATCTGCTGCAAGCCAATATACCAAAGACAATGGCTGCGAAAACATGCGATCCTTATATATACAATCTTGTGTTTTTAAGTATAAAAGTAATAATTATATGTAACGTGGTTGGTATTCGGCCGTTAGTTTACTCGTTTATTTCCTTGAGTTGAAGAACGTTTAAAAAATATTTTTAAAAAATCATGTAAATAACATTTTATGGTCGCAAAATTTTTTTTTCGTCATAATGATACTCGTCATACGAGCGTGATGTGTGACCGATTATGGCCACAACGGACCATTAATGGCGTAGAAAGAAGACTTTTGCTTCGTCGTGAACAAAATTCTTTTGAAAGCTCTGTTAATGTCTTGTTCACGTCAACTGTGACTCGTTCCACTAGAAACCTAAAATTTATTTTATAGGCATAGTGGGCTTTTTCCATGCTTTATTTAAATTTGAAACTTATATTTTCTGTGGTCTCATTAATCTAACGGTTGCTTAAGAGTTATGCTGAATCAATCTGAGATTTTAAAACGCAACAAACTTTCATTTCTTACTGGGGATTCGAACCTTGATACTTTTGTAACGAAGCTCATTGGCACTTTAACCACTTTAACTTAAATTTTATTTTTTTCTAACTATAAATGTGTACCTATGTTATGCCACTGCTTCCACTGAAGCAGATTAGAGAATGTAATGATAGCAATAACTGATCCCAAATCCTGAGATTGTGGGTTGAAATCAAAAGTGGATTTTAATTTTAAGGATGAATAACACCACTCGTATATCGACAGTTACGTGGGGACCTTAATATTATCTCAAACGAATGATTTTAGCTCTGAAGTAGGTACAAAAACCTGTTGGAGATCAATGTGTCTGTCCAAGGCATTCAAATGACAAAGAGTATAGGACGCAAGAAATTCCGTACTTCCACGGACAGCTAGCAGCTTGATTGGGTGATCTACGGAACAACTTTAAAGTCATTAGCTTACGGATTATGCTAAGTTTTTCTGTAAGAGCGTTTGAGCAGATAAGCGCTAAAGAACTATAGAGATTCTTGACATTGTAGGTTAAACCTATATTTTATGAATTTAAAGAGAGAGTAGGTTCATTTGTTTGTAACTTTCAAAAAATTACTGGACGGTGCTACAATGCTATTTTATTCCTGAATTGATATCAGCTAAGATATATTTTTAAAAATTTATTTTTCCTTAAGATAATAATATGAGTAACTGAAACCGGAGGTAAAATACTGAACTAATTTCTTTTTTGGCTTACACCGATTAAACCGTTACAAGTATAACTAAATTGTGCACACGTGCGTTCAAAATATATGCTATTTCATAAATTACGCAAGTGAACATAATTTTCATAAATTAAAACATTATTTCTATAATTATATTGCCCATCACATAGACAGAGAATTTATTTAATCATTTTAAATTTAAACTTAAATACAAAGTAAAATGAGCTAGTCTTTCTGTACTCGTCAGTGATGCGTAACATAACCTCGGTAACGATTGAAATCATTTATAATATCGCAAATACACTGTCTTATAATACTAAACTTTAGCCTCGAACATGAAATTTAAAGCAGAACTATTTAAAAATAATGCCAAGCGTGGTAAATGTATACAAAATGTGTCAAGTACTTTTCTGGACGCAAATCACACGTACTTTTCCCACCTATCGCTAGAATTAGCTGCCGGAATCGCAAAAGTGGCTAGCCCCCATCACGCGCAGAGAGCAGCACATTCGCTACGTCGACTATCGAACCATTCGATTAGAAGAAATAAATTTTAAACTAATATGAAATGGCTATGATAAAAGCGAAAAATACTTGAAAAAAATTTTAAACTCTGACTTTGGACCGGATTTTTTAAAAAAACGTTTTTTTATAATGCCCATATTATTAAATTTCATTAAAAGGTTAATACGATAAGCTTTCCCTTTGTCATTGTAAACATTGGCTCGCGCCAGCCACTATAATATAGCAGCACTGTTGACAGTATTTACCTGTTACACATTTTTGTTTCATTTACGAATTTACTGCCATCAAATGCTCTATCCCGAGAGCTAAGATGCTCCAAACAAAAGAAAATAGTTTAAGCTTGGCATTAATTTAGATATTAGTTTTTTATGGTTCATATTAAAATAAAATTTTCTCAGATCAAAATACGTATTTCGTCAACCGTGAAAATATCACAGCTAGTTGTTAATGAGATAACCTACCATTTTACGGTACAATTTTTTTACTACATTGCTCTACTCTTCGTTAATTCGACACGTGTTAGAAGTCCTCGAGTCAATGACATTCACTTAGCCATCGTCAGTGTGGGTTACACATTGCTTCTAACACAAGCAGCAACAGTTTGCCATTCCTAGAGGCGAAAAAAAATCGGAGGATTGATTTCATGTCGCGCTAAAATTAAAATACTTATATATTTGTGCTGCTTCTCACAATTAATCTGGACTGTGAGCCAATTAGAGACCCACAAGAGAAGAAATAGTGGTTAGCAAGTTAACCACTTGGGACGTTTCAACCGTTTCTTGCAATAGAAGAAGGTAAGACCTGGGAACAGGTGAAGATGTTGGCTGGAATCAGGATCGTATGGAGATGCCTTGTTGATGCCTTATGTCCAACGATCGACAACAGGAATTAAGTAAGTCAACCATTCCTCCACACTGTGTAGTTTTTTTGTATTTGGAACATAAATATTAATTTAAAATCACAGATATTTGTAAATATGTACATTTACATGAAAAAATCTCTATCACTACAAAATTGCGTTCACAGGAACACCCACTTTGTGTTGCCCCACTACCTCCGATAGTTATAAGTTATTTTTCAACTGTTACATAATTATCTTTTCAGTATTAATTGTACACAATACTAAGCATATTAAAAACTGATAAAGACAAATTATTGATATTCGATAATATTTTCCGTGGTTTGAAAAAAAATCCTGTTCGAACTAAAAATCAATTAAAATATAACGATATCGTAAGAAATACTCAGTATTATTTGGGAAAAAAGGATTTTTTGTATGTGTTTTCCCAGATTACAATATCTTTCTTGTAGTATAAGAAAATATTTCTTGGCAAATGGTGTCCAAAGGAAAATATTTTAAAAGTACAGAAACATTTTTTCTCTGTGTAGTTTCTCAGTACAGAGCGAAGGGCGCGCTAGGATGCCTGCCACCCGGGCCGCACCTAGCAAGTCCAGCAAGGGCGCACATGCACACCCAGGCCGCGAGGCAGGAACGCACCGCGCGCGGCGGAAGACTGCTGCCCCTCGACGGGGACTGCGCTCCGGGTCACTCTCCTCCAATAGGGTCGCGCCGAGAAGGTGAAAGTGCCGGCTGCGCCCGCCCGCGCCTACGACGACGCCTGTTCGAGGAAGCGATCTCGCGCTAACTGGGTGGTACGCTACATTATGTTGCTTCCAAAATTTTACATGTCTTCGCACGTAATTTTAAGTACATTCAAAACAAACTCATATTTAATTTTTCATAGAATTTTTCCTACCGCTGAAAAAGGCCTTATTTAATATATTTATGAACTTAAAGGAATAGGTACATATTTATTACGAAATCTTTAAATCATGTGGCATAATTTTTGTATTAACAGCCTTCGTCTTAAAGCTCTTTTTTTTAGTATACCATACATAAATAAATTTAAAAAAAAATTAAAACCATAAAAACCTGCTTTTTCAAAGTTTTGGGAAAACCAAATTTTAATTGATTTAATGAATAATATACTTAAAATAAAGAGTATTGAAATCAAACTATATAGGAACGGTTAATACAATATAGTGTACAATATGATATCATGCTTTCAAAAGCTGTTAGGACCAAATAAAAATTGGCTTTCATGTACATGAATACCAAAAGTGGATGACTTAGTTAGTGGAAAAAACTCTTTACATCAAATTAAATATAGTTATTAAATGAATTTATTTCAAAGCATTTGCGAAAACATGAAATATTAGAAGCAACGTTAATATATTGCCCCGTTAAGGGCCGAATTCAGAGTAGTCTTTCGAAAGCCCAGTCTACGCTTTCACCTGGCAGCCTCTCCAACTCGCGTAGTTCATAAAAGTCTTTCGAGTGACTTCCAGCTGATAGCCTGTTCTCATTCACTTTCGGCAGATATCTAGCAACAATGCACATCATTTTCTCGGATGAGCTGCCCAGTGTGCGTGCGAGAAAGCGCTCTATCTCTTTTCGATTGTCTTTTGTCCGGTTTCCCACCGCAAATACAATGCTTTCAGATGTAACTTGTGTAACGATGGATACGGGACATAACATTACTGTAGCATTTACGTCCGATGAAAAATTGTTATTTCTAATTTTTAAGAAACTATAAAAATTTAATCAATTTGGGACAGTAAAACTTCGTGGGAAAAAATTGCTACAGAGTTCATTACGAACACACTGTGTCTATGCAATCTTTTTTTGGGCAAAACGAAATTTGAACCGTATCAGTTTAATTTCTAAATATATTTTTCAAAATATTCAAGTTACGGTTCTATAATGTGTTTTGTAGAATTTAAAACCAAAAAAAAAAAAGCGTTTTATGTGAAAAATTATTCATCAAAAACGTCAACTGTTGCGTTACCTTTCAACCTAATAATATTTCTAATGAGCTTCAGACCATATTCACATACAAGAAATTGGCTTTCCTTAAGCATTAGTTAACCAACCATGGAACTGCTGAGTAGTTTCAAATGAAAAGCCTTTTGGTTAGTGAATAACTGTCGGAAGACCACTCTGAGTGTGGTCAGTTCACTGAACGTATGTTATTCCAATTTTTGTGTTTCTAAGAAATGATTGTTCTAACCAAAGACAGTTCCATGAGTTACGACTGCTCTAAATTGTGTGTGGAGCACTTGCACGTACATATACCACAAGGCTACCTTCAAACATCTGCACATTTTCCCATTCTCTTCGCGTGTTTGAACAGTCGTTATCCTTACACGTCCCAAAAGACCTTGAGACAGAGGTGATCATCAGTTCTAGTGAATTCCAAGATCCGTGTGTATCATGGCAGAAATAAAGACGGCACCTCACTGACTTACCTGGTTATTTGATGGATTAAGACGTCTAACCTAGCACTTAGTGACTGCGTGAGCCAGTGATGCTTTTGAAGCAGGTATCCACAAATATCTTAGAAAAATGAAACTAACAACAGTCCTAATTTACAATCCTCTAAAATTATTCAAATAATTAGAACTATCCTTACTTGGACAGTTACATCATAGAAACATTCTAACTTAGAAACCAGTTTTTTAATCCTGTTTCAACATAGAACGTTAGTAACTTAGAAATACACAGCTTAGAACCATCAAAAGGTATAACACATAAGTTAGAACCATAATAACATATAACATTATATATTGTGTGTCAAATGTAATGTTAATGTGTTTCTAAGTAACGTGTTTCTATGTGGTGTGTTCCTGAGTGATTGTTTGTCTCTGTTTTGTATTTCTAAGTAATGAGTTTCTTTACTGGGTGTTTATATATAATGTTTTTCTATGCTGTGTGTTTAAAAATAAAGTATTTTAATGATATGTGTGTTTCTACGTAATGTATTTCTCAGTTGTGGTTTCTAAGTAATTTGTCTCTCTATTGTGGTGTCTAAGTAATATTTTTTTCTCTGTTGTGTTTAATATGTTATGTGTTACAATTATTGTGTGTTTCTACGTAATGTGTTTCTAAGTAATGTGTTTCTCTGTAGTGGTTTCTAATTATCATTGTTATTTGTTGTGTTTACTATTTTATGTGTTACACTGTTTGGTTTTTCTACGTAATGTGTTTATATGTTGTGGTTTCTAAGTAATGTGTTTCTCTGTTGTGGTTTCTAAGAAATATTTTCTCTGTTGTGTTTACTATGTTATGTGTTACATTGTTGCGTTTTTCTACGTAATGTGTTTCTACGTAATGTGTTTCTATGCTGTGTGTTCAAATATAAAGTATTTTAATGATATGTGTGTTTCTACATAATGTGTTCCTCTGTTGTGGTTTCTAAGTACTTTGTGTCTATATTGTGGTTTCTAAGTAATATTTTTTCTCTGTTGTGTTTAATATGTTATGTGTTACAATTATTGTGTGTTTCTACGTAATGTGTTCCTAAGTAATGTGTTTCTCTGTTGTGGTTTCTAAGTAATGTGTTTCTCTGTTGTGGTTTCTAAGAAATATTTTCTCTGTTGTGTTTATTATGTTATGTGTTACATTGTTGCGTTTTTCTACGTAATGTGTTTCTACGTAATGTGTTTCTATGCTGTGTGTTCAAATATAAAGTATTTTAATGATATGTGTGTTTCTACATAGTGTGTTCCTCTGTTGTGGTTTCTAAGTACTTTGTGTCTATGTTGTGGTTTCTTAGTAATATTTTTTCTCTGTTGTATTTACTATGTTATGTGCTACACTGTTGTATGTTTCTAAGTAATGTTTTTTTTTTACTGAGTGATGTGTTTCTGAGCGATGACAGCAACTCTCGCGGCGACCCAACCCAAGCCGCCGTGACGTAACGCGTCTCGCTCCCGGGGCTCGGCGCGGCTCCCGCGGACGGCTGCCGGCTGCGGGTGCGTCTCTCGGCACTTCCTGGTGGCCCCTCCCCGTGCTGACCCCTCCACACACCTCCCCGCGGGGCCGCCGCAAAGGTCGAGCTGGCGAGTGGTCGCGGCATCCCGGCACGTGAGCGTGAATGAGCACGAGTTCATCAGGTGCGTTTACCAATGGGCTGTTGCACCGGCAGACACCCATGCCAGAATTAAGTATCAGTACATACATGCGTGTTACGCAGTGCTATTGAATCATCGAATTTTTTTTTCCCATCCCAGTTGCTACATGAAATAGTTCTAAACTTGTTACACATGAAAGCGATTTTGCTATTGCTTTCAAAATTCTGTAATCGCACTTTAGTCAATAAATAATATATAAAAATAACAAATAATAATGTATTATTGTAAGCTTTTATATAATCAATAAATATTAAAAATGCGTATGAAATCTGTACGATAAATTTATGCAATTTGTTTTCTCATTCACATTTTTAATTCCAAGCTTGCACCCTTTTTTCAGAGCTGTTTGTATATTTTTATAATAATAAAATGATAGAAAATGAAAGAAAATAGTACGAATGTAATTTAATATTCTTCTCTTGTAATATCACACCGATAATATATCAAATTCACGCGTATGTCGCAAAACGTCCGACCACTGTCTGAGGTTCCTTTTCGCAAGCAAGCTGGTAACTATTAGAAACCTCTTGTTCGTTAAGATCTATTATTTGTTTTGCTAATACTCACCACATACAGCATGAGATATAGAAATGAAATACAATAATTTTTCTCATATTTAAAAGAAGTATTTTAAAGTTTCACAACCTTTAGAATAACTAAATAAATAACTTAATGTCAGGATATTAGTAATATGCAGAGACTCGTAAGATGTAATTCATTTTTCAAAGTTCTGATTTAGCGTATAGCGAATGGAAAAAAATGGCTGGCTGCGCCCTAAACTGTCCACTCCCACTTTCTTTCGGCTTTTGAGAACAGCCAGATCTGTGGTTTTACACAGAGGTTCTAGTCCTAAGGCTTGGTACCACATGCAATGCTGATTATTTAATTTTTATATATTTGCTGTTAATTCTTACGGATTTTTCTTATAAATTCTATCATTAGTTATCATCACGCTAGTAACCATAGAAAAAATATCATGCCCTGCTTGGTAATATTAGAAATATCTGGTGATAAATTTAGTGAAAAAAACATTAAATGCAAAATGGCTATTATAATAAACTAATAGGAATAGTCATTGCATATTGATGATCGTTTCTTTTAAATTTATTTACAGTTTTAATGCCTCCCAACAGTCAAAGTCCACAAAAAAATGGCAGTTAACTAAGAATATGACAAGTACCTTGGAAAAAATTATACTCATCAACACAGGAAAACGCTAATATGTAGAGGAAGTGCGGGTATTATGGAATAGGCGGGTAATATGGAATAGGCGGGTAATATGGAATAGGTGGATATCTCAGCTGTAAGGTGCTGAAACCTGTGAGAGAGCGGTCGAACTACTTCCCTGTGCTCGCTAGAGGCTATGAATTCAGTCGCATGAACGTCGGTCGTGTATGGGCAGTTTTATAATCAATTGTTTGGTTTTTGCATTTGGAAAGTTTTTGCAGGTGAGTGTTTGAAAAATGTTAACAGTATTTAGAAGTTTCTTAACACTGTTAATCATGATGTATGATAAAGAGTAATAGTCCGCAGTGTTATTTCCAAGGATGTAGTCTTTTCATTTTCAACTAGTAAGGTTAGGAGAACGGCAAATTTTAAATATGGCGAGTCGGGTAATATGGAATAACTACTATTCCATATTACCCGACGAAAATTTAGGTATTCCAAATTGACCGCAATTTGATTAAAAAGTAAATGAACGCTATTAATGTTTATTTAACGCTTAAGAACATAAGTAATAATATGTATTTTCCAGTTATTGTAAGAAATCAGTGTAATTACAAATTATAAATAGCTTCGACTTAGGTAAATGTAATTGTTTTAAGCTTAATATCGTTGTATGTTAGACCACTTAACAAACAATTATTGCTATAGTGCTAAAAATAATACATGCACAAAAAATGCAAACTAAATGTTCTAATGGCTCTCGTTACAGCTTATTGTTTAGGGAGTTGTAATTTTTCAATATTGCCAACGCATGCTCGCACAATTAGAGCAGAAGTCACCTAATGTAGCCTTTTAGGCTTATGCAATGTTATTCTATGCATGTGCCAAACTTGAATGCTACTTTTAGGCGTTGTAAATGTCAACTTGTGCTAATACATTAGTTGCGTATATGCTAAATAAATTTTTGTGGAGCCAGGTTTTCAACTACTTATGACGACCATTACGAAACAAGGGGTTATAATACCTATAGTCTGTTTTTTTTTCTATCTTCCAGAGATGGGTAAAAAGAAAGACAAAACTAAGAAAAGGAAGCTATGGAAGGAGGATCAAATGGCAAAAGCAATCTGCGCTGTAAGGGAGAAGAAGATGGGATACCTCAAGGCATCGAAAGTGTTCCAGGTACCAAGGGCTACACTTTTTAGACTTGCCAACAATAAGGTGCTAGACACCAAGAAAGCAGCATCTACAAAACTTGGTCGTAAGCCATTGTTTACCCCTGAGTTGGAGGAAGAGCTTGTGAAGTACTTAGTTGAAATGGAAGCCATGTTTTATGGCCTTACCAGCAAAGATGTTTGTATATTAGCATTTCAGCTAGCTGTGCGCAATAACTTAGCCCATCCATTTGGACAAAACGACAAAGCAGGGAAAGATTGGTTTCACGGGTTTATGACAAGGAATAAGGACAAGTTGTCTATTCGCAAGCCAACGGGTACATCATTTTCCAGAGCCAAAGGATTTAAAAAAGAAGAAGTGAGTGCGTTTTTCGATCTGCTGGAAAAACAGTTTGAGAAGCATAACTATTCTGCAGATCGCATCTTCAATGTCGATGAAACTGGTTTGTCGGTAGTGCAAAGTAAAATCCCTCATGTTGTAGGACTTCGTGGGAAACGTCAAATCGGGGCCTTGACATCAGCGGAAAGAGGGTCATTAGTAACTATCATTCCATGTATGAGTGCTGGTGGTCAATTTATTCCACGTCTAATTATTTTCCCCCGTACAAACATGAATGAACAACTTATGAGAGGTGCTCCACCTGGCTCTATCGCAACATGCCACCCTAGTGGCTGGGTTCAAACAAACATTATTACTAAGTGGTTTGAGCATTTCCTGCGACATGCAAAACCCACAAAGGAAGCTCCGGTTTTGTTGGTACTGGATGGCCACTCTACCCACAAGAGGAACATTGAACTTATCAACATGGCGAGAGAAAATCATGTAACGATTATCTGCATACCACCTCACACAACACACAAGTTGCAACCGTTAGATAAATCGTTCATGGGACCTTTGAAAACCCACTTCAGTGAAGAGGTTCGTACATTTCTGAGACATAGCTCACGGCCATTCAGTGTGTTTGACATTATGGAATATTTTGGACGTGCTTATTTAAAGGTACAAAGAGGTGACATTGCAGTGAATGGTTTCAAGGCCACAGGAATCTATCCAGTATCCAGGAATATATTCACAGAGGACGATTATCTGCCTTCTGCTTTGACCTTCACGCAACGAAAACAAATTACCGAATCACCTTCAGCATGCAATGATCAATCCACAGATTTCGATACCAGCCCTACAATTTTTCCAGTTCTATCAGTTGCTGGTTGTTCGAAAACGCCTGATTTGGTCTTACCTAGTCATATTTCTCCTGCTCCACCCGCAAATAAAACATCAAACAGGGGTAGAAAGCCAGGAACTTCCTCTGTCCTCACTTCGTCACCATACAAGTCTAAGTTAGAGGCGGATATAACTGCAAAGCAAGTCAAATGTGGCAAAGTCTTGAGTAATGACATTGAAAAATCAAAGAAGAAATTACACTTGAAGCAAGCTCTTGTGCCGAGCAAAAAGATAAAATTAGCGCAGAAACGTTCCTGTTCGTCGAGACATGTTGAAGATGAATCCAACAGTGACAACCAAACTTTCATCTCAGATAAGTCATCCGAGCTGGACTTCATACCCACATCAACGCCTGATTCTGGGGATGCTGAGTGCATATTTTGTCAAGGGATGTTTTCACAGGACTCACGAGGAGAAGTGTGGGTGCGGTGTTTGTCATGTTCGTTATGGGCACATAATGACTGTGCTGGTGCGGAAAAAATGGATTACATTTGCGATTTTTGTAAGTGATTTAAAAAATATTATTTTGTAATTTACACACTCCTCTTCTATTTCTTTCCCTGTTAAGTAAGAATATCTTTATTTAGCTTGACAATATCCGATTTTGGTATTGCAAAGTGCAGTGTTTGTCATGTTATTTATGGTCACATGATGACTGTGCTGAGGTCAGCATAAATGCTTGCATTTGGGTTTTTATTATTATATTATATGTTTATGTATGTTTTTTCATTGAAAGGCATGTATATTTCCTAAATAACCTTAATGTGATTTACAATTAGGTTTACGTTTCCTTAATAACTATGCATATTCCATATTACCCGACTATTTCATATTACCCTCCAATTGTGTTTTTTTGCAAAAATGATATTTTACTGTACTTAATACATGATTTTGCTGTCCGTGTGTATCCAGATATATCGTCATAACTGTAAATTTTACCTGCATGCAATTTCAGATTATAAGCTCTTTCCTTTAACTCAACAACATTGAAATAAAAATGGTATTCCATAATACCCGCACTTCCTCTAACACAAACAAAAAAAACACATGACAACGACAAACACAGGGACAAAACACTAAAAACAACAAATACCAAAGAAACAAATAAAATTATGAAAATAATTAAATAGTTTAGATTAATTATATATTTAATTGAAACACTATTACTTTGTTGTTTTCAAAACATTTGTTAGGAGTATGCATAGTTAGCGAAGATATTTCGAGACTAGCTGAGAGATAAAACACTGTAGTATATTCTTTGGGCATTTAGATCTTTTTAAGTGCTTGCAACCTTTATTAACTACTAACTAATGCGTTGCAATGCCTTAATTATTTCGTTTTGTAATTTGTTTCAGCAAATCTCCATCTCTCTCTACTTCTCTACTCTCTCTATCTCTCTATATATCTCTTTATCTATATATTATATATATATCTTTATCTCTCCTCTATATGTTTATTTATATATCCCTCTCTATATTTCTATATATGTCACTATAGCAATGAAAATATTACAAATATGTTTTTAAATATCTAATTTTTATCTACCTTTTAACCTGCAACAGGTGTGACAACAGCATATAAAAACACGCGCGTATTCAAGTGCAACTTTGTGTCAAAATTGCAAAGCAATCGGTGAAGAACTTTCGAAGGTTTAAGATTTTTAACGAACTAAACATTATTTTTTTAATTTATTTAGATAGCGGGAAAAAACATTACGTACATTTTATTTTATTTATAAATTTTATTTTACTTCTAAGTAATACACAGAAAAAAAAAGATCCTGTGCTGGCTACAACTCTAGCAATACTAGTAATGTTTTTCAAATAATAATAATAATAGTAATAATAGCCAAGGATTTCTGTGCTGTTCACCTTCTGCGATGCATCGCGCGGGATGAGAGGACACGGAAAACATTTTTTTTTTACTTCCTATCAGTTGGTCGTACCTTAGAATATATATTCAAAGGTCGTACTTTCGGATCGCCTTCGACATTCCTAGGTCACCAAGTGGACCGCTAATGTAAATATCACCACCCGGAACTCCTGCAGACTCGTCGTCCTGGTGAGCAGGTTGTTCTGTACCCTGATGTCCTTTATAGCGCAATGGCCACGTGTACTATTTCTGAACAAGTATTTGCTGGTACATATACTCCACTATATACTTACGTGATACGTGCTTGTCGAAATTCGTACATTTATTATCGCCCGTCATAGCGTATAAGATTTAATACTTTTAATGTATGTATGAATGTACTTTAGATAAAAAAAAAACAATTTGGCTCCTCGGTACACAGAAAAAAATGTCTGTACTTAAAAAAATGAAGCCTTTGGAAACCACTTACCAAGAAATAGTTTGTAATACTACAAGGAAGTATTGTAAATTCATACAACACATGGCCGTGGTTATTTTTGCAAATTAAATTACGTTTTTAAAGTTAATACTGTGTATTTCTTACGAAAATTGTTGTTTATTATTATATCTTAATTGATGTTTCATTCAAGTATATATATTTTAAACCACGGAAAAGATAGTGAAATATTCAATAATTTGACTTTATTTTGTCTTATTATACTTATTAATGTACACAGTTAGTACTGGAAAGCTATTCAGGGAATTGTTTGTAAACGACTGTAACTATTGGAGGTACTGGGACAATACCTAGCATAAATGCCCAGGTAAGAATCCAAACCCATTAGTACTGCGAAAGTTATTTTCTAGAGATACATTTGTTTCAAATAAATGTACAAATTTACAAATATCTATAATTTTACTGAAAATATCTGTTCTATTTACAAACAGAATTAGAGTATAATAAAGTATATTGCAAACATTCCCGTCCATTGTCTTATTAACTTTCGTGCCTTTTGAGGCTAAAACACGTTGCAGTTCTAGTGAGTAATGTCGTTTTTATCTGCGTTGCAGCAAGCCTCTTCAGGGTTGAGATTCAACAGAGAACTATCGCCATTTGTCATCATAGGGCGAAGCCCTCAGCGCGGGGGCTCTTGTCTTCCCATTGGTCAGTATTAGTTATATAGGAGGGAAATGGGGCAGGCCCCCTCTTTTCCTTGTCTTTAGCTATTGTTGAGCTGGGTCCAGCGGTTGGTACTAGGGAAGGCTGAGTGCCAGTGTCTCAAACCTCTGTGAATTTCTTTGTTTCCCCCTTCCATCACCGCCTACAAGGGATCAAGAGGGAAGGCAGGGTAAAACATTTCCTGCCTCGATGGTGGCAAATAAATTTTGAAAATGAGATTTGTTTGAGTTTTGACGATTTAGTAAATGTAAGTGGCGTCCAAGATCGTAGGAAAGTGCTGTTTATCCTGAAAACAATCATTGCAGTTAATTAGTGACAAGTGCTGGTGGCAAGGCATCGAAGGCGGTGCTTCGCTCTCATTGGCTAGTGGGTTTGGCTCAAGCCAATTGCCGGAGGGGGCAGTCCGTGGGCTGTTGCGATTTAGTGGGGGTTGGTGAAATTATTTGGGTCCTATGTGGGGCTGTTCGCTGCCAATGAAATTGGTTTTTATTGTTAATTGGTAGGTTTTCCTTAATTGTGAGTCCCCCAGTGGTGTGCACAGACAGCGCGAGGTAGGTGCAATTTTTTTTTTTCCTAACCTAACTAAAACTAAGTGTATTTTGTTTGGGAGGGGTCTGGGTTAGGGAAGACTCTAGGTGCGTCCCAGGCCGAAGCCCTTACGCCTAATCATGCTGGGTTTAAGCCATGCAGAAAGGGAGGCATGCATCGTGTGCTTTGTTCGGGGATTGGCCAACCATGGCAGCAATTGGCGCCATGGCTAACTCCCCTATCTTAATTCTAGACTAATTACTAGATAAGTTGGGCCCAGGTAAAACCTGCATAGACACAGGGAAAACCCTGGGCACTTTCATGCGGGATGCAAAATATCATGCATTATTAGCAGGCAGGTTGAGTACGCTAGTAAAAGGTTCTGGTATTTTTAATTACATTAATATGTTGTATCTAAACCATGGGTCGCTCCCCGGAAGTAGGAGTATGCCAGAGAATGAACCGAGCCCCTCTACCCATGGCTAGTTGGTGCAGTGTGCAGTTGGACTGGGCTGCAGCAATGCAGGGTGAAACTTGAGAAGTACTGGGCACTAGTAGGTGTTGTGTGTTTTTGTTTAATCCTGAACCATAGATCACTTCCCCCCCTTCCTTCTACAGGAAGCGTGGGCAAGGCCTGCGGAAGGGGCGAAACCCCTCGACCCATGTCTGGTCGGTGTACATAATGAGGCGAGGGAGTGCCAGCTCTAACACTACCCCGCCTGACGTGTGCTGAGGCCCCCTGGAGTTAACTACACGACGAGCGGAAGGCTGGTGTGGGTGCGAAGTCTTCGCAGTGAACAGTGAAGTAGGCGGTCTGGATGATGAGGCCGGCTGCGAGGAGCCAGTCGGCCTTGGTTTTGGTGCTGTACGCCACTCGGTACATGTTCGTATATATATATATATATATATATATATATATATATATATATATATATATATATATATCACATATCTTTTTCAGGTAGCCAATCACGGGATTTATAGAACGATGTAGCTCCACAACAATGAATACGCAGGAACGTGATTTCTTGCGTAACCATGCCAGTCGTGGAAACCAAACGCCGACAGCGGAGACGTCATTCGCCCATGCCTCTCCTCGGTGGCCCCACAAAATTCCTTTAAACTCACAGCCGAACTGTCTCACATGGCTCACCAACATCATCACAACCTCCCTCCCCCCCCCCCCCCCCCCGTCTAAATGCGAGTACTTCACCATAAAAACTCGGCCGTCAACCGGTTGTCAAACCCCCTGCCCGGTCGCCAAACCGCACGCGCGTGGCTGCGTGCACCTATCGGCCGAACTCCAAACTACAATCGACACGTTAGGTGCCGTGAGCTGCTGCTCTCACACGGCCATCCGCCGAACTCCGTGTCCAACTCCGCCGCATAAAAACCGCTTTTTGGCCAAACTACTTCTATAACCTCACAATCACCCCGCTAAACCAAAAACCAAATGTGGCACACCACATTTTGCTACATTCTGAGAAATATAAATAGACCATTTTAATAGTATTTAATTATTTTATTTAATGTAAAGACTTATAAATTCGAACAGTTTCATTACTAGTCCTAGCAAGTAACCCGTGGCTTCGAAAAAAACAATTTCAGTTTATTGTTAATATGTTACCATCATAAGAAAAGTTTGCGATTAATTCCTATCTTTTTTTACTTAAGAAGTAGGCACAAGACCGTATAGGATAAATATTTTAAAAAGTAGTAATGCGTAATTCTGTGTAATTTTTAGTACGGATTAGGCATTCGATTTTATAACTCACGTTTCATAGTACTCGAGGACATATTTAACCTTGACGAAATCACACATCTTTTTATTTTCATGAAGGAGCCGATTAAAAAAAACACAGAAATACACAAAAAAAATTTTTTTTTGCTGTATTATTAGGTATGATTTCGTTTACACACACACATTTATTTTGGTTATAGTACCTATGTTCACAAAAATTAAATATTTTTACCTTTTATAAAATGCCCACATTATTTTTAGATTTTTGAAACAATCGCATCTTTATTTAAAACACAGGTTAAAAGTATCACAGTTCTTAATATACCTTTAGTAGTCATAAGGCAGGGGCGCAACAACAGGGGGGGGGGGCAAGGGTATTTTGCCCCCCCCCCCCCTCTGAAACCTTGAAGTGGGGGCAAACGGGGGCAAAGAAAGTGCTGTGTAATCAATTTTTATATGATAAAACTGCTTAAATAGCACCATTTTCCACCTTGAAATACAAATTTTCCCGGGGAGGACCCCCCCGCTTCAATAGGGGGGATCGATGATTCTTTATAAAAAGGTATATTGCCCCCCCCTCTTGGAAATTTAGTTGTTGCGCCCCTGGTCATAGGCCTACATAGTTTTAATTAAACAAAATCCCCAAACTTTTCACCCCTCTCCTCTTTTTTCATCAGGATTTATATGTAAATATAGCCATAACCTTTAACCAAATGAAAACAAGCTCATCCATTTTATTACCGCAAATGTAAAACAAAATTTTTTTTGTATAAACTTTCCTTTATAGTCTATTTAACTTATCTTTCCAAATTAATTATATTTTTGACAAAAAAAAACCCATGGCCTATGTATTTATAGGCCTGCCCAACCAACGGACATTTTTCTCTCGTTCGACGTACATACGTCACGTTGGAGATACTGCAGATGATACTGGCGCTGGATTAGCATTATATCTAAAATAAATTTGAATATTTGAAAAGTAAAAATGCCAAATTGTGCGGTATGTGGTTGCCCGAATCACAATAGAAGATCGAAATGCAACGAAATAAAGTATATAGTTTCCCCAAAAATGAGGATTTAACTCAATGGGTACGTGCGTGTAAACGCAAATACAAAATAAATTTGAATAATGGTAAACGAAAGCACATGTTACTACCCGAGAAATACTTTATAAATAAACACAATAAATTTATATTAAAGATAAAGCTTTTAGATACACTTCGGGTTTATTGCTAAGTAGTTTATAAACAATAGCCTCTTTACCGTTAGTTAAAATTTGAATTTTATAGGCCTAACCAATCATTATTATTGATATTAGCGACTTCTTACTTATCGAACGTAGCTTATGATATGAGTAGCTGTATTATACCTATATATCGATGTTTACATTTTTAAGCATTATCCTAGTATATTTACAATTAGGCTGCAAATTTTAGGTTAGAAACGTGCATTCCCCAAGCTAATTTGTTTCGCTAATTGCAGTATTCTAAAGATATGCAAAAATTAAAAATATTTAAGAGGCCTGCATTGATACATTAGCATGTAGTAGATACAAAAAAACTCTTCCTTTACACATCTCAGGTATGTAATTCCAGATAATGGTCTGTTTTAAAAACAAACTTAGTAGTTTAAATAATACGACAACTTTAGAAAAAATCTGCTTAAAAGGTTAAGTATCTCACTTTGTGTAGTAATAAATAAGAGTCCTGCTTCCAAAATGACTCTCTAAACAAAAATTTGCAACAAGCTAATGATACCTGAATGCAATAGTCTGTTGACAGCAATCACACTGTATGATCCCTCATAATTTTTAAGTGATGTACCCAGTGGCGGATCCGTTTTTTTTGGGGGGGGGGGGAGAGCCTTTAAGGAGGGTCATCTTCCCCAAAGCATCTGGGTCTTCCCTTGACAAATCTCAAATAACTATCTAATAGTATCCTACTTTCTTAGTACTGCACTACAAACAGTGCAATTTTCATAACTTATACTTGCTTAATCCATTTTAGGTAGTTATAATATGTTTTCAAATTTTTAATTTTTCTAAGAAGCCCTCAGCTGGGTCAAGCCCCTTCCAAACCAAAATCATGAATCCACGACTAGATGTACCTATGTTTAATTGTACATTTCTATGCTCCAAAATGGATTCTTAGTGGCACTGCCCACTAATACATCACATACAGCATAACTCAAATTCTGGAAACTCAATCGGTGCCTTCGTGGTTCAGAACCCACAATTACCTTTACATTCTCTCTTCAAAAATCAAGTAAACTTGTACTTTTATCTGTTACATGCTTCAGTAGATGAACTGATATATTGAAGCTCCCTTTATAACATAATATAACATAATAAGTATAAGCTAAAATTTAGGCAAATGTATTACAATCACTCGTTTCATCTTGATGAATATAGAGAGGCTCTGCCTCAGTTGAAACATTGTCACTAACAAATTGAGCATTTTTTTTGTAATATGCAAAGCCTAAGATGATTTCTTAATCGGTACTTTACGTATGCCTATCGCTTAAAATAACAGGTACATACATTTAAAAAAAGAAGAAAAATTAATAACATCAATGATGAGACAATTTAACAGAACATATAAATCTTTAATAAATAATTTTTTTTCAGCTCAGTGGGCTCAATGAAGAAATCATTTGGTTAAAAAAAAAAGCATTTACGTTCTTTTTGTCTAGTGATGCATCCAGTATATCTTTATCGTTTACAATTGTTGGATAGAAATTGGGAGAGTCTTAAATATAAACTATAATTTTAATAGAAATTATTTTCAAATTTTACGACAAATATTACGACATACCTGAATGATTGAGCAAACCTGTTGTCGCCTTGACAATCAGCCCTTACAGCTCAGTTTCATACATGGTGACGCCATGAAGTAGCGTGGTGAGGAAGCCACAGACCACACGATGTTCCGATGGAAAGTTGATCCTGCAGGAACGAAGGAAAATTTCCATTATTGAAAAGTTTTAACTGTTAAACCTTCGTTAGGGGTAAAAACGTTTAATGAGAGGAGATCATTGATTTAAAGAATAGATGGGAAGACACATGATAATGTCCACCACAGTTCCTACTTCTCTTTGAACAGCAAGTGATCTGATTGCTCCACCACCATGACCCCATTATGGAATGGCAAAGTCTATTTACCTTACATATTACATAGGCTTTCAAATGTGCAAAAAATTTTAAAACTTCTGAAGATTTCTTAGTAGTTTCTCTTACTTAAAAGCATTCCATAAAATATTGAAACATAATTTTTTTACTAATTAAGTGGTTTAAACATGTGTTTTCAAAATAACTGTTTGTAATGTAAACTGATATATAATGATTATCTTCATTACCAGGGGAGCAACATTGCATTTATTGTGTGTGTGTCACATGAAATCATAGCCACCACTAGTCCTTGCTGTATTTAACACAATGGAAAACACACCAACACACTATCTTACATGTAGATGAGAACGGACACTCTAGGTGTACGCTGCTTTTATTCTCTTGGTGCTTCCTTGCTTTTGTAGTAAATAACGTAAGCAGCCTCTCCTACAAGGATATTGAAAATATGTACCTGCAATGTGTAACTTTTTCTTGTTCTGCACAAACTCCACATCTCATGTGCATAAATTCTGTGAAACAAATAATTCATTTAAATGCATTTAATACAATATTAAAATGCTCCTGAGCCAGAGAAGATATTTTTGGGTGGGTGTCTTATAAAGTGTCAAGGAAACTATTTTCAGTATCTTAAACCAAAGTGCAATAGACATTTTCTGTTTTGTGAATCCTTTCAAGTAGATATGTATTAGATGCTTTATGTAGAATTGAGTGCTACATCAGTGAAAATATTTTATTTTTTATCACTTATCAACTAAACGAGTCACTGGTAATGACATGAGTATTCTCTCACATCAAAAATATGTTTTATTTTTTTTTAAATTTTATATTTGAAGGCTAGTTGCTGCAACCCAGTGCTCTCGTTTAGCTGAGTTTTCAACTTTTATTGGTCAAACTGTTTGCAATGAATAATGCATTGTTGACCTCAAGACAGTGCTCTGTTTACTGGTGTGCATAGTATGTGAGCAGTTTTCCCCTTTTCACGACCAGTTACGTTTGTTAAACCTGAGAAAACCTGAGTTTTGAATATTATCACTGCGAAACTGCAAATTAAGTTTAGTTAGTCTTTTTTTTTTGCAGAGGTGCTGAACCATAGTTCTTTAAATTATAGCTGTTAAAATGTCTCTTAGAGAGAAAAAAACTGAAAAATTACAAAAGTGTACACAACATGTGTGGCACCCATCTGCCCATAAATTTATACGTATACATGCCCAACCAACGAACACAAGAATTCTTTGTAGTTAAAAGACATCTCTTAACATACTTAAATATTTTGTACAATCTAATTTGTTTAAGGGATTAAATAAATTCTCAGACACAATCTGGAGAGTTAAAAACAAGTTACTAATATTTTACAGGTTTTGTTGCTTTTTAACACTTATGTTTATAATGTATTATAAAATAATTTTCAAGCACAAAGTAAACACAGTATAAATAACAAGTAGTCAATAGGTATTCTTTATTTCCTCAAATATGCTTTTAAAACTAGAGAAGCTAATGTGTGAAAAATTCTCACAAAAATAAGAATGTATACGATCGTGTACCGAGTAGGGATGTTTGATTTATTTTCTCATTCCAACCCCAGGTTTTTTCAACCCTTTGCAATAATGATTTGTGTTATCAAAAATTGTTTCAGACAAAAGTTTTAGATCAAAATTATATTTACAAACAATTCAAACGGATTTGATAGTGTATCTATTAAAAGAGTTATAATTTTTTTTAAATTATACCCGTTATTTTTTCAACCACTTGCAGCAATGGTTCTTCTAATCAAAAATTGTTTCAAACAAAAGTTTTAGATAGATTTATAAGATTAATGCACAATTTGTACGAATTAGATGTTGTGCCTACGAAGGATTTATGATTTTTTTGTCCTTCAACCCTTGTTTTTTTAACCCCTTGCAGTTATGGTTTGTCGTATCAAAAACTTATCCAAACAATATATGTTTGTATTACTCCTACGTGTTATAATACGTTCAGACGGATGTTATATTTCCATATTATGGGAGTTACAGCGATTTCTACCCCTTTGGTCCGATATTGCCCATAAACGAACACGACCGAGATTATACACTACTAGATTTAGATTTTATATATAAATTTGGAAGTGATTTGAGAAAAATTACGACATTAATCGTGTCCACAAAATCTTGATATATAAACATATATATAAACTTTCGAGTTGACGATTGTTTTGGGGTCTATGGACTCTTAAACTATATTCAAACTATATTCAAATTTTCCCTAAAGTCGCACCATGGTAACGGCTACCATAGGTAATATTTCTTTTAAATCTACTTATAAGTACGAGTATTAGTAGTGGTAGGAATGCAGTGAGCCAGAGTATGTTGCTTAAAAAAATAAATATTGAATAAATTTTATAGTAATTAAAATTTAACTATTACGTAATATACTAAATTTACTCTTACTTAATTACATATACGGTGACATATATAAAATAAATTGCCTTTAAACTCACTTATATGGTATAAAGGAAAATTATACGTTACATAATGGAGGGAAAACTAATTAACTTTCCCTACCAGCTTCTGCAATATGTTTGGACAGAAAAGCAATCTGGAGAGATATATAATTAGTATTATTGCGTGTAAGCTTTCGAAATATGAACATTACTTGTCTTATGCTATTACAAACTATAAGGACAGTCAAAATTCGCTGGTGTAATGACCTCCAGGTTAGACTCTGCTACAATCTGCATAATAAGTCAAATGTTACCTGTTCGTTCACAGCTATCTTGTAAGACGTAAGACGTCTTAACTACATACTTCGTTATTCGAGGGTCTCTTACTATCCCAGACTTCTCCATATTAACTGTGAGCAGCGCAGAGGTATAATTACTTGAATCCTTACTAATATTATAAATGCGAAAGTAACTCTGTCTGTCTGTTTGTCTGTTTGTTTGTTTGTTACCTTTTCCCGGCTGAACAGCTGGACGGATCGTAATTAAATTTGGCAAGGAGATAGATTATATCCTGGGGATGGACATAGGCTATCTTTAGTCTAAAAAAATAAATTTTAATCGGGTTAAAAAAATATATCTTAATTTTATGTAATGTGTGTCACAGATATACAAACTGTTAGTGTCATTCCTCTATGTCTGCCGAGCAATAGCTTTCAAGCCATTACGTTACGTTTTGATATTGTAAGGAACTAAGTAGAGAGTAAGAAAAAAATAAAGATCTTAACAGTTTATAGTGTCGTCATATTTTTTTTTCAATTTTCAATACCGTATTTGTATATTACAATTTAAATTGCAGAAAAAAATCATGTTTCATAGCCACACAAATAGTGAGTGAGTGTCATTTCTCTATGTCCACGAGGTCTCGCCGCGTCAATTTTCTTCTTGGGGCGAACCCGTCCGCTTGATTAAATAAACAGCTTTTATCGTTGAAAGATTTCATGATTTATTTCATGAAAATCTGCTCTCATAAAAAAGTTAGTTTTATAGACATTCAATAGGTCTCTCTCTCTCTCTCTCTCTCTCTCTCTCTCTCTCTCTCTCTCTCTGAAGATCAATCTATGAATCGTTACAAATTTATTTCCTTTATTTTTTTAGTTTGATTTGATACAATATGATTTCTCTAAAAAATCAATTTCTACCCCTTCCTATTTTCATTTCCACATTACGAAGTTTTACTTCTCCACGTGGAGGGACTCCACGCAATATTTTTGCATGCAATTAAAAACTAATTTTTAATGATGCCAAAGAAGTATAACTTCTCATGCGCGTACCTAAGTACACGCACCCATTTTTTAAATTTAATTTCTTCTTATATATTTTCTCCCTACCTAGGGCACTCATAATTCTTTTAAATTTCAAGTGTATGTTTTCAATGTCATTGGAGTTGTACAATTTTTTTTGTCAAATTGGTCATTATTTATACTTTGTTTCATTTTGGAAACATACGTATTTTAAGTATCATGACAAATAAAAAAAATAGTTTCACTAACATTCTTAGGTTTTTATTGTGTTGATAGTTTCAAGTTTTATATTATGTAGGTACATAAATTCCTAAACTTATAAATTTCTTCGAAATTTATTCATAGGTTGGTAGGGCCTACTAATATTTTCTATTTGTCAATATTGTAATTTTTTTTACAGTACCTACTTATTTGCAAGGAGTTTGTTTTAGTGTTTATAATTTATCTGCTGAGCGTCAAGAGTCTTAGGGCTGCCGAGACCGAAGACCAGAAATATTTGTCAGTGATGTAATATATTTTTGAAAAATTTGAATTTTACTATTTCAGGAAAGTTGATTTTTTTTATTAATTAGAATAGTTACGTGTAATTGCCATCTTCCTTTATTTTATATTAAAAATTATGTTTGGTTGAGTGTGAGATAATTTTATTTATGTATGTTTTAATTTCATTTTATTTCTTATATGTATTCTAACCTACCTACTTTTATTAAATTTCAGGCGGATGTTAACAATGTCATTCAGTTGTATAATTTTTTTTGTCAAATTAGTTGTTATTTATACTTTTTGTTTCATTTTGGACTATGTTTTTTTTACTTAATTCAAAGTTTTGTGGTGTGTACTGGGAGTGATATCTCTATTAATTTCTATACTCCTTTGGATAAGCGGAATACTACCAGCACAGTTTTACATATAAACATATCCTACAAATGTTTTAAACATTATGACAAATAAAAAATAGTTTCAAAAACATCCTTAGTTTTCTTTTGGTGTGTATAGTTTTAAGTTTAATATAATGTATGTACGTAAATTCTTAAAAATACAGTTATTTATTAATTTATTTAGATAATTATTCATAGGTAGGTAATAAGCTTTCTATTTGTCAATATTGTTATTATGGTAGATAGGAGTACAGTAAATGCCTACATTCTTATATTCCTTTATATTTCTTTCGATTTGGAGTGTTTCCGAGCCATTCGGGGACCTCAATGTCACCCCCCCCCCCCCCCAGGTGGTTAAAGCCCCAAAATTTCGACATTTTCAGGAATTTCAAATATATATTCTTTCGAGATGGAGTGTTCCAAACCATTCGAGGTCCTGAACATCCACTTTCCGGAAAAGTGAAAGCCCCAAAATTTCGAAATATAAGAATATATATAATTGGATGTTGGCATGTATGACGTCGATAAACTCTTACACCGTTTGACTGATCGCCATGAAAGTTGGCACATAGAAGTGTTTTTATCATGGAGAAGGTTTTTATGCTAACCATTTTTTTTTAACTCGCCGCTAAATGGCGCTGTAGCGCATCAACTTCTAATCCTTTCAACCGATCGCCATGGGTAAACAGAAAACCATAGGTCACAGATAAACAAACAGTAATTATGTGTCATTTCTTAATGTCCACCACACTGGACATATCGCTATCCATTTTGCTGTAACTCGCGGACAATATATCACCCGGTGTTCAGCCCGGGCAAAGCCGGGTACTGCAGCTAGTTAAGACATATCGCGAAGTTAATTCGCGAATTGTTCCGGTCTCTATACATAAAACTTTTTCTTTCATTAACATTTCTAATACCACTGAATCTTAGAATGAATACGAATATAGCGAATTTTTCGTAGTGCGTTTGGTAATTTAACAATGTAGATAGTTCGTAAAATAGTAACAAATAATTTTCCAGGCAATCCGAATTGTCGTGTTTTATATTAGATGAGAGGTATAAGTAATTATTTTATAGTTTGAAGGTACGTATATCAAAAGTGTACTACTTTTCACAGAAGGAAATCAGTAGAAAAAAATATTGATTTTAAAACGCGGGAAAAACCAAACCATTTCCTTCACTAAAAAGTGTAATTCTGATAAAAAAAAATTTTAAAAAATCAATTGTCCCAGTAAGTATTTAAATCGCTTGTTAAACCTTTACAATTATTTTGCACATTTATTAGTGATGATAAATACATTTGAGATAATGTTTAACGTGGAAATTTAACAAAATAATAAGAAAAGATCATAAAAACTATTTAAGATAAATAACGTTGCTCATGTTCAGTTTATGAAGCACTATAGCAACGCCGCATGCAATACAATTTCTTGCAGTATTGCATGTTATGGTGAATATTTTCACCAGTTACGTAAAACTTTTGAGTGAGGTGTTTGCTTGCTTCGTGGTACACAATTTTATAAACATTTAATCTTTTTAAAGAACTTCTTGAAGTACTGTTAAATGGAGTGAACGTTAACGGTGAGGTGAATAAAAACAATCTGATTTTAAAAACCCGTCAGTAAAAATTATAAAATAAATAATTACTTCAAATATTTTTAGTGGATAGCTTACAACATATAAAACAAAATCTTTGAAATAAAAATGCTATAAATATATGAATCTAAACAAATAAAAAAGTTTTTTCAAAGTTAAATATAAATATTAAAAAATATTTTTATTTACGCTGCTGTTTCTATTCACCACAATTTATGGCACTTAGAAAATACATTAATTAGAGCATAGTTTTCTTGGAATATAATATAAAATATAAACAGTGCACTTGCTTACTGTAAAATTACATAAACCTTCAACATTTTTCAACATACTTCTATATTTCTAACCTGTTAGAATATTATTCGCCGTTACAACAGTAATATTGTTTGTTCCTAACGTAAACCTGGTACATGATCTAAAATAAACCGGTTGCTCTCTAAACAGTGCATCAAGCCACGTGAAAGAAATTAATAGCTAAACGCTTTGACCTCTGAATCAGCCAACTAATTCGTGATGCTTTTGGCTTCGTTCGCATGGGCTGTACCTTTTGCAACTTCTGTAACCAAACTGCAATCTAACAGACTTTTTTGTTCGCTTCCTGTTAGAATTACTGCAAGTAAAACGTTCTACTGGCGAGGTAGGAATATCTGCTATAATTAGAGCCAGGGAATTTTCGCGCATTCATTTAGTCGCAAGCTAGAATGCAAACCTCCACACTGTCGCACTGTGTTCATGGCTGGACCGCAGTTATCTGGACATGCCCCTCTACGACCGTGAGCCAACGATGTCCAGCTAGGAGAGAAGTAAGCGAATCAGGTAGTGCCAAATAACAACGATAAAAATGTTCTCGCTAAGAAATCAACCAATGGGGAAAGTAAACATGGGTCGAGCACACCTATAACTTTGAATTCTATCCTGAGGCAAGAGGAATTCGCGAAATTTCCGGGACTCTAGCTATAATGTTTTAAAAAATGTTACGTCCAAGGGTTCGTGACGTCTTGTGACCTGCGTGCTTCACTAACGACTGTGTCGCGCTGTCGCGTCGCGAGGGTGTCTGTCGCGCGCGGGTTGGCCGGGCGGACGAGCCGGTGACGCGCCCCGGCGTTGCTAGGGGGCAGTTAACTGGGGTCGTCGTCGAGGGAGAGCTGCTACCGGGGGGGGGGGGGAGCGGTCGAAGGCCCGGGGAGGTGCAAGGAAGGAGGGGTCGCTTAAAAATCAATATGGCAGAGCGACCTGTGGCGCCGGGGCGCAGCGCAGTCGCGCTCGGGAGGCGGCGTCCGTTCCCGGGCTTTCCAGTCGCCCGACAGCTAGCTGCCTTCGAGGAGTTGGGTGCACGGTTGTCGCGCGTCCGTGCTGAACCGGGGAGAGCACGAAACCCGGCGTGTGTTCGCTCCGGGAAGAGGAGACGACCCTCAGCCCTCTCGCAGGCGTCGGCGGGAGCCTCGCGCGCAGACCCAGCCCCCCGGGGAAGAGGACGACCTCCACGGAGGTCGCCGCGGGAGATGGCGCCGGTCGGACGGCGTCGGCCGCTGCTGCGAGGCCGCGGTGAGTGAGTCTGTACTTGTGACGACCGAGTCCTGACATCAACTATGGATGCGTCAAGTATTTCTCCCGCCTCACACGAAGAAGCAGATGGCCGCCTACTTCTCCATGTTAATCGCGCAGTAGAAATGTGGGCATACTCGCAGTGGACATACCCCTCTTTATACAGGCCTTTATACTATATTTACGTTAAACTCTGGAATAACTATCACATAATAAAATATACTTACTTTTACATTGCATGCTTTTCGCGTAATTAACCCATAATCTTATAATTTAAACAAGTTTTGAGGTGCACCCATCATGAGGATTAAGCAGATTTAAGGGTGTACGTCACGTTCCACGCGGTTAAACTCGCCGACTTCTTGAGTGGCTGAACTTTCACAAAATGAAAAAAATATATATATATTCATCGCATACTTTTCGCATAATTAGCTGGCAAAGTTGCATTTTTAAAAAAACGTGTTTGTAATGTATGGATAAGGCGAATTTATATATACATCAAACTGGAATTTTTTTAGGTTTAATGTCAATTTTAATGGCTGCTTTGTGTTATGGTTTAATTTCTTTTAGAAAAAAATTTATTTAATTTTAGGTACCTAGTATTTTCAAGACCTCAAAATTTTCATAATTTTAAACGAATAAATAATAACAATAAATTTTTCTGAAAGAAATTTAAACCATACTACGTAATAGCCACCAGCATTGCCTTTGAAACTAAAAATTTTTCAGTTATTTATTCCATTCAGTTCTCCTTATACATACCGCACAAAAAAAAAACTTTAAAATTTCAACTTTGCCAGTTAATTATGTAAAAATGCATTCTTTTTTTCATTTTGTTGAAGTTATTCCACTAAAAAGGTAAAATAAAATAATGACCTGGAATACACCCTTAAGGAACTGAATGTTTTTAGGTTTAAAGACACTAATACTGCTTACTTGTATTTCTTGGCATGTTTTAAATTTAAAAAAAATTTAATTTGAGTTTTAAAATGCTAAAATTTTTAAGGATGTTTAAGGCTAGATAAAATAAAATAAAAAATCTCTTAATGAAATTAAAACCATTACACCATATGGTTCTACAATCCATTTAATTTTCGTCATTGGTACGTCACGAAAACGTCAAAATGAAATTTGGTCAGATAATTATGTGAAGAGAATGCAATGTGTAAATTTTTAATTATTTTTTCCTCGATGTTTAAAGTTAAAACTAAATAATGACCTGAAACATTTCACAAACGCCTCGAGTCTCGTAGATGCGAGAGTGTTGGCAAGGACGGATGGTGCATTCACTCAGCGCGGGGAGAGTGGCAAGTGCCACTTAAGCGTGACAACCGGGTGGAGTTGAGTGCATCGAGTATCAACTCCTTTGTTCTCCTCTTGTTCATCTCCTCAACCAAACTTTTTTTGTTGGTGACTTATCTAATAATGTATCTAAAGTTGAATCCTTCACCCGAACAGCGTTGTATCCGACACAAAGTAAATTTTAATGGAAAACAGAAAACAACATTTTACTGCTTAACTACTAATAATTTTTAATATAGATTGGATACGTATGGTGAAACCATTATTAAAAAATTGAATTTTATTGTTTCAACGCGTGGTTAATTTACACCTGTTTAATGGCAACAGTTTTTTTTTTCAATCAGGAACAGCGTTGTATGTTGCTAGTTACAACATTATTCGTCTTAAATACTTTAACAATGTTATCTGAAAGCTAACTTTTTAGTTTGGTAACAGAAAGCAAGAATTATCTAATAAAATAGTGCTATCGAATGAAACGTCAACACTACCTGATGTTGGATTCAAGCGCTCGTTGTGGTACTATTTAGTTTGATTTCCTTTATTTCTGCAGCACGAAAATTCAACACACATTTTCCTATCCTAACTTCTAGATTATATAAACCATAACATGCCTATTCACACGCACTGATACTAACTCAACATCAAAATAGTTAAAAAAAATTTAGGCTTTACATCTTGTATCATAAAACATAATATAATACGGAACCTGTAGCTTGTAGTTATCTAATTTAATAAGCTTATTTTAACAACGTGCTGATTTCCTTTAACCAAGATGCTTTTAAATCAATATCAAGGAGGGGGAAAAATTGTCGGAAACCAAAATAACAAGAGTTTTCATGTAAATGAAACGTTTCAACTAGTATAAGAAATTTAAACTGGCAGGCTTAATAGACATTAGCCCAATGTAAAATGATTTGAATGTCAAAATTTTCAACGATGACCAATAAAAACTTGCAAATAGTCAATTACGCTAGTGTTCATTATAAGTTGTTTTGAATACGTTCCATCAGAGATTATAGGCCTATAATTTAAAAAGAATGTGTGTACCGTGTGTTGCAGAAGGAATTTCTTTCGAAGTTTGTCAGACGGCATTTCTTTTAAAGTTTGTTTCACGTGCTCGTGTATGCTCTAGCTTCTTATAGCTTCATTTCACACTCCATTTTCATTATTTCAATTTAGTGTCATTTTCTTTATTTATGGTGTAAACTTATCGGGATAGTCTTTGACATTTGTTGTACGCTTCCAAATTTTGTCCCCTGATGTTCGCTAACCGTTATTTTCGAGCTTGAAATGTCATGCAAGTTTGGATATTTATGAATGCTTGAGTGATACTTATAGTTATATAATAATATTTGATAATTAAGAAGGCGTATCAAGAAGTAACGTACATAATATTTAAAAAAAACCAAACTAATTAATGACAATATGAAACAGGAATGAAAGTATTATGTATTACGTAATTTTATTTCCCAACATAACTTCCATGCACTTAGAGGTATTCGTCCCCACGATGAATCAGTTTGAAAAACCCGATTTCGTGGTGGAGTTCTCTCGGCTGAGAGAAGAGCCACATTCCCACGGCCCGTGTAGGTTCTTTGTCGGACCCAAACTTCTTTCCACCGAGGAACTTCTTCGTGGATGGAACTTATTCACGGGTGGAACTTCTTCGTGGGTGGAACTTATTCACGGGTGGAACTTCTTCGTGGGTGGAACTTATTCACGGGTGGAACTTCTTCGTGGGTGGAACTTATTCACGGGTGGAACTTCTTCGTGGGTGGAACTTATTCACGGGTGGAACTTCTTCGTGGGTGGAACTTATTCACGGGTGGAACTTCTTCGTGGGTGGAACTTATTCACGGGTGGAACTTCTTCGTGGGTGGAACTTATTCATGGGTGGAACTTCTTCGTGGGTGGAACTTATTCACGGGTGGAACTTCTCGTGGGTGGAACTTATTCACGGGTGGAACTTCTTCGTGGGTGGAACTTATTCACGGGTGGAACTTCTTCGTGGGTGGAACTTATTCAGGTGGAAATCAAAGGGTGCTCTTCGCTCCTCCACAGTGGACGATGTAATCACTAACGCCATTTTACCGGTGACTGACGAACGCTATCGATTCGTGGAATCGCGAAAACTAGCATTGCGCCCGGTTAGTAGCGCCCTATAGTTCCCCTTTTATTCAAGTATTACATTACTACTAATTACTTTCCTACCTAAAAATTTATGTGTACGTCACTTATTGATACGCCCTCGTATCTGTTCAGAAAATTCAAGACGAGACTTACAATAACAGAGATTCAATAGTGATAGATTTACTGGAAATCCCTTATTCAAAATAAGAGACAAGTAAATGAAATAACAAATATTGTGGCACAGGTGTGTATTTCTGTTAGTGAGGCGATATGAGACGTAACGTTCGCTGGTGCTTCTAGCGCGGTATCGCCTCTAAGCGCAAGGCAGTGAACTGGCGCGAAGTCTTCTCGTCGCGCATTGGACAACTATGAGATTTTAGTGGCAACCATGACATTACATTACGGATAAATGAAGATAAAGGTGTCCATAAAGTCCCTTGAGTGATTTCAAGACTCTGAACCGGATGTTTAATGTCATAAAATTTATTGTGAAACACGCGTTTTAGCCATTTTAACTATTTTAAAAATACGGTTTAAAAACGGAGACCGGAAACCGAACTACTCATTCACCCTCAAAGTATGTATTCTTGAATGCAGTTCGTAAACGGACACCACTCGGATGTGTGGAGCAGGATTCAAATCGCGTGTTTTCATCTGAAGCTCTGCACACCGTATGTGTTTCCGGGTGTGTAGGTCTCTTGTGACCCTCTGGCTGGGTCGCCTAACGGTGTGTAGAGGTCCAGTTGTTAGGCGCCATTTGAAAACTGCTAAACATACCTTGAAACTGTAAATATAATTTAAGAACCATTGCTTTTGCCTACTTACGTTTCGTTGCATGATTCCTCTTTTAACATGTCACTGGCTGCAGTGCCCAGAGTTGCCATGGATGAACACAAGGTGGTATATTGTCCGAGAGTTAAAGCAAAATGGATTGCGCTTTATGACAGTGTGGTGGACATATAGAAAAGATACATAACTGATGTTTGTATGTCTACGACATATGATTTTCTGTTCACCCATGGTGATCGGTTCAACAGTTTAGAAGTTGATGCGTCTGAAGCGCCATCTAGTGGCAAGTTATAGCAAAATGGACATCGCGAAAATATTTTCCGGGTTCAAATATCTATGCATACCCATTTTCATAAAGATCGTTTGAACGGTGTAGAAGTTTATGCGATGCAGCACCATCTAGCATCGAGTTACAAAAAATGGATAGGATAAAAACCTTCTCCGTGAAAACAAAAATACTACTTTGTGCCAACTTTCATGGCAATCGGCCAATCTTTGTCGGAGTTTTATCAACGGCATACATACATACATGCCTACATAATATATAATTTTATATACCTATATATATATATATATATATATTGGACAGTAAATAAAATGTCCAAAACGGGTGCTGTTACGGAAGACTTAAACTATCAAAATGTTTGAAGTGAAACTTCTTTGCTGAAGAAGTTACATTTTCGAGCGTTAAGAAAATTCAGATCGCATGATAGGAATAGTTAGGTACGTGGTGGAGAAACCGGTAGAGCAAACGGCAGGGGAGAAGTAGAAAAGACGCAGCATACTTGTACACTTGCATGCTTGCACATTTGCGTTCTCGCATATTTGCATGCTAGCATAATTGCACACTTGCTTACTTGCACAAATACATACGTGCATACTTGTATATTTACACACTTGCACACTTTCACGCTTACATACTTGCATACTTGCATACTTCCATACTTTACACTTGCATACTTGCATGTTTATTTTATCTGCGACCTTAGCCAAAGAGAATTATGTTTCCTATGCGTAATTTAATAAGCAAGAATTTCACTTTTGTCGTGCGTGAAGTCCACGCACACATTTCTACCCTAGTATTGTAAATGGAAGCAAAAATATTTATGGTCACCTTCTAAAGTCATACAGAGGCGCGTTCCCGACTAGAATACCGCAAGCCAGTTCCGTGCCTGGCGCGTAGAGGCTGTTAGACGTGTGATGCGCGAGCCAGAGTCGCCCTTAGCGCCCCCGCGCGTCTAGAACTTGTTCTCCCTCCAGACCACGCAGCCACCAGCGACTATAGCCAGGCCCTGACTTCAGGCAGTCAGTGCTCTGGGCAGACCATCTTTACCAGATACCCTCACACATCATACAATTTTACAAATTCAAGCTTACTTACTATCAGTTTTAAAACATCACATTGTGCAGCTAAATGCTAAGGTTTTTTTTCTAGAAAATAGGCTGATTGTATTTTTTCTTGGGCCTATTCAAATTTAATAAATGGTTGTTGCAGTTACTTTAAACGGCTACCGTAACGAAGCATGAGTTTTAGGATACTGTGTATTTTTACATGAAATTTTTTAAATCTATTTGTAAATTTATTGGTTTCAGATTTAATAATTTCAAGTGCACCGATAAATTAAGGTATAGTAACATTTACACTTGACTCGTATATTTTCAAAATCGAATCATTGCCGTGTGTCTTCGAATATATATATTTTTTGTCTTTCTATTTTGTTCGTAACTCAAACTCTCCAGCCGCTGGAAAACTGGCGCTCAGAGGAAATGCCCAGTTTACCCGTTTGTAGACCGGCGCCTGGCTATAAGCTTCGTGCGTTGCTCGGTTGCTGGCACGCACGTGACGCTAGGTCACGTGCGTGCCAGCAAGGGGGAACAAGGGTGCCCGGGTCGTGCGTGCTGCATGTATCGCTAGCGGCCTGCTTAAACTTTTTGCAGTCACGAATGTGGGTGAGGTCATTTTCTTCCCGCGAGGTAAAACGTAGGTCTTCAGACGCGTTCAAACACTACCTCGCCCCCACCCGCCGTCCGTGGACCGTGCGTACCTCACTGCAATTATTGTTCTGAAGGCGGTGGTCTCGCCGGACACAACCTTGTTAGCAACTACTTGTTGATTTCAAGTCGCACCAGGTATGTAATTTATAGATAGTACAAAACAAAGTCTCTATCAGCATCTATCTGTTTGTTCGCTTACTTCTTATTAACTACCCAATGGATATTGTTGGGGTTTCCACCATCATTTAGAAAATTTCTTTTGAAAGGTTTATGTGCTTAATATATTAGTATTGATTAAGCTTGAAAAAATTTGATAAACACAATTCAGAAGTTATATTATCCAGACATATATTATATTAAAGAACTGATTTATTAAAATATCGAAGATTAACTTTACCGTAGCAGGTAGATTCCAAAGAAATCATGGTGTGACTTCCAACAATTTTTTATATAGTTATCCGTATAAAGCGTTATTCAAAAGTTTATATTATGTCTATATAACACATTTTTAGAAACACGATAAGTAACTGCTGTAATTTTCACATATCACTTACAAACTGATACATAAAATCTAGTAGTAGAAAATCTTGGTCGAGTTCGTTAATAGGCAATATCCGAACAAAGCGGTAGAAATATGGAAGGTTTTTTGAAAGAAAAAAAAACATAATAATCACCTTAACTACCAAAATATAGAAAATACCACAACCGTTTGAGCTAATTATATCACGTAGGAGTAATACCAAAATCTTTTGTCTGTTGATTAATTGTTGATACGACCAATCATAAGTGAAAGGGGTTGAAAAAACAAGGGTTGGAAGACAAAAATGTAACTCCCTTCGTAGGCACAACATGGAATTCGTACAGTTTTTTGTATTTTGTTTATCTAATAATTTTTTTTTCTAAAACTTTTGTATGAAACAATTTTTTATTATACGAACCATTAAAGCAAGGGGTTAAAATAAGAAGAAATTCTTTGTAACACATTGTGGAAGTCAACATCCGTTGGCCGATTGTGCCGATGAAGTCACCTGCAGTTATCAAACTGGAAATAGATTTCCTCTAGGTGTTTACCAAATTATGAAAGCGTAAAACAATATTGAAAATTCACTTTCATGCAAATGACCATCGGAATAATTTCCAACAGGAATCATTTAAAATCGCCAAATCCAAAACGACGAAGAAAACCTTTTGACAATATTGAGTGACTGGATACAACTGGGACCTTTCTATATAATTACAATTTTACAGTGCCAAATTACAAGAAATGGTTCTACAAGTTTTCACTTTCACATGTCTGATTCATTTACGGCTTAAAATTTCACAATTTGCAAAAAAAATGTAGATGCAAGCTAGTAACTGGCATTAGCTCCTAGGCAGTACTTAAAGCAATATAATTAATTAAATAAATTAGTCATGGTAATTATGTTATCCTTAAAAGATTTGTGCAATGGGAGTGTATGACTTGATGTAAGTTTTTGGACATACGCCATTGCTAAGCATTCTTAGCAATGGCGTTTGTCCAAAAACTTACATCAAGTCATGGTAATTATGTTTATTTGTATGGCAATTTTACATTCTCGTTTCATATTACTCTTATAAATTTTCTCAAGAATAACCTACTAGTTATTTGATGAAAATTGTGCCTGTTACTGTGTGTTGACATATTGACACATATGTAGCATTTTTTAACATGTTTTTATTAAATCACATTCTTGTCCGTCTGTTCGGTATAAATTTTTCAATTGATTTTGACCTATCTTCGCAATGAGCTAGAGACTTGAAACTATAAACATAGCTCATATATATGAAAATGCACACAAAAGACTAAAAAGCCGAAAATAACTATTTAAATAATGAATTTTTTATATACCAGGTTTAAAAAAAAAAAAACGAACTAGAAATATAAGATAATTTATCCTAGTCCCATACTATAACTCCATACAGATTCCTTACCCTATAAGATTATCCTGAAAATATTTGCTTGTAAATTTTTAATACGTATGAAAATTTACAAAGAAAAACTCGGGGTGCATGCAATATATAATAGTTAGGAGCGTAAGGAGTAGCTATGGATGAGAAAACACACTCAACAGTTCATGTAATTTGCAGTGCAATTAAATTGTTAGTGACTTAGGTGAAATATTCATGCACGAATTATCTATTGCACGAGTTCCACGTTTTTCATTTTTAATCTAACAAGTACATATTACCATAGCTATTAATAATTCACAATCACAAATTTTTGAGGTTAGTAGTCTGTATAGTGTTGTAAATCGGTATGGGGCTTGGAGAGATTTGATAATTTTAGTCATTTTTATAAACGTGGTATATCAAAAAATTAATTTAAATATTTTTTTTAACAGAAGGGACATGTTTTCCTCCGTATGTAACAGGATTGTTGCCAATGAATTTGGTGTGGCCTAATTTCTGTCATCGAAATGAAAACTGAGAATAGTTAAAGAATTGGTAAAATAAATATAAATCAGAGGACGAGATAAATGTTGAAATAGTTTATTGCGTCTACACCTCAGTGCTATAAACATTCTTGAACCAGGGGAACAACAACAGGGGTGGGCAAGGGTATTTTTCCCCCCCCCCCCCCTCTGAAACCTTGAAGTGTGGGCAAACGGGGGCAAAGAAAGTGCTGTGTAATCAATTTTTAGATAATAAAACTTGTTAAATAGCACCATTTTCCACATTGAAATACAAATTTTCCCGGGGGAGGACCCCCCGGCCCCCCCGCTTCATTAAGGGGGACCGATGATTCTTTATAAAAAGGTATATTGCCCCCCCTTTGGAAATTTAGTTGTTGCGCCCCTGCTTGTAACAACTAGAGAGAATTCAACATAAAATTTTCACTGTTCTTAAACTTTTATTTTAAGCTTGGTGTTATACGTTATTCTTCCAGTCATGTATGAGGAACTTGTACTGTTTATGTAACACAAACTAGTTATTTCTTAGTATTGTAAGAAATCGTAAAAATTCATGATTAATTTCTCAATACGCTAAAATTAATGCACTTGAAGGTTTGTGCTGCATCCACTATCGGCTCACAGTTAATCTGGAGGTCTCTGGGCCAATCAGAATACCGCAAGCGAAGAAGACTCCCATTCAGAGGTCACCCAGTTCAGACGTCTCACAAGTGGCAGTGGCCTGAGTATGCAGACGATTGTGGAGTCTATCCTTCTATGGCATTTAATGTGTACATTTCTCCGGTCCCAAAGTATACTTTAGCATTATACTGTCCTGGAAATACTTGTACATTTCTACTTCTTGTATGTCTGGTCTGGAGTTAAACTGACAAGAGCTAGAATACCTCGACACAGTTATTAGCATCATCCAAGAAAAGATATGTCAAGTTTATGATTGCTTGACGTACCCAACCAGCGAATGAATATCGAAAGTGAGAGAATACCAAGTAGGTTGTGACGCTCACTCATATGTTTTCTGGTTAAATGAAACCAGTGAAAGGTTCACCATGCAAACAGAAGGTGTTTAGTGTTGTGCACTATATTATTTCTTCGGTGCGTCCACGTTTAATTGTGTCAGCTACGCAGGTTCGAATTTGAGTTGTTTCTTCGCAGGCATTTCCGATTAAGACCTCTAATTGGTCGGAAGTTCCCTGTTTTCCAGGCCCATGGTGACACGGATGATTTTGGTTGTTGGTGAAAACAGAAGCGTAGCAGGATGAGAAGCTGTTGTAGTTTGCGTGGTCTCGGATCTGTTTTTACTCATTGCTGCCTTGATGAATCCTAAGTTGCCGTGTACATTTTAGTTCTGGGAAACATTTACTGCAGTAGAGAATTACACGAAGGCTTTGGTAACATGGCGAAACATTTACTTTTCATACATGCTTTGTTTAGTGCGACACAACCTCTGCTTTGTACAGAAGTGGTCCAATTTCAGGCTTCAACAAGCTGCAAATCGACCATTGTTGAAATATTCAACAACTCAAACACATCGCAGGATTGTGTTACAGCTGTAGGAGAGCAATTCATCGTCAAAATGTAGGGAGGTAAATATTCCGAGTGACTTGACAAAAACAGACACAAGGAATTTGTCCAAACCGTTGGTAATAAAAACCATCAAACTACATCATGAATCTTGAGAGCCTTCATCCTTCAACTGCCGCCCACCAGAACAGTCTGCGAACATACAAAAAAGTCTAGGCGTGAAAGTGTAACGTCTTTATAGCTCCATGTTGGAGCAGGACCATCTAACAGGGACAGGGGCATTATAGGCTTGTTACATTCACTCAACCCCAGGAACCAGAAAACCTGCTGAATATCGTTCTTTGTGAGCGCGAACGAGACTGCTCTTAAGTGCAAGCAAAGTGGTCTGACAATCACCACTATGTGCAGTGATTGTCCTGCTTAAATCGGAACCTCCCTGACTTCGAGAATACGATACCGAAGGCAACTGTGATACCGATAATCATGTCGAAGCCAAACGTATCAGCGCCTTGACTAGAGAAAAGTATGCAGAACGAAGACTAGTTCAATGAAAGACACAAATTTGTCAGTTGTTTTGAACACATCCTGTTGTTTGTATATGTTATTTTTTTTTTACATTTTAAAATTAATTCTATCAAGTTATAATTATATAAATGAATGATATCAAGTTATTATTTACTAAACAAATTTTACAATGCTTTGTATGTTTTATGTTAATAAAATTATACCAACTCTCCAATAAAAACTTTACATGCAGTAATGAAATATTCTTCCAAAATAGAAACATTTGGCACGGAGTTATAGAGTTTCTAGGAAAATTCTGAGATGGCATGCATTTATTAAAAAATTCAAGAGTGTTCACATGCAGGGATTTTTCTGGGGAAGTACAGGAGTATCTAAAGAAAGCATTTAAGAAGGAATCAGCTTTCTAATAATTATTTCCATCTCTGGTCCTAATTTCACTTAACTTATATAAAATACATTATACTAAAACCAGACAGCTCTGTACTAACAACTTAAGCGAGAGAGGGAAAAATAACTTTGCGAGCGGTAAGAGGTGTGACCATCAAAACATTTTATAGATAGATTTTTAAAATGAGCAATTTATTACCTGGTGTCAAACATAATTAGTTTCTTTTTAATAAATTCAAATCACTAGAGGTTATTTCCTGCGATAAATCAGTTTAGTTATTAAACAAATATAGCGAGTTTTTCAGTACTCGCCAGTGATGTGTAAACAACTAATCTCGGTTACTAGCAAATTCATGTGTTCTCATGTTGTTCATGTTGCAAATCAACTAATAATACAACTCGAACTCAAAATTTGACGTAGAATTCTTAAAAATAATGTAGAGCGTAATAATTAAACTGATAAATAATATATATTCTTTGCAAATACCAACATTTCTGGAAGCAAATCACACACATGCTTTCTGCGACCACTGCTAGGATTCGCTGTCTGAATCGTAAACGTTGCTTGCCGCCATTAAACGCAGATAGCAGGTAGGAAAGAGCGAAATGTTTATTTTAAAATACAGTTTATATCAGTTATGGTACCGATTGAATAACTGATTATTGAGATGGTTAACGTTATTAGTTATTGAGCATGAAGGTCTGATTTCAAACATTCACTGTTACAGTTTCAAAGATAGACAATAAATTCATTACAGCCATCAAAATCATGACGTAATAATAACACTGGGATTGTAAATTTATTTATTTTTTCATTCAAGATAAAATAATATTTTGTCGCACGTGCAGACATAAGTATGTATATATAATTTCATCCAAGGCCCTTGTTAATTTGCATAATTACAAACAAATTTCTATTGACTGAATGAATAACACATTTTATATAATTTAGCTCATATTCCGCTTAACTTTGACGTGCAATCGTTATAGCCTATTTTTAAAATACTGCCCATTTCGTTTAAATGTACAAAACAGATAATAATATAAATATTCCGCACGCATTAGAAATAATACTTCTATGGCATGACTAAAATAATAACATGAAACATTTTAAAACACATTACATAACACTAAGAAGGCTTATATGTTTTTTATATTTGTTTTTGCTTAAACGACTGAAATAAGTTAGTAAATACTGCCCACAAACCAATTTTAAGTTATTAAACTGATTCAACGTTATTATTATTGTATTATAATGTTATTTAAAAAAGGAAAGAAAGATTTTTCAGTGATGACATTCAAACCACGTTCCTTGAAGTTAACAAGCGCGCGATCTACCACTGTGCTGTTAAGCCCATTGTGTATTTAGATGGGGAATATGTATTATAATTGTATTGCCAGTTTTTTCAGGTAATTTAAAACTTGTTATTCCTTTTTTCTATGACTATTTTAGTCTAGTAAATATATTCCAGGGCACAAAAATACGTTTGGTTTGTATCCTAATGTTCACGGAAGTGACTATATAGGGGTTTATCTTTGTGTCACATTCCCTTTCCATTTTCCGTTGTGAAACAATTGGTTCCTTGGTCGGCCGCAACGTTCCAACAGAGCGGCGTCATGTTGTGCGCAGGCGGCTCGACGGGCGGGAGGCGGCCTCGTGAGGCGGCGGCGGGCGCCCCGTAGCCAGGCTCGCCGCCCCCGGCGGTGGCGGCGGCGGCTGCGCGCGCACCATGCTGTGCCCCGGCCTGCAGTCGGCCAAGACGCTGTCCGTGGCGCTGACCACCTTCGTGCTGGGCGGAGTGCTGTTCTACACGGGTGCGTCGCGAACACTCTGCGTCGTGCACAGAAGAAAACACACGAGGCATTTCATTAAAACACTGCCCATCTTGTTCAAACCAACCAGTTAATACCATAAAGTAATACTACAAGTAACAAGTTATACTTCTATGGAATTAAAAAAAATTGGTTGTCTGTAAAGTCGGTTTACGGACGATAGTTTAACGTGACAACGTCATAACAAAACATTGATGAATTTTATTTTATTATTTTATGAATAAAATTGAATCATTTTTATTTTAATAATAAAATAATAAATACTTGAAATTATGCTAGTAGTCAGATTTTTAAAATGCAAGAATAATTAACCTTTATTGCCGAAACTGTTGTTGTAATAAGCAATGAAAACCACATTAACTTTTCACTTCACTTTATAAACAGTCGCCAAACAGTTCACGTGTAGATGTAAGTTGTGTGCTGCCGCTGACTTTCTTCTCCTCGGACGCATAGGGCAATCAAGTGGAAGAGAGATAGATGCGGCGCAAGCGTACAATGTGCGTAACGGGACACAGCGTAAAGGAATAATGTGCGTAACGGGACACTTTCGTGCGTACAGCCGGCGTTCATCGATTTATTAGACGTTGTCACGTCAGAAAAATAATGTTTATCTGAAATATTTTTAAACACATATTACAAAACTAAGGTTATGTTTGTGTATTAGTTTTCGCTTAAACGACTGAAATAATTCTGTAAATACTTCTTACAAACAATCCTTAACCTTATTGAGGTGATTTAAGATTATTTTACATCATATTTACTATTATGATACTTGAAAAAAAAAGGTAAAAAAAAATATGTTTTTCATTGTTGAGACTTAAATCACTTCCCTTCAGGATATCAAGCGCGTGCCCTATCTATGCGCTAGTTAATCTCTTGGGAATTTAGAAAGAGAATATGTATCATAAATATTGTAATACAGTTTTCTTAGGGATTTTAAAACATGATGTTACTTTTTACTGTGACCAGTTTAATTTTACCAAATATATTCCATGATTGTTTCACTATCATAAAGTTTCATTTGGCACACTAATATGTTTGGTATGTACCCTAATGTTTACGAAAGTGACTATACAGATATTCATATCACTACAAAAAAAGTTCGCATTTTTAGTGGGTTCGGATTCTTGCCCGAGCATTTATGCTTTGTGTTGTCCCAGTAACTACATAAGTTATGAAAGTTATTTGTAAACCGTTCCCTTAGTAGCTTTTCGGTATTAACTGCACATATTAATAAACATAATAAAACAAAATACATAAGGTTCAATTGTTTTATTTTATAATATATATTCCGTTGTTTAAAAAATTATGATTATATTAAATATCAATCAAATTTTAAATTTTTGGCGAAAATTCGTTAGTTCCAAAAGAAATATGTTTTATTGTTTCCAAAAAATAATTAATACATGCAATAATAACCATAGCAGTGTGTTGAACAAATTAAAAATATTTTTCCTTGTAGTATTAAGAACTATTAATTGGAAATTAATTTCGAAAATAATCTTTTGTAAAAGTACAAAACATTTGATCTGCATCTAATGTGTCTCTATATAATCATTGTTAGGTTATACTAGTTTTCAAATGATCTGTTTTTAGTTTTCAAATGATCTGTTTTTATTTTCAAATGATCTGTTTTTAGTTTTCAAATGATCTGATTATCTTGTACCCTTGATCATCTTTAAAGGCTGATTTCCTATACTGGGTTTTCTTCTGCTTTATAGCGCTACTATTCTGTCATTGATCTTAATAAATGTTCTTGGATTATGCTTCTCACATCGAACTTTGGTCCATTTTCATTCATACTTCATTCCCGTGACGTCTAGATTAAAATAAAACATAAATTCTTAATCATGTTCATATTCATAGCTGTGTCATCATAGGTCACATTTATTCTCATCAGACAGTATGATGTACTTCAACAAGGAATATATTCAACCTTCTTCATTGCTTATTATTCTACTCTTCCTTAGTTTCTCTTTCTCTTCTATCTGGTTTTTTCTCCCATATAAATTCATTTTCCAATTTTTCTTCCTATTATGCTTCTTCTTTATATGATCTTAGTTACTCTTCTTCTTTGGTTCTCATCTTCAGTCATTTTCCATCTTCTATGATCTTCTTAGTTTTATTTATATTTTCTAAGTATCCCAGTCTCTGTCCATATCTCTCTAAACTGACCGTTGTCGAAAGTAGCGCCACCAGAAACCTATTTCCCAACTGTCACTGGTGAAGTAACGCGTGATGTTCGTCTTTGAACACTGACAACAACATGAGACATTGACGACAGAAAAACTGCGCACAAAAAATGCGTACGCCATTGGTATATTATGAACCCGTAGACTTTTGCCTTAGCATTGAGCCAACTTGAAAATGTTAGTTGGTTCTTCGTTGGCAGCCCACTGAAATATGTACAACGTTTCAGTTAGATATACCAATACCATATTTTAAATACTTTCAAAAAATGTAAATTTAAAATTTCATATTAACATGTTTGCTATCTAACACTGAAGCTCTCCCCCCCCCCCCCCTCAAAAAAACATAGTTCGTACCAATTACCAACACCATGTTTCTGCCAACAATAAACAAAAAATCTGAAAATCTAAAAAAAAAAAACATAATTGTGGTAGGTATATCCTGCCATATTAAGACTAAAAGAGTTAATTTTACATTTATTTTTCCTGATTCCTCGCAATAGAACTCAATGATCACATACTCCGGTTGGCAAATTTTAAATGTGCCAATGTTATTTGAATGTAGCCCTTTGTTTTTGAAGCCAGCATATAGTCAATCCTTTTTAAAAACATGCTAAACTTTGGGCACGCTTATGCTGCTACTAGGGTTGCTTGCTTTAACGCACGTGTTCGGCAATGCGTTATGACGTCCAGCTCGCATTAGGGAGGTCGTAGGTTCGATCCTGGTCGTCTGAACAGCAGGTTGAATGCATGCGCATAGACATCTTCGTCGTGTATTAGCTTTACGGTGCACTGTATATATCCTGGGAAGATAATTACTTCTAGTGACTTGCCTATATGTCCTGGATCGAGTGTCTGTTTCGTGTGAAACACAGCATTACAACTTTCCGCAAAATGTTTTAAAACTTCCTGACTCCACACACTGCAATAAATAGTGCTTAGGCACCAGGGGTGTAGGTTTTTTTGTCCCTAAAGTGGTTTCACACCCCTTAACCAGGCGACCGCTGGTGCAGTTCCTAACAAAGTATCTTCTCAAATCCCTTCCGCCCACCGTAGTTGTTATTAAATTTCCAGCATCCTTAAGGCTTTTGCTCACATATAGCCTAATGAAATAAAGTAAACTGTCTTACATTTTGCAAACAGGATTTTTAAAATTCCACTGATGCAAGCAGTGCCGAGAGAATATATTTACCAATTCTATTTCAACAGAATACGTTTATGTTACTAGTATTGACAAAAAAATAAAAATGTAACGCATAGCATATTAAGATACAAGAGTAATTAGACAACAATGATGTTTGACCATAAAAATAGTGCTATGACGTGTCGCAACATCAAGAAGCCCTCACGTTACCACCACGACACGCGTTCAAATATTCCACGTGCCAGTTTACGGGCTTATGTCTATGTTTATGGATGGACCATAACAAAATATCTTACATCATTGTGGGAGTAATGCGGATAAGATATTAATAGGTCAATAATATCGTTAGTGTGTGGCACGAATAACTGACATTCACTGCAGCACTTGATAAGGGGTATTAATTACCGCCACGTTGAATTTGAAATAAATTTTTTATTAGCTAGCTTATAGGTTCCACTTAAGTATTATGCATATGCATGGATAAATAGAATATTATAACTGCAGGTGCAAATCTCCAAGCTGAAACAAACTTACAAGAAATCAACTAACACTATACAAATCCCTTCTTATAAAATTAATGGAGATATATTTATCAGCAAATTAAAATCGTAGAAAAAAATATTGTAGTAAAAAAATTCTAGACTGAATTTTAGTTCCTGATAAAAACCATAATTTATCTGTTTTTAATTTTAATGAAGAAAATATGACGAAACTTCTTAATATTAAAGTGGGTTAACTTCTTTATTGTTTAGAATATTATATTTGTTATTTTTAAAATAATAATTATAATTGTTTAAATTGTTAGGCAGTTAAACTATTTTTTAAAAGTTCGGAAAAATAATGTTTCATAATACTTACGGAGACAAAGGTATTGCTTATGGGGCCAACACATTTAAAACCAAGACTTAATGATGTTATTTCACGGGGAAACGATGTATGAAAATTAATTAAACTTTTGACCCATAAACTCATCTTTGTTAAATTTAATCGGAAGAAGCCTACTAAGATTTCTACTACATTATGAACCCCACGTTACGTTTATATTTTGTATTAAAATATGAATTCTTTATGTTGAGAATGAACATGTTAGCCCTGAGGTTTCATGGTGCCACGAAGTTATAAGAATCACGATATGTCAAAATATGTTCATTTTGATATTTTTATTCTCATATTCATGCAAACTTCAATCTATTTTCTTAGTAATTCATGACTTGGAAGGGGGGGGGGGGGGGAAATGAGCAAGCTTTCGAGAGCGAAGACCACAATAGTAAGAATGTCACTTGATAGATAGCAGCACATTTAGTAAGCATTTGGTGCTGCTATCTGTGCAGTGACTGAAAAACTAACTTTATTAGGATAACAAAAACTTTAAATATAAACACAAAAATTTAATTCCTAATAAACAAAACATAAAAAAATAATAACTTCAAGCGTACAGTGTGCTAATCTAATGTATAAATTCATGTTTAAACACTTCGTTTTGCCTATAGAGATACATAGAAAACTTTTTTGTTTAGAAATTAAAATAAGCACGATTGTTAAATAAATAAGGCTGTGGAAAAAATTATTATCTCGAAGTATATATTATTAAACAAGAATTTATTGATCAGGTCTAAACGCCTGCAGATTCTTGACCGGAGTTCCCACAGCACAATTATGCATCACAGGTTGTCTAACTTGCAGGGAAAATTATGTGTACTTCAGGACTGTGATGTTTGCTTGTGGTAGAGTGCTGCTCTCTGGTACTTGTTACTGGAGGTGAAGATATTAGCTGGCTTACAGCGATACCTTAACTGCATCTCTCATTACAAGGTGACGCCATGTTCCAATTTTGGAAACTTGCTCTCTCTGGTGTTTGAATATCCAACTAGATAGCAGCCTAACTCCGTGGTGGTCAGAGAAAGTGTATGATATGATTGATATTTCTATTTGTGTTTTAATGTCAGCCTGGAAACGTGCATTAGCTATTGCTAAGTAGTATAATTTATTTTTAGATAAATTTGAATAACACAGTAATTTTTCTTTTGTTGTAACTCACTCAAACTGACTACTGGTGTGTATTTACGTTTGAAAATACGGCTAAATATATTTTTTAACAAAAATTCTTAAATAGACAAGTGCATATGCAGAATTTAATTTCGTTTTGTTAATAATAAATGAGTGAAAAAAGGGAAAAATTGGGGGGGGGGGGGGGGGCCATCAAACCACTTTGCCCACCGTTTGCATTCATATTTTTTCCATTTGTTGATGGTCATGATAGCTTTTATTTAGGATTTCGGGGGACATAATATTCTCCCACATCTCCTTACGTATGCCACCATGACCAAAGAAAAATATACTTGATATTAATATTTTAGTTTTATTTAAAATTATCAACATGAAAAACTGAATTTTTATAACAATATTAACATATGTTTATTTGAACAGTAATATAATGTAATATAAATTTAAATTTATTAAATATTTAAATTTTTATGGCATTATACTAGTTTGTCTCTATAGGTTTTTTTAAATTTTATATGATATAGTTATCTGTAGTTAAATATAGAATATAAAAAAGGATCTACCTTGTGTGCTTTCAAAAATAAAAGGTTGGAAATACCGAGTTATAGTTCCTAGATACGTCATTATAATGACGTCATACCTCCTATAATAGTAAAGCCCGGTCTCCACACCTCCAACAGTCCCTGCTTGCGGAACGCACCCTTTCATCATGTCCGCACGAGTCAAGTTAGTGATTGTGTTCGCAACTAAGTAAGTGCTCCGTGCTGTATGTTAGGCACCTGTATGAGTACCAGTGTATTTAATCACCATAAGAATTTGCGTAAAGTCATAATACTCACAAAATAAAGTGTATCGTTAAGTATGCGTGTGACACATTAAGAGTAAGCCTACCTGGTTTGACGAATGACTTAACATCTTTTGCGGCCCCAGGTCACTAAGTGTATTTAATAATAAATAAATAGTCTGGCTCCCGGTATTGGAGTAGCCCACAAGCGACGAAGAGTCTCTGGTTTGACTGGTATTTTTCAAGTAAAAAATTTATCGTATAGATAATACAAACAGATTTAGACCTTCCGTCAGTCGTTTCCCACGCGGGGAATTTAACTAAGTAAATTTTAAGATGTTTAAATGTCTGGTTTTAAGTAAAACATTTATTAGTGCTTTATAAATGTGACGCGCGAGGGTGCTGTTCTTCCCCTCTCCCGTCGTGACCCCCTTGAGGCAATTCTTCAAGAGTTCGTGGTAGAAGGCGGATGTGTTCGTCACGTGTGCAAGCTGCAACGCTTACATCACTCAGATCTGCATGCCGGAAAATCTGATTAATCAACCGAAAACTTCGGTACTTAATTCACCACCACTGCCTGAACCAGTTTGCGGGGCAAGGCGCGTGACCCTTCCACTGTAACTTCTTCTTCGCCGCGCGACCGCATCGTGGAGTTTTAAAACGAGTACATACAGGGGTTACTGATTCGGAACCCAATCTTTCTACAAGCAGGAAGGCCACCAGAGGGCGTAGACGAGTAACGTGAAGTGCAAAATGCGTTAAGAGTGTTTCCAGTGTAATTTGTAGCGTACCTACTCAGGTTTAGTACCTGTCCACAGGCTTATGTGAACACAACCACGCTGTCAAAACGTTTGTTTTATCCAGTAGTTCGCCGCCCAACCATCTTAGGAATCAACTACCTATGCGGAGAAGAGAGCGATCAGGGATGTCGTTAGTTAGTAGGGCCTTCACCAACAGGTGCAGCCACGGAGCATAATGAACCTTACTGGAGCCGGTGACCCACACCAACCCTGGGGCCAGACGTCAAGCTGACCTGGCACCCTCCTGGACCAAGCTCATATTTAAATTATTGTAAATTACTTTCGCAACACAAGGTTCAACCCGGTTCTCAGTCAAGGAACCACCGGGTGGTGGCAATAATTATTAGATAATTAATGGAACAAAACTATGTATCTAAATAATAAATACTTCTTCATCCACTGTATACCATAGTCATTGTCACTCTGATAAAACTTTAGATTCCATGTCAACCATGATTGAATGTATACCTTATTTAAACTTACAATTTTTGAGATGTTAAAATTTGTTTGCCATGCTGGAGCATTCATTTGTAAAGACCCTGTGCTGTTTCCTGTCGGCATGTATGCATAGTTATATCGATGCTATGCGTTCGTTGAATGCTGAAACCTATCACTTCTTCTCCTGGTTGCACCTAATTCGATCAGATGAGTGTATATGGTTTTACTGGTTTTTAGTTCTCCAGGGCAAGTAAAATAACCAGTAATCCAATTATCACTGTGCACAAAAGTGTACCAGTAATTGCAATCTGGCCTGTCTGCGGGTCTCCAGTCGTATGTCTAGAAGTTAACTAGGTTAAACCTTTGAACTACTTTCTTCAAGCTGAAATGCATTCATTGCGCCAGACTACTTAAAATACTAACAAAAATTTATGTATGTACATACCAAAGTTGCACGTGAAACATAATTTAAGACTTTATATATTGTTATTCTTTTTTGTAAACAATACAGAAACAGAAATGTAAATTTATAGATAAATATAATTTTGAACTTTTACTTTAAATCACTGAAACGCTAAAAAATAGTGTTTGGAGTAATACTGGGTTATTACCCGCGCATTTATGCTTAATTTTCTCCCAGTACCTCCAATAATTGTTTGTAAACCGTTCCCTGAATAGCTTTCCAGTATTAACTGAGCACGTAAGAAGCATGATATAACAAAGTAATGTCAAATTTTCTCATAGGTTTAAAATAATATGATCCAATGAAAAATCGATTTAAAATTTAAAGTTATGTGCTAATTTTTGTAATAAATACTTAGAATTATCTTGAAAAATGTATATTATTCATGCATAAAGAACCATAGCCATGTGTTGTATAAAGTTACAATATCATTTTTGTAGTGTTACAGACTATTTCTTGGGAAATGGTGTCTAAAGAAATCTTTAAAAACATACTTTTTTTCTGTGTAGAGATTAGAAATAACACTATAAGCTGTAAAGATAATTATTTATTGTCCACATTCATACCTACTAATAGTATGCAACACAAAAAAGGCACATACTCTGACCAATTTAAGAGTCCCTAGTTAAACTATTTTGTTTGGGTATCCGATAAATAAAATGTACTAAACCGTGCCGAATAAAAACAAAAGGAATGGGTCTAAAATAAACAAAATAATTTAATAATAATTTAAAATGTTAGTTCACTAGACATACAATGCAATCCTTCGACACAAAAAACAATCAGTTCGTATACAGTTCACACTACAAGGGCACTTAATACACATACACAAAACTATTTAATCACTACATGTGATTATATAGTGGATCAATGAATAATAAGAAGCATGAACAAGTTAAGCTGGACACTTGAAATAAAAAGGTTTACTACCCTAAGATAGAGCTAAGTAAATAGTCGTGTTACAAATAAATGTTTCTCAGAATTCGCATATAGTAATAAAATTTGTTTGCTCTGGCCTAAACATTAGCACAATGTTCTGCCTTTAAAACCTCTAGTTTTTAACACCCAAATACTTTCTTGTCCAGATGTTTAAAAAATTTCAATTTTTAAGATAATGCCAACTATTATTTCAAAATGATATTGTAAGGTATCTTAAGTTCACTAGATTTAAGTTTAATGCACTTTTAAATGACTTAAAACTTGATGGCTTGAATATAAAAAAAAAATTTGTGACTCACCAACAGATGTATTGAATTGGTTAGAAATACATTAGAAAAAATCTACGTAATTGCTTCTAAATTTTATAGCCCTAGATGGTACTTTTTTTACACTTACCTTACAAAAAATACAGTTCCCTTAGCAAGGAATTTACATTATAGTACAGCCTGTATACACTCAGATACACACACACACTCTCTCTCACACACACACACGCACACATATATATAAAGAAATAAAAAGGCAATAAATTAGTACTTCATCTTGTTACAATTAAACTAGGGTAGATTCGCTTTCATTCAAAAATCGAAACGATAGGAAAGCCTACATTAAATTTTTTAATTAAAATTTAAATATTAAAATATCTGTTACCATGGCAACATGCCAATGGTAAGGTAATAATCTAAAAACAAAATATTTTTTTCAAATAAACAAAATACAAAGGTAAATTTGAATTAAAAATAATAATTATATCATAAAAATGTGTTCTTTAAAAACCGAAGTTGAGCGAAAATTGAAAAAATTAAAAAATAGGAAAATATTTATCAGTCCAGCTTAGTGCTGCAAAGAGAGAATAATACTTAGGAGTTAGACCATGGCACAAATGAAATTAATTAAACTGTTTTGGAAAATGTAAGTGTAAAATAAAATTTTTCTGTGACTTCCGTGCATTTGCAACCGCAAAATATAAATAAAAATGTATGTTTAAAGTATTTCAAGCAGTTTTACTGTAACAAAATTATTTTGCAACATTTAATTACACTAATGCTAAGTATAAATTTCCATGTAAATCCCGGTTTGCACTTTAATAGCATATATTTTTAATTTTTCAGTTAAAAATATAAAGTTATTGTTCATATACTTATATATATATGCTATATGCAATCTTCCCATATCATGCTTATTTTAAGCTTAACTGTTTTTAATTCACACATACTTTTACTTGAAAGCTTGCAATAAACTTTAATAAATCTAATGAAGTTAACTTGAAACAAAAACTTTAATTGAAGCTGTATCCAACTGACGCTTGAGGAATAGTAAGCTTGATTCCAGCTCGACGCAATCTTACAGTCTGGTAGGAGTATGATTGCTGCAAGCTTAGTTTTTTTTTTTTTTTTGGTATATTTCGAAGATTGTAGCCATTTATATGGTGCGCCTCCCGGAATTTTTTTTATTTAGTTATTCGTTTCATGGTCCTTATATTCCAAAACCAGAGTCAACACAGAAGTTTGTGTACACGATAAATGTCGCAATTTTTTTCAAATTACTTCCAAGCTGATACATAAAATATACTTTTACATGGAAAATCTCGGTAGTGTTCGTAAATGGGCAGTATCCAACCAAACGGGTAGAAATGGGGAAGGTTTATTGAAAACAGAAAAATATTGTAAGAACTCCCAATATATGATGAATACATCCCTTTGAACATATTATCACTCGTAGGAGTTATACCAATAATTTTGTCAAAAAACATTTGTTGATACGACCAACCATAACTATACAAGGGGTGGAAAAAACAAAGGCTGGAAGATAAACAAAATCATAACTCTCTTAATATGTAGTAACACTATTAAATCCGTTCGAATATTTTATAAATAGTGGTAATATTATCTAAACATTTTGTCTGAAACAATTTTCTATACGACCAACCATAACTGCAATGGGTGGAGAAAACAAGGTTTGGAAGACAAAATATTTCATAGCTCCCTTTCAAATTATTTGTAAATATTATAATTTTTTTCTGAAACCTTTGACTCAAACAGTTTTTGATAAGATGAGCCATTGTTTTAGGGGGTTGAAAAAAAGTTAAAATTGTGAAAACTTCACAATTTCCGTACCATGTACACTATCAAACTCTTTCTAATTAATTGTAAATCCTTGAATTATTATCTACAACTTTTGTTTGAAGTAATTTTTATTTGATCTACAATGACTGCAAGGGGTTGAATGACAAAACATTCATGATTTTCTTGGTAGACACACACTAAAATCTGTCCATAGTGTTTGTAAATCTTATAATTTTTATCTAAATCTTTTGTCTCCAACAATTTTTGATGATACAAACCATTATTGTAAGGAGTTAAAAAACCTGAGGTTAGAGTGATAAAATAAATATAACTTCCCTACCATGTACACTATCAAATTCATTCTTATTTTTGTTTAACTTACTAAATATGGACTAAAACTATTGTTAAAATAAATTTTTATTAAACCAACATTACCTTTGAATATGTATATATATTCAAAGACATTACTGAGGGGTGGAAATAACAAGGCTTTAATGTATTTTTCAAAACTAGATATACTATTAAAGCCGTTATTATTTATTGTACGAATCCTAAACTTCGTCTAAAACATTGAATGAAACAATTTTTATGAAGCGATTTATTACCTTAAAACAAGGGTTTAAATTTAAAAAATTCAAAACTTTCTTAGTATTAAGTTTGATTTTATTTTAAACCATCTTAATATTATCTTAAAACCTTGGTGCAAAGCAAATTTTTATACGACCACGCTATTAGTGCAAGGTATGAAAAATAGTGTTTGAATGTCAAAAAAATAATAATTACCTTAGTTGACCTATAATATGAAAATCGTTCTATGTTATTCAATGCTGGACATACTGAGTTCAAAATATTCGTAATTTTCGCTGTTTGGAAAAAAAGAGCAAATATTTAATCCATCATTTTGTAATATTGGAGGACATAAATATGTCATGTTCATTGAGTTATTTTAATGTTCCTAAAGGTTATAGAAGTTTCCAAAATATTTCCAGAATAAATAGGTACTACGAAATCTACCTACGCCTGTAGGCTGCGTAAAAAGGAATTTTTATTTGTAAGCATATTGACATGGTCACACAATAAGCGGATACCAGAAGGGGTAAGTTGTTTTGCTCTGAATGTTTGTATAGGGTGTATTTATTCTGCACCAACACCAACAGAAAGCAACTATACTTATACTTAGTAAATGTTATGTACTAACAGTGTTTGGAAGGCCCCGCTACAGCAAATCACACAATATACGATTATAAAAGAACGTAAACAGAATCGTAATTTGTATCACAGTATATATCTCGTAACTTTTAATGATATCAGTTTATACTTCCCTTTCGCTTATAGAATTAATTTATATACACATTTTTGGTGTGTATAAAGCCGGTATTCCAACACACAAAACTAAAAGTTTATGTGTTTAATATGCTACATCTGTACTCTAATTGTGCATGATAGGACACGGCCAGTACAATATTTTTAGGGAATGGATTTTAGTGTCCTATCCGTGACCTATCTATCGCCCAAATTCCGCGCATACGGAACACACTTTTCCGTTGATTTCGTCCGGATGGCGGACCCGGTCTGGCGACATTATTTTGTATATATTCGATTTCGTAAATATCAGGGGACGTACCAATAGTATTGGTATTCCATATGAAATTTTATGGTAGAAATACTATTCTCAGGTACATTTTTTACAATTTAATAGCCATAACAAGTCATAATCGCAACTTAAAAAGTAATTAAGAAAATTAGAACAACACATTTTAATTCGTGCGATGCCTCTGCCATTTATAGGATTTTTGCAGTAAAAATTGTATCGATGGTTGCCAAATATCCAATAGAATGCCTTGGAACCAATTTATAGTCTAGCGAAGGGCACTGATTATTAAAACTGTTTCTTTTATATTACCTTAATGGTATTCAGTTTAGACATGATCTGGAATACAGCCAGCGAGTTAGGTTACGGACGAATCCCAAAAAGGCAGTGCTTATTCGCTATCCCACCGGTACATCTTGGAACATCAACATGGTCCTAAGTCTTCTACGTAAGAAATGCTGAAAAATTACGTGTTGAAATTACTATTTTTAAGTTTTTGAGAACGGAGCCTCGTTTTTATATTATTTTTTATTCTCGTTTTAGTTACGAACAAGAATGAACCACCGAGACTGATTACAAGAACGATCAGCCCAGTGCAAGAAAGTGTGGACTTTCGCCGGGAGATCGCAGCACAACTCTCAGATATCGCTCGAGATCTAAGCGGTAAGTACTGATCAAGATGTGGTGATGCCATCACTTTTTCAAATGAATATTTGTATCTTGAAATATAACTTGACCAAAAGTATAAAAAATAAATTAATAATTTGAAGAACATAAAATATAAATAATTTAGACCATTTTCTGTAAAGCTTGTTCAGTCAAAAACTTTACTGTAGTGAAAAGTTTAGAAATCAAAATAATTCTAACACTCATCAATGTTTAGGCATGTAGAAAACGTCCATAAATTACTAGTCGGTTTAGTCGTTCCAATTTTCTTCCTTATGCTGTGCAATCTATACAAGTATTTTATAAAAAATTATATGTTTGTTTTCTTAATAGTGCAGGAAGAAAAATATGACTACATTTCAAGGATATAGGGCCTACTACAAAAGTTTGTATTAATATATGAGAAAAGGGCTTGGGTTATATAAGCGTAGGTTTAGCCAGCGAAAAGTGACGATGATTCATAACATGGATTTGGTAAGTTCAGCAGTTTTAGAAGCAACTACAATACTGATAACTACACTTCATGTATACATGTACCGATTTGAGCAGGCTTTTTTGAGTTCCTGAGGTGAATTTTAGATTTCATTTCCCTACTTTTATGTTCAAATAATTAACTTTGTTATTTTTCATAAAAAAAGTACCTATTCTTTATTGAGAGTTAATTCTGCAGATTACTGCATCAAAATTAGGCCTAATGTCAAGATTTTGACTTGTGTGGACTCATTATTAAACCCTAACGAGAAAGAAATCTGTGGTGCAAATAATCGTTCTTGGTTCAAAATTAGAAACCATTAAGCTGTCTTAAGGTTAGGGACGTAACTCAATTTTTACTATAGGTATTTACTTGAATACCATAAGAACATTTTTGGAGGGCAGATTAACTGAATTTTTTGTATTGAAAAATACATACATGCACATCGTCAAATATTTAAAAACTGATATTTTTCGCGTACTATCCAAATTGCGATGTAGTCTATTCAAAATGAAATTACTGCAAATAAAACTATTTATTTACCATCTAAGTTAAATCACAAATATTGTTAATTGTGGATTTAATATGTGATAGCGATAATAGGTGTTATCGGGAAAGGTTTTGTTAGGGTTGGTTTTAAAAAAAGGGGTAGTGGGGCACCAAGATGATATCTTACCCCGGGTGGAAACTAGTCTAGTTACGTCCATGCTCAAGGTGTACCTTTATAATTTTAATATGTATAAGTATTTATGAAGGAATGTCTACATAAATAGAATATAAGTAAATGTTTTTCTCCCATTATTTTACTTTATTTTTAAACTCATAGCGTTGTTTATTTATTTGCATTTATTTTTCTTATAATTTTATTTATTACTAATGTTTTAGTTAATTAAATGTCTAGATTGTTAATGTGATGATTTTAATAAAATCATATCTTTTAATTAATAGGTAAAATTATATCATTTATTAGTTTGGTTTCTTTGATTATTGAAATACTTACGTTGCGATGATACAGTTATGCCAATTAACTATGTGAAAAAAGTGATGTATGCACATAGGTATGTATATTGTCTATTAGGGACACGGAGGAAATGATAATAAACTTGACTATCCCCCTGAGGGCACTTGAAGGAGAAATCGCTTAAGTCTCGCTACAAAACAGCAAAACCGGCTCGCTAATTGGCCACAAGGGTCGTGGGACCGAGTAGTCATGCGAAACCTACTCAAGCATCGTTAATTTATTCACGAGTATTAAAAAAAACAGCCGGGAAGTCAATATTCTCTACACACGAGGTCGAAACAGAGATTAAATTGACAAATTATAGGGAAAAGCAAAAAAAAAAAAAATCTGTGATTTGTGTGGCGTGTTTTACAGAGCCCGTTTCAAACATCGAGGGCTGAATAGCACGAACACACTCTCTTGGCAGCTTCCAATACGTCCATGAGTCTTGCAGTCCAGGCACTTCTAAAAAACCAAGAGTGATCCTAAAACTGATAATGATTTAATAATTTGTAAAATAACTCATGTCTTCATTCTTACCTGCAGACTTCAAGTTTATCTCAAAACACTGCTAGTTTCCCAAGCAGGCCTATCCTATGGGAAACGCAATTTACAGCTAAATACAGAAAATATTTCAAGATTCAACATAACAGGAAAAAACGCTACACCCAGTGACTGATACAGGAATTTTATTTTTTTTTGCTGGGGGTATTAGGTCGAGGAGGATAAAAAAATAGAGAAAAAGTTTAAAATTCCATTAAGTACATAAAAAAATACATTAATATTGAATCTGGCGCACTGACACATGGGCCTACAGTAGTGGCCATAGGCGACGCGGCTTCTTAAGCAGTTGAAACTGCAGGTGTTGTAACAGCTCGTCTTGCATCACCCAAAGTAACAAATTGTCTTCAATAATATTTTGAGAAATTTCTTCTAAACTTCGGAAAGGGATGTGCAGGAAATGATCCCCCTATCCACTTCCTGCGTCCGCCACTGACTACGCTATTTAAACAGAGTTTACGATGAATAATTTATTGGTGCCTAGAAATTTTGATCTTTTTAATTAAAAAACAATTTCATACAAAATTGTTCTCAAGTTATTTTCGAGCTGCCTGGACTCTCGCACCTCAGCCGTTGGCTCGGTGTGAAAAACCTATGGCGTAATGGTGAAGGCTGGTGTGGGCGCGGCTTCTGCCGTGGAAACGGACACAAGCGGGTGCGAAAGAATGCTTTAAACTCTGGGGAACTGGGGCCGGTGGGGTGTCCATGGGACTGGCACTGCGGGACCAGTTCCCGATGCGTCCCCTGCGTCCTGGACTGTGGCAGTTCTGGACTGTACAGGCCCGCACGTGCACGGGAAAACTGGCGAACCTTGTTGATGCTGGGACTCCCCGCTGAGGTTACCTCTACCAGCCCGGGTCGCACGGTGAGGACTCACACTGGCAGTTGGTGGCTCTGCTTGCTTGGAGCACGCCCAGAGGAGTCCCCACTCCGTTGAAGGGCGAACCCAGTGAGCGGCGACACAGCTCCGGCACTAGCCTGGACAGCTAGTAGAAGTAGGAGACACTTCAGAAAGATCACAGGCTCTCCGGGTGTCTCAGGGGTCCCAGAGATGTGGTAGACTTGGTTAAACGTCTTGTGATACTCGTAGGAGGTTAACCGAACGGTTAAGGGGGAGGGAAAACGTTTGGGTGGCAGTGATGGTGGAATGGGTTGCCTCAGATGCTCACTGTAGCTCCTCCTCAGATATCTCGAAGTTGCAATAAATTGGAGTATAAATTACCCTGTGGCTCTAGGAAACTTTTTTTGGTGATTAATCAGCCTTTCCCAGGAAGCAGTCACATTAAGGGCGCCGCCTACCTGGACACACACCGTATGCAGAGCTTCAGGAAAAACAACGCGATTTGAAAACTACTCAAGATATCGTAGTGGTGTCTGTTTACGTAAATAATTTAATTATTCACTGATGGCTGATTAGTGATTTTGTTTCCGTATTAAGTTTCATACTGTATTTTTAGAATCATTAAGCATTAAGAGTTAGTTTTAGACAAAAAAAAACCGATAAAGATTCTTGAAAGCATTGCAGTTTTATCTTAATTTTTCCACCATATAATGTCATGAGTGCCACTCAAAATTTCACAGTTGTCCTATTCATCATGAGAAGACTGCGCGTCAGTTCTGAGCATGGGCGCAAATCTGTAGGATTTCCAGGGGGGGCCCGTGAATTTAATTTAAGAATTTTGCTCTAGAGTTCAACCGAAACAAGTCTTCTCTGGATATTAAGCTCGTATGTTATACACTTTATTTTTACGTAAGTGATATTAACAATAAAGCAGAGCAACATATGTTTTAGTAATTATTAATTAATGACTATAATAAGTGATCTCTCAAACATGTTTGAATAATTTGCTAACCTAAATACATAAAATATCCATTAAAAAAAATCTATAAAAATAATATACGTGAATATAATGCAAATAGATAACACCCCACCCATACATTACCATTTTCCAAAAGTGTTTATTCTAATTTCAATTTAAAAATAAATGATTAAATTAAAATAAAACAAATATTTAAGGGGGGCTCCCATACAACAGACATGATTTTTTTTTGCCGTTTTTATAGATGATGGTAAGGAACCCTTCGTGCGCGAGTTCGACTCGCACTTTGTCGGTTTTTTTTTTTATGCCACATCACATAATTACTGCGATTCAAATGCTGTTCGTGAAATTCTTTGTTCACAGTTTTTGATGCGCCCTAAAAACCCAAAGCGCCAAAGCTAATAAATGGATCAACATCAAATGAACGATCGAATCATATTAAAACCCTTAAAGACTATTTTATTTAGTAAAGGCATCAACCAGGTAAAAAAGAAAAAAAAAACTTAATGACACAAATGAAAAATCTCGGAGATAGAACTATAAAATTTATCCTACAGCTAATTGAACCACATACATTTCTCGGCTTATATTTAGTATAATCAGTATTTTGGCAGTGAATTATTTAGTTAAAATATGCCGCTTGATTAGTTATTAAAGAGACGCGTTTGCTTCCTTATTAACTTAAATACGGATGTGTAACGTTTAAATACTTCTTTCTCACTCTTACTTCTGTTTACTCGTGCAGTGTTGCAGTTATCAAATAACAAATGTTATAAAGTGATTATCGGCCATGAATTGTGAAAATTATCGTTTGATAATAAAAGGGGAGTGATTTTAAATTCCATATTGACGAGGAAAAAAATTATTCCATGTATATTCACATGTAACGTACAGAGCAGCTAGCCTTACAGAATGGAGATGAGCTAAAAAAATTCCAGAAAATGGTATATAAGTTTCAGTTCGTAAATAAACTAAATTCTTTTATAATTACTCTTAAAGTATTAAGTTGTTTATTTACTGGAAAAAATAACGTTACATAATCACTTAAATAAAATATATTACCTAAATAATAGTCACTACTTATAAAACAATCAAGCTTACCAGGTGAGAATCAGATTATGTTTTCCGTTTCTTCCGCGTCACGAACTTATCCATGTTGATGTTTGCCAAGAAAGCAGAAGACTGGGGCACACGAGAGCAAAACCACTTTAAAAACAGACTACCTGAAACCTATAATACTGTCGTTTCAGAGGACAGGGTAGTGTGGGTAACAATTAGGAGGAAAAGCTAAGGGAACCCTACCCTAGCTTCGTCCTTTGGAATGAACGGTTTCTGGGAATTAAGGGTTTAAAAGTTCTCTCTGGAAAACGGCTTTCGCAGAAGGGGTAGGGGAAAATAACTACGGAACTCGAAGGTAGGAATGTAAAGCATGTCAAAGTGTCTGTCGTCGTTGTAAATAATAATATATATGAATATATATAAATATATATAAATAATATATAATATATATATAAATAATATATATATGTTGTGTACACCATTAACTTTAAAATCACGAAGTGGGCCCCCCCAAGGAGGGGCCCATTAATTCCAGGGGGGGCCCGGGCCCCCCTGGCCCCCCCGGGATCTACGCCCATGGTTCTGAGTCTTGCGCTTAGAGGCGATGCCGCGGTACAGATAACCAGCGAGCGTCGCTTTTATAAACCCGCCTCACTAACACAGATACACCCCTGGCTAGGTGGAAACCCTTAACCACCTGGCGCAGTTGTAGCTGTAGCTGTAATTGTTTGAGCAATTTTTGCACAATTTGCGATGAAATGGCGTATCCACTTCCCTGTGGCTGTCGGGAGCTCGTGTCAGCGTTGTTACACTGATCCAGCCCCTACCCGTGGAGGTGGGGGGAGGTGGGTTACCGTCAAACCCGAAAATTGAAACTCTTTGTGGCTCTTGAGATAAATGACATTCTGGGCATGTGTAACTGAAGGAGAAATGATGAATTGGTTCGCCCCGAGGTGGATTAAAATCCCTGGCCATCGCCCTCGGGAGTTGGCTATAGGGGGGCTTAGAGCGGACTAGGCGAGATGAATCTGTGACGGGTTGCCACTGCCTCCCACAGAGTGGAGGTGTACGAACAACATAACACACGATCCTGCACCCGGAAACAATATTTTTCACGAGTTGGACAGATATTGTTGAACAAATTAAAAAGAAATTGCAATAAACTGGAACTCTCGTAAAATGGAAACATATTTGCTTTAATTTGAAATCTAAGTTTTTTTTGGGTAAGTAACTTTATGTTCTACCAAAAAGTTTCAAAAAAATTGTCAAGAGTTAAAAAAAAAACCATAACGATATGCTTCTGAATTTCGGGAGTTATAATCCCCTCGTGTCACAAAACTTAAATTTACTAAACATTTGCCACAACCATAAGAGTTATTTTTTTAAAAAAAAAGAAAGCGAATATTTTTTTGTAAAGCTTAAAAGAAAAATCTCTATACCTAAATGGAACCATACTTTATTTGAGCATCAAAAAAAAAATACACATATCTCATGGAAAGGACAAAATATCTGAGACTTGTCATAACCACAGTAAGCGTGTAAGTTTCAAATATACATATATAGAACACATCAGTTTTGGAAATAAAAATAATTAGTAATTTCACTGGCTATAAACTTTCAAAAATGATGTAGGTGGTTTCAGAAACACGTTTTTACTATAATGATATCACTAATGACTAAATGTTACTTAAATCTGCCTACTGTCTAAAATTGTTAAGTTTTAAGATTTTTTTGTTTAGAATACCGTTATATTATTTAAATTAGTAAAATTATTATATATTTTATTTTTAGTTTATTTATGTTTGGATTTATTTGTATTTCTCTGTGAATGTTTATTTTTAATTTCTTTTATAAAATTAAAATATATTGTTTTTCGTTTTTTTAATAAATGGCTATAATTAATTGATTAAATTGTCTAACAACTACACTTACTTTTTGAGTATGTGAAGATACTAAGCCTAAATATAGGTGAGTGGTAATTGAAGTTATTTACAAGCCCACTTTTTTAAAAGTTTCGATGTTACAGTTTTTGGACACGGTGTAGCACTCGTCGACCAATGCAGGGATATTAAGGTAGCGATCGGCTATGGCCTGTAGTAAAGAACCATCGCAGCATTTACCTGAAGTGATTTCAGGAACGCATGTAAACTTGGAGCGATATTCGCTCCCCAGTCCTCTAGGATGCAGACCCGAAGTCACCTTGCCTATGTAGGTAGGTGTTGTGTTTGCGAGAGGTGTGAGTCGATGTGCCTTGTCGCAGTGCTGAAGACCAGAGTGGATCCTCGCGTGCTCCTGAAGCTGCGCTCCGTGGTGATGCAGCTCGACCCGCGCCTCTCGACGGACCCGGACCTGCTGGTCGACGGCGACCTCCCTGGAGGAGGCAACCAGTCCCGCCCGCGCTACCGCGACTCGGCCGACGTGTGCGGCGACGAGTTCAGGGGCCCGCGGCACGGCTACCCCTACTACCAGGAGGGCTTCGTGCTGTCCCCGGGCTGCGACTTGAAGAGGAGGCGCCCCGTCAGCGAGCTGCTCACCGTGCTGCTCAGCCTGGCCGGGGAGGACTCGCCCGAGGCGGTGCTGCAGGGCGCGCGCGGCTACCACTCGCGCATCAGGGTGGTCGTCGCCGTCGCCGACAACAGCTCGCGCGAGCTGCTGAACCGCACGGACCAGGCCGCGGCGAGGTTGGGGCGCGTCGACGTCCTGAGGGTCTCCCCCGCGGACGCCGCCCGGCCAGGGAGGGTCTGGAACCGCATGGCCCAGCTCGCCCGCACGCCCTACGTCCTTCTCGGGCGAGGCCTCACGCACCTCAACTCCTTCGCGCGCCTCGAGCGCCAGATATACGCCATATCGAGGTCGGGGGCCGTCGCCGTAGCCGGGGGAGCGTTCCGGAACCTCACTGGCCACTGGAAGGTCGGCTGCTACCAGTCGGAGGTGCGCAACTACTACCTGCGCTACCTGGAGGGCTACCGCTACTCGGAGCGCGACTGCATGTACTGCGACCACCTGGAGGGGCCCTTCGTGGCGAGGACCGCGGCGCTGGCGGAGATCCCGCTGCACGCGGAGCTGCCCGAGGACGTGGTGTTCGAGGACTGGTTCCTGCGGCTCAAGGCCTCCGACCAGCTGGCCATGAGCTGCCCGGACGCCATGTACTTCGTGCACGGCGCCGACCAGAGGAAGGTGAGCGGCTCGCCGGAGCGCCAGCAGAGGCGGCAGGACTCGTGGCTGTCGCTGGCCAAGGAGTGGCAGGTGCATCGGGTCTTCCTGCCGCCGAACATCATCTACCTGTTCTCGTGCAAGGAGGTGGGGCTGTCGTGCTCGCCGGCCAAGTGGGTGCACAGCTACCTGCTGCCGTCGTGCTGCCTGGTGCAGGTGGCGCGCACCTTCAAGGCGCTGGACGACTTCGCCGCGGAGCGCGGGCTGCGCTACGAGCTCAACTCCGGCTCGGTGCTCGGCGCCGTCAAGCTGCGCAGCTTCATGCCGTGGGACCTGGACGGCGACGTGACCTTCGAGCAGCGCGACTACGCCACCTACCACAAGAAGCGGCACTGGCTGCGCGGGAGAGGCGTCCGGCTCGACGGCTTCCAGCCGGCCACGCCCGGCAGCCCGGCGCGCTTCAAGATGTGCACGCCGGAGGTGGGCGTGGACATGATCGGCTCGGACACCATGAGCACGGTGTTCCTGCCGGCGGACGTGCGCGAGGCGCCCACGCGCGTCAACGTGCTGGGGCTGTGGCTGCGCGCGCAGGCCAGCCCGGGGCTGTACGCGCGCAACCGCTACGGGCCCAACTACCTGCGGCACTCGCAGTCCTGGCGCTACCTGGGCCTCAAGGACGGCTGGGGCGAGTACCGCGGCGCCGGGTCGTGGAGCGCATGCCCCAAGGAGCGGCACCACGCCTGCCTCGACCACTACCCCGTGGACGGCAGCGTGGACTTCGTGCCGCAGGCCGTGCACTGACCCGTCATCACCATCACTCATTTCACCTCTTAACAAGTAGTTGGATGGAAACTTTATTTGAAATTTTTTATTGAAATACATCTAGTATCTTACACAAACAAAAAATATTCATCATATAAGATACAACATCTATTAATTTCAGGTCAACCTGAAACTAACGAACTATGCAAACAAAACTCGGAATTCGTATTTAACCTACTTCTAACTGTCGTATCGATTTGAAACTTTGGAAGTCTGTGTAATCTCGATGACGATGTAGTAATTTGGTACCATCGAACTGATCTGATGAGGGACTCAGGAGGTGGATATAGCGGAACTCTTCAGTGGCTACCAGTGAAATCTTTAGAGTTTGGACTCCTTTAGCTTGTTTTAACGCGTCACGCACATTACACTTGTGACGAGGGGCTTCTGGATTATTTATACTTGACAAGTTTCAATTCTATATGACAGTTAGAAGCAGGTTGAAATCGACTCAAAGATTTGTTTGCAAAGTTCGTTAGTTAAGTTGTTAGTCGGGTGTCTCAGATTTCGTTTTCGCTTTCACCCCGAGATACCCGAATAGAGAGTGTTTTTGTTTTGTTTTTTAAAACTATAATTTATTTACTACACAGATGTAGTTTAACAAGAATGTTTTGATTTACAAAACGTTTTCGCAGTGCATTTTGTTAGAAACTTTCGCATCCACATGAAACCGTCGCAGAATAGATTCGAGTGTGTACATGAATCATCCACATGTGTGTTAGTGGCCTGAATGAAATTAAATTTTGAGCCTCTAAGTGGGCCATATTGGGCATAGTTACCTTACAACTTTTAGTTTGAATGTTTCACGTCCGTAGTAAATACACTTAACATCACTTGTACTGTAACACATAAACTAAAACATGAAACATTTTGTGAGTGTTACTAAATTTATGGGTAAGGTTAACTCTACGAAACGTTTTTTGTAAACGTTTTATGTAGCGTGGATATTTTTTTATCAAAGTAATACAAACACAAAATAATTTGTAGCAACAGCATAACTATTCAAATGAATAATGCTAAGATATAGTAGATTCCCTTTTAATTAATTGTGTGATAGTATGGTTGCTTGGCCAAAACAAAACAATTTCATCTCAATAATTCAAAATTTTCTGTAAAATAAACCTATGTTACAACTATGCCCTATTATGTACCAATCTCATTAAAAACATTTTCTCTATAAAATGATTGGTTTTAAAATATAATTGGTTTAAAAAATATTTTAATTGTCACGAAATATATCGTGAAATATCTCTAAAGGCCTTCAATTTGTGATAAAATTCCTAGAATTATCGCTTATCGACACTGAATGTAGGGTAAAGTAACTACGGAAATAGAAGAAGTGTGTACCAAAAATGGACCAAAACTAAAAGTCGTATTTAAGTATTTATCATTTCGGAATATTTCCAATGAATAATACTTTATTAATGATGATAGTATTTAGTGTCAGAAAAACTAGATAAAACAAAAGTTATCACAAAAACTATTGTGTATATTCTATAGAGTAAAGTTAAAACCATACAAAGTTTTTCAAATGAGGTTTTTTATACTATGTGAAAATGAAAATAGTCTCATGGAAGCATTCAAAAATAATTCTTGAATTTTACAACAGCTGAATTTTGTATCACATATTTTCATACTAATAGATAATAAAATACGTTTATTTATATTTAAAAATATTATGTCCATAAATTTTATAAGTTACAAAGTAATATAAAATACTAAAATAATATTTAAAATGTAAAACACAGTCTATCCAGAAATATACATATTTAAAACTTAACTTCTGATTATGTCTAACCACTCAAAGATGGAGCCATACATGTATCTAACGAATCATTAAATTTTTATCATATTTAGTTCAATGGTAACAAACCCCGTTAAAATGATATTTTTGGATTTGTCCAGGCTTTAATCATTTCACTTTACTAACTCGTTTAAAATTTAAATAAAATATTTAAGTATATTAATTTTACTAACTCTAAATTTTGTAGTTTTATGTCTGCCAAATTTTCTTGAAAAAAATATATTGTTAAAAATTGACAAAGAAATTCTTATATTTAATTATAACTTTATGATGTTAGAAATAATGGCAAACAATCTTATAGATTTTGCTTGCTTTAAAAAGTTAAAAAAATAATAATGTTGTCCCTCCTTGTTTGAAAATATATTTGTGAAACACTTTAATTCCATTATAATATAGTTTTAGCAAGGATTTATCTTAAAGATATAAGAGTAGCATAAAGATAAAAGATGAATGCAAGAACTTTATAGTTTTTTTTTTTTGTTTCGATGGCTTGCAAAATATTACGAACCTTTAAATAATGTTCTCAAGAAATCGGAGACAGCGTGCGCTATAACCGAATGGTGATGACTTCATGTAGGCTTTTGGACATACGCCATTGCTTAGCACACGTATGTCTGTAGAAGAAAACTTCAATAAAACACAAATGACAAAAAACACAAATTCAAGCAAAAAATTGCTGTTGTCAGGATTTAACGCCACACAATACTCCACAACAGACAACAGCAATTTTTTGCTTGAATTTGTTTTTTTTGTCATTTGTGGTTTTTCGTAGTTTTCTTCTACAGACACACATGTGCTAAGCAATGGCGTATGTCCAAAAGCCTACATCAAGTCATGCACTCCCATTGCACAAATCTTTCAAAGATAATACCGAATGGTGATGTTTTGACGCACTTCAAGGAGCAAAATGGTTTTAATAACCATTCATTTTTCTGCACACATTATAAACAAAGTTTAATAATGAATCATCTCACCAGTTTGTTTATTTTTTTATTTTTCAATTGCTTGAAGCACTGTGTGCATGTTGTTCTGTATGTGTGTGTGTGTGTGTGTGTGCGTGTGTGAAAGAGTAAAGTTTATTTTTAAATTATCGTTTTTATTGATTTGAAAGCTCAAAATTCCTTAACGGAACAAAGCATTTTTTTCTTAAAAAACTTTTTTTTCAGTTATCAAATACTGAAATGTTGCTTTAATATATGCATTTACCTATTAAAAGTTGTAAATTTTTTGTTATACTAATATTATTTAAATTAAAAAACAATATGATCTGTTAAATTGCAGGGAAAAACATTAGTATTACTACGAATTGTTTTTCCTGCAACATTTATATTAAAATTCCATTCAAGGACTGTAATGCTGTTTAAATTAAAGGTGATTATGTGATTTACATTATGAGACAACATTCTTAATCTCAAAGTATGATTTTTTTAAAGTCTAGTGTTAAGTTATCTATTTACTTTGCATTTAATACTTTCAAACATTTCTTTTGTTAAATGTTTATACGTGTAATAATTATTGCAGCTCTGCGAGTTTAGATTCTAAAAACGCACATGTACGACATCTCAGGCATAAATAATTCGGATATTTTTAACTACTCTACAACATATAGTTTGCAATGAATAAATGTTAGTACTAAGTTATAATTGCATAAATCAAATAATGAATATCAATATGAAAATGCGTGCAAGTCTAAGTTAATGTACCACTCAGATGTGACAGCAAGTGAGTAATGAAAAGAAAAAAAACGTAATATTTCTAAAATTTATGCCTTATTATTTATTTCTTGATCAGTTTGGATATTTGTTAACTGGGTAAATGTCTTGTTTATCCAAAACACGACTAAAATGATGGAAGGTTTTTGCATATTTATCAAAATAAGTTTGCTTGAAACTATCTCGTTGCATGACATGGATGAAATACTATTCTTGATGGATTGATTATCAAATAATTTGCCTAAACATAATTTCAGTTGGATAGTTATGCAAACCTCTTAGGACTCTCAAGAAGAAAAATAAAATTAAAACAAAGTGTTTATTCTAGATGGAGCAAAAATTTTACACAGGAAAACATGAATTGTGTAGAGATATTGACTGTAAAAACTTAAATGTGGTGTAAATAAATTAAATCTCGTTGTCTGTTCAAATACGATTTGAATGATAAAGGACGGGAAACTACGTGTAATCTCTGCATTGACGCTATGGCAAGCAATATGTTATTAAATATCATGTACTTCTTTGAATGTTGTATTATTATCCATAGTTAAGCAACGAATCCACGTGGTAATACATTTACATTACTCTTGAAATAATCTCGTAGGTGATACTGCAAGATAATTTACATGCACCAAAATAATAAACTCTAAATACTATTTTTTTTAAGTTTTCTTGCTTGATAAGTACTTCCATAAATAAAAATGTAAATAAATAAATATATTACCGAAAAAAACTTACAAGAAAAAAAAATTGTTATAGAAAATAATAACTACTTGAATAAAACTTGATCGCAAGACGTCAATAATGGACATCAGTAACTATGAAGCTATTATAAATTACCTTCAACGGAACGTGTCTATCTTAACCTCATTTGTTAGAATGTTTTCTACGTATTCATGCTCAACATTTTATCAGAGTTCTGCATTCTTTGAAGGTGGTATTTTATTAATATTTAAATAGTTTGTGTAATACACTTTGATTGTTATTAACATGTCTAAAAATTATTAATGTTTCACCGAGACCATGCGTTCTATGATAATCCGTTTTCTAATAAATTACATTATAAGTCCTTTTTGCTGAATGAATTTTGACTAATAATTAACTTTTAACATTGCGGTCAGTAAACCCGTTTTATTAAAAATATGGCCTAGATTAAGGCAAGCCTACAAATTAAATGTTTTAAAGTATTGAACGTTATAAATTAATTCTACTAATTAGTATTAACATTTGCGCTCTGAAATCATCTCATCGACAGTCCAACGAAATATTAAGTGTCAGTGGTAAAGTTCTTATAAAATACAATTCAAAGCTCTTCGCTATTAAAAATATCTTTAAACATTTTTGTATGCATATATATCTTTGATTACATTTCATATTATGTGTTTTGTCATAAGTGCTTGGGGCATGTTTTATGTGCAATAAAATGACTATGAATGTAATGTAGACAATTATATCAAACATGTATATAGAAATATTTATTTTATCCGTTATTGGGTGGCTGACGAAATGCTTATGGCAGTGGACCATAAAAATAAGTGTGCTATGTTTTTAACTGTTTGCGTACGCCGTATCATAAACGATGCTATTTTGCTTAAGTTTATTTTTAGCTAGTTTGTTTCAATCCCATCATGATTTTCACAGTTCCAGGGAATTGTTTTTTGGTGCGTGTTTCACGTATGCATTTTTGTAAATAAGACCCCGCTGTAAGCTTTCGTTGTTTGCATTATTATAATAAATACATAAACAGTAATAAGATATCTTGCCTGAAACTGCACAGCGTAGTTTACAATGGATAAGCATGTAATTGGATGACGCAGAAACTTTGAGAATTGTGAGACAATGTAAGTAAAACTTAAAGAATGGTTTCGTCGGGCACTTTTATTATACTTACTATACTAAATGATACATAGCGAAAAAAAGATTTGTGATTAAAATAAGTTGTTCTAAGAAATACCACACGAATTTTGATGAATTACTTCGTTAATTGTTGTAATTTACATGTCAGCTATAGTCACGTCACAGTTATTTTCACGTTTAAAATTTTTACGGTTAATTTTTTCACGATACTAGATATTAAAGTTGAATATAGTATTTTAGAATAATAATTATTTCAGTATATATATGTATGAAATATTCAATTCCCTCATACAATTTAAGAATTCATTTTTGGATCCCAAATAAACGTATATAGTTTACAGTTACGCTTGTAAATATTGGTAAACATTGCTTGAAATACATTCAGACAAATCTCCTAAGCAGCCAGATAAAGAAAAATAATAGTATCTTATTATAGTTAAGAAATATAATATTATTGCAGAATATTAACTGCTACCTTCATTTATCAACTCATGACTTTAAAATTCCCACATTAATACGTAAATAAAAATTCAACATTTGGTCAAAATTGTGTCCTCCTTTCATGCCATCCACTTCATTATGCGTTAAGTGAGCTGGGCTGTTACGTATGTTCTGGTTCTGAAGAAAACAGGTGGCGAGAAATTTGTACACGCATAACCAAATTCTTCCTTGCTGCTTCCAGCTAAGCCAAATTTGTTGTCTCCCATGTTATACGAATGTGCTAATGAATATATTTCCATAAAGTTTGTTTACCATTGGGTCATTTACGCAGGTTTTGTGTGAAGCGTCGATAAAATGAGCTATATTTTTTTTAATTTTTTTTTAGATAATTTTTAATTTCCTGTCAGATGTACCTTATATTTAAGCGTAAATCGTGATGAAAATACTACTAATTCATCTTTCAAAAGTGGTCTTTGCGTCTATTTTTCTATAAAATTAATATTCATAATACCCAGTGAAAAATATAATAATATCTATATTTTGTAAATTCTAAAAAATATAATAGTTAAAATATATGGATGGATGATTATAAGATAAGCAATGTTCTTTTTTTTTTTTTTTTTTTAGAAAAATATCGTGTTTTAGCTATTGAAGTACTATTTAATAGTTATGTGGTGTGATACTACGTAGCTCATAGCCTACTATTATGGTGTTTTAACTAGTTCAGAATCATAAAAACGTAACAATTTTGTAAAGAACCATGTATGTATTTTTTTTTACTTTGCGTGAGCTTAAAAAGTAAATGAAAAATTTTAAGTTAATTTTATTACCTTCTCTTAAGTAATCCCAAATTTAACTGAATTTGAATTAGTAAATTATACCGTCTTTCGATTGAGAAATTTTGAACTCACCAACAGTATCTCAATCAAATCTTAACTGGTTTTTTTTTTTTGTATTTGTTTAGGGACAAAAACTATTAAGCAGAAGAATTTCACATTGCTGCAATTATGTGCTTTTATTTTACATCTATCTATCGCTCAGCAAAGAGACAGTAACAGTAGCCTTAAATTTAAGAAAATATTTTGACCAAAATATTTTGTTTTCCGTTACAAAAGTTCAAACTGTGGTGACATTTAAACTGTTTTTTCGCCTTCTAAGTGTCAAAGGATTGTTTAACGACTATTCATAGAATAAATTGATGGTGTTCATTAAACTGTGTATATGTGTGAATTTTACTGTGCATTTAAATGTAAAATTGTTACAAACTTCCAATTAATCCTTTTTTATAGCTTTTGTGAAAATGATGAAATAAATGTTTGAAATACTGTGCATATTTTCTTCTAAACATTGTAAACATTTGGCGTACATAAACAAATAAATGAGGTGTACAGATGCATTTTGTGTCTTGATTTTAATAAGATAAGAAGCTGTTTATTCGCACTTACATGACTAAAATATTTTTTTTTAATTTTAGTTTACAAAATTATTTTGTTTTGAATTCATTGCAATTGCTGTCAGTTTATAAATAGAAAGTGCCAGGCAGTAGTATATAATAGTTCTTCTGGCTACTGGCTGTGGGGATGGTGTTGGGATCCGCCATCTTGAACTGTGACGTCACGGTGACTATCTTTTTTGCATGATCTTAAAAGGTGACCTTATACCTTGAACCTTGACATCAGCTGGCATTTATTGAGACCTTGTATCCGGCCACCATTTTGGATTGCGCCATATTGGTTTCTGCCCTCTTGTATTATGATGTCATAACCGCCATATTGGATTCTAGATCATTCCACAATTTTTGGATTCTAGAAATGTTCAACATTTAGAATCCCACCATTGTGAATTATGTCACATCCGCCATACTGAAAATTCGTGCTTACTATCTAAATAATCGGAAAAAAATTTTAAAATTTATAAAAATCATAGAATAAATTTTTAATGAAAAACGCACATACGACATAGACTTTGGAATTCTAGGTGCAATCCCTGTGAGGGAAATAATAACGAGGGCGATAACTCCTACTATCACAGAGGTTACCAGCAGACCGACTCAAAACTAGTTAAAGGAAATTGCAAGCAATTTTATTATGGTACTAAAATTAATTTCTGGCTTGGAATCTACACAAGAAATTGTCCATGTACATCATCATTGGCCAAAGACATCACGAGGTCACAGTTTGGTGCAAACTACAAGTACACACACACACACACACACATACATATATATATAAGAATGTCTATCAGTTTTTTTACAACTGCACCTTTTTTTCTCCGAATTTGATAAAATTTTGCACTCTTTAAAAGTCAAAACAAGAGGAAGGTCACTATAGACACAAGACTTTGAAAAAACCACCCCAACCTCCTTCCCGACCCCTTAAAGCAGATTTTTTTTACTTGATGATATTTGTACACTTAACATTGAAAACAAGAAGGAAATTACTGTATACTTATCCAAATACTTCCGGCAGACAAGCTAAGATCATCGCGTGCACCCAATCTTAAAAAAAAATTATTTCTAAACATTTAAATAACGAAGTGTTTGTTTGATTTGTATCTGAATTAAAAATCTTAAGTTGATAAAAGCTTGCGTCATGGATTTTTATACCCAAATGATAGTGAAATGAGTGTTACCTGAGATTTAGAAATATCGAGCCTCTTCACTCTGCGTTAAGATCTTGATAGGCTGGGTAGTTCAGCTACTACTTCATAAAATACTTCTATATTAATAGAAATAATTACATAAATTCAATACGCATCAATAAAGGTAAAATGTGACATCTCTTCGCCTCGGAATCTACGTAGTTCCATGGCTCCGAGCCCTGATCTGTCAATCTGTCCACGGGTATTTGCGGTATTTTAATAAAATTCATTGTCAAAAATCAGGTCGAAAGTGGGGGTTTAGTACTTTTTCAAGCATTTTTCGCTTTTACCAGAGCCTTTTCAATATAAAGTTTAACATTTTGCTGTGCAAATCGAATGATTTGATATTTTACGTAGCTGCTCCAAAACAAATTCTAGTGGCGGGCGTGGAAACTATGGATATTCGCACAATTTGCATACCAGAATAATATGGCGGATGTGACGTCATACTAGCTGGTGTTATATATACCTTGGTATTAGTGGTAGAAAGTCGGTCTGTCGGTGAATTCCGCTGAGGAAGTATCCATCGCCATTTTTTGCTCTCAACGGGTTCGAATGGAGGATTCCATGATGTCTGTCAGTGTGTTTTTTAATTTTTTTAAATTGTATTTAATTTATTTTGTTAAATCAAAGTTTTTCACGAATTTTTCTAATGAAAATTACAAAATTGTTTATATGGCAGAAAAATTTCAAAATAGCTATATGATATTTTATTAGATTTTTATTATATAAATTTTTTGATTAAATTTCAAATTTTTTCCAATTTTTTCTGATAATAATTTCGGATTTTTAAATATGGCAGCCATAACGATATTGCAACAATGACATCACTATTCAAAATGGTGGTTTTCAGCAAATTACAAAATGGCGGATATAACTTCGGCGACTTAGGGCGGCTAAACGACAGAGAATTCAAGCAGCTAGAAGCTATGAGGAATTCTCATTTTTACAACGACAAAAGTAATTTGAGGCATTTAGATTATCGAATTTTTGAAATTTTTTATTATTTCTCTCAAAAATAGAACTTTTGAAATTTAATTTTTTTTTAGTTTTTTTTGGCGAAATTTTTTTAAAAAATGTGACATTTTTGGCTAATATTGGCCAATATTAAGTCTGTTTTGTCAATTTTTGACGGTTTTTAAAGGTCAGGGTCAAGTAATCCAATATATTACAAACAATATGGCAGACATCGGCTCCAGCTCTAGTTCCGGCGGCAGCACCAAGAGCCCCCAATTATATACTACTTACGATTGCAAAAGGAGGGCTTGGCTATACCTTTAAGGGGAAGCAATATCTTTTTGCACGAAAGAGTTTATGAGTTGTTCTAAGACAAAGTAATCGTCTGAGTAATGAATCTTTTTTGTCTGAATTCCAGCTGATTAAAAAATATTATAAGTGCAGATTTGGTGTAAGAAATTCACTAATTAAACGAAACTTTGAATAAAATCACATGTCTCATTACGTAAAAAATTGATTGGATTCTCAGAAAAAAACAGAAGCACTCCGGGAATACCAGCAGAATTTTAGCTAGGAATAATACGCTAAGATATTACAGAAAACCAACGTACATTTTGCTAAATCATCAAAATAAACATGAGTGAACCACAAAATTTATATTTAAAAAAATTGGTTTTCTGTAAAGTCGGTTTACGGACGATAGTTTAAAGTGACAACGACATAACAAAACATTGATGAAATGATTGCACACTTTTATGAATAAAATTGAATCATTTTTATTGAATTATCACTATTTTGTTGATACAAAGAAGGAGTGAAATGAAATCTACAATTTAATTGATAAATTTACTTTTATTTGCACTCATTAATTCAAATATGATTATTACTTTAACGAAGAGATTATTTTAACTATTAATTTTATACATGTTTCCTATTTAACTTCTTTTAATCTAAGTTATTCTGTTAAGGATAGGACGATGATAGGAAAAGTAGGAAACGAATGGGAGTGTTTCAAATTTAATGTGCCTCGAAAAAATCAAATCGATGCCGATGGTTGTTCCAATCGAGTGGAAGAGAGATATATGCGGCGCAAGCGTACAATGAGCGTAACGGGACAATGTGTGTAACGGGATACTTTTTCGTGCGTGCAGCCGGCGTTCATCGATTTATTAGACGTTGTCACGTCAAACGTTAACTTTTCTATGACTTTAAAACCAAATAAATAAAATGTTTATACAATAACTTCACGGCTTGTAAGCACACGCATATTTTAACTGAACCCACTTTTTAATATCTAACATTTATTTTAATTAACTTTACCATCGACAGTGCAAGCTCTTACATATGTTTTTACTAGTCTATATTTCTTTATAATTATTGTACAGCGGGATTGTAAATTTGTTTGCAGGAAATTAACTAAAAAATTGCGATACCAGTTATACAAATTATATTTCACTGTTATGAAATTGGAAAATTCATGCTGAACGAACAACATAAGAACACATAAACATGTTCGTTACCGAGGTTAGATGTTACAGCACGTGTTAATGACACACGAAACTACAGTAAACGCGTGGAATAACATCATGTCAGTGTTAAGAAGACTGAAAGTATCCGCTCTACCACTCTGCTTCTGGGGTAGAGCGCCTGCCTTGTGACTTGAAGGACCCGGGTTCGCGCCCCGGCTCCTCCAAGGCGGGTTGCCCAGACAAAATGGTGGCATTTTCTCTGGTAGGAATACAATCCCATGTAACAAGTCAGGCTACCAAAGAAACGGTGGGTGGAACAGAAAAAAACCTTCCAGGTGGCTTCCAAATGGAGAGCCCGTTTTTTTTCTTGGGCTCCCCATGCGGTGGCCATTCCGGGGGTTTCTCCGGGGAAACGGAGTTTTGCAAAAATATTTTTTGTAGGTTTGTAGCGTTTTAGTATTTAGCAACTGTAGCATTATATTTCCAACATGTTATAAATAAAGCTCAAACATTTAAAACATTTTTGTTTTTGTACAAAAATGTATTAATTAGGTGTGCATCAGTCAGTGAGTGGTTGTGTGTTCATATTTTCTTGGAGTATTATTGACGGTTAAATTCTAGTCATAAACCTTTGTTTTGTAGTATTTTAGCAGTTTTTGACGAAAAAATATTTATAGGCACATGAATTCTATTCCTAAAAATCACATAGTTATCAATCAGGAATATCGTCTTTAACACAAGTTTTATATGTATATATATATTTATGTGTGTGTGTACCAGTATAATTCCAGATGTAAATAAAATATGCTATTTATTTCAACATGAGTAAACCCTTTGATACGTTCCAACATAATCTTATGATAAAAAAATTGTCAATTTTAGGCCTCGTCAAGCAATGCGTGGTATATATGTTTTAATTGTATTACAAATAGACGCTTTGAAGTCAAATTTGCAAATGGAGTTTTTTGGTATTAAGTGTTCCGCAAAGTAGTAGTTTATCTCAACTACTCTTCAATATTTAATAAATGATATTCCAACTGTAAACAGAATTGATCAAGAAAAGATGCTAATGAAAAAAAAATTGGTTGGCTGTAAAGTCGGTTTACGGACGATAGTTTACCGTGACAACGTCAAAACAAAACATTGATGAAATGATTGCATACTTTTATGAATAAAATTGAATAATTTTTATTGAATTATCACTATTTTGTATGAATACAATGAAGGAGTGAAATGAAATCTACAATTTAATTGATAATTTTACTTTTATTTGCACTCATTAATTCAAATATGTTTATCATTTTAACTTTAAATTTTATACATGTTTGCTATTTAACGTCTTCCAATCTAAGTTATTCTGTTAAGGATAGGACGATGATAGGAAAAGTAGGAAACGAATGGGAGTGTTTCAAGTTTAATGTGCCTCGAAAAAGTCAAATCTATGGTTGTTCCAATCGAGTGGAAGAGAGATAGATGCGGCGCAAGCGTACAATGAGCGTAACGGGACAATGTGCGTAACGGGATACTTTTTCGTGCGTGCAGCAGGCGTTCATCGATTTATTAGACGTTGTCATATAAAAAAAATGTTGGAATAACCAGGCCTACATTGTTCGTAGCCATACACAAAAATATTTTTTTAAAGACATTGTTACAAATGCATATATCGGTTTATGTCACTGGTGTCTTATTGGCATATTTTCATTTACTTAAACGATTAATATAGGCCTAACCTGGCCTGCCCGAAAAGTTTCCATAGGGTTAACCTTTTAATTAAGATACGCCAAGCCTACCATGCATGTAAGTTTTAAAAGAACATGTTTTATATAATATAATAGTCACAGTAATGTTCCTGTCTATAAGATACTTAAAACGTTTTCTTAGTTTATACCTTAGCATTTCAATTTAAAAAGTTTTGGTTCAAATTAAGACCGATAGGACTAATTTGTAACCTGTTTTAACTGAAATTATTTACCTCATTTAAGGGTGATTGGTATTCTGGCAGTCTTCCGGGAATATTTTGCACATTCCCATGGTTTCGTTTTGTAGGACCTCTTCAAATTTTATTTTCATCGACTGTGAAAGCCACATCAATGTCTGCATTCATATTTATAATTACGAAGCATTAAACACAACGTTAAAAGTAAAGACTCACAAACAGCTGGCGCATAGATCACATTTTATAGTAGTCATGGAGATACACCGAGCACATTCTATTGGATTTTTATACAACTGCTTGGAGAAAAAATGCTCATAAATCTGTTAGTTGTGCATTAGAATTGGGACTTGGATCACTTTTAAAAATCAATAACTGGCACAAATATCATTTATAATTTATAGATTTGAAGCCTTATGGTTACATTCCTCGACAACAACTTGCAGAAAGGAAAAAAATGCTGGTGTTCTTGAAAACAAATGAGAGCAAGTGTTTCAGTAACACCATACATCGGTAACGAGCAAATTCATGTGACCTCATGTTGCAAATACACATAAAATGCGAAAGTGGTCTCGAAATTTAACGTAGAATTATTTTTAATATTGCCAATCGTCATAAGTATACGCCAATTATGTATTCAACTACATTCCTGGACGAGAATCATACGTAGTTTCCGCACCCGCCACTAGAATTCGTTTCCCGAACAGCTACGCCGACTATCGATTCATTCAATTACCAGAGCGAAATGTTAAACTGTATAATGAAACGGCTATGATTAAAAGCGAAACGCACTTGATGAAATATTAAACCCCAGCTTGGGACCAAATTTTTGACGAGGAATTTTATTATAATTACTGCAAATATTGTTAAAACTCATTAAACAGTTAATGCTATAAAGAGTCCTTTTGGGTTTGTGAACCTTGGTTCACGCTATCCACAATAGAGGATAGCGACGTGGTTACACATTTCCGTTCCTTGTGACTTCCGTTCCATTTACGAAATTACTACTACGAAATGCCGTATACCGAGGGTTTCATTTATCGGATAAAGTTCACAGGCTTAACGTACGCATACGGGACACCGGAAAACCCATATTTGGATCTGGAGCACATACGGAACAATCAGAAAGTGAATGTGCAGTGTGGGGTTATGCATGGCCAGGTTATTGGAACCTAGCTTTTTTCAAAAGCAGACAGTGAACATGAATAACTACCTAGGTATGCTGCATCTTATACTGTACCAAAAATTTAACACTTTCAGTCTAACAGCGGCGCAAATCTGTAAGATTCACAGGCAAACCCGCGGAAATTTCTAGGGGGACCGCTCGGCCCAAGAGTTATGCTCGTGGTGTTTAGTGACATATCTGGGTATGGTGCTTGTATGTTGTATACTACTCATATTTTGGCATACATGCATGCCATTAGCAGAAAACTTTCAAATATAGAAAGATTTTTCCGCAAGACAGAGTATCGACATCAAATCCGTTTCACAGTCACGCTTTTGCAAGTGCAGGTAGGCCCCATCAGTGAAGGGCTTCTTAATTCCAGCTCCCCCCCCCCTCCCCCAGAGATCTACGCCCATGGAACCTAACGTCACTCTACATCAACAAGATGGTGCCCCACCTCACTGGAGTCTGCAGATACATACGTACCTAGACAGCACATTTCCAGGAAGGTGGTTTGGCAGAGATGGTCCCATACTTGGCCTCAACACTCGACTGACATCACAACTCTGGATTTTTTCTTCTGGTTTTATGTCAAAAGCAATATGTTCCAAACACCGATTACCTAGCAAACTTGATACCCTGAAGACCCGTTTTGGGAACTTGATCTCGAATATTCCAACAGACATGTTCCGTAGAACATGGAAAGGGCTAGAATATCGTCTAAATGATCTCCGAGCTAACACGAGAGACACATAGTTCTAGTAAAGTAGTAAAAACAAAACTTCCAGAGTGTTACTTTAACCTACAATTTTCCATAACCCCTATAGAACTTTAGAGACGGAAGTCTAACGCACGTACATAAGGACACACTTACACTTCGTCTTTTTTTCAGTCATAATGAATTAAAGATATATTTGTAAACGTAAACATTTAAATCAGGTTGAAAATGATCAATCTTATCCAGCAATAACCTCGACAAAGTATTTGTTTTCATTCTTATCTGGACATACTTAAAAAAATATATATATATTTAAGTAGTAGTTATACTTTATTTGCCACATTGTTTTAGGCACTTAACAGTTAAGGCATTCTACTAAAACAAACTGCGCAGTTAAAGTTTTAAATGCAACCGTGTGATGATTAATTTTTTCAGAGTATAAAAATGGCAAGTCTTGACGTTTTGAATGTAATGTATTGTGTTCTTAAGAAATAAATATTTCAGCTGTAAGTCCTCTTCTGACATGTTGGCGATTATGTAAAAATAATGCGAGAGAAAAAAAGGGAGAGATTTAGCTGAGCTGTCGCACTGGACAGTCTTGATGCGCTATCAGGTTTATCATGCAGCTCTATTCTTCACTCGTAGGCGTTACCGCGTTACCACTTCACGTAAGCGTTACCACTTTTGCCAGACCAAACAACATTTACTTTGGAGTTTCGCCAAGGAAGTTAAAAAAAAATTATCTGTGTCAAAATTTATCACTCACCTCTTTTTTTTGACAATTTGGGATAGTTTGGCAAAGTTTTGCCTTCAGTATCTGATCCAACTTTATTTTGAATGTTTTATGCCTTTCAAACTTACACGAGGCACAAGTATAATATAAAAATTAAGTGAGTTTGACATTTATGTAATTTATTATTGCTACACATACTTATTATAATTATTATATTGCTTTCGTTCGTTAGCTGTATATTTAGTGGAAATACGTGTTTTATTTTTTTAAATATTTATTAAAATAAGTAAAAATTATTTACTTACTCGTTTATAGGACAAGTCGAGTTGTTATATTGGGAAGGGATGTACGCACTTGGAACTGTATAATATTAGCTGAATTTGATGTTTGTAGGTGCCGCATAAGCATGGGAGAAATAAATGGGTAAATAGCGCAACATATATTTTTATAACAACATTTTTTCTTACAACCATTTATGCTACGATAAATCGCAATGGGACATAAAATATAAATATCATTAATTTAGATAAGGAAACTATAATTTAAGCATAAAAAAGTATTTATAAACAAAATAGAAAAATGTACGCTGGATTTAAGAAGTTGGCTGCAACTAAGGTATTACTGATGTAAATATGATAAGTCACAAGACCAAAACTTTAGATCTCACCAAATATGATACGACGATCCAATCCGTTGTTTTCATATGTGTTTCCTTTCGTCCACAATTGGCCTCCGAAGAAAGGACTGCATCGATTTTAAAAAAAAAGGCGTTTAAAACTCATTCTCTTTCGCTCTTCGAGAGCTCAGCCACTCAAACACTCACATGAGTAATGATCCAATTTTATATTAATATATAGACTTCATAAGAAAATGTTTAAGTTTTCAAAAATAGGAATTTTGAAATTGCTTTAGATGATGTATAATAGAATTAATAACTGTACTTCATCGTGTTTATTATAAATTTTACAGTTTTTATGAGCATTTATAATTTTTTTTTAAGCATTTCGGGATGCGTGGCTGTATTTATATTGTTTCGAAAGCGCAAGACCAATCGCAATGCCAGGTTCGGAGCTGGCTGGCGGCCCCGCATTATAAAAGTCGTCGCTACCCCTCCTCCGCCCACCGCTGCCCGCGCGGCGCCTAGCCTTGGCGCCGTTATCCATCGCTGAGCGCATTCGAGAAATTTCGCTGGCCGACGCGCGGAGCAACGCGAATTGACGTTGCTTTTCTGGACTGTTCGGGCGTCGGGTTGGCCCGGAATGACGCGACTCGTCATCGGCCACTCTCGTCCCTTCGAGAAGGACACCCCTAGGTACTTAAGCCACGACGCCGGCCTCCACGGTAGTTCCGAGCAAGTTCCGAGTGAATCCCGAGCAAAGGGAAGTGCGACGGCAGCGAAGAGGGTGAGAGACAAACACCCCTGTGACGCGGAGTTCTTCAGCGACGGAGTTGAGCGACAGATGCCACGTGAGTCCCGCGAAGAGTCCCTGGACGGTGAGTGCCGTGAGGAGTGCGAACTGCGAAACTTCCAAACATCGAGTGACTTGATAAACATTTTTAATGCCAGTGATATGTGTTTAGTGTAAATATTAGTAATCAATAAAACTGAAATAAATAAATAATTGGGCTATCCATTACGAACCCAGTTCTCCCCACATTAATAAAGTGTAACAATATATTTGAGATTAGTTCCCCCCCCCCCCATTTAATAAGTTAAAACCGGTTTACAATATTTTTAATGCTTACAAAAAATGTTTCATATTAAAAAGAAATTCTCTAAAATTTTGGAGCACATTTTGAAACATTAACATGTATTCATGTTTTTAACTTTGAATACGCAAGTATATAACATCCGAGTATTTTTACATAGTAGAGATGGAAATTATTCCGTAATGTAAAAAAGACAAATTTATACAAGTATTAAAAATTACGTATAATTGTGAAGGCTCGTGCTTTGTTGCAGATGCAGTTAGCAGCACTGTGTGTGTTTTATTTTGTTTGTTGCTTGACTTACCGCGAGGATCTATGATCGTCCCTCACGCCAGATGAGCATCTAATGTCGGGGAGAGCTTCTACACAGAAAGGCTAAAGGTAAAAACCAAAGTCATCAAAATTATTTCTACCCTTGAAGCTTTTCTTCCCCGCAATTCCTCGAGGAAAAAAGATCGAACTTTCGTTAGACCAGTTTGAGATACTGTATCTATAAAAATAAAAATATAATTATTAATTTATGATGAATAATTCATTTTATTCGCCACTCACAAATTATAAATAAGAATTGTAAACTGCAAGATTTTTTTATCTTAGAAAGGATCAAAATTTGTTCTTTTAATCCATTCCTTTTATTAATATATGGCACAAATGAAAATCCAAGATAATTTTCAGCATTGGATAGTTCTCCTGTTGGTACACTCACGTTAAAACGTTAAATATATTATGTACTGGAATATTTAATCTGAAAAAAAACCTGTATGCTAGAATTTGAGAAAGCAATAAAGTTATAGTTACTGATTGTAGCGTATCTTCAGAGGCTTACACATACTGTATTCAGGACGTGATTGTAAGGCCTTTAGTTTAGGAAAATATAACAGATAAAACCATCATGTTTTTATAGTTGATACGGAAAGGATGAATTAACTCTTCTTTAATATTATAGTGCTTTTCAAAGTTCGGAACATAGGTAGAAAAATTCCCGAATGTATGGTTTTCAAAGTAAAATATAAAAGAATAATTAACACAGCTAGAGTACACAATGATTAAAAGGGTATATAGAATTAAATAGGTCACCGCTGAAAAAAATCGCAGGATTTTTGTACGACAGACACATGTTCACGCATTCATTCTGTATCGCCAGTGACGTGTATACAGGTAACCTGATTTGTTCTTATTATGTTTTTGTTGCAAAAAAATTAACATAGATTTAATTTTAAAAAAATTGGTTGTCTGTAAAGTCGATTTACGGACGATAGTTTAACGCGACAACGTCAAAAGAAAACATTTATGAAATGATTGCATACTTTTATGAATAAAATTGAATAATTTTTATTGATATATCACTATTTTGTATGGATACAAAGAAGGAGAGAAATGAAATCTACAATTAAATTGATAAATTTACTTTTATTTGCACTCATTAATTCAAATATGTTTATTACTTTAACGAAGAGATTATTTTAACTATATCTTTTGTACATGTTTCTTCCAATCTGTGTTATTCTGTTAAGGATAGGACCATAATAGGAAAAGTAGGAAACGAATGGGAGTGTTTCAAGTTTAATGTGCCTCGAAAAAGTTAAATCGATGGTTGTTCCAATCGAGTGGAAGAGAGATAGATGCGGCGCAAGCGTACAATCAGCGTAACGGGACACAGCGTAACGGGACACATTTTCGTGCGTGCAGCCGGCGTTCATCGATTTATTAGACGTTGTCACGTCAAAAACTTCCGGGCTTTATAAATAAACTGATAAATAAAATATTCGCTTTTTAAATACTAATATTTCTGGATGCGAATCATATATATATATATATATATATATATATATATATATATATATATAATTTTTGCGGCCACCGCTATAATTCGCTGCCTAAATCGTAAACGTTGCTTGCCACCATCAAACGGAGATAAAAATTAGCGGAACGAAATATCCGGAAATTTAAAAATATCAGAAACAGATTTTCGATAAGTGAATTTATTAAAATGCTGCCCTTATTGTTAAAATTCATTTAAAGTTGTTATGGTAGGTTACCCCTACCTAACTATTTTGCCCCTAAACGGCAGAACATCTGCGAAACATTCAAGTTAAGAGGGTTGTATAACACTCAGGTATTGAAAACTCCTATAGCTACAAGAGAATCGCTGGTGGCCACGTGATTATTAACAGCTAAGCGAACGGCTTTTGGGCCCTGATGTGGTCATCAGCCGAGGTCCGCGATTGGATTAATTCTATAAAGTTTCTCCACACGTTAGAATTCATACTTTTATAGTATTACTAAAATATTAACCTAAAACATTTAAAAACAAATATTTAACACTAATAATATGTTTGTATATTAGCTTTTACTTAAAATACTGTAATCAATTTGTAATGGTTACCATTAAACCTTAACTTCGTTGAGCTAATTGAACTTTATTATTATATTTTTAATAACATAAACTAAAATTTTTCCAGTAACGAGATTCGAACCATGCCCCATAAGGTTACCAAGCGCGCTCTACCGCTATGCCATTTAAATTTTCTTTAATCGTAAATGCTAGTGAAAAATTATTATTTTTATTTATACTAAGCCAAGATAACGTATTGGAATATGTGAAGCAATGATTGCGACTCTTTAAATTATAAATAAAACAGACATACGTGTTTATCATTGTTCATTTGGTTAAATCATAATAAAATATGTCACAGTGGTCAAAAATAGGAGTAACAAAATAATGAATTAAATCTTGTTGTATCAGGCGTACGCAGGGCAATGCCTTTCTACGGATAAAGGTTTAATGCTAGATCAATTAAATGAAATAGAAGGTCTAAGTATAAGATCTATATTTCTTTAATATTTTTGTTTTGTTATCTGATCTGACATGTAAAAATAAATGTTTGTGTGTTCGTCTTCTATACACTCGCGAATCGTTCATCCGATTTAGTTAGAAATTTTGCACACATGACCTTCGAAACCAGGGGAAGGTCACTGTCTGGGTGATATTTCGATAAAACAAAACCTTAAAGCTTAATTTAATTATTCTTGGTAAAATTTCACCATTCCATCGTCGTAGTACAGACTAACCACGAAAGAATGCGGGCTATTAAATGTAGCTCACTCGGCACGAGACAGAGCGTGCGCGTTGCATGCAATCGGCGAGCTATCGATATCGATATTGGACTGTGCGAGCGCACTATACAAAGTTATCAACTTAACCAAGTATGAATTCGCTGCAGATAAAGCCTATAAAATTGAAAACGTCTTTGAAAGAAACTTTACAAATCGCCAAATTCGTATTTCTGTAAATTAAATAAGTAACGGGTAATATCCTAACAAATAATGAGTTTCAACATTCAAATATATTGTTTTATACGGGAATAGAAGTTTATGGGCAACATCTTAAACTGAAAAATAAAATGAAGGCCTATATCTTATTATTGGTGGGAAAGAAACATTTGATTGTATTGGACCGGTAATCGTTTTAATGGTAATTACCGCACTGACTACGTGAGATTCTGATAAAACCAACCCTTAAAGAATAATTTTTTTATCTATACTAATATTATAAAGCTGAAGAGTTTGTTTGAACACGCTAATCTCAGGAACCACTGGTCCGATATGAAAAATTCTTTCAGTGTTGGATAGTACATTTATCGAGGAAGGCTATAGGCTATATTATATTACCAATAACATAGGGATACTTACTAAAAGTCCAATTTAGAATAACAAGCGTTGGAGGGGGTTAGATACAACATGCAGTACATGTACGAAGTGTGTGTTGACGATGCCGCAGGCGCTAGAAGTTAACAACTATTTCATTGTTAGTGCAGTCCTCATCACCGTTGAAATTATGCTGGTACTTTAAATATCAAAACTGCCCTTTTTTCAAGTATATATATTTAACAGACTTGAAACTTCACAGTAATGTTCCTTATGTTACGCAGGATGACATATTCCGAAAATTAGATCCCATGGGTGGTTAAAACCAGTCAACAGTGGGTACTTTGTCTGCATGAGAACATGTTTTTTCATTGTTCATGCCTTCTGCGTCTCCGTGGCAACGGGCATCGTGCGGCAGTGGCGTACCCACAAGGAGGGGCATGTATAATGAGCGGCGCCAGAGTGATCTGCCTGTAGGCTGCCGTAGCGAAGTACGGGTACATCAGTTGTACGTTGCATGCACGAGTCGGGAAACCATCGGTGCTATTCATTTTCTCTCCGGTACATTATACAGCATTGTAATAAATTTTCACTGAATTTTTTTTTAATTTACCATTACTGTAAATAGGAGATGTGCCTTAATTTTTTACCATTAGTATAGCCGTGTGAAGCCGGGTCGGGCAGCTAGTTCTTTGATAAAATTTCGTCATTACATTGATAACTCATTCTTCATTCGATCTCTATGATATTTGGCACGCTTGACCTCTGAAACCATGGAGGTATTAGTTTATTGAGTGGTTGTCTGTTCTCAAGTTAAAGTCAACTAATTAGCAATTGGGTAGCAAAAAAAAAATAGTAGTTGAATAAGGCTAATCTTAATATATATAAATCTCGTGTCACAATGTTTGTCCTCAATGGACTCCTAAACCACTTAACCGATTATAATAAAATTCGCACACCATGTGCAGTTCGATCCAACTTGAGAGATAGGATAGTTTAAATCTCAAATTATAGTCGCAATTTTAATTTATTGCGATTTATTTGTCTGTTATTATTTGACAGTCACAATTATCTGTTAACTCCAAATGATTCTAACAGATGTCGATACCTTTCGACTGGGTTGAGTAAGTAATCAATAGATGGCGCTGCTATGGTAAATCTACGAACGTGTCATATAAGCTACTTTTTAAATTTTTGGTGTTAGCATGTTACCTAGACTAAAGTGTAAATTGAATTCATATTATAATGAAGATAATACAGTGAAATTAATCCTGTTTTTTACTTATTTGTGCTTCATTGATCAAAACTTTATAATTTAATTTGAATATATGTAAGTAAGTATTATCACATAATTATAAAATTTAATTAAAATGTCAATGCAAAAATGATACACAATTTCCTACACTTTTTCAATAGTTGTACAAATATTTTTTTTATTGTTTTTATTTAACCTCTATTAAAAAATATTTAGCACTTATTATTTCAATGTGCTATGATAACAAGTTTTCAAGTTTTTTTTTCTTATATTTAAACGATTAAATTAGTATTTCAATTCTTATTGAAATTATTATTTAAACTCTATAATTTAAATATGTACATGTCAGTATTATCACATAATTATAAAAGTTAATTAGAATGATTTTCAATTTTTTTTTTTAAATATTTAAACGATTAATTTATTATTTTCAGTCAAATGCCATGGAAAAAATCTAACCTCAACAACGCGAGCACCAGAGAGGCACGACGCAAACGTATTAAAAGAGCCCATCAGTTATATGTATGTAAGTATTAACACATAATTATAAAATTTAATTAAAATGTCAATGCAAAAATGATACACTATTTCCTACACTTTTTCAATAGTTGTACAAATATTTTTTTTATTGTTTTTATTTAACCTCTATTAAAAAATATTTAGCACTTATTATTTCAATGTGCTATGATAACAAGTTTTTCAGATTTTTTTTCTTATATTTAAACGTTTAAATTAGTATTTCAATTCTTATCTGTTAACTCCAAATGATTCTAACAGATGTCGATACCATTCGACTGGGTTGAGTAAGTAATCAATAGATGGCGCTGCTATGGTAAATCTACGAACGTGTCATATAAGCTACTTTTTAAATTTTTGGTGTTAGCATGTTACTTAGACTGAAGTGTAAATTGAATTCATATTATAATGAAGATAATACAGTGAAATTAATCCTGTTTTTTACTTATTTGTGCTTCATTGATCGAAACTTTATAATTTAATTTGAATATATGTATGTAAGTATTATCACATAATTATAAAATTTAATTAAAATGTCAATGCAAAAATGATACACAATTTCCTACACTTTTTCAATAGTTGTACTAATATTTTTTTTTATTGTTTTTATTTAACCTCTATTAAAAAATATTTAGCACTTATTATTTCAATGTGCTATGATAACAAGTTTTTCAGATTTTTTTCTTATATTTAAATGATTAAATTAATTTCAATTCTTATTGAAATTATTATTTAAACTATATAATTTTAATATGTACATGTCAGTATTATCACATAATTATAAAAGTTAATTAGAATGATTTTCAATTTTTTTTTTAAATATTTAAACGATTAATTTATTCTTTTCAGTCAAATGCCATGGAAAAAATCTAACCTCAACAACGCGAGCACCAGAGAGGCACGACGCAAATGTATTAAAAAAACCATCAGTTATATGTATGTAAGTATTATCACTTAATTATACAATTTAATTAAAATGTTAATGCAAAAATGATACACAATTTCCTACACTTTTTCAATAGTTGTACAAATATTTTTTTTATTGTTTTTATTTAACCTCTATTAACAAATATTTAGCACTTATTATTTCAATGAGCTATGATAACAAGTTTTTCAGATTTTTTTTCTTATATTTAAACGATTAAATTAGTATTTTAATTCTTATTGAAATTATTATTTAAACTCTATAATTTAAATATGTACATGTCAGTATTATCACATAATTATAAAAGTTAATTAGAATGATTTTCAATTTTTTTTTCAAATATTTAAACGATTAATTTATTATTTTCAGTCAAATGCCATGGAAAAAATCTAACCTCAACAACGCGAGCAGCAAAGGGTCACGACGCAAACGTGTTGAAAGAGCTCAGCAATTACCAGAACAAATCGAAACAAGAAATGCAGCTCAAAGAATCAGGACTGCAGAAAGTCGTGCACAAGAATCTCAAGAACAGCGTGACGAACGTCTGCAACAGAATATTACGAGAACAAGAGCGGCACGAAAACGAAACATAGCTACAGTACGAGTACTAGATCGACAAAGGCAACGAATCAGCCGCTCATTAACACGTGCATCATTCGTTCGGCTTGCCTTTGAATATGCACCAGATGTTAACTACTCAGCGCATTCAATAATTGCTATCGGTGTAATGGATAAAGTATGTCAATATTGTCAGGCATTGAAATTTCGGAATGAAGCAGCCGGCATGTGCTGCGCATCAGGAAAAGTTGTGCTGTCACCTCTACCCGCTTCGCCGGAGCCTTTATTATCCCTTCTTACTGGCAATTCAGATGATTACAAATTATTTTTGCGTAAGATACGCAAATTTAATTCTTGCTTCCAAATGACGTCATTTGGGGCAACTAAAATTTGCGATCGTGCATCCGATGGACGTAATTTTGAAACTACATTCAAAATTCAAGGCCAGGTGTACCATAAAATCGGATCACTGATGCCAATGCCTGATAACAATCCGAAATTTCTTCAAATTTATTTTATGGGCGATTGTGAAGAGCGCGTGACGACTCGGTGCCTGTATAATTTTATTGAACAAGCAGAGGAAAGGGCAATTGTGATATTATTGAAAAAATTTTTAGAAGATCACAATCAACTAATTCAATTGATCAAAAGAGTTTCGCCAAGACCGCAAAATGAAAATTATCAAATCGTCATAAAAGCCGACAAAGTACCATTAGGTGAACATGCTGGTAGATTCAACGCTCCAACTGTTGATGAGGTTGCTGTTATCATGGTTGGTGATCCAGTTGACAAAAGATCTATAAAAATTACACGGCGAGACAACACTGTCAGTACGATTTCGGATCTACACCGTTCATATGACGCACTACAATATCCATTGATATTTTGGCAAGGACAAGATGAATATCACCTTAATATCAAACAGTATGATCCAAATACCGGTAAGTTTGACAATTATCTATTTACTTTCTTACTGTATGTAAATATTTTAATTTCGTATTGCATTTTATTTTTTATTTTTTTAGGTGATTACAGAAATAATAAAGTTAGCTCAATAAACTACTACGCACACCGAATAATGGTTAGACAACATCAAGACAATTATATCCTTCGATATCGTCAGCTGTTCCATCAATACATTGTTGATATGTATGCTAAGGTCGAAAGCGAACGCTTGCGATTCCTTCGATTCAACCAGGCAAAACTACGATCGGAAGAATATATTCACTTACGAGATGCTGTTGCTGGAAACATCGATGGAAATTTAAATCCCAATGACATCGGTAATGCTTTCATTTTACCTTCAAGCTACATCGGCAGTCCACGGAACATGCAGGAATACATACAAGATGCGATGACTTACGTACGTCATTACGGCCGACCGGATTTATTTATTACATTCACATGTAATCCGAATTGGGAAGAGATACAAACTTTACTATTGCCAGGACAACAAGCCATTCATCGTCATGATTTAACTGCACGTGTGTTTAAACAAAAATTGAAATCCTTAATTGATTTTATTGTTAAATATTCAATTTTTGGTATCACACGTTGTTGGCTGTATACGATAGTGGCAAAAGCGAGGTTTGCCTCATGCCCACATTTTGGTTTGGCTTAAAGATAGAATCCGTCCTGAAGAAATCGATCAAATAATTTCAGCCGAAATTCCAGACCCATTAATTGATCAAGAATTATTTGATATTGTCACCAAACACATGATCCATGGGCCATGCGGTGCTTTCAACATGACGTCACCGTGCATGGAAAATGGAAAATGTAAAAAAAACTTCCCAAAGCCGCATACGAATGACACGATCACGGATATTGATGGTTATCCAATGTATCGCCGCAGAAGTACTGAGAATGGTGGCCACACATTTACAATGCGACTGCCGAACTTTCCAAATCAAGTTGAGTTTGATAATCAGTGGGTGGTACCATACTCACCACTACTTTCAAAAACTTACAAAGCTCATATCAATGTTGAGCTTTGCAGTTCTGTTAAATCAATTAAGTATATTTGTAAATATGTAAACAAAGGCAGTGATTTGGCCATATTTGAAGTACAAAACATAAATAAACATGACGAAATAGCACGATACCAAATGGGCAGATACATTAGCAGCAATGAAGCTATTTGGCATATTCTCAGCTTTCCCATCCACGAAAGAGATCCTGCTGTCCAACATCTGGCAATACATCTTGAAAACGGTCAACGTGTATACTTCACTGAAGAAAATGTTCTCCAAAGAGCGTTCGAAGCTCCGAAAACGACTCTAACTGAATTTTTTACATTGTGTCAAAAACCTGATATTTTTGGCCAATTCGCGAAGACATTGGTGTATGGTGATGTTCCACGTTATTTCACATGGAACAAATCCAGTAAAAAATGGGAGCCACGGAAACAAGGAAAACCACATCCTTCCATTACAGGCATATTTAAAGCTAAGACATTGGGGAGACTTTACACGGTACATCCAAAGCAACGTGAGTGCTTCTATTTACGTTTGTTATTGGTGAATGTTCCCGGACCAACGTTTTTTGGATTTTTACGAACAGTTAATGGTCGAGTTTTCAATACATACCAGGATGCATGTCGTGAACTGCAATTGCTAGAAGACGATAACCATTGGGACTTAACGCTTGCTGATGCTGCGTTGACATCAACACCGAATAACATTCGTCAGTTGTTTGCAATTATTTTGACGACATTTTATCCCTCGCAAGCACAAACTTTGTGGGAAAAATATAAAAATTGTATGACAGAAGACATCTTGCACCGAATTAGACAAACAAATCAATGCCAAAACATAGATTATACACCAGAGATGTACAATGAAGCATTGGTCTTGATCGAGGATTTATGTGTTCTTATTTCAAATTTACCACTTAATCATTATGGTATGCCATCACCTAATCGTCCAGCCACCGACTTAGTCAATACCGATTTACAACGAGAAAATCAATATGACCATGGAAGTTTAGCAACAATTATCATGAACAGTGAACCATTACTGACAGCAGAACAAAAAATTATTTATGATCGGATTATGCTGGCTGTTGCTGCTGAACAAGGCGGTTTTTTTTCTTGGATGCACCCGGTGGAACCGGTTAGACATTTTTAATATCGTTTATTCTTGCCAAAATACGGTCGCAACAAAAAATCGCATTAGCAGTAGCATCGTCAGGCATTGCGGCTACTTTACTGGATGGTGGGCGAACAGCACATTCAACATTCAAGCTGCCATTGGACGTTCATAATAAACCAGATGCAATGTGTAACATCAAAAAGAATAGTGGAATAGCTGCAGTGTTGCGGAAGAGTTCTATAATAATTTGGGATGAGTGCACAATGGCACACAAATATTCACTTGAAGCATTAAACAGAACTATGCAAGATTTAAACAGCAATAATAAACTTTTCGGTGGTGCTATCTTACTTTTGTCTGGTGACTTCCGGCAGACCTTACCGGTTATACCTCGCTCTACTTTCGCGGATGAGATTAATGCATGTTTGAAACAATCATTCTTATGGCGAAGTGTTGAAACACTTCGATTGACCATAAATATACGAGTACAATTGCAAAATGATCCATCAGCACAAATATTTTCCGAACAACTACTAGATATTGGGAACGGTAAAATAGAACTGCAACCAAATACGCAATGCATTAAACTACCAGACAATTTTTGCACTGTTGTTCAGGATAAAAATTAATTGATTCAGAGTATTTTCCCGGATATACAGAATAATTATTTGAATCATGAATGGCTTAGTCAACGGGCGATTTTGGCAGCCAAAAACTTTGATGTTGACGAAATTAACTTCCAGATACAACAGTTGTTACCAGGCGATCTGATGTCTTTTAAATCAATCGATACTGTTGTTGATGAAAATGAAAGTGTAAATTTTCCGATTGAATTTTTAAATTCATTAGATATCCCTGGAATGCCACCACATAATCTTTGATTAAAGATTGGTTCCCCTATTATTCTCCTCCGTTATTTGAATCCACCTCAATTATGTAACGGTACGCGTTTGGTCATCAAAAAGATCACCGGAAACATTCTTGAAGCAACCATTTTGGCTGGGAAGTTTAAAGGAGAAGTGGTCCTGCTGCCACGTATTCCGATGATACCATCAGATTCTACCATACCCTTCAAAAGGCTACAGTTTCCAATTCGTTTAGCTTTCGCCATGTCTATAAATAATTCTCAAGGTCAAACAATGTCCATTTGTGGTTTAGATTTGGAAAATGCATGTTTTTCTCATGGGCAACTATATGTTGCGTGTTCACGTGTTGGGAAACCGTCGAATCTATTTGTGTTAGCTAAAGACAGGTTAACCGAAAACATTGTGCACCGATTGGTGTTAAATTAAATTGAAATTGAAAGTATTTATAATTCAAAAAAATAGATATTAATGTTTAAAAGTTTAAGACTGTCTGCCTTGCCTACCTCATTCATGAGTTTAAGCGTCACATGTTATTTACTGTATTATACTGTAATATACTTATATTTGTTATAAAATTAAATGGAAATATTAAATCTGATAAATTTTTATTTTGTACCTATTGATTTCTGCTTAATATCAAGTGTAAGAACATTTTAATTAATTGTGTTCAACGTACTTCCCCTTCAAATCTCAATACAGTGAATTTGTATACCAACATCAACATTTTCGTCTTTGTTCGTAAATAATTTCATTTTACTAAAGGGTTATAGTAGTAGAAAGTCAAATAAGGAGATCACCATATTACACATTCTCTTATTGTTCCTCTTAGATTGTTTACTATAATGTAATATAACAAAAACTTAAGCCACAGCAACGCGTGGCCGGGTCAGCTAGTATGCTATAAATTGGTTTAATATCACTCTATTATAACCAAAAATTGTTTTGCTATGCAGAAGGAAAAAAAGGGTTAGGGGTCGTTCTCATTTTGAATTCAAGTATTAAAATGGCAAAGATTCTATACACCAACTCCCTTACTTCTTACCTTCATGTTTAAAACACGAAAAAGGTCACTATTCAGCAAAAATTAGGGTATGCGTGAGTAGTATAGGATAATTACCAGTAAGTACTGTAAGTCAATTTCTCTTTTCTATGGTCTGAATATTAAAGGTGGCGTTCGAGTCGAGGGAGAGATAGAGAGATAACGAAAGATAGGTATAGAGAAAGCGAGAGAAAGAGAAGCAGGAAGTGATGGAGTGAGATAGGGGGATAGAGATAAAGACTCATAGAGAAATATAGAGTAATGGGTAATGGAAAGAGATATAGAATTTGAGATATACAAAAAGTTATGGTGTTACAGAGATATAAATGGAGAGCGATGTATATAGTTATACTTATACATTAAGAGAAATATAAATATACGTACACAGAGCAGATACATATAAAGAGATAAAAATAAAGGGTAAAATATATAGAGAATTGTACAGTTATATTTATTAAGATACTAGCTGACCCGGCCACGCGTTGCTGTGGCTAAAGTTTTTGTTATATTACATTATAGTAAACAATCTAAGAGGAACAATAAGAGAATGTGTAATATGGTGATCTCCTTATTTGACTTTCTACTACTATAACCCTTTAGTACAATGAAATTATTTACGAACAAAGACGAAAATGTTGATGTTGGTATACAAATTCACTGGATTGAGATTTGAAGGGGAAGTACGTTGAACACAATTAATTAAAATGTTCTTACACTTGATATTAAGCAGAAATCAATAGGTACAAAATAAAAATTTATCAGATTTAATATTTCCATTTAATTTTATAACAAATATAAGTATATTACAGTATAATACAGTAAATAACATGTGACGCTTAAACTCATGAATGAGGTAGGCAAGGCAGACAGTCTTAAACTTTTAAACATTAATATCTATTTTTTTGAATTATAAATACTTTCAATTTCAATTTAATTTAACACCAATCGGTGCACAATGTTTTTGGTTAACCTGTCTTTAGCTAACACAAATAGATTCGACGGTTTCCCAACACGTGAACACGCAACATATAGTTGCCCATGAGAAAAACATGCATTTTCCAAATCTAAACCACAAATGGACATTGTTTGACCTTTAGAATTATTTATAGACATGGCGAAAGCTAAACGAATTGGAAACTGTAGCCTTTTGAAGGGTATGGTAGAATCTGATGGTATCATCGGAATACGTGGCAGCAGGACCACTTCTCCTTTAAACTTCCCAGCCAAAATGGTTGCTTCAAGAATGTTTCCGGTGATCTTTTTGATGACCAAACGCGTACCGTTACATAATTGAGGTGGATTCAAATTACGGAGGAGAATAATAGGGGAACCAATCTTTAATCAAAGATTATGTGGTGGCATTCCAGGGATATCTAATGAATTTAAAAATTCAATCGGAAAATTTACACTTTCATTTTCATCAACAACAGTATCGATTGATTTAAAAGACATCAGATCGCCTGGTAACAACTGTTGTATCTGGAAGTTAATTTCGTCAACATCAACGTTTTTGGCTGCCAAAATCGCCCGTTGACTAAGCCATTCATGATTCAAATAATTATTCTGTATATCCGGGAAAATACTCTGAATCAATTAATTTTTATCCTGAACAACAGTGCAAAAATTGTCTGGTAGTTTAATGCATTGCGTATTTGGTTGCAGTTCTATTTTACCGTTCCCAATATCTAGTAGTTGTTCGGAAAATATTTGTGCTGATGGATCATTTTGCAATTGTACTCGTATATTTATGGTCAATCGAAGTGTTTCAACACTTCGCCATAAGAATGATTGTTTCAAACATGCATTAATCTCATCCGCGAAAGTAGAGCGAGGTATAACCGGTAAGGTCTGCCGGAAGTCACCAGACAAAAGTAAGATAGCACCACCGAAAAGTTTATTATTGCTGTTTAAATCTTGCATAGTTCTGTTTAATGCTTCAAGTGAATATTTGTGTGCCATTGTGCACTCATCCCAAATTATTATAGAACTCTTCCGCAACACTGCAGCTATTCCACTATTCTTTTTGATGTTACACATTGCATCTGGTTTATTATGAACGTCCAATGGCAGCTTGAATGTTGAATGTGCTGTTCGCCCACCATCCAGTAAAGTAGCCGCAATGCCTGACGATGCTACTGCTAATGCGATTTTTTGTTGCGACCGTATTTTGGCAAGAATCAACGATATTAAAAATGTCTTACCGGTTCCACCGGGTGCATCCAAGAAAAAAAAACCGCCTTGTTCAGCAGCAACAGCCAGCATAATCCGATCATAAATAATTTTTTGTTCTGCTGTCAGTAATGGTTCACTGTTCATGATAATTGTTACTAAACTTCCATGGTCATATTGATTTTCTCGTTGTAAATCGGTATTGACTAAGTCGGTGGCTGGACGATTAGGTGATGGCATACCATAATGATTAAGTGGTAAATTTGAAATAAGAACACATAAATCCTCGATCAAGACCAATGCTTCATTGTACATCTCTGGTGTATAATCTATGTTTTGGCATTGATTTGTTTGTCTAATTCGGTGCAAGATGTCTTCTGTCATACAATTTTTATATTTTTCCCACAAAGTTTGTGCTTGCGAGGGATAACATGTCGTCAAAATAATTGCAAACAACTGACGAATGTTATTCGGTGTTGATGTCAACGCAGCATCAGCAAGCGTTAAGTCCCAATGGTTATCGTCTTCTAGCAATTGCAGTTCACGACATGCATCCTGGTATGTATTGAATACTCGACCATTAACTGTTCGTAAAAATTCAAAAGACGTTGGTCCGGGAACATTCACCAATAACAAACGTAAATAGAAGCACTCACGTTGCTTTGGATGTACCGTGTAAAGTCTCCCCAATGTCTTAGCTTTAAATATGCCTGTAATGGAAGAATGTGGTTTTCCCTGTTTCCGTGGCTCCCATTTTTACTGGATTTGTTCCATGTGAAATAACGTGGAACATCACCATACACCAATGTCTTCGCGAATTGGACAAAAACATCAGGTTTTTGACACAATGCAAAAAATTCAGTTAGAGTCGTTTTCGGAGCCTCGAACGCTCTTTGGAGAACATTTTCTTCAGTGAAGTATACACGTTGACCGTTTTCAAGATGTATTGCCAGATGTTGGACAGCAGGATCTCTTTCGTGGATGGGAAAGCTGAGAATATGCCAAATAGCTTCATTGCTGCTAATGTATCTGCCCATTTGGTATCGTGCTATTTCGTCATTTTTATTTATGTTTTGTACTTCAAATATGGCCAAATCACTGCCTTTGTTTACATATTTAGAAATATACTTAATTGATTTAACAGAACTGCAAAGCTCAACATTGATATGAGCTTTGTAAGTTTTTGAAAGTAGTGGTGAGTATGGTACCACCCACTGATTATCAAACTCAACTTGATTTGGAAAGTTCGGCAGTCGCATTGTAAATGTGTGGCCACCATTCTCAGTACTTCTGCGGCGATACATTGGATAACCATCAATATCCGTGATCGTGTCATTCTTATGCGGCTTTGGGAAGTTTTTTTTACATTTTACATTTTCCATGCACGGTGACGTCATGTTGAAAGCACCGCATGTCCCATGGATCATGTGTTTGGTGACAATATCAAATAATTCTTGATCAATTAATGGGTCTGGAATTTCGGCTGAAATTATTTGATCGATTTCTTCAGGACGGATTCTATCTTTAAGCCAAACCAAAATGTGGGCATGAGGCAAACCTCGCTTTTGCCACTATCGTATACAGCACACAACGTGTGATACCAAAAATTGAATATTTAACAATAAAATCAATTAAGGATTTCAATTTTTGTTTAAACACACGTGCAGTTAAATCATGACGATGAATGGCTTGTTGTCCTGGCAATAGTAAAGTTTGTATCTCTTCCCAATTCTGATTACATGTGAATGTAATAAATAAATCCGGTCGGCCGTAATGACGTACGTAAGTCATCGCATCTTGTATGTATTCCTGCATGTTCCGTGGACTGCCGATGTAGCTTGAAGGTAAAATGAAAGCATTACCGATGTCATTGGGATTTAAATTTCCATCGATGTTTCCAGCAACAGCATCTCGTAAGTGAATATATTCTTCCGATCGTAGTTTTGCCTGGTTGAATCGAAGGAATCGCAAGCGTTCGCTTTCGACCTTAGCATACATATCAACAATGTATTGATGGAACAGCTGACGATATCGAAGGATATAATTGTCTTGATGTTGTGTAACCATTATTCGGTGTGCGTAGTAGTTCATTGAGCTAACTTTATTTTTTCTGTAATCACCTAAAAAAATAAAAAATAAAATGCAATAAGAAATTAAAATATATACATACAGTAAAAAAGTAAATAGATAATTGTCAAACTTACCGGTATTTGGATCATACTGTTTGATATTAAGGTGATATTCATCTTGTCCTTGCCAAAATATCAATGGATATTGTAGTGCGTCATATGAACGGTGTAGATCCGAAATCGTACTGACAGTGTTGTCTCGCCGTGTAATTTTTATAGATCTTTTGTCAACTGGATCACCAACCATGATAACAGCAACCTCATCAACAGTTGGAGCGTTGAATCTACCAGCAAGTTCACCTAATGGTACTTTGTCGGCTTTTATGACGATTTGATAATTGTCATTTTGCAGTCGTGGCGAAACTCTTTTGATCAATTGAATTAGTTGATTGTGATCTTCTAAAAATTTTTCCAATAATATCACAATTGCTCTTTCCTTTGCTTGTTCAATAAAATTATACAGGCACCGAGTCGTCACGCGCTCTTCACAATCGCCCATAAAATAAATTTGAAGAAATTTCGGATTGTTATCAGGCATTGGCATCAGTGATCCGATTTTATGGTACACCTGGCCTTGAATTTTGAATGTAGTTTCAAAATTACGTCCATCGGATGCACGATCGCAAATTTTAGTTGCCCCAAATGACGTCATTTGGAAGCAAGAATTAAATTTGCGTATCTTACGCAAAAATAATTTGGAATCATCTGAATTGCCAGTAAGAAGGGATAATAAAGGCTCCGGCGGAGCGGGTAGAGGTGACAGCACAACTTTTCCTGATGCGCAGCACATGCCGGCTTTTTCATTCCGAAATTTCAATGCCTGACAATATTGACATACTTTATCCATTCCACCGATAGCAATTATTGAATGCGCTGAGTAGTTAATATCTGGTGCATATTCAAAGGCAAGCCGAACGAATGATGCACGTGTTAATGAGCGGCTGATTCGTTGCCTTTGTCGATCTAGTACTCGTACTGTAGCTATGTTTCGTTTTCGTGCCGCTCTTGTTCTCGTAATATTCTGTTGCAGACGTTCGTCACGCTGTTCTTGAGATTCTTGTGCACGACTTTCTGCAGTCCTGATTCTTTGAGCTGCATTTCTTGTTTCGATTTGTTCTGGTAATTGCTGAGCTCTTTCAACACGTTTGCGTCGTAACCCTTTGCTGCTCGCGTTGTTGAGGTTAGATTTTTTCGGTGGCATTTGACTGAAAATAATAATTTAAACGTTTAAATATTAGAAAGAGGAACTGAAAAACATGTTATCATAGCACATTGAAATAATTAGTGCAAAATAATTTTCAATGGAGGTTAAATAAAAATAATATAAATTTTTTTGTACAATTATTGAAAAAGTGTGGGGAGCATTGTGCCATTTTCTCATTGATATATTAATTAACTTTTATAAAACTATGTGATATTACTTACATGTATAAATTGAAATTATTGTTCCTGTGCTCCTACTGTGGCTATGTCTCGTTCTCCTGCTGCTCTTGTTCTTATGATATTCTCTTGAAGACGTTCGTTACACTGTTCTTGAGATTCTTGTGCATGATCTTCTGCTGTCCTGATTCTTTGAGCTGGATTTCTTAATTCTATTTTTCTGCCAACTGATGGGCTCTTTTAATACGTTTGCGTCGTGCCTCTCTGGTGCTCGCGTTGTTGAGGTTAGATTTTTTCCATGGCATTTGACTGAAAATAATAAATTAATCGTTTAAATATTTGAAAAAAAAAATTGAAAATCAATCTAATTAACTTTTATAATTATGTGATAATACTGACATGTACATATTTAAATTTTATAGTTTAAATAATAATTTCAATAAGAATTGAAATACTAATTTAATCGTTTAAATATAAGAAAAAAAATCTGAAAAACTTGTTATCATAGCTCATTGAAATAATAAGTGCTAAATATTTTTTAATAGAGGTTAAATAAAAACAATAAAAAAAATATTTGTACAACTTTTGAAAAAGTGTAGGACATTGTGTATCATTTTTGCATTGACATTTTAATTAAATTTTATAATTATGTGATAATACTTACATACATATAACTGATAGGCTCTTTTAATACGTTTGCGTCATGCTTCTCTGGTGCTCGCGTTGTTGAGGTTAGATTTTTTCCATGGCATTTGACTGAAAATAATAAATTAATCGTTTAAATATTTGAAAAAAAAAATTGAAAATCATTCTAATTAACTTTTATAATTATGTGATAATACTGACATGTACATATTTAAATTAAAGAGTTTAAATAATAATTTCAATAAGAATTGAAATACTAATTTAATCGTTTAAATATAAGAAAAAAAATCTGAAAAACTTGTTATCATAGCACATTGAAATAATAAGTGCTAAATATTTTTTAATAGAGGTTAAATAAAAACAATAAAAAAAAATATTTGTACAACTATTGAAAAAGTGTAGGAAATTGTGTATCATTTTTGCATTGACATTTTAATTAAATTTTATAATTATGTGATAATACTTACATACATATATTCAAATTAAATTATAAAGTTTTGATCAATGAAGCACAAATAAGTAAAAAACAGGATTAATTTCACTGTATTATCTTCATTATAATATGAATTCAATTTACACTTCAGTCTAAGTAACATGCTAACACCAAAAATTTAAAAAGTAGCTTATATGACACGTTCGTAGATTTACCATAGCAGCGCCATCTATTTATTACTTACTCAACCCAGTCGGGTATCGACATCTGTTAGAATCATTTGGAGTTAACAGATAATTGTGACTGTCAAATAATAACAGACAAATAAATCGCAATAAATTAAAATTGCGACTATAATTTGAGATTTAAACTATCCTATCTCTCAAGTTGGATTGAACTGCACATGGTGTGCAAATTTTATTATAATCGGTTAAGTGGTTTAGGAGTCCATTGAGGACAAACATTGTGACACGAGATTTATATATATTAAGATATATATTAAGTTACTCATATAGATATAAAAAAATATGGATTTGTGTAGTGAGATATAGAGATAGGAAGAATGATAGATTTAGAGCGAAATGGATTGATGAATATAAAGAGATATTAAGATATGTATAGAGTTAAATAGAGATATAGAAAAAAGAAGTTTTTAGGTGTGTACAAACGTAAAAAAAATTACAAAAAATTATTACAAGGATGCATTGCAACGCATGCCAGGCATTAGGTAGTATAATATAAATTGATAAATGAATTTATACATATTCCATATCATTTTACTCTAGCATAATGACTTGTGACTTATAAGGTATAATCAGTCAATTATTATTTATCGACAAATTTAAGATAACCTCCATATTCAACATACATATACGAAATTTTTAATCGTGAGGTAAAAAAATCGCAAAATTTTAAGTCATCTGCAAGTTATATTGACGATTTCGAACGCATATATAAAATTCAATATTTGGTAAAGAAAACGAAACTTGAACAAATATGGAATTTTGTAGACACCCAAGCTGACAAGCTGTCACGCGGTCACCTAAATTTAATACATTGTTAGTTAATTCAGAACAATGTTAACTGTACAACAGAATTATCAGAAAAATTAAAAATATAAATATTTAAAACTAGTTATAGTGTTGCAATAGTTGATAAATAAGAATTAATACAATTTAAGAGAAAATAATTATATTATTTAAACAACATTCTTCAATGACTCAAAATAGAACTAGAGAATTTTAATGACAAAATTGTGTATGCTGTATAAGAATAATGATTGATGATTTAAGCTTATTCGGCACTTTAATAGCGTTACGAACGCGGGAGACAAGGTCTTGACGTGCGCAAGGTACCCAGGGACCTGGCGGAGTCACAGGCCACTGGCGTCACGCGCGCATAACGTCGGGATTAGAGCGGCCCCTGCATCGTCACCCCCTGCCCCTGCATCCTCCTTCCTCGGCGTTGTTGTCTATCCCTTAGCGGCTTGGGAATTCCGCGGGCTTACAGAGGCCACTGCGTGGAGTGGCGTGAATAAGCGCTATTAGTCTGGATTTTTCGAGCGTCGGGTCGGCCCGGGATGACGCGACATATCACAACCACTCCAGTCGTTTCCTGAAAGACTCCCAAGGGTATAAAAGCGGCGACGCTGGCCTCCGCGGGAGTTCCGAGAGTTCGCACAGGCGAGCTGAGTGAAGTGCGAGTTCTATGAGGGTGAGAGACCACTTTTGTTAGCGACACGGAGTGATGAGATCGTGCGTATGTGGTCGAGTGGCGCGAGACTGTGTGTGTAGACAGGTGCGAGGTGAGGGTGAACCACTGTTGAGCCTAGCTCCAGTGAGGAGTGCGAACTGTGTGTGGACTTGACAGATATTTAATGATTTGTGAACAAACATTTTTAAGTGTGAGTGATTTGTGAACAGACATTTAGTGTGGTGATTAAATTAGTGATCTGAAATATTATTAGTAAATAAAACTATATAAAAATAATTCGTATATACTTTCGAACCCGTTTCCCCACTCGTAACAATATTATATTTTAAAACTTAATATCAGAATAATATGTATTTGGACCTAAATATAATACATTTTTCACAAAAAACTTGTGTTATTACTGGTTAGTATATGTCGTTTATACATCTTAATTTAGAAATATAATATTTCAGTGACAATAAAAAAAGGAATAACCACTGAATCATATTTTTGTCTCAAAAAAGTTAATTAAATGTTTTGAAAAATAAACTCATAATAATTTATTGGACAAAATGTATAATTATTTCAAATGTAGCTGTTATTAATTTGTTAAGAATTGTATAATGTTCTATATGAAATGTATATACTATATTCTATAGGTGCATATAGTTACAAGGAAATTATTTTTTGCTCTAACTTAATGATGTACATTACTGATTTGAAGAAAAACAAAAATTTGTATTTATTATATTTCTATAATTATATTTATTCTTCAAGTTTCACCATAAATCTGTTGTATTTTTAAGCAGAAAATATTTTGAAACGAAATAATTTTTGGTCATTATTGTTGAAACAACTTACGATTATGAGTTAAAAGATTTTAATACAACTAATTTCTTCAATTATATCAGGCACGAATATATTTTATCAAAATCATTAAATCTTGCTACTGAGAAGTAAAATATTATAACATAATTATAACTTACTCGTTTTGGCTATGTGTAAAATTATTTTTCGTTCATAGATTGGAGGTAAATGGGTACATTAGCAACAGTATGGCGCAGGTATTCATTAACCGGTCCTGAAATCAGTGAGTCACGCCAAGAACGGGTTTTGTTAATTAGCCTCCCCTCGCAGGTAATCAATGCTTTAATAATATAGCAACGGTGTCCATACGGGCGTTGCCTCACGAAAATTTTTAACGCACGGGTACTTCGAAGACATGAATCTATTTTCACGTGACAACGCCTAATAATCGATGAACGCCGGCTTCAAGCACGAAAAAGTGTCCCGTTACGCACAAGTGTCCCGTTACGCTGTGTCCCGTTACGCTCATTGTACGCTTGCGCCGCATCTATCTCTCTTCCACTCGATTGGAACAACCATCGATTTGACTTTATCGAGGCACCTTAAAATTGAAACACTCCCATTCGTTTCATACTTTTCCTATCATCACCCTATCCTTAACAGAATAACACAGATTGGAAGAAGTTAAATAGCAAACATGTATAAAAGTTATAGTTAAAATAATCTCTTCGTTAAAGTAATAAACATATTTTAATTAAAGAGTGCAAATAAAAGAAAATTTATCAATTAAATTAACTATAGATTTCATTTCACTCCTTCTTTTTATCCATACAAAATAGTGATAATTCAATAAAAATGAATCAATTTTATTCATAAAAGTATGCAATCATTTCATCAATGTTTTCTTTTGACGTTGTCACGTTAAACTATCGTCCGTAAACCGACTTTACAGACAAACAATTTTTTTAAGGATTTCAAAGTAAGTGGCAAACTTTATTTGAAAAGTTTTCATCGTAGGAAGCTTACTTGTAGCTGATAATGTGTTGTATTGGCCGTTTCGTTCTGAGTTGAATGTATTTAAAGTTTTTCTCTATGTTCGTCTGTGGTGCATACGTGGTTTTGTTCAGAGTTATTTTCTTTTCATTCCAATTTATTTGTCCTGTTTTGAAGTTCATTAGTCGGTCAGTTTTGGTCTTGTTTTATTCAGTATACTGACTTGATTCTGTAGTTTACAGTTTTTTTACAGCAAGCTACTGTCGGCTTGTTTTATTATTTTACATAAAAACACGTCAAGGGATCTTCGTGCACATATGGATATCTTCGTAAATTAATGATTACTGAGTTAACTTAAGAATACAGTGAAAAAAACTGGTCTTTCCTCCACATGCATGATTACCCTATTTAACGAACATTAAAAATTCTTCATTTATTTGATGTGCATGTTTCTGTAGTGTTCATAAATAAACTGTAATTTATTACTCTGTAGTGGTCGTTTCTTGATTAGGCATATTAACCAAATGGATTGTGGTAGGCTATGAGACCACATGGTTACAGATTTTATGTTAAATGTTTTGTTCAATATGTTAGGAGCATACGCACCACCGTTTAAAACGCCACACGTTCCATGATTGTCTGTTGCACCTGCTTGCAATCACAGTACGGCGCCCCACCACTCGCGATGAATATTTCACTGAGTTACTTTGAATGATAAAATTAACTTGAACCAATCAACCAATAAAAGTAACTCAAACCACCAATTCAGTACAGTTTGTTATACATCATTACTGACAACTCCTTTGGGTAACTGAAAATACAATAGGAAAAGAGATATTTATTATTTCCAAATCACGCATCCAAGAACCGTAGCTACCTTGAAATAACTATCTAAAACAAAAGCTTATATGGAAGGAAGCAGAGCATCATCGCCTAACGTCAAGCAATCCCAGTTTGCTTTGTGGCCACTCGGGATCTCCACATAGCATCTGGTTGGAGACTGACGATGCGTCCGAATTTCCGTTGTAGTGAAGGGAACTCACACTAGCTAGGTCTTTAGAATTCAGGACCATCAATGGTTGCAGCTTTTGTTTCTCATATAGAAATGAGCTGTATGTCTACAACTCTATCAGCGGGTGTAAATATGGTGGGCGAAACCACCGCAATTGATGGTGTTAAGCTCTGCAGGCATAACAGTTGACATGATAGTTCTTTAATATGTTATGTTTCTACCATTTTGTAGGCGTGAGAAATTATATCTTACTGATGCGGTTGGTAACAAAGGTTTTAAGTTGATGAGGAGAGCTTTTGAACAAAGAAAGCACTACCTGTGAGCCTGTCCACGAAATCATTGAGAAATTATATGTATCTCAATAGTGTTCAAGCACATTATGTAAAAGACAAGCTAGTAAAAGAGTACCACAATGTTTCAAGAGGGGCAGCAGGGATAAAATGTAACTGTATTCTCTTTGGATTAAGCTGTAATAAGGCAAGAACCCAGAGTCACTGACATGTAGAGACCACAGCAGTATATCCAATTTCAGAACTGTCAGGAAAAAAATCCTATGAAATTGTTAGGGGGCACCTGGCTGCTCTCTCACTAGTCTGGAAATGGCAAGTGGTGATAACTAAGGCAGTTCTCTAATGAATCACTCCCATTGCTGAATGATGTCCAATGGTAGACGGCCTGGATCAAGTAAGTGATCAGCAGGACAAATGAGGCAAGCCTACAAAGTGGGTAAGAATTTCTGGCCATCTCAGATAAAATGTCATTTTCTTGTTTTTTCTACATTTGAGTATTTATTTCTTGTATGAGAAAGTATCTGTGATGGGATTCTATTCCAAACCTATTATCATCACAAATTTACCTTAACGAACATCAAACGGGTGTCACTGTATAAACTCCACATCTTCAGTTGGCAACTAATTCAGAAGTGCTGATTTGATACTGACAGTTTCATCAGCTTGATCCTTCTATTGGCAAGAAAGCTCTTGTATTATTTTACAAGGCAGATTAAACCAAACGGGACGCAGTGACTACATCATATACGTACATCTGACTTTAAAATCTCAAATAGTACCGGAAAATGCTTCTTTTCGTCATCTGTCAGTTACTGTAATATATGAAGGACTAAGTAGGGTACTGAGGCCATTCTATAAGTTACTGTTTTCAGTCTAAAACATGAATGGAATCACTATTGCAAAAGCGCTTTACAATCCATTTGTGGTCTCAGTCTTAAGGATGCATCTTGACATGCGATACATCTGCTTGATGTCAGCCATATTGAATTGGGAATAGCTTCCTTTTGCTGACCATCAAAGTTTGCTTGCATGGTATCTTAACACAACTGCTTCAACTACGACATTTTCTTCACTTGTGGCTCTACATGAGAAAACGAGTGACTATTTGAGGTCTGGTTGCACAAAATGTGTGATTTGGTGATCTCTAAGGCAATTGCATGTTATATCAGCCCACACTTTCCTTGGAGTGTATTTGGACAACATATTCTTTCACACTGAATATATTATTTCAATGCATGTTAAAGGATATTTTTTTCAATCTCCCCGGGGCTCTTAATCAAATCTTCGAACCAGTGAGAGATGTAAACAGTAAGTCGAAAAAAGATGTTGGATCAATAACAGCGCGTTCAGAAGGCATCTTCTCAATTAAAATCAAGGCAAACACGGACTATCGGGACATGAGGCATTCCTTCACGCTAGTCTCCTGTCAGAAGACGAGGGAACAGATCAGCATTCATTAGCAGTTCAACTTTGTTTGGTGTGACAAAGTTGGGGTCTACAATATTGAGGTGAGTTATAGTTTTGATCACTTCAGGTGAGAGCACAACACTTGGTTACTCGTTAGTGATTATAGGATGGACAAAAAATATCAACTTCATACTGAGTGTTATCTAAACGAGAAGTCTAAACGAAGACGTGGGTGGTTTTGGAATATTTACATGTATAGCGGACAGATCTTGAATTGCAAGATGCGTAGGTTTACATGGTAAACCCATAATCTGTAGATAGCGTTCAGTGATGAAACTAACTTGGCTTGCCGAATCTTACAGTGCACGAACCAACACCCAGGTTCTTGAAGCGTTGAGGAAGCTGTAGGAAGTAATACTTATGAACCCACATTTTTGACCGGAGACACCACCGATGCAACGTAATCTGGTTCAGTTTCTCAGAGAAATTTGAGTTACATGTTGTCATTAATTTTCAAATCACTCTTATGTGCAAAGTGTAACAACGAATTAAGTCTGTAACCACAAAGATAACACTGGGATTTTGATAGACAGTGTTTTATGTGGTGCGAGTTTCCAGGACAGTAGATATTCACCATCAGCTCCTTGAATATCCGGTATTGATCTTCTGGAGAACGCTGGAAGAAATAAGAACATGTGTCAAAAAATCATGGATAGTAAAAAAAGCATTTTTAACGTTCACACACATAAACACACACTGCTCAATACCATGCGCCCCAGAGTCTAGCGTATTACAGACATGCTGAGATTATCAAACTTCAGTTCCTCAATGATCACTTGAGCTATCTGTACGAAGTAGAAATACAACATATACGTACGAAACGACACAGACTAGCATAAAATATTATGCCGCCTGAAAAATGTCTAACAAGCACTGCTATCGATAATACTCTGGAAGACATTCGACTTGGAGTGCCAAAAAATATTTTACTTTGAGTGGTTAAACTAACTTGAACTATCAAACATATTTTAATACGGTTTGTCCTACATAATTTCTAGCAAAAACGTTATTTTATTTACTGAAAATCCAATGAGAAATAAAATATTAATTATGCGGAAATGCAGAAATCAAAAATGAAAGCTTATTGTCACTGTAATTTACCACCAATAATATTTATTGTTTTGTGCATCTAGCACCATCGAATAAAGAATATTTTTAATGGAACAGAAACATTCATGTAGAGTTACAGATATCTATACTAATATTATAAAGCTGAAGAGTTTGTTTGTTTGTTTGTTTGTTTGAACGCGCTAATCTCAGGAACCACTGGTCCGATTTGAAACATTATTTCAGTGTTGGATAGCACATTTATCGAGGAAGGCTATAGGCTATATAATATTATTAATAACATTAGGAATCCTTACTAAAAGTCCAATAAGGTAACCCAAGGTGTAAAAAAATGAACCAAAAAAATCCTTACACGGCGTGCGCTGAGAAACCTATTGATTATAGAACAAAACAATGTACTACCACTTTGCAGAACATATAATTGTCTTCAAAAAATATCGCATAACCATATGTCTAACTATTGTAGTTATCTCACAATTAGTGTTTTCTTTTATTTTTTTAAATAATTAAAATGCCGTCACTTCAAAAAATCTTTATTGTGTACCTTGGTATTAATCCTTATCAAAATAAATTACTGCATATTCAAGACGAATTCAATACCTTTCTAGAATTTTTTGAATTATTCAATTCGGATGTTTCATTCAAAAGATATCGCGATATTTAAAATGTAAGTATTAGTGTTGTAGCCAAATAAGTATTAAGTATTGCACGCGCATGTATGACTAGCATTGAAGAACTAATCTCTAAAGTGTACCCAGATGTAGTCCATATAGAAAACAAAGACTACCAGTGGATGTGTCAAAGGGCAATATTGGCAGCTAGAAACAGTAGCGTTGACGACATCAATAACATGATACTGGGTAAACTTCCAGGAGATAGAGTGGACTACAGGTCCATTTATAAAGTAATGGATCAAGAAGATGCGGTACATTATCCACAAGAATTTTTAAATTCTTTAAATTCGAGTGGCCTTCCCTCACATTCACTCAAATTAAAAACTGGCTGTCCAATTGTGCTGCTAAGGAATCTTAAACCACCAAATTTATGCAACGGAACCAGACTCCAAGTAAAATTCCTTCGCGATAACGTGATTGGTGCTACAGTATTGACTGGTCCAGCAGTAGGGCAAACAGTGCTGATACCTCGCATACCTATGATACCAACGGATTTTCCTTTTCACTTTAAGCGAATTCAATTTCCGGTGAAGGTGTCGTTTGCGGTAACAATTAATAAGGCCCAGGGACAAACATTTAAGTACGTAGGAATAGATTTACGCCAAGAGTGTTTTTCGCACGGGCAACTATATGTTGCTCTGTCGAGATCTGGTTGGGGAGAAAATCAATTTCTACTTCTACCGGAAGACAAAAATAAATATATAGTTTACGCAGAAGTACTTTAATATACCTTGGTTATGAGTGTTTTGAGAATAACCTAAACCTGTGCATCTACCATATTATCTCAGATAGTCACAATACCCCCCAACAAAGTCCACGCGGACAAAGTCGCGGGCACTGCTAGTTGGTAAATATGTACATTAACATGAAAAAAAACTCTACAACTACAAAATAGCGTTCGTAGTAGTACTGGGTTTGGATTATTATGCTTTGTGTTGTACTTCCAATAATTAAAGTTATTTGTAAACCGTTCCCTGAATAGTTTTCCACCATTTAACTGCGCACATTATTAAGCATAACAAAAAAAAATTAGTTGAAATTATTGAATATTTGATCATTTTTCCATGGTGAAAAATATTATGCTCAAATAAAACATGAATGAAAATATAAAACAAGCGCAACTATTCGAAAGAAATATTTTGCGTTATCTCGACAAACGTATTTCATATATGCAAAAGTAACGATAGCCATATGTTGTACAAAGTTACAATATCTTTCTTGTAGTATTTTAATCTCTTTCTTGGCAACTGATTTTCAAGGGAATCTTTTGTAAAAGTACAGAAAAATTCTTTGTGTGTAGTAACACGAATTTCGAAATATTTTGTTACACGTGGGAAAATGAAGGTCTAGCTCAAGGTCATAGAGCATTCTGGGTACTGACACAGCTATACGTAGTGCGTGAGTTCTAGGCCTGAGAAATGCTTCCTTTTAAACACGCAAACCGCTCCTTTACACCAGGCGAGACGCGGATGAAAAGCAAAGCTGTGCCTATAGCACTCCCGCAGCGATACTTCGAGGAAGGAGCGCAAAATAATAATAATAAAAATAAACCCTCTTTCCAAGCAATTACCAACTACTCTCATCCGAGCACACACATTATTACCGCTGTAAAAAAAAAAGCCAGCTTTCAGGAGCTTCGCTTGACAACGTAATTGAAATGTCAATAAGTAATATGTGCTAAGGAACCAAGCAACTGATGTTATTTGGTCGCAGAGGTACAATTTTGTCACGCAAGTTGTTAGATCGATCATAAATAGGTATGTATTACACATAACAGCGAATTATTTTTATAAATAATAGGAATGAAAATGTTTGTGAGCGTGGGCTCATGAATTTCACACCATATAAATGCCGTTATATCCTGTATTCTTTACAATATACTGAAAACTCTACTCAGGCAACATTCAAAATGAGTATTGCTAACCACAGTACTAAACAATCATGTTTATTTCTAGGCCCTTACCACGCAAATGGATTCGGAATAAAATATATTTATGCTTGCATATTTATTTATTTATGTTAAGCCGTATAACTAACTGCTGCTCTTTATTAGATGAATTTATATTAATTTGAATACAATTTACATTTATTAATTTAGTTCATATTATGATGGTCGGTGGATTTTTTTAAAAAAAATCCAGCATGGCGGCTCAGGTCAATGTCACGGTCAACATATGAACTTATATAGGGCCTTATAAGGAAATGGGGCTCATATTTACCGAAAATACACCCTCTCTAAGGTTTTCTGGTACATGTTTTTTGCAATAATTATAAAGTTTTTAGCAAAATGTAAATTGAGTTCGGGAAAAAGAATATTCTGTGAAATTTTGAGTAATTTTGGGTTTAAAAGGAAAACAAATATTAAAATTGATGTCAAAGATAAAGTTAATGGCAGCCTTGACTACATCCAAGATGGTGGCTGGCATTCCAATTCTCACCCAGAATCCAGGGTGTGAACGAGCCAATACCATTTTATTCTTTTAATATTTCTGAAAATTTAACCGTAGGTATTCACTCAACACGGGGAGTGTTGTTGAGTGGTGCATTTATTAACAAAGTGGGCCAAGCTAAATGTAAATGGGATTCGCTGCAATAGACCTAAATGACCGTTTCGTACAGGACCCGTAACCGTTAGTTCGAAGTGTGTGGACTGGATCTCTGAACGGGTCAGGTACTTTTTAAATATAATATTACCCTCCTGGATTACACGACTCTGTGACACAGAAACAAGTGGCAGCATCAAACATATTTACGTTTTACGAAATTACTAAAAAAATGGCAATCATTTTCGATTCTGTTTCCTTGACTAACGAGCGTGAATTTCTTTAGCGATTAGAACCTTAAATGTGCAGTACGGCATGTCCAATATTGGCTCAGGGTAGATAGTAAAAATAATTATAAATAACTCGAAGTGATAAACAAAGAATTTAAGAGTTTATTGATTTCGCTGTTTAAACATCAGGACCATAAAAAAGTTGTAATCGTAATGGTTTTTAGCGGGTGATAGTCTCAAGCATGCCGGGCATTAACTAGTATAACATATAGTTATTAAAGTGCTGATCAACACATTTATACCTTATTTGAGTTTCAATGATTTCATACAGTAAAAACCTTATTGTCTCATATAAAGACGCGACTTCATAGGAATTTCATCTTTAGTATTAATAAAATTAACCCGAGTACAATTCTTTCCAAGAAATCACTTTAAAATATCTTATCATAAATTAGAAAAATAATCGTCGAATTTTAAATACTAGGATGGCTTAAAACATAGTTTTAAAAGGTTTATTTGTAAAAATTTTCAGACTTTTTTTTATTAGTTGTCCCTTCTATACCTCGCCACCTGGCTTCCCGGCTAGGACCCTCACCATGTCAGGGTCTTGTTAAATGTAAATGGCCCACAGCCCCGCATTGTTTAGGGCAGCGGTTCCCAAACTGTGGGTCGCGACCCACTAGTGGGTCACGCAAGGGTTACAGGAGGGTCGCGACTCGATTCTAAAACTATCAGAAACCATCGAAAAAAACCATCAGAAAAGATAAGAAAAATAGAAACAAATCGAATTGTGTGCAAACACACATCTATTGTTAAATTATATTTTGTCAACCATTTTCAAATCAGAACACAAATTGTTTATCAGTAATAAATCGGTATCTTAAAAATATTTGCAATATGTTATGGTAAATTATATATTCATAAGAAAGGGATACCGTGGACCGGTATTCCTATAAGAAAAAGGTGGGTCGCCAGCTGAAGAAGTTTGGGAACCACTGGTTTAGGGCAACATCTGACCCGACGGCCACGCGAAGCACTGCCGGTGGAAGGAGATTGTGGGAATGTGCGCGGAGCTGTCAGATCCGGGGGCTGGTTACACGGCACACGTCCGAGAGCAGCGAGACAGCGTCTCTGAAACTGCCGAGGATGCGAGGCTGCTGTCCGCCAGTGGTTACGCGATGAGTGAAAAAATAAGAGGCGTTTGAAAAGGGGGGGGGGGGGGGGAAATTAAGTGTGTGCGAAATTGCCGCCACAAAATGGCCGCTGGTGTAGAGAACGGTGACCTCTCTCGCGCGCGACTGAGAAGTCGACTAGCGGAAACCGAAAGCGACGTCAATATTATGCGAGCGCCAAAGGCGCTTAGGAACGTGGTTGGGGGGGGGGGGGGGGGGGGAGAAATTTTATATACGCTAATAGTCGCCGAAGGAAGCATCCGTGTACCGCTCCAAGGAGTCGCTGTGATTTGGATGGGAGAATGACCGGCACCACGATTCACTGGTCACGGCGCATAAACTCGAAACCGACTTGCTTTCCGGGAGCAAGGTTTTGTAAAAGAAAAAAAATATAAATAAAATAATACAACATGAAACTTCTATATAAAAACACGCTCACGTCAGGATAACCGACCATTCCGGTTGTTGCCTCCCGCGACAACGCCGCGTCTTTACAAGATGCACATTTCGATTGCTAGCGTGGACATATTTCCGTGGCGAATAATTTCAGCCGGGAACAACACGACCTAACGGAATCTAGCAAAGAATGCAATAAAACCTGCTCAACGTCCCCAACGACGGTTGGAGATTTTTTTTATAACGTAAGAATAACTAAACGAGGCGTATTTTCCTGAATTTTAATCAAACAATAGCTCGTGTCGAGACATATTTGGCAAAACTTGTTTGAATAATAACTTAATAAGTTTTTATTTTTATTTTGTCGTTTATCATTGGAATAAAAATTAATTTTATAGATTTTTATTCATCATAAAAGGTACATATATATGACTTTCATTTAAATAATTCATAATCAGCATTTTTTTGCTCTTTTATAGAGTATATTTTTAACGGATTTATTTTTAAACCGTAATCTTACAATAGATTAAATTTAACTAAATTAAGTTTAAAGGCTTTTACGAGATGTGTCAGATATTAAATAACGTAAGTAGTGTTGCTACAAGAGCTTTTACTAAAAACAGTTATTTGTCTGTAAGTTGGCTTCGCAATGAACTGAGGACCTATTACAAAATGAGAAACTTCAGACTAACCATTTTCAGAATTGCAGAAAAAAAATATTGCGGTCGGTAAACATACTCTGTAGGAATGAGAATTTGTGGAAACTATTCTTGAAGGTACCATTTTCAGGTAGGGGTATCCTGAAAAGTAACCACCGTAAAAGTGGATAGACACGAATATTACTTCTCGTGGTTTTATACAACAAGATCCAAGTGTTTTGCAAAGAAAAAACTATTATTCTAGTCTCTTTTATTTTTGTTACTAATCATTCATTAAGGAAATAGTTTCATATAAAGAAAACTTTAGACAGACTTTAAACTTGAATATTTATTTCTTATGATATTAGAAAATTTTTAAGAGGCGTAAACAGATCTTATTATTGATAACTAACTATTGTATTCAAGAACTATAGTAGAAAAATTTCTGCCAGTCAAATGCTTCTAGTGACATTTTATATCTGTAATTCTACTTCCACCTTTTCTTAATAGATCTTGTAATTATGGTTTTTCATTCCTTATATCTCTAAACCTTCTAGTTTGATAAAATTTATACTTTAGGGTTGTCAAGATTCTCAAATCAAAGACAAAGGAAAGAAAACTGCAGGAATTATAGCTATGGTATGTGTTGGTAAAATAACTGTAACTTAATATGCGTTACTGTTAGTCAATCTTAAAGAAACAGTCTGCTCGTGCACACATACGCTACGCAAAGCTGTAGGAAAAAAGATGCGATTTGAAAACTTCTCAGAATATCCGAGTAGGGTCTGCTTACGAAAAGCATTTAAGAATTTGTTGAGGGCCGAAAAGTACTTTTAATTTCGGATAAAGTTTTTAATCTGTATTTTTAGAAGAGTTAAAATGGCTAAAAGACGTGTTTTCAGAGTAATTTTTAGGCATAAAACAACCGGTACAGATTCTTGAAAGCACTTAGGCGGCTTGAATTACACCTTTCACTTCATTTCTATGCCTTATAAAGTAACGGTCAACGCTAAATTTTCACAGTTTTCCTGTGGATAACGAGAAGACTGCGTGCCAGTTCACAGCCTTGCGCTTAGAGGCGATACCGCGCAAGAAGCACCAGCGAGCGTCGCACTTATCATCCCGCCTCACTGACACAGATACACCCCTGACTAGACGGGCCCCTTAGAACCTCACACATAATCGCCATCTGGGCCTCTTAAATAGGAATGAGAAATTGTATATCATAAAAAGTATAATATAAAATAATAACAAAACAAAAAAAATTGCTTGCAAACTCGCTTAATTTCTCTCAACGTTAATCACGTTGTCACGTGAAGGCAGTACCTGTTACTGTTTCATAAAAGCAATTTTTTTTTTTAACTAAGACTTCCGAATGCATGTTGGAGCAGTGAGTAAACCAACCAGCAGTTGCCCTAGTAAAGCCAACGGCCAATGGCAACGTTCGCCACGTTTTCCACAGCGAGACAATCAGTTTTCTGAACACGGATAAATAAATTAGATTTAAATCTTCATCGCCGTTGACCTATAAGAAAGTTACGATGCATCATGTGCTATTTCAGCTCAGTTTATTTTACTCACAGGAACTCGATTTCCAAATTTATTTAGAGCATGTTTAAAATTTATACATCATTTTACTTTTTTTTATCTCCACAGCAATAAGATTTTATCTTAGAATATAATCATGTAATTGCAATATCTTTAGAGGCTTACACATAAGGGGGAGATTTAGTAAGAAATAAAAAAAATATTATTATCCGTGTTAGGACTCAAACGACAACTATAAATAATTTAAATTCAGGCGTATTTACTAAAGAACTCCAGACAGAAAAATGAACTTAAAATTTAAATTATTTATTTATATAATGGTGTTATGTATAGTTGTCGCATGTGGCTATACATGTATGATATATCTTCAAATACAAAATACTATAGCCCAATCTTAAAATGCACGTAAACAAATTATTTTACCCACTAGCTAATACATCATTGCTTTTAATTAGTTGTTTCAATTATTGTAGTGTTATTAAGTATCTTACAGTAAAGTGTCAACAAATATTTTATTTATATTAATTTATTACGTCCAAATAAACATATAAGTGCCTCTGCCTTCAGATTACTTCAGTAATTTACAATTACGTACACTGATATAACACTAATGGCTCATAATCTTGTGTCGTTCACATGTAAGAAAGAAACTGCTAGAAACAAACATGCATACTTATTAAGAAATTCCATTTTCTCATTTGGAAAAAAAGTTTAATTATACATCAATATTTACTAATTAATAAAATACTTAAAAGATTACTAAAATTTTTCTAGAATACCTCGTAATATGTAGATTTGTTTTTTTATTGAACTCAATATTTATTTGGGATTATTTATTTATTGATATCAATATTTATTTTGGATTAGTACGTCATAAAATAAATAAATTACTACGCAGCTATTTTGTACCAAGAAATTCGGTATTTCGCAGTGTTTATACATTCAATCTTTTCACAAGTACAATCCATGTTTTACCTCTTTCGGTATGGAATTTTTCGATTCTCTCTTCAACCGTTGGAAACAGTTCGTAATCGCGTTCCGGACCAATAAAGGGGTGACGTTTATTCGCTGTTATTAATCGGACGTATTTGTTATTCAAGAGCGTCCGAGAACCAGTTGGACGAGTTCTCGACGTTCTCTATCACCCTCTCCTTCTCTTCCTTAACCAAGTTGGGGTAAAAAAAAAAGACGTTAGAGAGTACGAGTTCGCAGCTGTTCACGTACGGAGCACCGAAAAACAGCCAGGGTCGGTGACCCAGCCCGTTAGTTGCGGGAGGTGTTCGTTGATGAGGAAGGGAGGAGGGGGGGGGGGCTATATCTAATATTCACTGGTCCCAGATTAGACCTTCGTGCATCTTCAGATTTTTGATTTTTTTTTTGCTTTTTTAAAAGTAAAATCTCTTACAGAAATAATTTTTTCTCGAAAAATCTTCAGCCGTTAGGGTAAGTCGTTACAATGACGTGATCAGAAAGTAACGAAATAGCGTAGCAAAAAATAACAGGATGATGCTCAGAGTGAATAAAGTAAAGAATCACCCAACCTTTTAGACACTTTGCAGGTTTTTGGTCGCCACGTTTGTCACAAAAATAATTTGCCAGAAACACAGATGGCAGCAACACTCGATGGTATATTAGCACTATATTACACCTTCAATACTTGAGCACCAGCATATTTGTTCTCTCGGATACTTACACGTATTCTTGTAGACTCGCATACCTACCTGTAACGCTTGTATACGTGCACACGCGTAAAACCTGTGTCACATTATTGTTTGTAGCTTGCCTTCGGTGTTTGTGGTCACTGTTGTTTTGTAGAATGGTGAAAATTTAAATTAAGAATGGACGAGTTCCGAGAAGAACAGCCTCATGGTAATCTGTGTGACATTGGGTTGACGGACTACAGAAACCAGGTAAAAAAAAAGCACGGGCTGAGATACAAGGTCGTTTATCTCTTATATACAGTTTTTGACGTGACGTCGTGCTTCACGCACGAAAAAGTGTCCCGTTACGCACATTGTCCCGTTACGCTGTGTCCCGTTACGCTCATTGTTTCGTTACGCTGTGTCCCGTTACGCTCATTTTTTCGTTACGCTGTGTTCCGTTACGCTGTCGGCGAGTGCAGTAATAATAGGTTATGTTACAATTGTCTAAAAAATTATGGTGATTCATATAATTGATGATAGATATTTTATTACAGTTTATTTATATGAAAACTTGTTCATAATTATATTTAAACTTTATAGCTAAACGCCAGTTTTAAAAATTAATTACAAGTCATCTACACGTGAACTGTTTCGTCGACTGTTTATAAAGTGAAGGGAAAAGTTAATGTAGCTCTCATTGCTTATTACAACAACAATTTCGGCAATAAAGGTTCATTATTCTTGCATTTTAAAAATCTGAATACTAGTATAATTCCAAGTATTTATTCTTTTAATATTAAAATAAAAATGATTCAATTTTATTCATAAAAGTATGCAATCATTTCATCAATGTTTTATTATGACGTCACGTTAAACTATCGTCCGTAAACCTACTTTACAGACAACCAATGTTTTAAAGAAAAAATTACCTGAGCAAAGTAATACCATTTATTCACCATGTATTCATAAAAGTATGCAATCATTTCATCAAAGTTTTGTTTTTAGCCCATTTTATGGAAGTGTTTGGCTCGGAAGGATTTGCCGACAGCCAAATCAGAAGTCGCCGGGTGGATGTCGTCGTGGTGGTGTGACCCTGTGCTGGAACAACGCTGCACGGCGGTCGGTCTGGCTTGTCCGCGCAGTGATCCTCCAGCTCCTTGGAGCCCCGCCGCTCAGCCCCAGCTAACCGGACAGTCGGCTGTGTCCTTGACCCCGAGGTCTCGGCGCGGTGACGCGGGGGAGGGGGTTGCGGGGCGGAGTCGCCCCGGACCTGGCTGTTCACGGCGCCGCCCAGGGTAATGAGATCGGCGCCGCCGCTAAGACACGACGCCCTGATCGGGGTGCTCGGTGGTTGGAAGGGGGAGAGGGTAGGTTGCTCGCCCCTCGCATCGCAACACCCGGAGGCGAGGCTTCGCGTGCTGCCGAGGTTGCCGAGCCGGCCAGGGGACAATCATGCGTCGTCGCACGGAATCTCAAGAGGATTGCTGGAAAGGTCACAACGTGCAATATTTGACAGAATTCGATGGTTTTAAAAACAATTGCATACTATATTTGATGAAATAAGGGCTTGAAACAAATATGAAAACAAAAAACCAACTATAAATTCATTGCAATTACACAAGAAAAACCCCTATAAAACCCAAATCTTAGGAAGGAAAATTTTTTAAGTTAATTTAAACTTATTAAACATTCTACTATGCAATAGTAAAAATATGTCTTTGAGATATATTTCGTTATAAGATTTGGTCGATAAAGAGTTTTTTTCTTGTTCACACCCTGGATTCTGGGTGAGAATTGGAATGCCAGCCACCATCTTGGATGTAGTCAAGGCTGCCATTAACTTTATCTTTGACATCAATTTTAATATTTGTTTTCCTTTTAAACCCAAAATTACTCAAAATTTCACAGAATATTCTTTTTCCCGAACTCAATTTACATTTTGCTAAAAACTTTATAATTATTGCAAGCATGCCGGGCATTAACTAGTATAACATATAGTTATTAAAGTGCTGATCAACACATTTATACCTTATTTGAGTTGATTTTGTTGCGATCGGGTTTGTAAAGGATAGCCCTTTTATAGATTTTTATCACACACAGTTTTATTGATTTCCAATATTTAATTCACTAGCAAGTAGTCTTCTAAAAAAAGGCTAATAATTAATTACACTTAAAAAAATGTTGCTTCCCCAGTCACTCGTTTCTTACAATCCACACACCTCGCTGGGCCGCACCTCTGGCGCAACTCTCACCGCAGCACCCCTCGTGGATCTCCGCCGCGGGACTCCGTCGCCGCACTCCGCCGCCGCCGACGCACTTGCCTACGCCGAGAATCCGCTCGACGCCTCCCTCGGAACTTCGCTCGGAACTCCGCCGCGCCCGCGACACTATCACCCGGAACTGAACTCTCCGCCCTGGAACCTTTGTCCAGGGACTTCACCGCTCTATCGCCCGGAAACTCCGCCGCGGGAAAACTCCCGACAGAACTGAACTGACTCTGAGGCCGGCGTACTCGTCATATAGGTATATATCACAGACGCCATTTCTAGAATTTACGAGCGCGGCTGGGGCCAGTCGCGTCATTCCGCGCCGACCCGACGGCAGAAATCTCTCAAAACACGTGTCGGCAGCTGCCAGGTGGCGCGCGAGACTCCCCAGCTGTCAGGTGTCAGGTATAAAGCTATCAGCGCTGCGCGGGGAGTGTAGGGCTGGAGGGAGGGGAAGCGGCGACCCAGGTGCACACAGCACATCTCATGTTTCGGTGGCATGTGATGTCATCCCAGCTAGCTCTGCACCTGCGCGTGACGCGGCCTTGCTCACGTTCGTAAAAATATATTTCTTGGTCGGTACTGGATGAAATTTGGCTGGTCGATACTGCACGACAGCAACGTGATACCATTAATGTGAGCTGCACATTTATCTCAAGTAATACCGTGTATTTAATACCATGTAATTAGACCTTATATTCAAGTGGATGCTAAAAATGTAACAACTTACCCCATAAAAAAGATACGCTTTCGTCGAAACAACTTATCACGCACGAAATGTAAACGAATACCTTCACCGGTTCACGGTTCCCACAACTCTGAACAAAGACGGTAGTCGCGAAAGAATATCAACTATGAAGGTAAAAGTTATTCACGAACGCCTGCAAAGTACTGCTATTCTGCCTAGTGTCAGAAGTGAGAATTAGGAATGGTCGGTATTGTAAGACGGTTGGTACTGTACGACCTTACCCTAGTAACATGTTTATTTATTTTAATTTTTCTGTCTCAAATTCGTTTACTTGATTTTAAAGGCAGATTGTGAAATATTGAGTATATCAGCATTCTAAATGTTATGTAGAATGCAGTATAATGAATAAAACTTATGTGGGACTACTACATAGCCAGGAAAAAGTGCAATTATTATTACCCTTGCCACAATTAAATGAAAAGTTATTTTAAAATCAACAATAATTTTAAAAATGTTATGGCTTAGTATAATTTTTATTTATTTATTTTTACTATTAAATAGGATATATTTAAAAAAAATGGAAAGTAATTACAGGCATAACTGCGTCATATTATCATCAATCAACTAGCTTACGTGACGTCTCCCGTCAGCCGTTTATGATGAGTGACACAGTGCCGGACGTATTTTAGTTGACAACATTCATGTTTCAAGGTCACAGATTGTGCACTAACGTTTTTAACAAGGTAATGATAAAATTAATATCGAATTGTTTGTGTGGTTAGTGAAAGAGTAAAATATGGAAAGCATTTGATAAGAGGCTAGTAGTAGTACTTATACGGATATACTTCCGATCACTAAAACACACGACCTTGAAGACACATCAGCAAAAATACAATCTAAAGAAAAAAAAGAAGTGATGGTTTAAAACTAACCCCACTTAAGCTGCAAATGGTTGTAGCAGATAGGTTGACAATGATGTATTGGCATTTCCATGAATATAAAGAAAAATTGAATGTCGAATTTGCTACGAGATTCGCTAATGGATTTTTCATGCCTTCACAATTAACAGCTTGACTACCTCACCTATTTCGATTTAACCTTGTCATATATTGTCTGCGATTTTGAAAGGTCAATGTGACATCAAGGGCAGTTTCAGAAAACTGAAGGACTTTCTTTGTAATATTAAAATCGTGGTTGCTATCATGCTTACTCTGATTTGAAAAAGAATACAATTTGAATTTATTTACTAAGTGAAAGGTTTGAAAATTTTAATTATTTAATTATTTATATATATAAATAATTATAAGTATAATTATATATATACCCACACATAGAATGACGTCTTCGATACTAGAAGCTAATATAGTCTTAATTGTAACGAAACTTGAAGTTGCATATAACTGAGGGAATCACGAAGATTGTAGTTAAATTATTCACTAATGTTCACATATTATTGCAGATAATTAATAATCTATTAACAAATCAGAATAAAATTTTTACATGCTGTGTCAAAACAACGTCTTTTTTAGGCCATATCATAGTCCTTACGATTATTACAAACAAGTCAGTAAATTATAGTTTTCTAGTGAACAGGTTTATAGTTTCTTTACAAACAGTTAAAATATGAACGTGTTCCAAAACAGAAATTTCTCAATTTAAAATATTACACGTTTGATATCCACTCGAGTTTCGATACAAAATTACTCGAGTTAGTTTAATCAAAATCAAAAATAGTGGGTAGATTATATAGTTACATAAATTTTTATTTTATGTAAAGTCATAATAATTATTTTACTATTACAACAATTTTATACAAGTACTAGTGCTCCTCCCCGCTTCGCACGGATGCGATCTGTTAATGTGGCGTTCTTAATATTTAATATGTAAGTAACTGTATGTAACTAGCTTGAGTACCCGGGTTGCTTGGGCTGAACACAGGGTGAACGGGATATTATTTTCAAAATAGGTTCTTAATTTTATCTTCGAGTGTGCAAAATTTCATCAAGAGTTGCCTAAATTCTTATTTAAGGGGTACGAAGGGTGATGTATGAAAGGGAAGTGGGGAGGAAAGTAAAGTTTCAAAATACAATGTATTCAATTATTTTTTGTTAAAATCAGATGTAGATGGAAGAGTTCTTCTCAATTTTAACTTCAATTGTGGAAAATTTCATCTAGGAGGTCAAAATACTACTTTAAGGTGTATGGAAGGGAAATGGGGGTTGTTTTTCGTAATCTCATGTTTTCAGTGATCTTATTTTTCTTAAATTGTATGCTGACGATAAATTCCCCCCATTTTTATGTACAAGAGCTGTTACAAATTTTACCCATGAGAGCCAAAAATCTGCTTTAAGGGGTAGTAAAATGGAAGTGGATAGTTATATCTAAAGGTATATAAGTTAGCCAGGAAAAAGGATAAGTTTAATAGTAATTTTATTTTTATTTTTAACTTCAAGCGTGAAAATTTTAATCAAGAAGTGAAAAATACTCCTTGAAGGGATGAGAATGGTGGAGCAGTAATTTGATTTTTATTTTGAATGTCATATTTTCGAATTTTCAACAAGAAGTACCAAATATCTGTCTTGAAGGTTGAGAAAGGTGGTGGGGTCAGTTTTTTTTTTTTTTTTTTGAAATCTCATGTAGTGGTTTGAAAGTCAAGTGTACAAAGTTTCAACTTAATTGGATGAATGCTCCAGGAACGCATACGGGATAAACAAACAAACATTAATTTAAACAAACAAACATTAATTTTATGTATATATATGTATATGTGTGTGTAAACACATATAGAAAAGTTCTCGTAAGTGTCCTGTGTTATATACATATATAACATACATAATTGGATAAGGACTAATATTATGTCGGTCAAAATAACTTCGCAAATCTTTTTTTTTTTTATTATTTAACTAATATTGAAAAATTAAAAGTTGATACCGTGGGCTATTCTTAGAAGATAGACATATGCCATCACGGACTTTTCTGTACGCCTTTCTAAGACCTAAAATTCTGTAATATATATATATATATATATATATATGATTTATCAGTCATATATAATTGAGTGTAAGCCATGTAAGTACAAAAAAAGGCGTCATTTTACGACTTGATTACAAAAATTCAAGATGTCTTAATATTAATGAATTTTACAGCAAACCTTCCTGAAGTAAAACTATAAATGATGGTAAAAAAATCGCATTAAAATCCATTGTGTAGTTTAGAAGAAGTAAGCGACAGGCAGACGTTTATAGCGACTTTGTTTTATACTACATAATTAGAGAAGAGATATTGCTTTTGTTGCTGAGGATTAATGGTTTATTAATTAATAAGTTTCTTTAAACATTCAACATGTATTTCTCACAAAAATGTGCCTAGTAAGACACCGATAACTTAAAAAACCATTTCTTTGCAGGGGATGGTTTTGTATACATTTATATGCATATAAAAATAAGTCTGGTACTAACTCTATATAAACACCAGCTGTATTAAACATTATAATTATAAATCAGCTGTTTAAGGTGAGTAAACTTATGTTTTATAAAAAAAATTGTGATTTAATGAAACACTATTTTCAGAATTTTGTATTCATATAGTTTTTTTATCTTGGAAATAATTTAACTTTATTTTTTCACTGGAAATATGAATTATGTAGGCTACTATCATTAAACCTTATGGTGCCAAAGTATGAAAAATCGTGTTTTCTGTGTTGTGCGAAAATTGTCAAGGCCGAAAAATCCTCTTAAAGTATATATATTAACTAAGACACGTTTTTCGACACTTAACCACATTCTATCGTTGTGAGTTGAGCTACCCTATTATTAGCTGCTTTTTCTCATAAAATATTGCAGAAGTTTTATGTTTCTGGGCATCGCACAGCATGTGACACTGGAAATGTGTTTTTCATATTTATTTGTTTACAATAAAAACTTCACATTTTAATTAATTTAATTACATGTTTTAAAAGTATATATTTGTTTATTTTGAGTTTATTTTGGTTAATTATAAATTTTTATTCGCTTTTAAAACTTATATTTTTTTATATATTTCTTAGTAATTTTATCAATGAAACAGTCAGTATAACTTTCATAGAAGGTTTTATATAAATTGACTTAATTTTTTTTCAATACATTCTGTGTAAACAATTATGAACGGAACAATAATTACAGAACTAATATTTCATTGTATTAAGAAAAAAATTAAGATTTAAAAAATAAAATCCATGAATATTATTTTATAACTACGTCCACTCCTCATTTTGTACATAAAAATATTAATTTTAATTACAATATTAAAAATATTAACGTAAAAATGGGATAAAAATTGTATATTTTTACTTAAGAAATGCCAAAAAATTAGAGTTTATTTATTAGCGTTAAAAATTATGAATATCTAATGAATGGGAATGGGAATGGGAATGGGAAAACAAGGAATGTAGTCCTTCCATTAGCTTTACAATAAAAATATTTAAGCTAAACACATTTTTATTTTTTCTATTACATTCCACAGCCATGCACAGTAAAATATTAAATTAAACAATGAATTAATATTAAACTGTGCCACAGCAAAGCGTGGCCGGGTTTAGCTAGTAATATAATAAAAATATTACAAACAGCGTTAAATCTTATTAAATGCGATGTGCATGCGTAAATTATATTATTAATCATCATTATATTATTAATCAATTACCTATCAGAATGGAAGCAGTATAAATATATATTTTTTCAATGAAACTGGTTTGTCGGCTTGTGCCTTTTTAAATCCAGTAGGTATACGTGTACACTCCTACGCCCCCTTCAAAAAGGAATTGGAAATGAGTTCGGGCTTGCTATCGTCTGGATAATGCTAATGTGATGTTCGTATGTTGCCAAATGGACAACATGTGGTCTCACAGCGGGACTTATTGCAAGCAGGTGTCAATGTTGTTCGCTATCTGTACCCACTGGTCCATTCTTTATGGCACAATTATAGCACGGCCCGATAGACGTATAAAACGTTTTTTTTTTTAAATCTCCTGTGTTGCTCTCCTATTACAGCGTGTAAATGAATGGGAGGTGGACAAAAATGCATTTCTGTTGAAAATATTAATAAATTATAAACCTTTGTAATGGCATTGCATTAAAATTTTTTTTCATAGAATCTAACATTTTATAAAAAATAACCAATTACCATTAGGCATTATTGAAAATTTGAGGGACAAATTATTTATTCAGCAATTTATTGAAGCCTTAATGTGGCCTCTTGCCACTGACAATGCATTTGGATGCAATAAAATTTAAAACGTTTAAGGATATTTATAAGAGCTTTTACGAAAAAATAAAATCCACTGAATGCTTTATCCCGTTGTTGGTCCTATGAAGACGGAATAAATTTTGTGATTATCATCCCACTCGTGATTTTTCGTAAAGCGTTTGGTTAGAAAATTTTTCTATAAGCAAAATTTAATTCGCTATGATTTCAAAAGTTTTTACATATATATTAATTGAATTCTCATTTTGAACGTTTAAATGGATATATGCCGTTGCTGGTTGGCACCTGCTCTCATAAAAAAAAACCTCTACGACAAACCAGTGAACGCGTTTGAACATATTATGGTTTTGAATCAATCGTCCCCATAGAAAGGATCATTCCAATAACGTATCGAATTATCATGTCGTTATGTTCACTATTAAACATTAGGTATCATTTGCAATGAAACAATTCATAAAATTAAAAAATATATATGGGTCATTTAATTTGATTTGCAGCAATAGTTAAAATTAACTTATAGTTTTAAAAAACTTAAAAAAAAAAAAAAGATTTTATCGTTGAATGAACGAAAAAAAAAAATCAAATTTCAATTTTTTTTCCAATACCAAAATAATGGACCACAATTTTGTGTAACTAAAAGGAAAACATATCACAGAAATCACTGAAATATCACAGACGATTATTTTGCTTCTTTAGAGAAGTGTATGACATTAGAAAATTAGCTAGTTTGGTGTCTATTAGCATACCTCAATTCAATGGATTTTACTTGACAATGACCAATGTCGCACAGTAAATATTAATAATTATTGAATAGTGAGATAACAATAACTTAATAAAACTGGCTTTCCATTAAGAAAATCTTAGTTCCTCCAGTTATATGCACGATTACAGATAAATAATATTTTTTCTCTGAAATCCCTCACAGCCACATACAATATTTTATTGATGTCCGACCATAATATGAATGTCCGTAAAGGCCTTGCGATTTCCATGTTACTGGTCGCTGCTTGTCACAGGGACCTAAATTTGTCGCTACTTCCAACACTTATTTTATTTACACATGAATTTAATATTTTGGCTTCGTTAAATGATAGAGATAATTATGTGGAACACATGAAGTTAATATTGTTTGTCTGTTACAGTTTCCCCTGTGAGTAGACAGACTTAAATAAGGAAAATTGATATTAAATAATAAAAACTTTTTATGACATAGAAACTCTTAAAATTAATATGACGTCCTTCAGTTAGAACTCCTCCCCGTTTAATTAGCTCGGCTGCTTTTAACATTTGTGGTATATTTACAGGGCCTCCTTTAAATATCCGTCTCTTCATCTGAAGACGTTTTACTGCTATTTAATGATTTGCCAGAGTTGAGGCACCGATTATAAGAAGATATTGCTTTCATGTGTTAACAAAAGTGTGGAAAGATTTTAACTTTAGTTTGGAGGTGTGCCGTATGACTAAAGGTGTACATATTAAACATTTGTAAGAACAAGGTTTACCTTCAATTTTATTCATGATTTGTTGTAAATAGTCTCAATGAAACTGTTATAATATGCTATTGAATCTGGGACATTGTTTTATGGGAACACTGACCGCCTAGACAATTTACACAGCAAACATAAAGCATATTATAGCAAATTTATATTTGATGAATAATAATTGACGTAACAAGCTTTTCTCGGGTTCAACCAACTTTGAAAGCTGATTTTGGGAAAATCTCGTTCCAGTTGATGGTTATGTAATGTAAGTAGGTAACATAACTGTCAAGTTTCATCTCTGTATGACATTTACCTGAAAAACGAGAAATTTTCATTTTAAACGTCCCTGCTAAATTTAAAAGGAGACGAAGAATGCATCAACAATGCAATGACCTTTTGCCATGGAGACGAAGGACGTATCAATAATGCAACATTCGTTGCCATGGAGATTATCAACCATAAAAATAGGATTTTGATCTGTAAACCTATCCCCTCCCCCGTAAACGCCTCTTAGGTATTGAATTTTCTAAAAATAATGAAACATATGTTGTTTTATTTATTTTGAAGAGTATATTAAAAAAACTTTACCACGCCTTTTGGGATGGAATTAAAAAAAAAAATCCATTCTTAGTGCACCTCTAGTGTTCTCAAGGAATATTCCCTCCAAATTTCAAATCTATAGGTCCCCTGGTTTAGGCTTTGCGTTGTCTGTCAGTCAATCAGTGTTTGAGTTTTACTAAGGAAATGGAATTAATTTTACACTGGAACACCTAAGGAAATGAAAATTTCATGCCACACGCTGTGAATTCAGTTGAAACGGATTAATTCCTGAGCCACCCAGGTGATTTGAATAGTTAATAAATGGTATTCTTGGAGCATTTTTCTCGGTGGAGCAACATCGGTATCAGGTGTTTTAGAATCTAGACCCTGGGGGAAAAATATTTATATCCTGCCCACTTGAAAGATCTAGTATCAGATAAATTTTCAAACGCAATTTTACTGGTCTGGTAGTTATTATAAGTACATTTCGAGAGTGTATGATTTTTAAAATTGGTTTCTTGTCAGCTTGAGGGTGAGTATTTGTGTGACGTTTTCCCTGAAGACGTTATTTTACATCATCGTGAAGCTTGAAAGTAATTTTGCAGTTATATTCTCCCCTTTTTATGTAAGCATTATATAGAAATGCATTCGTCAATGCATTTTTGCTAGCGCTTTTTTTAAACATCTTGACAGCAAGATTATCAGAAACGATAACACACAACTAGATATAATCGAGATTTCCTTAGAGTGATTTCGAAAAACCATAGGAAAACGCTTGATATTCATATGATGTCAAGGAATTCAGTTTTTGTTTAAAATATTTTTGGCTTTTATATAAAGTTATTTTATAATCATGTAATAAAACAAACATATAAAAAGCCTAGACTTGCAATTCATAAAGTTTTATTAATATATAGTTCGACAAATTAAATTAAATTATTTAACTAAACAGTCCAACGAAAATTTGTAACATAACTTGATAATACTTAATTTCAAACTCACATGTATAAAACTACAGCTACACGAGTTAGATGTAACTGAATTCCAAAATTAATATAGTTATTTTTAATCATAGCCATTCTATGGCATTTTTTCTTGAATTTACTAACCTATTCGAATGACTTTCGCTGTACCAGTACTTTATTTTAAAGAAGGGAAATAAACATTTGTTAATGATCGCCGAAGTGGCTGAGACTGGCCAGACTATTCTTCAATGTTCTAGAATTTCGGAGAATGATGTATATATGTTCCAGATTGCTATAGAATCCTACAAAAAGATAGATAATATTATAGATATTCGAAAAAGCTTTATAATGTTTTACAATGTTCCAGAATGTTATAAAATCTTCCAGAATGTTCTGGCATGTTTATAATCTTCCAGAAGATTATAGAATTTTACAGAATCTTCTAGATTTTCCAGAATGTTTCAGAATGTTCATATAATGTACCAGGATGTTCTAAAATGTTCAAGAATTTCCTAAAAGGTTCTGGAACTTCAAAGGGACTTCCGGTTCTGGAATGTTCGAGAATTTTCTAGAATTTTCCAGATGATTCTGGTTTTCAAGCAAGTATTGTAGTAAAATAAGTGAATTAATTTTGAAATACTGTGAAAAAATAAAAAGCAGGGTTTTCTTGTACTAAATTAATTACAACTATATTGAGACTATGGTGATCTAGTTTAACTTTATAATTACTCTATTAAAGGTTAATTGGTTAAAAATTCACATTTCATATGAGCTAGCTGGCTTTGTTCGAGTAAGTAAGGGTATATCTGGCTAGTATATATATATATTTGACAAACCTCCACATTTCTTAAAGGCTTTATAAATACTTTGGCACAACTAAGTACCTAGTTTTAATCTGCTCTTCACACTTTCAAGGTTCTTTCTATTTTGCAGTCAAAGCTTAGTTACTTCGCATTTGCATGCAAAATCTTCATTAAAATAGGTCTTCATTTTTGCCAGGTAGTCCAGTTTGTGGCGTGCTTCATGTCAGCACAGAAGTCCTCTTTCCCTGCCGTGTGGTCTGCTAACGAGGGGCATGTCACAATGAAGACTTTTTATCATTTAAACTACAATATTGACCTGTTTAAAAATATTTTTCTTGTAGATACAATCAACAATATTTGAAAAAACCAAAATGATAGCCATTTGTGTAAAAATATTAATTTTTTATTAAAACATGATACATGAACTGAAAATCACAACAACCAACGACATACTTGTTATTCTGGGGCCTTGTCAGTCGTATAACTTTAAAACAGCAATGGATAATCTTCAAGGTGCGTTGCTTATTCAGCGTTTATGTAAGCCGATTTAGAAATGACAACCTTTACACTGCTTGTAAATGTGTGTGATTTGTGGTTTGCGCTTGTGCTATGTGATACAAAAAATAAAAATTAACATGCATGAATTTTTTTTTTTCGCCGTAATCTTAAGTATACAACAATTCAGGTTGATCGGTCCGCTAATAATGAGTGGGGGATCCAGATTAATGTATTTTTCTACGGTGCGATTAGCCAAGAGCTACCATTTACATCTTCTTAGTCACGCTTGAAAGTTTTTATGCTCTATAAATCATGAAACTTCCTTCCCCCACAAAGTTTGTTTTTACTGAAGAAAACACGTCCAAAATAAATAAACGACTTAAAAAATTATTATTTTTTCAAGAAACAAATCAAAGTTATAATTTGAATTAGATAATGTAGCTGGTCGTTATTTTCAGCTTGTTATTATGAGGATTCCTAGAGCAGAATTAAAACCAGTGAACTTCAGAAACATAAAATTTAATTTAAATATTTTTTGGTGTATTTAAGTATGGGAAATTCAAATAGCTTTTTTCGGAGGTAGAACGTGGTTATTTTCAAACGAGTAGTTGAAAGTAGTTTCATTCAAATTTGTCCAAATGTTGACAGTCTTACAAATATTCATATCAAATTTATAACTGCTTGGGGCTGAAAGCTTATTTTTCACAAACCTATGATTAACAAATTTTCAAATGTTAATCCCATTTGGTCTAAATAACAATTTTTTTACTGCTTGTCCTTTCAGTTTTTTATCTTCTTTTTTCTTTGATATAAGGTTACCCACATCCATATTAGCATTATAAAATGTATAATATCCTGCGATTTCGTAATATGTTCAAAATGTCTCCCAACATAATTTATATGGCTGTCCAAATATTATAATTTCTCATAACTTTAAAAATCATTCAAATGGGTTCTTAAGAAAAAAATAAAACGCGCTCTAAACAATAATCATTAGTTTGAAATCAAATGCTCACAACTGGATGTTAAATATTACAACAACAAAAGATAACTTGGTTCACTATACGACGGAATACTGTACAGAACAGTGGAGTGATCTTCCTCACAAGTACTAGACAAACACCTCTATACTTCGTCGCATGAACGATTGTCATAAAACTGTTTCTACAGCAATTGCTTCAAAGCCCATCCGGCCCAGACAAAACAACGTGCAGCAGGGGAAAAGGGGTCACTCTTCCAGTGGTGTGGGTGGAGTGGGAGTGGTTTCCTCGTGGCACTCCTGCTTACCATTGGTGCTCCGTTTATGGTCCGTCTATGCATCTAGATCGTGATCCTTGCAGCTGTTGCAGCTGTTGCAGCTGCGAGGCCGGGCGTGCACTGGCCTGCAGAGGATCCAGGCAAGGCAGCTGTGGTTCCCGTGACTCCTGATCGTGAGGGAGACTCCGCAATACTTGTGGCCCTCACGTCAGCTTTCATTCAGGTCCCGGTTACTGCTATTTTACAGTGTCTTATTTTATGAAAGGAGGGAATGCAAACTATTTAAGAAAAATTGATAGAATTTGTTTGCAACGGCGCAGTGATATCCTGCATAAAAACCTTCACAACATTTGAGAGAGTGATGATAAAATTTCTTACTTTTCCCTTCAATAAAACTTATAACTAGGAAGTCCGACAACATGCCGGCAAGAGTAAGGGAGTTTATTCGATTATATTTATGTACATCACAACATTTAACACAACACAGGGTAAGGGTCGTACGGGCATAATTTTTTTTTTTACCACGGAAAAGATATAGTTGAATATTAAACAATTGGAATTTATTTTGGTGTAACATGCCTTTTTAATGTGGGCAGTTATTACTGGAAAGCTATTCAGGAAACTTTAACTATTGGATGTACTGGAACAACACAAAGCATAAATGCCCGGGCTAGAATCTGAACCCAGTGTCACTGCGAACACTATTGTGTAGTGATACAGTTGTTTTCATGTAAATTAACTAATTTCTATGTTATTTTTAATTCATATTTCTGTCCCATTTGCAAAAAAAAACATGTACAGAGCTTGAACAGTTTTCAAATCATATGGCTGTTTTTTTTAATATTTTTTGAAGCCCAGGCCACCGCCTGTGTGTTGAGGTGGAGGAGGCGGGACCACGTGGCCGGCCTGAGCCCGACTGCCGCCACTGGCCCGAGCCCAGCGCGGCTGACGGGGCCCGGGGGAGAGGTCGCCGGCCCGCGGTGTGAGGCGGCCTCCGTCAGCGGACCCCTCTGCTGTTCGGCGGGTCGTCGCAGCGGTTCCGCGCCCGGGACACGACTGCTCGTGGTTCTGGACACTGAGAGAGACACTGGCTCTTACCCCCCCCTCCCCCCTTACCCATGCAACCATTCAACTAAGAAGCCCCTCGCTTAGAAGGACCCGCCCCTGCACTTGAAAAAGCGTGACTGTGAAACGGGTTTTACTGTTGAAAAAAAAAAAACTATGTCTTAAATTTTTTTTTAAATTTTCTGCTTGTTGCATGCACGTAGGCCAAAATGTGGGAAGTGCGCAACATACAAGCACCGCATACCATACAGAGATGAAGAGCCGGTTAACGCCACGTGCAAAACTCTCGGGCCACGACCCCCCCTCCCCCTTCACTCGGAGATTTCCGTATGGCCTCCCCTCCCCTTGCGACCCGTACAGATTTGCGCCTCTGCAACGAACTGTTGACGTTGTGCTGCATGATTTGTTAAAGAGCCCGGCCTACCTGGACACCTAGTCTGTATTGGGATAGGGTTTCACATTTGGAATACTTTCTGGCGTTTTTTCAAACTTTTTTTTTCACGAAATGCTTTAAAAAATTTAATTAAAAAAGTTTTTTTTTGCAGTGATGAGGTTTGAACCACGTCAAAATTAAACCTTGAGCTTAACAACCGCGCGTTCTACCACAGCACTATTTTTTTTTTTTTTTTTTTTAAAAGATTGATGGCACACTGGCAAGTTTGGACAGTCACCAGTGTGCAACAATCTCCCCCCCTTAATGTTGTAGTTGGAAGTCACCCCGAGTCATAGAGGAATGGTAGTGTTCGTTGAAGGTTGTTATTAAGACAATACAAATTACACCCATGTCTTACCCGGGATTCGAACCCGGAGCCCCCGCACCGTAGCCCGGTGTGCCGTCGACTGCGCTACGGAGGCCGACGCACTATCGGTACTATTGTGTTATAAGGAGACTTTGTATTATCAACAGTGTAATACCAGATTTCTTACCTGTTTTAAAACTTAGTAGTACTTTTTTTTACTACGGCTATTTTAGTTTCATTTGACAAAACCGATACGTTTGGCATGTACCCTAATGTTTAAAGTGACTATACGCGGGTTTATGTTGCTACACGTGTGTCAACAATTTTTGTGTCACATTTACGTTCATAGACTTCCGTTCCATTTTCACGAAATTAATCCACTAAATACCGTGTACTGAGAGATGAGATGTTTACACAACAAAAAGAATAGCCAACATAAAAAAAATACAGGAACAGGACAGCCAAGGGAGCCATAGTACTCTTAAACACCCAAACGTCACTTATGGAAAAGTAAAAATCGTACATTAGCAGAAAGCAGAGGAGAGAAGTCACACATGTTATAAATCCAAATGAGATAAGTATGTACATATTGGCCACTACAGAAGCCATTGACAGGAAAGCCCACTCCTGACTGGCTGACACTAAAGCCAATAGGAGAAAGCTACAATCAACAATTCATAGAGCCTTATTATCTTATGTAGATCTCAGTTGGTGTTTCAACCTTGACTCTACCTCGAGTCAAGATAGTTAAAAACTACACTGTTCGTGGTGAAGGGTATAACATTGTTGAAAATAATAAAACGTGGGAACGTTATTTCCAGTTAAAAGTATTAAGTTTCAAACATTTAAGCACTAAAAAAACTCCAATACAAAGACCTACAGTATAATTTTTCTTAATTAATCTTGTATAGTGTTAATATTCTCATTTTAGCGATGCGCAATGTGTTTCATGTTCGAAAGCAATTTTTGTGAAAAATTGGTTGAGTCGTAGATCTACCTTCATTTGTGTAACATTGAAAACTTTTCTTCATTTATTTGGCTGGGTCCACAGACAGTATGAGCCAATGCCTGATGTTAAATTTCAATGCAAATTTTTCCCCCAAAACAAAAACAATTGTGTAAACTCATTACAATATTTGACTTAGCTGCATTATAATATTTTTATTTTAATGAGACAATGAATTTTGTACGCTGATTAATGCATACGATTCTGCCAACCTCCAAGTGCATTGTATGTGGCTGTCAAACGAAATATTAATCACCAGCCAGCTTCGCCTCAGGTGCCATCTCCTTGTTCTCTTGAGTCACGCACACGAATGTTCTTACGTATGGGCCGAGTCAGTAACGAACACGGAATGAAAATTACGTGATGAAATGATAGTTGAAAGTGATTATTCACTAAAACGCTTCCCATGGGGAAGAAAGAAAAAATCCATCGTAACAAAGAAATCCAGTTATATTTGCATGACCACGGGTGTAGCAGTGTCTTTTGATGTCTTTTTTTTTTAAATATTTTACCATTTTACTTATCCAAGAGGACTGAGTTTTTAACGAGTGTTCTTTGTTTCATTTTAATATATGTTTATGATACCCGAAGGAACATTTTTGTAGTTAAAATTTTTTGGATGATGTTTTTTTACACCTACATATTAATGAGTAAAACTTTTGGTAGATTTTCAAATTATGTTTCTAAAGTCTTCGTTGATTAGGTAATCGGCAGAGATGTAGGAGGTTAATTTGGGTGTACTATTCATTGTCTTAGTATCTACATGTTCAAGATATCACACGTAGGCTACTTCGTAGCTTGGAAAACGTTGCGCACACAAGTTTTTTCAAGTATTAAACTTTATTAGCTGGAAGCAATTTTGTACGAGCTTGTCTTACAGCTCCTAGAACAAAATATGTCAATAGCAACATATATGTCACCTGATGAATTTTCTTTATTGATTTTAATTTTTCTTTATTTTTATATGGTATTTTAATTCAATCTATATGTAAGCCTATACAACCCTGAAGGTTCGTGTTGCTTTCGAGGAAGATACAATATTGAAGCATTAACGGGACGCATGAGTGGTGGGGGCAAACGTGAGTACCCCGATAATACCTACCGGCATACGTCAACGTCCGCTACGTTTCGTAGTCGTGAAATAAATAAGTGCCTGTCCCTCTTGGGAAACGAGCGTGGCTCGTGGCTGGCCTTGGTGGGAGGCGAGTTAAACAACAGTCAGCCACCGTGACCCTTGCTCGGGAGACAAGTATCATTAACTTATTTACTTATTTTCTTAGTTATTTACTCGTCTTATTTTAACAAGTGGTGAAGTTATGGCTCTGACTCCTTAACGTCACACAACAGTAAAATCAATTAAATTATATTTGCTAATAAATAACTTTACATATAAACACATTATTAGCAAAGGTGTTGTAGAATAACAAATTAAAACAATAGCTCATAGAGTGAAAAATAAAATACTTCATTAAATTTAATTTTTAAAAAATTGGATATGTACATGGCCCTCACGCACGTTAGAAGTGAAAATTCACCGAAATATATGATGCTTGAAAATGTGTGCAAGTTTGCAATGAAAAAGTATGCTAGTTAGCAAGTATGCATGTGCGCATGTATTCAAGTGTGCAGGTACGCAATTCCGCAAGTAAATAAACAAGTACACAAGTGTGCAAGAATTCATATGCGAGTGCGCAAGTATGCAAGTTCACACAATGGGCAAGTAGGCAATCACGCAAGAATGCAAATGTGCAATTTTTTGCTTCAGTGAAAAATTTTTGCCATCGATCGCCCCCACTCCTGATCGGTACCTAAAATTTCCGTTTATTAAACTTTTAGTTATCTACTATTTTTTTTTTGTTACCGAATTTTCGCTACGCATTGACGAGGTAAAAATTCGCAGCTCTGAATACAAGTATATATTTCGGGATGTACGACTAAAGTGGTTTATGTTGTGATGGTTTCAAGTGGACTGGCGGGGCCGGGCGGAGGTTACGTTTTCCGAGGATGTCGACCCCCGCGGCTTCGAGAACTGCGCGCGCTGGGTCGATTGCGCAGGGAGGGAGGGAGGGAGGGAGGGGAGTGTCACTGTGGAGGAGGCTGGAGAGCTGGTCCCGAGCGTCTTCCGGCCAGCTGCCAAGCATCCCACAGCCCACCATCACTCTCTGACAGGCCAGACGGGGCGCAAACACACCTGTCTCCCGCCGAGAAGCCGCGGGTGGGCGAACTTCCACACCGCGACTCGGTCCGTGAAACTTCTACAGCCATTCCCGGAACACTTTGAGCAGTTGTGAGCAACTTGCAGCTTATAGTCATGGTGAAAATACATCATTACATGAATAACTTTTAAATACATTCTCAGCTCTTGGTGTGCGGCATTTGGTAGGAGTAATTTCGCGTACTGAACGGAAATTACACGTGACGGAAATTAAAAAAAAAATAAACGGAGCTGTCATCTGTGGTGGATGGGGTAAACCAAAGTTCAAAAAGCCAAAGGGAAACTCTATAGTATTAAAAGTTTAATGAATTTTACAAAATGGTTACTATTTTAATAACATTCCTTGTCGAAAATCAGGTCCAAAGTCTGGGATTAGTTTTATCTAGATTTCTTCACTTTTATCGGAGTCGTTTCATAATATATTTTAAAATGTCTGTCTGAAAATGGAATGATTCGATTGTCAACGTAGCTGCTCCGGTAGCGAGTTCTAGTGTTACGTGTAATTTGCATACAGCAATCTGGTTAAAAACACAATTTTCGTACAAATTTATTTCGCTCAGCATTATTTTAGATAATTATTCGTTAATTTCGTGTTTGATTTTCAAATTATAAGTGTATTTGCACCATGAGAACATGTGAATTATTTGCTCGTTACCGAGGTAAGATGTAACATACGGATTTTATGAAATTCTTGTTATTTTAAAACACATTTTTTTCAACCCCTTGCAGCATTGTTTCGTCATATCCAAAATTGTTTCAGACGATAGTTTTAGATAAAAATTAAAAATTATAAGATTTACAAACAATCTGTACGTATTTGATAGTATACCTACTAAGAGAGTTATGCATTTTATTTTAAAATCTACCCCTTATAATCAGAAATTGTTTTAGACAAAAGTTTTGATAAAATTATAAGATTAATACATAATTTTTACAAATTGTATGTTGTGCCAACGAAGGAAGTTATGATTTTTTCCCACCAAACCTTGTTTTTTTTTAATCCTTGCAATATAGGTTGGTCGAATCAAAAACTTATTCAGACAAAAGATTTTGGTATTACTCCTATGAGTTATAATACGTTCAAACGAATGTAATATTTTCCATATTTTGGGAGTTACAGCGACTTTTCTGTTTTTTCAAAAAATATTTGGTTTGATATTGCCCATTAACGAACTCGACCGAGTTTTTTCACTACTAGATTTTATGTATCAGTTTGTAAGTGATTTGTGAAATAATTATGACTGTTATCGTGTCTAAAAAATTGTGATCTATGTAAATATTTTCCGAAAGTCGCACAATGGTTACGGCTACAATAGGTAGATTTTTTTTGTTTGAAATCTACCTAAATGGCAGTGAGCTTTTGCTGTCTCAGTTTTTTATGTCGCTTACGAAAAGTGCTATCTCCCATAAATTTTGGCAGTAGAAGCTCATTGGGCGATGTTTCGGCATTGACTCTCAGAATAAACCATTTATTTATATATGTTCCAATTCGAAATCCAACAGCAATGTTCTTTAACGGTTCTCCCCTATCAATTCTCGTCAATGCTTGCAACTATTTTTTCCATAGTCACACCAATGTTTTTACGCTTCGTCGCACAACGGTACTAGGGTCTCAAGCGAACACTACCAATATTGCACCGCATCTGAGGAATGTGTTCTCTAGGTCAATGTCAAGTGCGAGGCTGGAAAGGGTAGTCTCGCCAGTTTGCTGCATAGCAACAGCAGGTGAGGCGAGTGCAATGAACTCACCTGCTGGCAAGTAAATTCGAGTCATGTACCTACTGAGAATAGCAATTTATCAACTGTAAAACAAGTCTTCATTTACTAACAACCTTTTTTTTCCTCCCGAAACCTGTCAGAGTTATCCGGACGTCCGGTGGAGAGAGGCTATGATGTGGCAACAGTATAGTCTCTCCTTTGTTTCTGTATAACTCTCCTTATTTACTGCATTAACTTTATTATTAGCACTACAAATTGTAGTGAAAAGCAAAAGTATGACCAGCATAACACAGACAGGTAGAAAGGTGTGTGCTATAAAGAAAGGTGTAGTACATGTGTACTTATAATATATTCAGGGAAACCAAATTCCTAATAAATGATAAATTTAACACATAAATATAGTAAAACAACTTATCTATACTAATATTATAAAGCTGAAGAGTTTGTTTGTTTGAACGCGCTAATCTCAGGAACCACTGGTCCGATTTGAAAAATTCTTTCAGTGTTGGATAGTACATTTATCGAGAAAGGCTATAGGCTATATTATATTAAAAATAACATTAGGGATCCTTACTAAAAGTCCAATTTAGAATCAAATGCGTTGGAGAGGGTTACATACAACATGCAGTACACGTACGAAGTACGAAGTGTGTATTGCAGGTGCTAGAAGTTTATTAAGCGAAATACCACTCACTGACTCACTCATCACAGATCTCTAAAACTATACACCCGATTGACTTCAAATTTGGCATAGTTACTCATTTTGTGATGTAGACGCTCACTAAGAACGGATTCTGCGGAAATCCGATCCCAAGGGAAGTTTCGGAGCCGTAAGATATCAAAATTTCCAGTTTTTGGTAGGAAATCACCATGGCGACGGCTGTTTCTTTGTTGATGCTTCATTCGTCTCTATGACAACGACTATTTCATTGTTAGTGCAGTCCTCATCACCGTTGAAATTTTGCGGGTACTTGAGAAATCAAAAATTGCCCTCTTTTTTTCAAGTATATATATTTTACAGACTTAAAACTTCACAGTAATGTTCCTTATGTTACGCAGGATGACATTATCCGAAAATTAGATCCCATGGATGGTTAAAACCAGGCAACAGTGGGTACTTTGTTTGCATGAGAACATGATTTTGCATTGTTCATGCCTTCTGCGTCTCCATGGCAACGGGCATCGCGCGGCAGTGGCGTACCCACACGGAGGGGCATGTATAATGAGCGGCGCAAGAGTGATCTGCCTGTAGACTGCCGTAGCGAAGTACGGGTACATCAGTTGTACGTTGCGTGCACGAGTCGGGAAACCATCGGTGCTATTCATTTTCTCTACGGTACATTATACAGCATTGTAAAAAATATTTACTGAATTTTTTTTATTTACCATTACTGTAAATGGGAGATGTGGCTTAATTTTTTTCCATTAGTATAGCCGTGCGAAGCCGGGTCGGGCAGCTAGTATAATATATATTTGTAATGTAGGATTGCACTGGACTACACACTGTGTAGACATGAGCCATACTTATAACCAAATGCACAAATCTGTTGTTCTGTATCTCTCTTAAGCTTTAATATACAGATATACGATAATTTTAAACAATAGTAAAAAAAGTAGTAATATATGTAGGAAACGTAAAAATATACTTTTTATTACTTAAAACACAATTGTTTTAATGAAAATAAGGTAATATGCCCGGCACATGCAGAGAATTGTAGTCTTTATAGGGTTCGTAGCTTCAGAAATCATTCCAGATAGCAAAACGCTTTTTTAGGTTTTTCTCAATATTGTACAATAAAGGATTCGCTTCGGCTAGTTTTAAAAGAGTGACAAGCAATGAGACTGAGTCTGAGAGCCTATTAACTTCAAGAATGTAAATATGCAGTTATTAAATTTAGGTTTTTAATGTGGTTGTTTATAATACAAGTTCGTTTTAATTTATGTTAAATCAGTTATTTGTTCTCAAATGCGATGTATGACACCTATTTCTGATTTACCAACAGCTATACTGTCTATGCAGGATAGCGTCAGTAGAAACGGCACTTACTTAAAACACTCTTACTTTTAATACCTTTGTAGGTATTTTCCTGTACTTTGCATATATACACATAAGACCACTTAAAATGCTTCAATATTGTTGCGAATAAGCTAAATTACTTTAGCATTATCAAGTATGATGGTCTTAGCACCAGGGTCACTTAATTCCGCATCACCATTATAGAAGCCAATATGTTCTTAATTGCTTGTACAAAAATTTACTTGAAGTTTTATCCTGGTCTCTGATTGGCTGAAAGGCCGTGCAGATAAACATTTCTAAGGGTAACAATCACACAAACCAAAATGTCAACAAAAATAATTTAGTGCGGAAAATCACAGTGTTAATATTAAAATCACACGGAAAGTGTCATAGTTCATAAAATAATAATATTTCAGTTATAAAATATAATGACCAATAGTCCTTAGAGGGGTGTGAACATTATGTCTGCGTTCGAACAAAAAGGTGCCTAGAGTCAGAGGTGTCGTAGATTCGACTAAAATGTTTATACACAATACTGTTTATTATGACAAATGTGATAAATGCAAGATATGAGAAATAGAAAGTTATTAAAATAATCAGGTTGAAGAGATTCGCGTTAACAAGGATATTATATATATAGTTATATATATGTATATATATAACGGTTATCTAACCAAGCATGTATTAATTATAATGAACTTGAATGCAAACCGTACAGCCTACATGTTATACCATGTGGTATCAAAACACAGTATGTACATAATTATTTTCTACATTTTTCCAAATACTTTCCTTGTAAATCAAAAAAAAAATTACAATGACGTTGGTCTTCAAAAAATTTTATATTCAACCAAACCTTGAACATTTTTAAGCGTTACAAAGAAGATTGTATACCAAATGCCTCGTCTTCAAATAATAAACATTTCATGCCTCATGCCTTTAAGTATGTTTTAGGAAAGAAACGGGAAATTGTAATTTAAAGAAAATAGCTTCTATAAATGCATAATAAAATAGAAACAAACGAATACCAAACCAGCAGTCAAAATTCAAAAAAATTTCCCCTTGTTTTTAGCAAATATAGTGTAAAAGGATTATACTTGCACTACCGTGAATTTTTTTTTTCCTCTTTTAATTATTTATTAAAATTCTTTTTTTTGCTAATCACAGAAAAGTATTTTTTTTAATTATGACCACGTGTGAAAACAAATTAATTGAATATTTAAAGTAAAAATTTAACATTGTGGACGTGTCTTCGTTCTGCATTTAAGAGATTTGATGTTTATTTTTTTACACAAGTACCGGAATATATTTTTCTTGTAAATTTTTTATTGATATAATGAAATTATAAAAGCAGAAGAGAAATAATCTGCTTAAGTGACTGCAATTCGAAAGAACAAAAGAATGCTAGAATACGATCTAATATAATGCCTCTCATTTAGAGTTGGCGCTGACATAATCCCCGCTCCCCAGCTCCGTATTGTCAGTCGGAACACAGGTCTGGCGCCTGAACCCGCGGCTCGCCACCCGCAGCGCCCTGGGTTGCGGCGGTAACGGTCGTCAGAGCGATACTGAGCCGTCCCTCGGGGGCTGCGCCTGTCAGAAGGATCTCATTTCGCACTCGCCTGCGGGAACCGGTCCGCGGACCGTGCAGAACACGTCTCTCAAAGACGACGTATTCTCATAGCAAAAAAACTGCCCCGGAATTTTAATGCCATCAGAGTACTCCGTATCCATGACCTCTGACGTTAAGCTTACGGCGGGTTCTTACAACCCATCATGATTCTTTTATGCGTTAACTTCTTAGCTCTCCGTGTGCGGGAAAAGGTACAAGTAATTTCGTGAATGTAACCACGATGCTGCCATCTGTAGCGGATGGCGCGAACCAAAGTTCACAAAGCCAAAGGTATAATTTGTAGTATTAACCTTTTTAATGAATTTTAACAATATGGACAGCATTTAAATTCTAATTCCACGTCGAAATTTGTGTCCAAAGCTGGGGTTTAATTTTATCTGTAAGTATTTTTCGCTCTTAAAGGAGTCGCTTCATAAAAGTTTTAACAAGTTCGTCTGCTAATCGAATGGTTCGGTATTCGACATAAACATTTCTACGATTCCGGCGGTTCATTATAGCGGCGGGTGTGGAAAGTACGTGTGATTTGCGTATAGAAATTTGTTTAAAAACACAATTTGCGTACAGCTATCACGCTCGGCATTATTTAAAAGAAATCTACGTTAAATTTCGGGTTCGAGTTTCGTGATATAAGTGTATCTGCATCATGAGAACTCGTGAATTTGCTCGTTTCCCGAGTTTAGATGTCACACATCACTGGCGAGTACTGAAAGATTCGCTCAAAATTGTTATTTATTTTCTTGTCATTTCTATTTGTTAAGAGCTACTAGTAAGTTTGTCGCTATACCTCTTTTGCATTTGTTGTTCGCTCACAAATATGTTCAACCGATATTTACTAAATGTTATCTAGCGGGCGTAAAAAGTCGCGAAAGTTTTATTATTTTTACCACTTACGCGACTTTTTAAAAAAATGTAAAACATATCTTTAAAATATATGTAACTAAAAACTAATGGGATTAAATAGAACTTAATTAATAGTAGTGTCGAGAAAAAAATATGGTGTGTGAGTAGTATATAATGGTTCCTCCAAGGACTGGGTTCTGGGTGTGGAGGCGGAGATACTGTTTGCCGTCTTGGATTATGACGTCACGGCAGCCATACTGGTTAACTTTGACCTTTGACCTTGACAGTGACTTTCAAAATTTGTCAATAATTGGCCAAAATTATTCAAAATTTGCTAAAAATTTACCAAAATTCGTCAAAACTCCGCCAAAAAACCTCAAAAAATCAGAAAATATTTTTTGTCTAATTAGAGGGGAAAACCCCCCCAAAAAATTTAAAAATTGGAATTCTTAAAACCTCAAATTGCCTTATAAATACAAAATGTCCTCAAAGTGGCTTAAAGTCCTCATCTTAAAGCCGCCCTACGCCGTTTGACAATTAGGATGCCATTTTGAATTGTTAAGTAATCGTTGCAATTTTCGGAACGGTTGCCATCTTGAAAATGCTCGAAAATAAGTCATATTGTCTACTGAATTTATGCACCTAACCACCAACTGGATGTGCCTGGCCACCAACTGGTTGTGTTAGACTGACCAAGTGGTTGGTTCAGTCTGGTCATCTGACTGCGCGTGACTTGTTGCTGACTGGACGCGCCTAGTTAATCGACTCTCATGTAAAAAAAGTGCCCTGAAAACACATGTCAAAGCATGTAAAGGTCTCGCTTTGCCTTCTAAGAAAACTGTAGAAAACGAGAAATGCTAAAGACTGTAGTAATTTTTCTTGTTAGTTTGCTCTTGTGGAAATTACCTAATAAATTTTTTATTTGTAATTTTGATGTTTCATTTCTTTAAATTGTCACTTTCATGGTAAATGTCATAAAATTAATTTTTTTCGTTAATCAAGGATTGAACGGTGGATATGATTGGAACGAATAAATGAGCACATCAATAAGTGATATTTTGATGATTTCTGGAATTTTTTTCTAAATTTCTAGGTCATAAAAAACCCATTTCCAAGATGGTTGGCAGTAGGTCATCATTGGCTTATTGGAGGCTGATAGACAAGGAATTTAAGTCTCTTCTAGAATATTTCACCATGATTTTTTAATAAGTGATTTTTCAAAAATTACATCTTTTTCATCGTCCAGGGATATAACCAAGGGCAGGGATCGAAGGAGTCGATAATTATTTTAATTAACGATTTTTTTGATGAATTTTGGAATTTTACCTTAATTTATAGCTTAATAATTACATAGTTCCAAGATGGTTGCCAAGACGGCCGATAAGATGGCAGACGCCCTGGCAAAAAATTATTACTGCATTCTAACAAGTAAAAATTAAATTAATATGGCGGCGGTAGCGCCCTCTAGCAAACGAAAACAATATGTCGGATCCAAGATGGTGGCCACAAGCAGACTTAAACAAGATGGCGGGCGTGACGTTATAATACCTGGCAATAGTGTCATTAGTGGAGGGAGGTCAGTCTGTCGGCAGCTTCCGTGGAGGAAGGATCCAACGCCATTTTTATTGTTCTTGCCGAGCTCGAACGTAGGACACCGATCTCCATGATGTGGGTTTGTTAACCAAAATTTTAATAAAATTGTTTTTCAATAACCTTTTTATTAAATTAAAATTTTTCCCATTAAAATGAGAAAATATTTACGGATTTTCAATATAGCAGAAGTTACCTCATAATTACAATATGGCGAAACATTTTTATTAAAAATTTTATTATATAAACTTTTTTATAATTATAAAATTCTTTCCCGATTTTCTAGCATAAAAGTATAGATTTTCAAGACGGCGGCCAAACAAAAATTGTAACGGTTACGTAACAATTCAAAATGGTGGCCATGGCATTGTCAGCGGCCCAGGGCGGCTTGTTGTTGAGGATTTTAAGCCGCTTTGAGGATATTTGGTTTTTTCTAAGGCAAAAATCTTTTGAAGTTTTCTGAATTCCATTTTTTTATGCGGGTTTTCTCCCTCGAAAAGAGAAAAATGTAATTTCTATGATTTTTTGAGAATTTTGGCTGAATTATTTTTGCAAATAAAGGGAAATTTTGTCAAATTTTCAGTCATTTTAAACAATTTATTTCTCATATTTTTAGTCATTTTAGACAATTTTTGTCAAATTTTTAATGTCAATATCAAGTTCAAAGGTCAAGGTCATCCAAATTGGCCACCGTGACGTCAGAATTCTAGATGGCGTCTCAACACCCAGAACTCAATCCTCAGAGGATAGTAACCTCAATCATCATCCTACTTAATATTGGAAATATGAAAGTTTGTATGTACGGATGTTTAGATTTTTGGATGTATGAATGTTTGTTACTCTATCACGCCCGAACTGCTGATCGGATTTATATGATTTCTTGTACACAGCTCGAATCCTGGTTTAACATATGGGCTACATGTAGTTAAAAAATTCTATCCATAAGAAATGTAAATTCTGTTTTATAACAGAAAATTATAGGAGGTAAATCATACACATACAAACAGTGAGTGTGTGTCATTATCTATGTCCATCACACGGTCATACTAGACCCGTTTGCATAGAGAAGCTATTGGGGCTAGCAAATTAACGGCGCTAATAACAGTTTAGTTTTGACCTTCGTCAATAGATGGCGTCGCTTTGAATTTGAAAAGCGCTATCGTTTGATGCGTTGTTAAATAAAATAAACAGATATTATACTTGGTAGTAGGCGAATCAAAGATATATACGTCGACCGACACGGTCATTAACAGTGACGACAGTACTTCTTACACCGCGGAATTCCTGAACCCCTTAGAACTATCAGGCGTGCTTTTCTACAAATTTGGGCTGTAGGCTGGCGTCCCGGTTTTTGCTGATGCGTACCCTTGATGTTCTGAGACTATAAAACTATATCAGACTTCGCATCACAGGGTAGAAACATTATAAAGGCGACTTTTCTCACCGAAGCAGCCAAATAATAGAGCGCGTTGATTCCTCGAATCCCAGAAATTCCCTATTGTTTGCCATTACAATTTAAGTACCTGCAATTTCCTCTAAAGTTAGCATTTACAATGGAAGTTAGTTAAGTCCCCGGGCTAAACAGTGGAAGTGGCAGAAATTCACCTGGCCGCCCTATGCTTCTCGCATGGTTAGCTCTACGTTGGTTGTCAAGAGTATGACGGAAAATAATAAATCTTATAATGTTGTCTACACAAATATATAGCATTAAATAAAGTGTGTCAATAAACATTATAAATTCTATGTCACTACCATGTCAATGAAGCGCAAAACTCCAGTACAAATCAGACTAATGTATATTGTTTTTATAATATTTTTTCCCTTCTTTATTCATTCCCCTCTGGATCCGATTCTGATATCAAAGCATAAATTGTCGCAGGCTAAAGTGTGTTATAAATTAGATACTCAAGCTTTACTAAAAATTAAAAAAAAAAAACATGCACATAACAACTTTATAAAATATCATTCTAAAACAGTTTTGCTATGAATTAAATATCTTATACACCTGAAAATGTACCGTGTATTTTTCTTTAGTGAAAATGTTTGGAATAAATCACATATTTTCCCTATTATGGTAAAATATCAGCAGCACCCTGAAATTGCGCGAGAAAAGACATTCTTTATTAACTAGTACTTATATAAATCCACGTTTATTGTGCATGGGTTTTTTGTGAATTCATCAAAATGTATTATCATTAATTAATTAAAAGATTATTTAATTATTTTGAGAAAATTAAATGTCAATTTATATTTCAATCCTGCCTGAACCGAGAGCTTGTAATCGTGTACTAATTAGTTTTTATTAAAACGATTTATTTTAGACTTTTCGTAAAAGTAAATTCTTACGATATCGTTCATGATTATATAAAATAAAGCAAAGAAACTAGAATATTTCAGGTTTGTAAAAAAATAATATTTTTAATAATGATAACTGTAATAAAAAATAGTGTTAGCACAAAGGCTGCATACAAACGGTTAGTTAAAAATTCTATATTATACGATTTTAAGTTATTAATTCATGCTAAGACTAAATTATTTACTGATTTTATAGTTCTCACAATTGTGAGATAAACATTTATTAAAATGATAAAACCATTAAATTAAAATACCCCTTGAGATTTAATATCAATTCATTATAAATCACTACAGCTACTAAGTAATTTAGTATACTACCCATTTATAAGGCTAATTTTCGAGTTTGTTAGGCTTGAGGAAAATGTAGGATTAGCTTTAAAATACAAAGAAATTATAGTTTATCAATCAACATAATAATGTTATTTAAAAACTTAGTTGTTAATTAAAAAATAGTTATTTGAATAAAATATTTGTTGGTTTTTTCTAAACAAACTTAAATCTTCTGATCCAACGTTTCTTGTTACTAAGTGAGAAGTTTACATTGCATGCTTCTATTTGACACTACTGTAAATCAGAATAATAAATTAAACATTGAAAGATTGTAGCCAAATATTTAAAGCGTTGTTATTTTGATAGGGCGTCAAATAGCGAGTGCCTTTTCTCTACCGCGATTGCCTCTCATAGTGTGTAGTTAGTTATACAAAGCAATGCGCCTGCAGTTGTGCAGAACTACAAGCAGTAGGTAGGTGAGATGCCTAGATTTAATGGCTTCACGCATTGCAGTAAAACTGTGGGTAGGCAACCCCCGTGGTGCGATGACTATACGTTGGTGCAGCAGGCGTTTGCAGCAAATCGCATCACACAAGATAAGCATTGTATAACATGCATCAACACAAATAAACCTAATGTGAACAGATATATGTAAAACATCACGCTATTTCAGAAATAGGAAAATCCGTGTGTTACCTTTTACGTCCACGATTTATTACCAAGTAACCTACTCTTTTAGGACATAAGATAAAAAAATTATCCTAACAAACATTGTCAACCCACTTTTAATAACATCGGCGAATTCATTTTTCAGCCAAATAATTTGACTCTTTTATTAATGATAAGGCCCAAAAACAGTAATTTTTGGCATTAAAATATTTATTCAAGACCATTCACTGATATTTAAAAAAATAATGTAAAATAACTTATTAGCCTTAAAAAATTAATAATTACAACTATATTTAAAACATACTACCTATAATTTTCTTTATTTGAAAAGCGTTAATAACGTCTACTACGTTGATAAGATACATTATATGGCTGTTATTATAATGGATGATGTGTATTCTAATGTTATTTGGAGGTGCAGAAACCAGGTTGGCATTAAATTTACAAGTCAGCACCCATTCAACGACACGTGGTCAATGGAACCCTTGAACACGTCATCATATACCTACAACGCTCTTGCAGAGTTGTTGACACAAACCGAAAGTCAGGAAGTTTTTCCAATTGGCGGTACACTGAGGGCAGAACATCCAGACAGCATACCAAATGTATACGATGCTTAGATTTGAGGTAGCTTCCAGAGTGGTTGTCGGATCAGCTGTAATCAACGCGTTGTTGAGATGACTAAACCCCGCGTTACACTCCTAACAGAGTCGCATGTTTTTCACTCGTGAAAAATTTTCTTCTTAAATTCTTAACATTTTGTTTTGTTGTACTTACTAACCGGTAGAAGGCGGTGGTGAACTATTGCGGAATAATCACTTGATCCGAGTGTATCTGCCATGGTGATAACAGAATCTTATTTTGAATCTTCATCAAACATAATTAGAAATGTTTGAAACTGATTTGGCTAATAATTTGGCTTGGGACACAAGAGTTAGGCAATATTGTTGTCAAGCAGTGACATATATTTATTTTTACCATAATATCAAATTTCCGTGACTTCCTAATTGACTTTTTAAAAGTATTAAACCTGAAATTATAAAGTTTATACTTTATTTACTTCTAAAATTAAGTTAGATGTTTTAAAGTACTCAACAGGCCGATGTTACTACAATGAGACTGATCAACTAGAACTACCAAAGAGTCATGTCATGGTATATCAAGTAAATCATTGATTTAAATATTATCCTTAAAAACATAATCGCTTTGGTTAAACAATTTTTTTTTTTAATTTTATACTTTCACGTTTTCTTTAACGTAGTATTTCTAGCCTCACTGGTATTTAACACTGAATATTCACAGACATTAATTTGAGGTTCACAGTTTGAGAACACGTTAGGCTGTGTAATTTGATGTTAATTTTTTATTCCAAATTAATTTTGCGGTAAGTGAACACATTTGTCTGCGTTCGGACACAGAGACATCAGAGATGTGGCCTATACGAGGTGACGATCGTTAACATCTGCTGGAAAGAGCAAGGTGGGGAGTTAACGACATACTTCGGGTTGTTCGTTCGGTTTCCGTAAGAGAGCATCGTTAGTTACGTCCAGACGTCATCGCTGTAACCAGTTTGTGAATTGGTCTACCCACGCCCGTTTCTTCCTTATTGCAAAACTTATTTCAGGTTTAACGCAAGCATTTGCACTACAAATATTTAATTTATCGCCCAGATCTCCGCTAAACTTTGCTTCTTCGTACGAGAATAAAACCGACTAATAATAATCATTAAATTCATGGCTTGCATATTCTCGTCAAAAGCGCATCACATTCGTGTCTGAAATGATTCAAAACTTCACGTGAAGTTAGTAGCTCTTACATCTATTTTTGAGCATTTTAATTTACGAATGTTACATGATGTTCCCAAAGTCAAACACTGTAAATAAGTTATAAAATATTTAAATTAATTTAAAATAATTGTTTATTAATGTGTGGTAAACAAGCATGGATAAATTTATTTTGTCATGTCACTTATTATCTTAAAAAATTTTCAAAGCTCACTGGTAATTGTGTTAGGTCTGTTATGGTTGACTTATTAAGAAAACTAATTTAAAAAAATTTAACTATATGCTTATGGCGATAAAATTTTTTGTACATTTGGAATTTTTATCCCTAAGCATCGTCTAAATTTACCTGTAAGAGGGTTATCGTAGTTATGCCAATGATTGAAATCCCCTTAATTTTACTTATATATGTCACATTATGTTTGTAAAATATACAAGTAATATTAAAAACAAAAATATACAAATATTAAATGAAAATTGTATGATTAAGTTAACAAACTAACAAAGTATGATTACTTAGCTTATAGAGATATACTTAAACGTTATATGGAGGTATACAAAAAACAAGGTACTAAACAGTCCAGCTTTTATTTGGGGGTGGTTCAACTGTAGGGATGTTTATAAATTTATTTAAATTTGATTATATTTTTTTAAAATCATTGAAGAAAAAGCCAAGCCAATATTATTGAATTGGTGTGTAAACATCTTAGCTCTCGCTTCACGGCGTTTAGTAGGAGTGATTTCGTGACAATGCAAAAAAAGTCGATGAAAGGAAAATAGACATAAAGATGGCGGACCCACATGTAGCAACATAAACCCACATATAGCCACTTTCGTAAATATTAGAGGACAAACTAAACGTATTAGTTTGCTAAATGTAACATTATGATAGGGGATATACCCTGGAATATATTTGGTAAAATAAAATAGTAATGGTAAAAAGTAATTTTACGTTTCAAATACGTAATAAAACTGGGATTTAAGTAATTCTAATAGATATTGTCCATCTAATTCCCAATAAGCTTAGAAGCACAGCTGTAGAGCGTGCGCTTGTTCTTCTCAACGGGCATCATTCAGATCTCGTGATTGGAAAACCTTTTTACGTTTTATGTAACTTTATAACATAATATGATATAAAAATAATGTTAAATCAGCAAAATAAGTTTAAGGTTTTGTTTCTAGGAAGTATTTATAGAATAATTCAGTCATTTACGCAAAAACTAATCTACAAACATATACTTAGTGTTATAATTTGTATTTTTAAATGTTTCAGATTAATATCTCATTTAAGTCATAGAAGGATTACTACTAACAAGTGTGGAAACTATGGTATGAACTGCATTATTATGGAAAGTGCCAAAAACCATGCAGTCTTTTTCATTCTGTCTTTAAAAGCACCATGTATTACATAAGACCACGTCTACAAATATTGATCATATCAAAACCTTCACGACCAGTATCCTCCCACAGTTCAGCAACCAGTAATTTTACAAGTTTATAATTAATATAGGGGCCATCCAGTGATACCTGAATGTACTTAATAGTTAAACATTTCCAGTTGTTTAGTGCTGCTGTATGCGCGTGATGGTGGCAAGCGAATTGAGGCAGTGAATTTTAGTTAAGGGCACAGAAATTACGTGTGTGATTTTCGTCCAGAAATTTTGTTATTGAAAAGCGAACATGTTATTTATCAGTATAGGTATGACACTTTCCATTTTTTAAAGAATTATACTTAAAATTTTGTTTCCGAGTTTCGTATTATGAGTTTATATGCAACATGAACAACATGAGAACATTTGAATTTGCTCGTTACCGAGGTTAGATGTTCTCATATCACTAGCGAGTACTGCAAGACTCGCTCACATTTTTTTTATATATTATTTATTTACACACTTATTGACTTAATGGCGAAGTTAAGGCTTTTAGCGTTCACTTACACTTAACCAAAGTACTACACAACTATGAAAAATCATACTTCATAAAGTTACAAGCAAAACTAATCTAACTTAATAGCTTAATACTAAAATTTCGACATTTTTCAACAAATACTACATAACATATATAAATAGGTATCATAAGTTAATAACATTCAAAATTAAAAGAACTTAAAATAGTTATGCAGCAGACATGTGGTTACTAACATTACACATACTCATAAGTAGCTGTAGTTGTGGAATCATTGGCGACATTTAACGATGTAATTCACAACCTTGCGATTAAACTCGGATAGTGTTTCTGACCAGGGAGCCTGTTCCAATCGCAAACTGCAGAAACAGTGACAGAGTGGGAATAGTATTGTGTCTTGAGCAGGGCCGCTGAGAGAATTTGTGGGCCCCTGGGCAGCTGGGGTAGTAGGCCCCCTTCCTTTTTTTTTGCATACCACTACTACGTAGGCCTATACCATAAATATATATGGTATCGTAAAATTGCATCCTTCATTTAAACATACATAACGATTTCCTAGTTACGCAAAAAAAAGAACATTTGCATGTATTATCTCAGTGCACTTTTACATTGTTAATCCCATCAAAATACGAATAACAATTAATTTTGATGAATATATTGCTAAAAAAACCAAAAAAATCTGAAATGGTAATTAGAAAGTGCATTATTTTATGAGTGTTTAAAATACATAATGCTATATAATAATTTATTCTAAATGTAAATATTATTAAAATAATGTAAAGTAATAATCAATTTTATTACTTCGAAAACATCAAACACAGTGAACCACGTTGATTACATTGAAAAATTTGTAATAAATATTAATATTTATAACGTTCCAGGGACGTCGGAACGTTTTCATTAGTGGGGGGACGAACATATGTATCACACTTATCTCAGTCATAGAATGGTGGGTCGGGGGGCCATCCCCCGGAAAAATTTGGAATTTTAGATGCAAAATTGTTCTATTTAGTGAGTTTCCGAACCAAAATATTAAATATACCATTCCAAGAATTTGATGACGTAGTATGTATTAAATACTACTCTGACAGTAGATGTAGTACAATTTAAGTAAAATACCATATAGGAATTTGCAATCATTTTACAGTATATTGACAATCATAAATTTGATTTTCTAATCAATGTGATCACCAATGGAACGTTTGTAACTACTGGTTGAGAAAAATACTACTACGACCAAACATTTATTCTGGGAAAAGGAGGGGGGCGAAATGTTACTCTCGCCCCCCCCCCCCATACATAACAGCACGGGGGCGACTCGCCCCTGGTGCCCCCCCCCCCCCTGTTCCGACGTCCCTGTAACGATCCCATTTCTGCTACAACGCAAGTATTTTGGTGTGAACTGGATGTTACAAGTACCTACTGCTCGGTTAGATTATTGGTTATCGACTGTAGTTTTAGGAACACACAAAACAATTTTATATATATATATATATATATATATATATAGTACAAGATGTTTAAATAGCAGGGGGAAAATGTTTTTCCAGCCATTTATTTTCCACTTCCCAGCCGGGCACACGGGCCCCTAAGGCTACCCGGCCCCTGGGTATTTGCCCCTTTTGCCCCCCCCCCCCATCTCGGCGGCCCTGGTCTTGAGGGTGGGGATACAAAGTTTAAGGTCCGATTTCGAGCGTGTGTTAGAACTGTGGGTATCACTTAACGATACCAGTCGGTTACACAAATAATCGGGGGTAGAATTTTTCAAATGTTATAAACAAGCATTATACGATATAAAATCCTTCTTTCATGACGTCGTAACCTACCAAAACTGTCATAATACTCAGAAAATGTTAATGAGACTTAAAATTAAAAATTAACCAAAAACATGTATTCTGGTTCTTTGTAACTTTGATGATCGATTTTCTGTTAAATTTTCATACACAACATCACAATTGTCAATAATTACAGTAAAGAAGACTCTATCAAAGTCACTTTCAAACGAAACGGAAAAAAATGTATTTGTCGGCGAATCGAGTGTCGTACAGAGAATGATTTTTTGCATACATTACACATATGCCCAGATAAAGACAGATCATTGTTGAAGAAAACGCCTAAATTATTTACAGTTCATTCCATTATAATATAACATGCATAATTTATTATTGATTATAACACACTCTACATAGATTATTCGAAAGATGTTAGAAAAATTAATATATATACTTATATCATAATGTAAAATCGTAATACAACCCAAAATACGACAAGGCGATGAATAAGTATTAGAGAATGTTTAGGCAACTGTCAAATGTATGGTTATTATTTTAAGGACCACATTTCTTGTCAGAGGCAAACCTCACGGTTATTATTTTCCGTAATACAACATGAAGAATTTTAAAAATAGTGTCTGCGAATAGCGATAATTAATTCAGAAACTTTACATTAAGGTTTTGTAAACAGCCAGAGTTATGACGGTTGCAAAATTTATTATTATTATAGTTTGTCATAGTCCACGCTAGTGTCCAACATAAACGTTAAGCCATGATTTGCAGTCGAGCCAGGTGAAACATTGAGGGCGTGTGGGGGGGTCACATAACTCTTCCCCGGGAAAATGGCGGGGGGCGAACGTACGTGCGTGTGTTCGTCCCTAACAAATCCCGTGCTCCGCCCTTCACGCCTCGGTGGTCCACGTCACCTTAACAGAAAAAACACCGCGCGCCGGCTTCAAGGTTCCAGGAACGGACCGTCTGGGATTAGCGGCCGGGCCGATAGCTAAGGTGTTCCGTCGGTCAAGGGGCTCCCACGCGGGTGTGGAGAGACGTCGTCGCCTGGGCCTGGTTTGGTATCCAGGGTCAGCGCGTGGGAGGCGGCTGGAGTGCGCGGGGCCCGTAAGCAACGACGAACCCTCATCCAGGCGCCAACATGACGTCATAGAGCTGTAGGCCGAGCGATAGTATTGTCCATAATACCGCCACGCCTCCAGAATTTTGGGTGAATCAGATACCAGGGTCGTTCAATAAGTAACGGGGGAAAACAATCTATGTAGCTCAAAATAGGTTCATTTAATCAACGCAAAATTTTCCAAAGTTTAAACTGGCATTCTTTGTAATGACTTCTGACAAGCTGTCCGATAAGATTTTGTGAACGTAGCCCATTAATCAGTCAGTTCAAGTCGTCATGTCCGATTGAGAATTGCAACGTGGAAGAGCATCATCGTGCCGCGATTAGATTTTTTAGTCGCGGAAGGTGTTAAAGGTAGTGATATATATGAAAGGATGTTAAAAAAAGCATTGAAAAATTTTTTAAACCCTTTTTAACATTCACAAGTGGGTAAAGCAATTTAAAATTGGCTGCAAAAATATCGGTGATGAGCACCGAGGTGGCCGACCGGTCGAAGTTGCTTCTTCCGTGATAATCGGAGACAACAGACGAATCACTGTTGAAATTATAGCTGCAAAAGTGTCTGAAAGTTTTGGAACTGTCCATAGCATCATTAAAAATAAACTTCAATACAAGAAAACCTGCGAGATATGGGTGCCGAGACAACTTACGGATACCCACAAAGTAACGAGGCTTCAAATCAGTAAACAGTAGAAAGCTCGATGCCCACTGAGAAGAACGTATTTTTTAAAGAATTGTAACTTGTAATGAGACATGGATTCACTATTATGAGCCTGAGTCGAGGAGACAAAGCCTTTAGTGGAAACAAACAAGTTCTCAGACGCGGAAAATATTCAAGACCCAGCGATCTGCTGGTAAAGTGATACAATATTCTGGTACTCACAAGGCCTTATTTTATGCAATTTTCGTTAAGACCAACGAGAAATCAACATTCAATATTTCACTGGAATACTGGAAAACAAAGTAAAGCCTGCAATTTGCACTAAACTTCGTGGAATTTTTGAAAAAGGCGTGATTTTGCTTCAGGGCAATGCACGGCCGCATACAGCACAGATAACGCAAGAATGCATTCAAAAATGGACTGGGAGATTCTTCCACGCCCTCTTTACAGTCCAGATCTCATCCCGTCAGACTTTCATAAATTCGGTCCATTTAAGGAGGCTTTACGCTGCAAAAAATTCGGGTCCAACTAAGAAGTCAAGTTTCAAGTGCAAATGTGGCTCCAAAAGCAGCCAAAAGAATTTTAATGCTAAGGGCATAAGCAACTTAAGGGAACCCTAGGACAAGTGTTTAAGTGTTTGGGTGGATTATGTTGAATAATAATAATAAATAATAATAATAATAATAATAAAATACGTTATTTAATTGGTCACGCCATGGCGAATTTTATTTAATATAATTTATTGGACATACGCTCAAACAGTGCTAAACTGCAATGGCGTATGTCCAAAAAATTGTAATGAGTAAAAATTTTGTTTTGATTTAATAAACAGTTTTTGAGCTATATCGATTTGTCTTGTTACTTATTGAATTACCCTCGTATTTTAATTAATGATTCCTGCAAGTATAGGGTTTAGCTTAAATGTCTATGTAAGAATGGTTAATTCAAAACCTCATTCCTAAATGCTCGTTATTTATAATACTTTTGAAATATAGATTGGCCCTTAAGTTTATAAAGATTATAAAAATAACCCTGATTAATTTGATTAAACCAATTACAATATTTTTTTTTTTAAAATTCTATAAAATCAAAATATTCTTACAAGATTGCATGTCGGTTGTTTCATTTTGCTATCTTTACTATTGTTTGAGAGCTTTTTCCTGCGAATTCTTAACTTTATCTCTCTTGAATATTGTGTTTCGTATCAAATTTTCTCAACCGATATTAATTTGAAATTTTCTAAAAGCGGTTAGAACAGATTCTGCTAGCTTGTGAACTTCTCATTGTTGAGCAAAGATATAGTTCTAGTACAAGCCAGAATTTTATGTATTTTTTGTATTTTATTTTGTCATTTAAAATTTTTTATTAATTTATTTGTTATTTATTAAATATTTTTTCTGTATTTTTATATCAAAGAAAACTTGTGGTGGTTTTCTCCGTGTGCTTCCGATTAATCTTGTCAATATTATGGTGGTTTTCTCCGTGTGCTTCCGATTATTATTGTTAATATTATGGTGGTTTTCTCCGAGTGCTTCTGGTTACAGATGAGAAGTTGATCTGTGCATGAAGGATTTTATCAGGTGGAAACAAAAAAAAATCATTACTCGGTCAAATAATATATCATGAGACTTCTGTGAAGCTTTAACGTACAAGACGAAATTCCTTCTCCTTGGTGTCTATCGAAGCCATCCTTCTTTTTGCGATCGTTAGTGAGCATCCCGCATCCCGTATAAAAGAAATAAATATTATTTACCTGCAAGCAACATGTGGCGACATCTGTTGTTGAAAAGCAGAACTACATCCATCAAGTACCTTTGCATGAGATATATTAATTCTCGCTGATGAAATATGAAAAAATTTCTATTTAAGTAATGGTTCCAATTTAAAACATTAGTCTCAGTAACTAATATGAATCCCGATTTGGGATCGGACGCTGTATCGAAAGAACATAGGTGTAAGTTTTGCAGGAAAGAATTTATCTTGAGAAAGAATGGAAGACAACACGAGAAGTATGACTGTGTTAAAAATCCACTACTCAATATGATAAGTTGTGTTCGATGTAGCAAGTCGTTTACGCGGAGAGAGAGCTTAAAAAGACATGGTAGAACTTGTAACGTCAAGCCTGCGTACAAGCTAGAGGACAACGATGAATCTACTAGACTGACTACGGAAGAGTGATCAGCATTACGATAATAATGTTCCTGGCTCTTCCGATCTTGACAAAGGACTTAAATTGAAGGATGTTGATGATTTATGGAAGAATGAAGACAATGGAAGAATCCTTAACGTGAAAAGTGAGACTATATTCCAGCCGAATTCAAGTAGATCTTTCCTACTTTGTAAAAATGATGGACTCCTAAAAAGCAAGCATGAAGACGAGGAAGACACTACGACATCATCAACATCGAATTCTTACGGTAATCTGGGTGAAGACGATGCCTTCTACGGTGATTTTTATAGTGACTATGAGGCTGTTGACAAAGACGTAGACTGTGATGAAGCACCTAAAGCTGTCAAGATCGAAGAATGTGTCGGTGTCCTGAGACCGCAACGATGGAAAAGTCGTGATATATTAAATAAATCTGATCAAGCTTGTGATTATAACTGTCTCGATAATGAAAGTTATCCTGAGGTTGGTGTTAAAACAGAAGACACAAGAGGTTTTAATATTTATAATAACCAAGAAAATAAGATGGTGGTAGAAGAGATTGATTACACATCATGGAAAGATCCAAACACATTGGTTGACCGGCTAAGACTACTACATGGCTCGCTTTGTGCAGGAAACTATTCGTGCATCAAGGAAATATCCTTCATACTCAAAGAACTGAGGAAAGCTGGCTACATACAATAATGACTTGTTTTACTTGAATTTGTATAATGTAAAGAAATAAATAATTGTAATTAGAAAAATTTAATGTTTTTTTTTTCTTGTATTATTATTTCTAACACTTAATTCACGTGACTTGTGCTTTCAAATGTGCTTCCTCTTCGTTGATGGAGCTTCCAAATGAGCTTCCTTTTATGATGGTGCTTCCAATATGTGCTGCCTTTTCGTTTTCGGTGCTTCCAAATGTGCTGACATTTCGTTGTCGGTGCTTCCAAATGAGCTTCCTTTTTTGATGGTGCTGCCTTTTCGTTGTCGGTGCTTTCATATGTGCTGTCTTTTCGTTGTCGGTGCTTCCAAATGTGCTGCCTTTTCATTGATGGTGCTTCCAAATGTGCTGCCTTTTCGTTGTCAGTGCTTCCAAATGTGCTGCCTTTTCGTTGTCAGTGCTTCCAAATGTGCAGCCTTTTCGATGGTGGTGCTTCCAAATGTGCTGCCTTTTCGTTGTCGATGCTTCCAAATGTGCTGCCTTTTTCGATGCTGGTGCGGCCTTTTCGTTGTCGGTGCTTCCAAATGTGCTGACTTTTCGTTGATGGTGCTGCCTTTTCTTTGATGGTGCTTCCAAATGTGTTGCCTTTTCGATGGCGGTGCTGCCTTTTCGTTGTCGGTGCTTCCAAATGTGCAGCCTTTTCGTTGTCGGTGCTGCCTTTTCGTTGTCGGTGCTTCCAAATGTGCAGCCTTTTCGTTGTCGGTGCTTCCAAATGTGCTTCCTTTTTGTTGATGGTGCTTCTATTTTTAATGTTGTTTTGACTTTAGTATTTTAGTAAAGTGTTCTTGATTTGACTAGCGTATTATTCCAACCGATGCATGTATATAAACGAGTCCTAGACAGCAGGACGCTCAGTTTGTTACTGTCGTCGACGGTGTACGGATCACCTAGTTTGTTTCTTCTGGTGCATAAGTAGTGTAATTGCTTTTTCTTGAGACTTCGATGGCATCTTTACCGACTTTAACGTCGAACTCGATGGAGGATGTACCATCGTCTACGGGAACCTTTACGTCAGCGCCGACGGAGAAGGTGCAGATCCCGTTGGCAACGCCGATGACAACACTGGAGGAGACTTCGATATGTGCTGTTCCACCATCAGTTTAAGTTTCATCAGCATTGAATACTTCAATTAATGAAGAGCGTACTTCGCATCAGTGCAAATACTGTGGTGCATCATTTACTATCACCTCAAATGCTCGCAGACATGAAAGAAGCAGATGTTTTAATAATGTTCAAAGAATACAATTTCAGTGCAATAAGTGCAATAAACTAATTTCACGTCTCGATAGCTTACATCGTCATTATAAAAAATGCTCCGAGAAGTATAATGAACATGGTTATTGATTTGACTCATGTGTGGTAGCGGCTAATGAGACTATATAAGTGATATGAACTTCAGTCCGTCTCTGGCTGCGGTGATGAACGGATCGGATAGTCATTTAAAGTCATGTGAAAGACTTACTTCGTCCATTAAGAAGACTGTTTGAATCGAGAAATCCACAAGACTTTAGTACTTTGTGTTTTTTTTGTACTTGTAGTAGTGTAGTATGTAATAAAAGTTTTTTAAAAAGAACTTGCGGTGTTTTTATTTTCTCAAACCTTACACTTTTCTGGTACTTTTTTTAAAATTAAAGTTGTTTTGTATCTGGCAGGGATCGAACCAAGGACCTTAGTCGATCTAATCAATATGTAAGTTAATGAGTGATTTTTTTGATGAATTTTGGATTTTTTCCCGCTTTTCTAGCTACATTATTACATGATTTCAAGATGGCGGCCAAAATTCAAGATGGCGGGGGCACCTCGGTAATAAGTGATTACTGCACTGTAGCGGGTTAGAATAAAATTATCCAGATGGAAATGTACTCTATAATACGAGTACACACACAAGATGGCGTACTCCAGCAGGTGGTAAATCCTGGTAGCATCTACTGAACATAAAATGTCGGGTACATGATGGTCGACAAGGACAAAGTCAAATTTCAAGGTCGAGGTCAAATTTCAAGGTCAAGGTCAAATTTCAAGGTCAAGGTCAAATTTAAAGGTCAAGGTCATATTTAAAGGTCAAGGTAAAATTTCAAGGTCAAGGTCAAGGTTCAAGGTCAAGGTCAATGTTCAATGTCAACAGTTGAGGACAAAAGTATGGTGACCAGATAATTATACTGCATGGTATCGGCACACTCTAGCAGACGAAAACAAGATGGTGGTCTCCAGCGGATGAAGATAAGATGGCGAACATGATGTCATACCAGTTGACGATATATACCTTGGTACTGTTGGTGGTAGATCAGTCTAGGTAGCTTTCATGGAGGAAGGATCGACTGTTTACTCTCGCCGGGAATCGAACCAAGGACGTACATCGATATAATCAAACAGAATTCAAATACGTTAATTTTTTGATGAATTTTGGAATTTTTTTCATTAAAATCGGATAATAAATAAAGATTTTCAAGATGGCGTCCAAATTTAAAGATGGCGGACATGACGTCATACCAGGTGACGATATATATGCTTTGAAAAAAAGTGGTGGGAGTCAGTCTGTCAGCAGCCACCTAGGGGGAAGGATCGGTCGCCATTTTTATTTTTTTGCACTCGTCGGGTTCGAACCGAGGACTCCGAACTCCGTGTCGTTAATGTATGATTTTTATAAATAATTTATTACAATTTTAGTATTTAATTTTTTTATAATTTAAAAAAAAATCATTAAAATCGGATAATAAATACAAAAGTTAAAGATGGCGGCCGTAACGGAAATTGCAACGGTGACGTCATCATCCGATATGGCGGAAAACACATCACCGGAATTTTCGAGAACACAATGACGTCATCCAAAATGGCGGATCCAAGATGGCGGATCCAAAATGGCGGGTCCAAAATGGCCGCCGGGGTCAAGGTCAAGGTCACAACCATCCAAGATGGCCGCTGTGACGTCACAATCTAAGATGGCGAACCGAAAATCCTCAATCCTCACCCAGGACCCAGTTTCAGGAGCCCCATTCCTATACTACTCTTTATTTTTAGTAGTATATCATTCATAAATCAATAAAAATTAGGTGTCCGAAAATACTGAAAAACTAAGGTTTCTGTGGTTTTGGGTAAACTTAATTATTTTTATTTTATTAAATGATATATTAAAACTAAAGAATGATGAGACTAAATATGTAGTTATTTACTATTTTATAAATTACTTTTATAAAAAAAAAATAAAAATTGGTTATGTTGTTAATTGATATAAAATCATGTGCGTGAACACGAAATGTCATAAGCAATGTAATGTAGGATAGTGCCGCCTTGAGACGACTGCAGCGCTGTGGGGTATTGGTTGGTGCCGGTGAACACGGGAACTCACTAGCGCGCCTGAGCTGAGCCTGATGGGCGGTAAGTGAGCGCACGAGACCGCAACTCCTCAGCGGTGTCGCTCACAGCCGCAGGCTCCAGGCTCATCACCTCCGCGGTTCACACATCTCCACGACCCAAACAAGTCTTCCAACTACGACACCTGTGCCCAGAGACGTCGGTCCGTCCTCGGGAAGGTCGGCTCTAGCGGCGAGCGGCTTCTTGCGCAGAAAAAAAAACGTGTCCTGAGGACATATAGCAAGCATTATCAGTCATTGCATTAGTGTTTTCATTATGTGGCTGACGTTATGGTAAATCATAGGTATCGTTACTGTGGCCGTGGAGGTGCAAGAACTGTCAGGAGAAAGTTCCCTCGCCTTCCGAAAGGTATTAGACCACACTTGATTTTGATTGATGAGTTAGAATTTAAATACAATAATAACTTCTATGAAATACATTCATTTAAAACTGTTTGCACAGTGCAAAGACCACACTTCAAAAAAACGTTTTAGGTTGTCCAGCTAGCCGCTTCACGCAGTATCCATGGCCACAACCTGAATGTTAACATATGTTGGATAACTTTTGACGAGGTTTTACTGTCGTTAAACTTGACTTAGCTTTGCATGTATTTCTGCTTGATGGCTTAGTGTCACAACCCCCCTCCCCCCCCATTTTAAGACACTGATATGTCATTGTATTTAATTAAGGTTTACTATATAAGCAGGTTTACTATATAAACATTTCATATTTTATTCTCTTGCAGATTGTGTCTCTGAATGAACTTAATGCTACACGTTGTCTGGTATTTGTAAACAACATTTAGGCATGCAGTCACAAGCAAAAAATTTGTTCGACTAAATGTGTATTGGTTATTAACTATAAATTCATTAGTTTTTATTTTTCCAAAGCAAGGCAATACACGAAAATTTCTAAATAAGTCTTTACAAGGCATCGGAATTGTTAAAAAACTAATTAGATATCAGAGTAAGTAACGTATATATTTAAGTATTCACAAGAAAATCAATAGTAATAATGGAGTTACTTCCTTGGGCTCGTGAAATCATTGAATACGTATACTTGGAATTAAAAAATGTAATTTTGGCGCCATGTTGAATGAAAACAAAAAATGGATAGCCCTACAGTTCACAGGGATGAAAGTCACAACAATTAGCCGAACAGTTTCGAAGTGTACAGAAGTAAAAGGTTAAGTTAGGTTAGGTTTGGTCAGTGTAAAAAAACAGTCATTATTTTTTCTTCGAGAGGGTAGGTTAGGTTATCTTAGCTAAAATGAAAGGTTGATTAGGTTACTATTATTTAAAATATTCTATGACCTAAAATATACAAATCCATGCAATATGGTGTTCTTTCGCGAACGATAGGCAAACTTCAGAGAACTTCGCAGCTGTTCGGGTGTGGCTCTCATCCCTGTGAACTTTAAGCGTCCCAAAAACTAATTTCAAAATATAATCCAAGGAGAGATACTCGAATGATTTTCATTGATCTGTGATATGAAACAGTTACATTTTGTAAACCGATTAGTGATAATATCGAGGAACGGCGTCGCTGAATTATGGTGGATACCAACTGGTCGAAAAAAGACAGCGCACCGGAAAACAAAAACAAAAAAAGAGAAAAATTTTATTCGCTAGCGGCCAAGTTTCTGACTGCGCGAAAAATAAATATAGGCTCGGCTCCGCTATGGATCAAGTAAATATTATAATTGTGAAAAGCGAATAATTCATACCAAATTTGGCCATCAATATCATTTCTCACGAGCCATTATATTGGCAGTTGTTTATGATGACCTTTATTGGTACATTTGTTATGTTAAGATTATCTACAAGATTATATGACTGGCTATTGTCCGCGATTTCGTTCGCGTGGACATAATAATTCACACGGTTTATTATATATAAAAGATTGACAACTGTTAATTATAAATATTGACATGATGCTACAGTTTAATAAAAGCTTCCCCATAAATAATTTTTATTTGTTTAATGTAAAGATCCCAAAAAAAAAGTGAAATCACTATTAATATAAAGTGTAAAACTTAAGGTAGCTAAAGCTCCAGGTTGAAATGCTTTAGGGAAATACATATTTTGCATATAATTATCATATCTAAGGAATCACAATTAAATAAAAAAATACTTTAACAAATCGTGGGCCTAGTATTTAACACTGGTTTGTTTTCAAGTGGTTAAATTTGGCGGATTTTTTTAATGTAGTTTGGTTTAGTTATCTTATTTATTACAATTAAATAATTTAAAATGTATTAATTTTAAAATCACAGACACAATGTTAAATTTTATTTATTTGTCTATATGTTGGCCATCAATTTCTCAAGAAAAAAATACATGTGCAAGAAAACTGCACAGGACTTTATGTATACAGTGCCGTGTAAATCGGTAGCTTTCCTGTTTGCTGGAGCCATGGTCATTAGTCTGCAACAGAAACGGACAGACACTTGGGGAAACAACTTCTCCCTGTTCAGTCGGGTTCGAGTCGAACCGGCGACCTCCATGATGCCATCCTGACTAAAAAAAAAAAAAAAAAAAGCCGGAGGAAACCCACGGCAGTTCATTGAACCCAAGCACGTTGGTGGTGTCTGGGAGGTTCGCGAGCCGATATAGTCTCCGTTGGATCGTGCAGGTAAACCAGGATGTGGGGCCGAACCGGTCGAGAGATCTATCAACATCTCTCTATCTCTCCCACTTCTTCTCCCTTTCTCTCTCTCTCTCTTTCGGCGGCCCGGCGCCACGGGAGTCTAATCTAATGCCATGTTCCGTTAATCGCATGAAGGCACCGAAACACCAACCCACAAAAGTCGTTTGGCCAACTCTAGACAGGGGTGGGGGAACGGTAAGGTTACCGTGCATTGATTATGTTGTGTTGTAAACGTAATGGAGAACTCACACGTTTCTAAATACCTGCCTGTACCTCAGAACTGAACGAGCCTAATTCACAGTTAAGAAACTTTCCAGGAGAGAGAAAAAATGAGCTCATTTATTGATACGTTTACCATAAACCTCTACGCGCGTGGGGCCGGTATGAAGGAAATGGGGATTTATTAAAACTGCAAAAGTACATAACATTGTAACTAGAATGACATTTGTATGGATTAACGAAAAATTTAGAGTTAAACTCTTATAACTAGCACTTAAAGTTTTTTAATTGATAATTTTGAGTAAATAACGATGTAATAGTTTGATAGAAAACGAATTTTCAAGACAAAATATGCAATAAAACAGATATCACCAAATTTTGACTTAGGCTAATTTTGCTCTGAGCTAAAGTATGCCACTTCCTGTTATTACAACATACTGATAACAGTTACAGGCTGATTTTTGTCTGCACATGCAGCCATCACTGGCTCACTCACTTTAATGTACAAGTCCCGACATATCGAATACTCGCGGTTTTGAAACAGAGATATTTAACCGGGCAGCTTGCGAGTGCCTTCTATATCCTGATTAGTCTCTGGTTATTTCCACAACACAGACTCTAAGATGTTTTCACAGTATCTTGGAACGTCCCCTGTGGTAATTTTTAAGATGACTATCCTTCGATTCAAACTTGCACTGACGATTCATTACGTCGCCAAACTAGAGAAATAATCTTTGTTACGTCCCCATTCACAGTTCGCATTTTTATATAATCAATCGATATGTCACATACGAAATACAAAAAGACAATGTGTAAGATTAGTACTCTAAATGTTAAACTGTAAAAACTATTGCCATTCAACGAAATTTCGTTGAAAACGAGTTTTAAAATGCTTTAAACTAATTCCTAACGCGGCAGCTTATACTGTTTTTCAGTCAAAGTTTATATGATTCCAATATTTCTACAGTTTCATAATTAAAAATTAAAGTGTGCATCAATGCTTTCGTTTCATAGGTTTTGAAAAAAAAAGAAAAAAGGAAGAAGCGGCACAAGAATTAAGCGGTCTGGTCACGCTTCTTCCACCAAGGCGATCCGGGGTTCGATTCCCGAAGGGTCCTGAAACATGTTTCATCGCCTCCAAAGGAACAGAGTGGCGCATCGTCAAGACCGTGTGTTCGCAACCTAAATGACTCGAATTCGAAACATTGTCCAGCCTTCGTTCCTCCCCCCCCCCCCCCCCCAAAACCATTCTTATGTAAATGCTGGGACGGTCACTTGCTATAAACTCCTTGTCCTTATACAAGCAATCACAACCTAAACTCTACAGATCATAAATGTAGGTAATGAGGGTATCAGTGTTTCGATGCCCGTACCTGGTAGTCGGACTACGAGGCCCGTAACTGCTAAGGTGAAGATACAGTTTGGAGGCACATGTTGTTTGAACAAGCAAACTGTTCTGATCAGCCGACTTTTTCCTGAAAGTTTCCTCAATCTGTGCTATCGAGGTTATCCATCTCTCAAAGAGAAATAAGCATAATTATTTTTTCTGATTATATTGAAATTTTTGCATAAGAATTTAAATAAATTCACAATATAATCATATTAATTTTTTTATGACAAGATTTTATGTAGTAAATAAATATTTGTTTAAAGGTTTATATGAACTTAAATGCAAATCTTTATATCAGTCCTAGCATGTACTAGAATCATGATGAAATCATGTGTTAATACCGTTTTTAATTAACTGTTCGTATCTAGCCTTCGTCTTGAGGCTCTATATTTTTAGTATAAAACAAATATTAGGTTCTCTAAATACTATAGATGACTGAGTTTTTAAGGGTTTCATGAAAACAGAAATTTTATTGATTGAGGAATGATATTCTAAAATAAAGAGTTTTAAGTCATAGGCTACATACAGGTAGTTTATCCAAAATACACGACTTCATTACTTCAGTTCATACTAGGCCTAATAAAAAAATGTATATATATACAAAAAACATAAGTAGATAGCTTATGTCGTAGATTAGAATCGTATAAACATTTTAACATGGTTATTTTATGAATTTATTTTAAATCTTGTGTAAAAACATGAAATATTAGAAGCAAGATAATTTAGGCTACTATCTATCCCCTTTAAAGACTTCACTGCAGACGACACCGCAAAACCCTGATTCACTTAGTCCGGCCTCGGGTCGCGCGTGGACTTGGCGAGCGTTGACCTGTTGTTCGCCGGGGGAGCGGGGGAGGGCGTTACCGCTCGCTCCGACCCACGCGTCCTGCCGCCGAACTGGGGCGAGGTGTCGGTGGTCAAGGTCACCTGGAGGCAGTCCGTTGCGCGTGGTCGGGGCGCGGCCTGGGTCACCGTCCCCCCTCCCCCCCTGAACACGTCATATGCAACGTCTTAGCTGTCGGTACACGGCATTTGGTGGGAATAATTTCGTGAATGCGACGGAAGTCAGGGTACGGAAATGTGTAACAACCGTGCTGCCATCTATGGAGGATGGCGGGAACCAAAGTTCACAAAGTCAAAGGGAAGTTTTTTGAAAGTATTAACTGTTAAATGAATTTTAACAAAATGCGCAATATTTTAATAAGATTCCCTGTCGAAAATCAGGTCCAAAGCCGGGTTTTAGTCTTTTTTTCTTTTAATCTTTTTCGCTTCTATCGGAGCCTTTTCACAATATAGTTTAAAATTTTGCTTTGCATATCGAATGATTCTGTAGTCGACGTAGCAGCTCTAGCCGTGAATTTTTTTTAGCGGCGGGTGTGGAAACAATGTGTTATTCGCGTCCATAAATGTAGTTGCAAACATACTTTGCGTACATTTATCACGATCGGGACTTTTTTTTAAAGAATTCCACGTTAAATTTCGTGTCAAATTTCGTATTATACGTATATTTGAAACATGAGAAGACAGAGGTTAGATGTTAAACATCGCTGGCGAGTACTGAAAGATGAAAGTTAGAAAAAAAGCTTTCCCACATGTAATCGTAGCATGAAATAATAAAAGTTATTAATTTTAAAACGTACCACACATTGCATGGGTTGTTAAAAATATTTCTAATGTCTTCTCATTCCCAACGCTTATAGAGCCGGTTTGTCAGTCGCAGGTTCTGAAGCAATACAAACTGTGTCACCAATACACTATCCGCTCTTTTGGCCACCCAAAAACGACCTGTGCAACCTCTGAAAAAAAAAAGTAAAATTTTAGACTTATTGTTCTTAGCACGTGCTTTTTACACACAGCCTTGTGTTTAAATTTCAAGTTGTAGTAGTTAATTATTTCTTTTTAATACCAAAGGTCAAAGAAACTGATTTTTTTTTTTTTTAATTTAAAATAAATTACAATTCTTTTTAGAGCAGACATTGTGTAGATATATGAACTTGAGTGGGAAAAAAACAACTAAAGATAAATAATACTTTAGTTTTCCAAACGCCTACATTAGTTTTATGTGATCTTAGTGACCGTAGTCACTGACCTCTGACATTAGTACCTGCCTGCGTGACGAAATTTGCATACGTGACATCACCCAAAATAACAAAATGTTAAAGGTACGAGCGTCTCCTAGTTGGTTTCATCTATTTGTACATTAAATTTTTTTTTAAATTGGGGGAAAGAAGATGCCAATTTTAATTGGCCCTTGATGTCTGATAATAAGAAAAAACTTGCACGAAAATTGTAATCATTTCTTTAAATAATAACGCATTATATTCCTACAGAAATAGTATATCTTTTTAATGATTACGTACGTCCAATACTGCCAAGCAGTTAAATTATTCAAATTGTAAAAAAAAATGTTTTCTGTAACTAATAAAAATAAATATAAAAACTGTTTAACATATGAAAGTTTAAATTATCAAAATACAAATTATATACATATAAGCTTATGTCCGCGATTCCGCAAAAAAATGCGTGAGTCCGTTACAGTTGTTACTTTATGTATATGGTAAATAAAAACAAACACAGCACCATCTACGTGCAATGTATTCAATATAAAATAATTTACCACGAATTTATTATAGTACAATTTTTACAGTGCATTACATTACACGAGAACATATGGTACAGCAAGGTTTTACATTTCGAAATTTAATAATATTTTTTGTTATGTATGTGTTAATCAGTCATTCATTCAGTTCTTACTGAGAAAGTAATAATTATGAAGTGTTAGCTGAAAAACATTTTTATAACTTTCCTGTTTAGGATAAGTTATTCAAAAACACAATTTTATCAAAACAAATATAGTACATAACATTTCATGCTAAATATAATTGTTTCAATCGCTCGACTACGATCCCTCCAGAAATTATGACTATCGATATTTATAGCCCATTTGTGTGTGTGTTGCGTCTCTCTCCAAAACCAAAACACTGTATCTAACAGAAATTTTCTGCTATGGGATACGTACTGTTTATAATAAAAGATCACATTTTCCGAAGAAAATCAAGCAGGGGGTAAGAAAATTATCAAAAAATAATATTCTTACGCCAAATCATTAATCAAACACAAACATTTTCGGTGGACCACGTGCGGTACGACCATTACCTGTCAGCCATCTTGCAGAGACTGGTCGCACCAAAGTCCTTTACGTTCGGACAGTATGACCACGTAATGTTTTTAGCTAAAATTACCAATATAACATAAGTTTTAACATTGATACACATATAAATATTGTAGTGTCATTTGTATTTTAATTCTTAGTTCAACAATTAATAGTTTAAATAGGGCGAAAATTAACTTTATATTTAAAAGTAATGTTGCCCAAGTAAATTCAGTAAAAAGGTTTAGAAACTCAACAAAAACAGTAACAAAGTGGCATACTGTTTGATCAATATTTACTTCAATATATTTTAAATTCTACCGCTAAATGAGTGATAATGGTAAGATATAACTAATAAACTGAAGAAAATTATCATTTCAAAAAGAGCAACTTGTCCAATTTTTAAATTTTTTTATAATTAAAGTCTCCAAGGTGGTTAAAAACAGATAAGTTTTCTTTTTATAATAAAATCATACCTCAACTGCTAATCGTGTAGAAAATAAAATATTGGATTTTAAATAAAAAAACAAAGGCAAAATCAAACAACTGATATAAAGAAATTTTCCTTTCCTAGTCATTTTCATAACTACGATATCGCTATGAAAGAATGTATAAAGCATAGTATGCGATTAAAAATCACTTTTGGCACACCCTACAGGCGTTGGTAGATTTCGAAGTACCTGCTTATTCTGAAAATTTATCGGAACCTTTTACAAACTCCTGGAACATTTAAAAAAAAACTAAATGCACATAACAACCTATATGTTCTCCAATATTTCGGATAAATCGTAAAAACATTATGTTCCATGCAACGAAAATATTACAATAGTGATTTTTTTGACCATAAAACACTATCTTTTATCCTTTGCACTAATACGTGATAGTAATTTTTTTTTGATCAAGGTTTAAAAAAATATAAACATAGTTTAAATACATTTGAAGAAATTAAATGGTAAGGAAGTATAAATATTTTTAATTAAAATAACTTTTTTATTTTTATAGTTCGTCTCATCAAAAATTGTTTATGACAATAATTAAAGATATTTTATTTATAATTTTTATAATAAATTATATCCCATTTGATAGTATACCTAATAATTTTTTTTGTCATTCAACCATTGTTATTCACATCCCTTGCAGTGATGACTGGTTACATAAATATTTAATTTAGACTAAAGTTTTAGAACTAAGGAAGTTATCTATACTAATATTATAAAAAGGAAAGATTTTTGTTTGTATTGAATAGGCTCCGAAACTACTGGACCTATTTGAAAATTTTTTTTTTCCATTAGAAGCCGACAATATCCCTGATGAACATAGGCTACATTTTTACCACGTTATTTACTAACCACATTATTTAAGCAACATATTTTATTTTTTTTTATCCCTGATGAACATAGGCTACTTTTTACCGCGTTATTTATTAACCACATTATTTAAGCTACATATTTGAATTTTTCTATCTTTGTAATTCAGTAACTAGCAACTGTCCGTCGTCGTCGTGTCTCTCTTGACGCTCGCGTTCCCACCACCGCCTGCCTCTGCTCCCGCGCCCCGCCCACACCCCGCTCGGCTAGCTAGGCAGCAGCATTTCACCTTAGCGTCACTGCGGTGCGGGAGGGGAGTCATTGTCACAAAATTAAGTGCCGCGAGGCTCACTCGCGCGGTCGGCTCCCTACGCAGCGGTTGTGTGCGATTTCGTATATTTTTCCTTGAAAATATTTTGAATTTTTTATAATTTTTCAATCACCACTTCATATACAGGCTAATTCCTGTTCAACACTTCGTCTGTTTTTGTTGTATAAGTGCGCACGCATGACAACATTTATTTAAATATAAAATATAGACAGAGATAGAGTGATATATATAGAGTGAGATAGAGAGAGACAGAGATAACTTGAGATAGAGCGAGGTATAGAAAATTAAATGGATTAGATAAAGAGATATATATGTATAGAGCTATATAGAGATTTATATATAGAAGAGATAAAGATAGTGTGAGGTATATATGTATATATGTAGATATAAAGAGATAAATAGCGATAGAGAGATACATAGATATATAAAGATGTAGATATAGATAAATATATGTTTAGAGAGATGGATGGATGATTTGTATATGTGTAACTACTTCAAACATTTACAAAACAAAACTGATTAAGGCATTGCAATGCATGCCGAGCATTAGCTAAATAATGGAATGTTTTCAATATTAGTGTTATCTTATTTTTCAGCATTTTTCTATAGTGCTTTGTAGAGTCCAGATTACATACAGACCACCAATTTTTAGATATATACAGGTAAATAACTATACACTGGCAGAACAACGTCTGTCGGGATCTGAAAGTGATATAAATTATTTTGCACACTTGAAATTCAAATTAAGAAAACAATTACTAACTACATCTGATTTCGAAAAAGGTCTCCTTCATCCTGTGTTCAGCCCGGGCAACGCCGGGTACTGCAGCTAGTAATAAATAAAATATATTATATGATGTACATGGTATGGTAGTTTTATAATTTATTCCAGTTTTTTTTCAACCCCTTTGCAGTAATGGTTCGTCTTTTAAAAAAATTGTTTCAGACAAAATTTTAGATAAAATTTATAAGATTTACAAACAATTGATTCAACGAGGGCTTATTTTTTTCAACCTCTGATGTTCTATATAAAAAAAATATAAATTTACATAACATTATAATTTTACTACCAAAAGTACAGTAAGGTCTTATTTAATTTCCTACATAATCGCAAAAACGTTCGAGGCCTTTATCATAACACAAGCTTCTCGATACCTTCTTCGAAGAAGTCAGCCGCCAGTGAATAGAGACACAGGGCCAGCGCCTGTATCTTACTCCACTCACGACACCGCTGTGAGGCGGATGGACTAATCGCGCGGCGCATTGGCTCCCGCGTCAAGACTTAACGCATTTGCGAATAGTAGGGAAGAATGCGCCTCGTCTGTTTTTACCCCCTTGCTGCAAATGTTGTTTTTATTAAAATTGTTTTTTTACAAGTATATTAGACAAAAATTAGATTATTTACAAACAATTTAGGTGGTTTTTGTAGTGTGCCTACTAAGGAAGTTATGAAATTCTTTGTTCTCCAGCCCTTGTTTTTTCCACCCCTTGCAGTTATGGTTGGTCAAATTAAAAATGTATTGAGACCAAAGTTTTTGGTATTACTCCTGCGAATGATAAAACGTTCAAATAGATGCTATATTTGTACAATCATAGGAGTAATAACGATTTTTTTGTGATAAACCTTCTCCATTTCTACCCCTTTGGTGTAATTTTGTCAATTAACTAACTCTACCAAGATTTCAGATTACTAGTTTTTAATGTAAATCAATTTGGAAGTGATTCTTGTAAAATTACGGCAGTTATCGTGTACAAAAAATAGTGATATAAATATAAACAATTTTGAAATTGACAATGGTTTTGGGGTCTATGGACCATAAAAGATAAACTACATAAAACCTTTTTCAGAATTCGCACTATGGTAACGGCTAAAATACGTAGTCTTTCTACAAAAACGTTTTAAAAGAGAATACCGGTGATGTTTTTTTAAAGGTATTAAATGTATCGATGTTGAGTTGCAGTCCCGAAAGGGGCTGGGTTCAAATCCTGTTGCGTTGTACTTGTTCCTGTTTCTCATTGTTTCTCGAATTACCTCCATCCAAATGTTGGGAATTTTCTTCTGTAGGCCATTGCATTCATTATTTGAGTTTCAGTCAGTAATGAACTCGTAAAACACAGCGATAGTCGTTCGAACTTTCTTGTGACAAAATATCGTCAGATTTGAATCGCTAGTAACTACGAGACTAATAATGCGTCAACAATGGTTGAGCCAACAACGGATAGGTAATGTCTAAACGTGTTTTTCACGCAGTATTTGTTTTGCATTTGACGTCATCGTACCAGTGTAGGCGCATGCGCGTGACTGTTAGAAATTGGCTTTGTGAAAAAAGTTATAAATTGGTGTAGCGTGGAAATGTGTTTACCTAGGACATTGATTCGTGTGTCAATGTGAAGAGTTTGCGGAGAAATACACTTAGACCCAAATTGAGACAATAGAAAAATATTCGCTGGAATATGCGTGAAAAACGGTATTAAATTGAAAATTACCATATAATTAAATATGTCGTCTCATACAACTAGTAAATATGCCCGAAACTATAAAAAAAACGCATGCTAAAGGAAATCTCGCGTCGAATGGAATCCAAAATTCTTAAATGTCCAGTGCCAAGCGAATGCGAGAGCTACGGCAGCTTCAAAAAGGAAATGAAAAAAAGGGCGCAAAGAGTATGCCAACGTTTTTACGAAAAATCTACGGCGTGGACCTAAAGTGCACATTTCCTAATTTTTTTTATGACGTATATTCGGTACACCTCATTAGCAATTCCGTTCGCCTTGCGTATACACTTCCGTTTCACAGCCACAGCAGCAGGGATATCCAATACTGTGGAGTGAGGACGATGCGTCTTGTTTTGACTCCGCCTTCATTTGTTTCCGAACCGGCTCCCGCCGACAGCTTACCACAGGAGAAACTGTTGATTTATATCTCAGAGATAGTGTTTCAGCTCCGAAGACGTTTTCAAAGAAGGTTTGTTTATTTTACAATCTTCACGTAATCAATTAAAACTGACGTCTTCGCTGGTGCATGAATCGTGTTTATTTTTAGTACTGAGCTATTGTTAAACTTTCTGAGTTTGCCAATAATAAATCTAGTGGACAGGCAAAATAAAAATGTTCGCTGGTCCTTTATTTATTAGTACAATAGTATTCGGTAAGTCTTTTCGAAAGAGGAACTGTTACTTTCAGGGTCAGCGTGTGGCTTAATTGGTTAATTTTTCAAACTTGTAACGATTTATCTTTAATTTAATGTATATTTCAAGCAATCGATTTTATAATCTACGTCCGCCTATCAATTTCGTAAATAATAATAGCCCAATGTATCATCGAACTATCAACATTTTGTGAGCTATTTAAATATGGTTTGAGGCCATCTTTGTGTTAATAACCGTTGAAAGTGAACGAAATTAAATTATCTCAGTAGCTGACAACGTAAAAACCCTGTTAAAAATTTTGAAATTGAATTTTTTTTAATACAATTATAAATATTTTGAAAATACTTTTGCTTTTCTGAGTACCATATAGTACTAAATGCTGTAACGATATTTCTGTCAACTCATGTGCTTTGCATGCACACCACATTACAAGATAACAAAATAAGAAAATGGACACAAAACAGGACTCTGAAATGGTACGAGTATGGCTGTTATCTGATTTGCCGCGTTTTATGCTGCTTGTCGATTGACCATTTTTACTTCAAGTCAGGTATTTACTCTTTCAATGGCCATTAATCTGTACGGTCAGTGAATATTCAGAGTCAAAGAACTCTGGCGACGCGATGAAACAGGTTCGAAGAAAAGATAGCTGACACGTAAAAGAAATACCAATTCATGCGATGATAAATTTTGTTAAGTAGCTACTGATGTAAAACCGTATTAACAAATAAAAATGTTCCATCAGCAGTGCATAAGCGGTAAAACGCATTAACAGCATTGGCAACCAAAATAACAGAGTATTTTCCACGTTTGTCCAAATGTTAACTAAGTGATATTTTTTTTTTCAATTGTATGATATATTTAAAGTATTTGGTACTTTATTTATATAACGGATTAAATTTGTTCTCTATAAGTAAGATCATTAGGCTTAAATCACATACTATACATAAATCAAGGGCGTCCATTCCCGTGGGAGAAAAAGGGGGCGGGGGGAGAGGCCACACTCCTTATCTCAGGAAAGGAAAAAAATATTTTAGTAGTCAGGTGTATTTCAAAAAATGATTTAAAAGTTGGTATTACGTAAAAGTTGTTCAACACTAAAATATTTTTACATAAATACTTACAAATCACCATTCGTCTTTCAATATATTAAAATCTCCATACCCCAGGTCCAGCCCGCCCCCTCCCAATAAACTATCATATGGGCGCCCTAGGCATAAATATAAACATATATTCAAACATTAAAAATGTATAAGCTCAAATCAATTATATTGTAAAATTATTTTACACAATTTAGAGAAGATTTAGTGGTTTTTGATAAATGTGCCCATTTGTGATAATAGACTTTTTGTAACTGACATTCAAATAACATTCTTTATATTTTAATCGTTCTCCCAATCGATCTTTTAGTCAGGGAGCATTATGCTGTTTCCTGTGGTAAATTTAACGAAGAGAAGATACAATTGGTTCAATTCAATGTATAAAGACTCGTGTGTGATAATTTCCATGGTGACTCTCTCACTGGTTTTGCGTTTAGCTGTGGTGACCTTATCCATGAAAGCCACTATTGAAATTTAAACTAACTGTCTTTATCTTGGTCGCTATAGTATAGTTTTTAATTTTGATACCTTGTTAAAGGTATTTTAAAGAGATTAAAGAAATGTCGAAAGTATGCATTTGAAAAATGAATATTTTGTTTGATAGCTATATTTAGGCTATAAAATGATTGATTTACCTCGGTTTTGACTTTCTTTTCTCTGTTCCATGCTGCGTTGTCGTGTTTTAATATTTAGAAATCAAATTAATACTATAAGTAATACCTTTGCTCATTTACATTGAGTATATGTAGTGTTGGTAATTTAATGACTTATTTTACAATATAAAATATGTCGTAGAAAGTAGTTAGTAATAATAGGTGTTCTACATTTTCAGATACATACATCAAAGAAGAAAAAACAATAGTGTATCTGTGTTATGTACCAAAGAAAAAATTTAAAACACTTTCTCACTGAAAGAAAAATCCCCAAAAACACTTAAAGAAGGCATAGCCAAACGATGTTAATTTAAAGACATTTAATTCTTAACATCACTTAAGCTCTAAAGGCTATCACTAGAAACACGGAGTATATGTGTTGGTTATTCAAGACAGAAGCTATGAAGACTTATAAAAATAATAAAACTACTTCATTAATGGTAAACTGTGGTGTATTGGTAATAATTATCAATTAAATGTCACAACTTCATGAACATATTGCTACGAGGACACTAGCGACGATGCTGGCCAACCGGCCGCGCGCCTACCTGCGGTTGGTGAGCTATGCAGGTAGCGCCCATCACTACATTACCGCTACACGCCTAATCCGATTAGCTACAGCACCTCGCTACACCATTCCCCTTCCCCAGCGCTTTCCCATTGAGCCCGAAAATTCTCTGCGTCTTTCGAAGGTTGGGCACGTTCCCAGAGCTACGTCTGCGGGAAGTGGCGTAACCAGGACGCCACTGATCGCGGAGCTCCGAGGGATAAGTCGAAGATTATAATGACGTGGCACTTCGGAGGACCAAGGGACTTTTCAGGGCGGGACTTGGTAGGTCTTTAAGATGGAGACCAGCCTGCAGCGAATAGTAAGATAGAGTGACAGACGCTGGTGACGACACCGGCGGATCCTTGAAGCGATCTGCGAGGGAGTGAAGTTAAAGGGCAAATGACTCTTTGGTGAGCGATAGTGAACGGCGGGAGACGGGCTTCGTGTGCGAAGATTGGTTCATTGGGTACCAAAGCATCCGCGTGTTATATTTGCGGCGGACGAATGAGTAGTGCGAGACAGTGTGTCGTGTTAAGTAAATAGTGGACTTAATGCATGTGTGTTTACTTTGATAATATACATTTTTATTATTATTTAATATTGTAAATATTTTTTATGAATAAAATCGTATTTAATCAATTGGGATATCGATTTATAAGTTGTGTTTTCACACCCAAGCAATAAAAAATGTTGTAAGCTATTCTGTTGGGGAACAAAAAATGGAAGAAAAAATATATCTGTTCAAACTTACAAACAAAATAGATGAGTTACAATTGTGGATGAAATGGGAGGATTTCCAGCACTTGATGAAACCTTCGCAGTATAAACCTGTAAAGAGAAATGTTGATATGTTCTCCCAAAAAATCTGAAGGAAATACGAGCGGAACTATGAACTTTATATTGTTTTCGACATGTACATATACAAATCAATTTACAATCTTATTATAAGTAATATGCTTCGTGGATATGTAGCAATACAGTACAAAATATGTGACGACACAGTTAAAAATGAAAAAATCTATTGTTACATACTCGTGCCAGATATGAATTAATCACTTACCTGCACACATAACTCTAATTCATGGAAATTGTCTTACGATTGTTTGTCTCTCTAATCTATAAACCATTTTTATTTAAGTATAAAACCAATATTATAGTATTTAAAACAGTTTAAAACTCCTGCAATGCTCCAAAGACAAATCTATATATATATATATATATATATATATATATATATATAAATTCCTTAAACGACTTAGTTATACTCTAGTACTAGGTTTTACTCGCTATAGTTTATTTGATAGGCTGCTTTTAAAATTGTAATTTAAGTATAAAAATTACTTTAATATCAGTGGGAAACAAAACATTTGAATTATGCCAACTGGAATCAGATACTTCATAGTATTAAGTTATTAATAATTTATTGTTAAATAAGTCCATTATTTGCGTCACCTCCATTTATCAGGCATTTCAGAGTCTCGTAGATTAACGGTCATCAAGAGAGCAACCACTGAGACTAAATAAAGTCTTTATACATAGATATATATTTATATAAAACTTTTTATATAGGTTAGAAATTGTTAGAATTAAACATATCGTTTCCATTGTTTCTAATTATTTTAATTTTGGGTGTCGATATTATACTTGTAGAATATTTTTGGAAATTCAATCAAGTCTTATTCTTAATTAGTAGAGGGAAAAATTAAGTCCGGTAACATTTTACATTTTATTTAAAGCACATTTGTGTATTTTTTAGTACGGTATTATAAAAAAACATTAAGGAATACAATGATGTTACAGAAACGAGTTTACTTTCACACTAAGTTTACTTTAGAATTTAAATTTAAAAAAAAGCTATTGGACTGGGGAAATAAACTATAAACTATGTTTATGACAGTGAATTATCATTCACTCTTGTTGAAGATGCATGAACTGTTGTGTTTTCTAACGGAATTAATTAGATGAAAGTGTGTTACGAAAATTTTTGATAGTGTAAAAAAATACTTGTATAGTTTGGTACCCCAGAAAAAATAAAATACTTTGGCTAGAAACTAATAGCTAATGATGAAACAAACAATATAAATGAAAACAAGAGATAACATTCTTTCTACGATGTGTTTGCCGAAACAGTAAATAATGTTTTCTTTTTTTTACACTTTGTCTTTTGAAATTATAAACGCACTGATATGCAGCCCGCCAATTTCAAAAAAAATTATCAGCCCTGATTAAAGACATGTATAACTTTTACTATGCGGGGATAGAATAATTTAAAGAAATAAAGTTTTACATCTGCCAAGTGAAGTCCGAAGTAAAAAAATAAATAAATCGCATGTTTGACTTGTTGCCATAGACAAAACCCGTGTAGCAACAGGACAAGAATAACTAACTATGCCTCTCGATTCATTGAGTCCCAAACGACACGTCTCCGAGACGCCGCGAGCGCAGCAGGGAGCTTCTCGCCCGAACACGACAATGGAAAGCAGCCACAGACGCAGAACATGAATTGTGGCACGCACGCTCTCGTCCTTCGAGGAGAGGCGACGGGTTGCATGAACCCGTGCGTGGGCGAACTGGTGAGAGGGCGATCTTGCTCGTAGACGAGACTACGCCGCTGTCTACGGTATTCTTGGAGATGACGATTAGGGGCATAAAGGAGTGTCTTAGTTTTAAAAAAATGTAATAGTATCAAATGTAAGCGTTGTAATGTTGGTTCAAGATCACAGTAATTAAAGAGAAACTCAAACAGTTTTCGATAACCACATGCTCGAAATCTTCTCTGTTGTTTTCTAGGATGCAGAAAAATAAATGGCACTTTCACCAATTAGTTGAGGGTGAACATGTAATATTGATTTGGCAACAGGATGGAGGTCCCTCCCCATTGGAATAACTTTGTACGAGAGTGGTTTAACGTCGAAGTCCCTGACCGTTTGTCTGAATAAGTTTTGGATGCAACCAAAAATAACCGCAAGGGGTTGAAAAAACAAGGGTCAGAGGACAAAAAATCCAAACCCCCTTCGTAGGCACAACATCGGATTCTTGCGAATTTTGTATTAATCATATAATTTTTATTGAAAACTATTGAATGAAACAATTTTTGATTAGATGAACCATTGCTGCAAAGAGTTTTAAAAAAAGGTTGGAATTTTTAAAAAAAATTCAATTCCCCCGTAGTATGTACAACATAAAATACGTTTTAATTGTTTGTAAATCTTATAGTTTTTAAACTAAAACTTTTGTCTGAAACAATTTTTGATAAGATGAACCATTATTTCAGGGGGTTGAATTAATAAAGGGATAAAAATTCATAATTTACTTATCATGTACACTGTTACATCCGTTGTGTTTTATTGTAAATATTAAATTATTATATACAACTTTCATCAGAATTAAGTTTTGATACGACCAACCTTTACTTCAAGGGGTAGAATAAACAAGAGTTGGAGGACAAAAGAAAATTATAACTCCCTTCGTAGGCACAACATCGAATTTTTTCGGATATTATGTAAATCTTATAATTTTTATCCAAAACTTTTGTCTGGAACAATTTTTTATTAGACCAACCATTGCTGCAAGGAGTTGAAAAAATGAGGGGTAAAATTTAAAATCAATTTCATAACTCCCTTCGTAGGTACACTATCAAATCCGTTCACATTGTTTGAAATCTTATAATTTTTACCTAAAACTTTTGTCTGAAACAATTTTTGATAATATAAACTATTACTGCAAAGGGTGGAAATAACCAGGATACTAAGACAAAAGTCGTTAATTTTTTTTAGTAAATATATTATCAAATCCATTTAATTTATGATAAAACGCCTAAACTTTATCTAAAAATTTTGTCTGAAACAATTTTAGATTAAAAGAACCATTACCGTAAAAACAGAGGTTGAAATTAAAATAATTCGAACTTCCTCAGTATATAATTCGTCAGAATTATTTAATACCCACGTTAATATTATCTTAAACATTTTTCCAAAAACATTTATAAGATCACGTATTAGTGCAAGGGGAGAAAAATAGTGTTTGAAGATCTAAAATAATTGCATAGCTACCTTAATAGGCATAATATGAAATTCATTAAGTCATTCAATGCTGGATGCATTAAGTTAAAAACTTGCGAAATATTTTCGCTGTATGGAGAAAATGTTCAATCGATGTTTTCTGAATATTGGCGAACATATAGGATGTTATGTGGGATACGTTAAGTTCTTAAAATGTTCCAGGTGTTTATAGAAGTTTACAAAATATTTACAGAGTAAATAGGTACTTCGAAATCTACCTACGCCTGTAGGCTGTGCTGAAAGGGATTCTTTTTAACTGTGTCCATAAGTTTAACGTCACCTTCCGCAATCCGCACGGAGTTGCTGTTGCAGATGGAATGTAATGACGGTGAATGATGTGTGAGAGGTCCAGAGGTCTGGCGTGGCCGCCATGAACCAGAAACACCGCTAGCGTGTTTGGGCGACGCCGACAAATGGCGGCAATACGTGTGACTTCTCTTGCTTCTGAGACTCCTATTACAATAAGCTAGATTAAAACTGCACTGCAGCTAATAATCTTCTTCAAGCGGTGTACCAACGCTGGTTTATTTTCAAATCTCAAGTTAACCGCGTTGAAACATCTGGAATAAACTGGTTCTCAAGTAATTTTTGTAACAAGAATCTCTTGACTCAGAATATTTACGTTTTTTTTAATGTAATGTGTTTTTAATTTAGAATGAAGACAGTGGGTGCTAGGTTCCAAGCTCAATGTTAACTTGCAGCCAGGAGAGAAAACAAAATTTCATTTCATTCATGGGAAGTGGGGAGTGTGTGTGATAGAACCACTTTGCCCGTTCTTTGCTTTAAAAATATTTCCTTTCATAGGTGGAAATTAAAAAAAAATTATTTTTAAGGATTTTAGCAGGGAAGTAGAATTATTTCCCCCCATCCAACCCCCTTGCGTTCGACCCTGCATGTAACATGGCTGTGTGGAAACGTGGGAACCAGTTTTCGTGGCAGGGTGATACTGCTACGGTTTAACCCTGCCTTCCGCGGTATCACTCGACAATTGACACGACTGGGAACCGAAAATTAGGACCTTTGATTCACTTGCAAAAATTCATAAAATGATTTTTTTTTTTTTTTTTTTTTTTTTTTTTTTTTTTTTTTTTTTTTTTTTTAGAAAATGTTAGGGTTCTTTCTTTTATTTTACCATCACAAACGAGCCAAACACAACACGTTCATTCAGCTAGCTAATTTTGACATGAATTGCCGACAAGAATACCAATGTCTTTAATTTCGGGTTGGGTGTTACTTCAGCTGAGGATTGCACACCACTCAAAACTCGTGCGCTATAAAAGCTACAGAGTTGAAGTAAATATATCTTAGTAGAGTGGACTTTGCTCGTCGTCGATACGATACGTATGATTCACCCGGTTAACATTTGCAGTGATGACGTAATGAGCGTAGGTTGAGAGCTTCGAATTAAAGTTAGTGAGAGCTGTGACTCCGTAAGTTATATACCGAATTGCGTGATTTTAACTTTAATTTGTTGGTGAGTGGTGCTAGTTGAGTGGAATAACTATAAAATTTCTAACTTTGGTTTTGAAGCCATTAATCTCAAAACACCTAAACAAAAACAGTTTATGTTGGATAAAAGAAGGAAAACAAGCGAAATCGCTGGAGAAGAAGAAATTAAAAGGGCAGAGAAGTGGCGCAGGTATCGAATGAGGCAAAACGTAGCCGAGAGAAATGAGCCAGTGGGGCAAAACGAGCCTCCAAACGAGGCGCGAATTTGCTTTCGAGCGAGCCTCAGCCGTCTACCTCGCGAGAAGCGACAGGAAATGCAGAAAATTGTTTGGTAATGGACGTGGATATGCTCTCTGATGATTCTGGTGTTGATATGTAGTCAGTTAAGCCGGTGGTTGTAAACTATAGGCCCCGTTTGTCGCAGTTTGGTCCCGCAATGTTTCTTGTTTCGCCGCCCGACCGTCATGCTAGACGTCCATTGAATTCATGTCAAAATTAAAGCAACATCAATTTTGTTAAATTATTTTGTTCTTTTCATACACAACATTCACGCCCAGCGCGATGAAAATCCATGAATCAAGCCCTGGCGGCTGTAGTACAAAATACAGCCTGCCCAAGAATTTTGTTATTTGTTTCTTGATGTGATATTGGGTACTTTTTTCGCGAAACATATAATGGCTTAAAAGTACAACTGTGTTTAATTATTTATTTGTTCAAACAGACATCCAGTTTCACCGTGTTGTCGAGTGTTTGGAATGAACACACCATTTTTTGTTAATTACTTCTCAGTTATGATTGGTGTGACTGCCTTGACATTTTGATAAGGAGTGCAAAAAATATCACAGTCTGCACTACTGAATTAACTTTACATAGAAGTGGAACGCAATTATTTTCCACTGTATTTTTGAAATTACTGTATGTTTTTTCTTCCTGAATGTGTCCCTATGTTTACGACACAAGGTAGGAGAAGTAGACCATATAAATCTCCAACGCTTATAATAAACCTAACTTACGTACGTGTTCTTGATTAAGTACTGGCTATTAAGTAACACTAAAAGGAATTATCCTGCAATTTTCAAAGTTTACTGCGATTTCTAGTGTGAAATATATTACTTCGAAATAACAAATCAAATGACATGGTAATAAACATGAGATTTTATTTTCTTGTGGTTAAATTGCTTCATACGTAATTGGTTATTTAGGTGCAAAATAATATTCCGACTCTTAATCAACCTAAATTTGGTCTCCATAAGAGTAGTATAGGATAGGGCATCCGGGGACTGGCGCTGGCGCGTGGATTGTGATTGTCGGTCCGCCATCTTGGATTGTAACGTCACGGCGGCCATCTTGGATGAGTGTAACGGGACATAGCGTAACGGGACAAGTTTGACCTTGACCTTTGACCCTCAAAATTCGCCAAAATTGGGCAAAAATTGCCCAAAATTCCACAAAATTCGTCAAAATTTACATTTCTGTGAAAAAAATTCCGCCAAAAATTCTCAAAAAATTCCACAATTTAAAAATCAGGATTTCGAAAATCCTCAAAAGTCGTTTTGTCCTAGAAAGAACCCAAATTCCTAAAAGCGGCTTAAAACTCCTAAGAGCTAGCCGCTCTAAGCCGCAGAGGTCATGACCTTGAAAATTAGGATGCCATGACAGCCATATTGGATGATGACGTCACCGTTGCAATTTTCGTTACGGCCGCCATCTTTAAAATCTTGATTTATTATCCGATTTTAATGAAATTTTTTTTAAAATTAATAAAATAATTCAATTAATAAAAATTTAATAAAAAATATTTAAAAATCATACATTAACGACACGGAACTCGGAGTCCTCAGTTCGAACCCGACGAGCGCAAAAAAAAAATAAAAATGGCGACCGATCCTTCCCCCCGTGGTGACTTTTGGCAGACTGACTCCCACCACTTTTTTTCAAAGCATATATATCGTCACCTAGTATGACATCATGTCCGCCATCTTGTCTTCGTTGCTGGAGACCACCATCTTGTTTTCGTCGGCGAGAGTGCACTGACGCCATGTTAGTTTAGTTCTTATCCGCTAGAGTGCAGTAATCATTTATTACTGTGACACCCGCCATCTTGAAATTCGGCCGCCATCTTGAAAATCCGTAATTATTTAGCTAGAAATTCGGGAAAAGTTCCAAAATTCATTAAATAAATCACTCATTAACTTACATATCGATTCGATCCGCTCCTGTCCTTGGTTCGATACCCGATCGATACAAAACAACTTTAATTAAAAAAATACTAAAAAAAGTGTTAGGTTTGAGAAACTAAAAACACCACAAGTTCTTTTAAAAAAAAAAATTTATTACATAAATTCAATACACTACTACAAGTACAAAAAAAACACTGACAAATTACCAAAGCCTTTTGGATACCTCGATTCAAACAGTCTTCTTGTTGTATGGTACTACAATTGTGTATTACATAATCCCGTAATTTCAAGTTTTTGATCTTCTCACAGTACGTGCAGTCGGGTGATGGAACACCGCTGGATGCTCCTTCCTTCATCAATGCCACTGGAACTGTTGACAACCATTGTAACACTGCTGACATGCTAACTTCTGAAGCCTTTGAGGTCTGCTCTGCGGAAGATGTTGCACGCGTCGAACTCTCCTACTGTGCTGAGAGAGCAGGTGTAGCTGTAGACATCGTTGTCGTCGTGCTCTGCACTGATGATGGTAGACCTTCGATCCAGGTTGGTATATATAGTGGTAATGATGCCATCGAGTTCTCAAGAATAGCTAGATACCGGTCTATTATGTTATACAAGTCTAACTATCCGATCCGTTCATTACCGCAGCCAGAGACGGACTGAAGTCCATATCACCAGGGTCTCACTTATATAGACTCATCAGTCGGTACAACACATGAGTCAAAACAAGATCCATGTTCATTATACTCACACTTAACTTTCTCGGAGCATTTTTTATAATGAAGATGTAAGCTATCAAGACGTGAAATTAGTTTTTTGCACTTATTGCACTGAAATTGTATTCTTTTAACATTATTAGAAAAACTGCTTCTTTCATGTCTGCGAGCATTTGAGGTGATAGTAAATGATGCGTCACAGTATTTGCACTGACGCAATGTATGCTCTTCATTAGTTGAAGAATCCATTGCCGACGATGAAACTTCGGATGATGGTGGTATCACATCTGTTGAAATCTCCTCTAATGTTGACGCCGTCGTTGCCAACGGGATCTGCACCTTCTCCATCGTAGCTGTCGTCAAGGTTCCCGTAGACGATGGTACAACCTCCGAGTTCGACATTAAAGACGGTAAAGATGCCATCGAGGTCTCAAGAACAGCTAATTGACACGACTTATGCACCAGAAGAAACAAACTAGGTGATCCTTACACCGCCGACGTCAGTAACAAACTGAGCGTCCTGCTGTCTAGTACTCGCTTATATACATGCACCGTATGGAATAATACGCTAGTCAAATCAAGAACCATTTACAATAATACTAAAGTCAAATCTACAAATTAAAAAAGAGGATCATTTGATCGAAAAAAATTATCGATCTCTCCAATATACGCCAGGCTCCAAAAGCTACAATTCACGTCATCAGATCCATCTACATTTTGCTCCTATGCTTCAATTGACCATTAGCTGCAAGTGCTCCAACAGCTCCATCAGCTTCAACACGTAATGTACGCAATGTACGCGCAATACATGCAATTTACACGCAATAAATGTAATATTTACACAGTACACACAGGAAACGGAACGTACACACAGTACACACAGGAAACGGAACGTACACACAGTACACACAGGAAACGGATCGTACACACAGTACACACAGGAAACGGAACGTACACACAGTACACACACAGGAAACGGAACGTACACACAGTACACACAGGAAACGGAACGTACACACAGTACACACAGGAAACGGAACATACACACAGTACACACAGGAAACGGAACGTACACACAGTACACACAGGAAACGGAACGTACACACAGTACACACAGGAAACGGAACGTACACACAGTACACACAGGAAACGTAATGATCACACATACAGTAGCGGAAACACACACAGGCTTAGTTGGAAATCAGAATACAAGAAATAAAAACATTAAATTTTTACTTTCAATATTTTATTACTTCTCAACATTACACAAATACAAGTAAAAGAAGCCATTATTGTATGTAGCCAGCTTTCCTCAGTTCTTTGAGTATGAAGGATATTTCTTTGATGCACGTATAGTTTCCTGCACAAAGCGAGCCATGTAGAAGTCTTAGCCGGTCAACCAATATGTTTGGATCTTTCCATGATGTGTAATCAATCTCTTCTACCACCATCTTACTTGCTTGTTTATTATAAATACTTTTAATATCACAATCATCCCAGTGATCATAATAAGCATTATCAGATTTATTTATTATAACACGACGTTTCCATCGTTTCGGTCTCAGGACATCGCCACATTCTTCGATCTTGTCAGCTCTAGGTGCTTCATCACAGTCTATGCCTTTGTCAACAGCCTCAGAGTCACTGTAACAATCACTGTAGAAGACATCCTCTTCACCCAGATTACCGTATGAATTCGCTATCGATGATGTCGAAGTGTCTTCATCGTCTTCATGCTTCCTTTTTAGGAGTCCATCATTTTTACAAAGAATGGAGGATCTACTGAATATAGGCTTGAATGTGTTCTCACTTTTCACGGTGATGATACTTCCATTAGTTTCAGTCTTCCCGAAGCCATTAGCATCCTTCAATTTATGTTCTTCCTCACGATCGGGTGAGCTAATACCATCACGCTCAGGACAAGGAAAATTATTGTCATAATGCAGATCACTCTTTTTTAGTCTAGTGGATCCATCGGTGTCCTCTATGCCGTAAGTAGTCTTGACTTTACATGTTCTACCATGTCTTTTTAAGCTGTCAATTCGTGTTAACAACCTGCTACAACGATTACAGCTTAACATGTTGCGTAGTGGGTTTCTAGCACAATCATTCTTCTCATGACGTCTAGCATTCCTTCTCATGATAAAATCCTTGCCACAGTATCTACAGCGGCTTCCTTCCGATTCAGCTATAGATAACAAACCACGATCCATGGTAGCTTCTGTGACTAATGTTAGATACAAACTGCCAGTTTTCTCCATTTGGAACCATTTCTTAAATAGAGTTTTTGAAATATTTCATCAGCGAGAGTTAAGTTATCTAAAGCAAAGCAAATTGATGCAAGTAGTTCCGGCTGTCGTCAACAGATGGCGCCACGTGTTGCTTGCAGGTAAATAATATATATATTTCATTAATGTGGGATGCGTAACGCTCACTATCGATCGCAAAGGGAGGTTGGCTTCGATAGTATCCAAGGAGAAAAAAGTTCGTCCTTCCTGCTAGTGCTTCTCAGATTTCTCACGGTCCACAATCTTGGATTGTGACGTCACGGCAGCCATCTTGGATGGTTGTGACCTTGACCTTTGACCTTGACCTTTGACCGAAACCGCAGGAATGATCGCAAGCACACGGATTAACCATCAAAATATTGATAAGAATAATCAGGAGCACACAGAGAAAACCATCAAAATATTGATAAGAATAATCAGGAGCACACGGAGAAAACCTCCACAAGTTTTCTTTGATATCATTAAAATACAAAAAAATAAAAATTAATAAAAAATAAAAAAAAACGAAAAAAAAAAAATTCAAACATTCTGGCTTGTACCAGAACTGTATCTTTGCTCAACAATGAGAAGTTCACAAGCTAGCAGAATGTTTGAATTTTTTTTCGTTTTTTTTTTATTTTTTATTAATTTTTATTTTTTTGTATTTTAATGATATCAAAGAAAACTTGTGGCGGTTTTCTCCGTGTGCTCCTGATTATTCTTATCAATATTTTGATGGTTAATCCGTGTGCTTGCGATCATTCCTGCGGTTTCGGTCAAAGGTCAAGGTCACAACCATCCAAGATGGCTGCCGTGACGTCACAATCCAAGATTGTGGACCGTGAGAAATCTGAGAAGCACTAGCAGGAAGGACGAACTTTTTTCTCCTTGGATACTATCGAAGCCAACCTCCCTTTGTGATCGATAGTGAGCGTTCCGCATCCCACATTAATGAAATATATATATTATTTACCTGCAAGCAACACGTGGCGCCATCTGTTGACGACAGCCGGAACTACATGCTTCAATTTGCTTTGCTTTAGATAACTTAACTCTCGCTGATGAAATATTTCAAAAACTCTATTTAAGAAATGGTTCCAAATGGAGAAAACTGGCAGTTTGTATCTAACATTAGTCACAGAAGCTACCATGGATCGTGGTTTGTTATCTATAGCTGAATCGGAAGGAAGCCGCTGTAGATACTGTGGCAAGGATTTTATCATGAGAAGGAATGCTAGACGTCATGAGAAGAATGATTGTGCTAGAAACCCACTACGCAACATGTTAAGCTGTAATCGTTGTAGCAGATTGTTAACACGAATTGACAGCTTAAAAAGACATGGTAGAACATGTAAAGTCAAGACTACTTACGGCATAGAGGACACCGATGGATCCACTAGACTAAAAAAGAGTGATCTGCATTATGACAATAATTTTCCTTGTCCTGAGCGTGATGGTATTAGCTCACCCGATCGTGAGGAAGAACATAAATTGAAGGATGCTAATGGCTTCGGGAAGACTGAAACTAATGGAAGTATCAACACCGTGAAAAGTGAGAACACATTCAAGCCTATATTCAGTAGATCCTCCATTCTTTGTAAAAATGATGGACTCCTAAAAAGGAAGCATGAAGACGATGAAGACACTTCGACATCATCGATAGTGAATTCATACGGTAATCTGGGTGAAGAGGATGTCTTCTACAGTGATTTTTACAGTGACTCTGAGGCTGTTGACAAAGGCATAGACTGTGATGAAGCACCTAGAGCTGACAAGATCGAAGAATGTGGCGATGTCCTGAGACCGAAACGATGGAAACGTCGTGTTATAATAAATAAATCTGATAATGCTTATTATGATCACTGGGATGATTGTGATATTAAAAGTATTTATAATAAACAAGCAAGTAAGATGGTGGTAGAAGAGATTGATTACACATCATGGAAAGATCCAAACATATTGGTTGACCGGCTAAGACTTCTACATGGCTCGCTTTGTGCAGGAACTATCCGTGCATCAAAGAAATATCCTTCATACTCAAAGAACTGAGGAAAGCTGGCTACATACAATAATGGCTTCTTTTACTTGTATTTGTGTAATGTTGAGAAGTAATAAAATATTGAAAGTAAAAATTTAATGTTTTTATTTCTTGTATTCTGATTTCCAACTAAGCCTGTGTGTGTTTCCGCTACTGTATGTGTGATCATTACGTTTCCTGTGTGTACTGTGTGTACGTTCCGTTTCCTGTGTGTACTGTGTGTACGTTCCGTTTCCTGTGTGTACTGTGTGTATGTTCCGTTTCCTGTGTGTACTGTGTGTACGTTCCGTTTCCTGTGTGTACTGTGTGTACGTTCCGTTTCCTGTGTGTACTGTGTGTACGTTCCGTTTCCTGTGTGTGTACTGTGTGTACGTTCCGTTTCCTGTGTGTACTGTGTGTACGTTCCGTTTCCTGTGTGTACTGTGTGTACGTTCCGTTTCCTGTGTGTACTGTGTGTACGTTCCGTTTCCTGTGTGTACTGTGTAAATATTACATTTATTGCGTGTAAATTGCATGTATTGCGCGTACATTGCGTACATTACGTGTTGAAGCTGATGGAGCTGTTGGAGCACTTGCAGCTAATGGTCAATTGAAGCATAGGAGCAATATGTAGATGGATCTGATGACGTGAATTGTAGCTTTTGGAGCCTGGCGTATATTGGAGAGATCGATATTTTTTTTCGATCAAATGATCCTCTTTTTTAATTTGTAGATTTGACCTTAGTATTATTGTAAATGGTTCTTGATTTGACTAGCGTATTATTCCATACGGTGCATGTATATAAGCGAGTCCTAGACAGCAGGACGCTCAGTTTGTTACTGACGTCGGCGGTGTAAGGATCACCTAGTTTGTTTCTTCTGGTGCATAAGTCGTGTCAATTAGCTGTTCTTGAGACCTCGATGGCATCTTTACCGTCTTTAACGTCGAACTCGGAGGTTGTACCATCGTCTACGGGAACCTTGATGACAGCTACGATGGAGAAGGTGCAGATCCCGTTGGCAACGACGGCGTCAACATTGGAGGAGATTTCAACAGATGTGATACCACCATCATCCGAAGTTTCATCGTCGGCAATGGATTCTTCAACTAATGAAGAGCATACATTGCGTCAGTACAAATACTGTGACGCATCATTTACTATCACCTCAAATGCTCGCAGACATGAAAGAAGCAGTTGTTCTAATAATGTTAAAAGAATACAATTTCAGTGCAATAAGTGCAAAAAACTAATTTCACGTCTTGATAGCTTACATCTTCATTATAAAAAATGCTCCGAGAAAGTTAAGTGTGAGTATAATGAACATGGATCTTGTTTTGACTAATGTGTTGTACCGACTGATGAGTCTATATAAGTGAGACCCTGGTGATATGGACTTCAGTCCGTCTCTGGCTGCGGTAATGAACGGATCGGATAGTTAGACTTGTATAACATAATAGACCGGTATCTAGCTATTCTTGAGAACTCGATGGCATCATTACCACTATATATACCAACCTGGATCGAAGGTCTACCATCATCAGTGCAGAGCACGATGACAACGATGTCTACAGCTACACCTGCTCTCTCAGCACAGTAGGAGATTTCGACGCGTGCAACATCTTCCGCAGAGCAGACCTCAAAGGCTTCAGAAGTTAGCATGTCAGCAGTGTTACAATGGTTGTCAACAGTTCCAGTGGCATTGATGAAGGAAGGAGCATCCAGCGGTGTTCCATCACCCGACTGCACGTACTGTGAGAAGATCAAAAACTTGAAATTACGGGATTATGTAATACACAATTGTAGTACCATACAACAAGAAGACTGTTTGAATCGAGGTATCCAAAAGGCTTTGGTAATTTGTCAGTGTTTTTTTTGTACTTGTAGTAATGTATTGAATTTATGTAATAAAATTTTTTTTTAAAAGAACTTGTGGTGTTTTTAGTTTCTCAAACCTAACACTTTTTTTAGTATTTTTTTAATTAAAGTTGTTTTGTATCGATCGGGTATCGAACCAAGGACAGGAGCGGATCGAATCGATATGTAAGTTAATGAGTGATTTATTTAATGAATTTTGGAACTTTTCCCGAATTTCTAGCTAAATAATTACGGATTTTCAAGATGGCGGCCGAATTTCAAGATGGCGGGTGTCACAGTAATAAATGATTACTGCACTCTAGCGGATAAGAACTAAACTAACATGGCGTCAGTGCACTCTCGCCGACGAAAACAAGATGGTGGTCTCCAGCAACGAAGACAAGATGGCGGACATGATGTCATACTAGGTGACGATATATATGCTTTGAAAAAAAGTGGTGGGAGTCAGTCTGCCAAAAGTCACCACGGGGGGAAGGATCGGTCGCCATTTTTATTTTTTTTTTGCGCTCGTCGGGTTCGAACTGAGGACTCCGAGTTCCGTGTCGTTAATGTATGATTTTTAAATATTTTTTATTAAATTTTTATTAATTGAATTTTTTTATAAATTTAAAAAAAAATTCATTAAAATCGGATAATAAATCATTATTTTATAGATGGCGGCCGTAACGAAAATTGCAACGGTGACGTCATCATCCAATATGGCTGTCATGGCATCGTAATTTTCAAGGTCATGACCTCTGCGGCTTAGAGCGGCTAGCTCTTAGGAGTTTTAAGCCGCTTTTAGGAATTTGGGTTCTTTCTAGGACAAAACGACTTTTGAGGATTTTCGAAATCCTGATTTTTAAATTGTGGAATTTTTTGAGAATTTTTGGCGGAATTTTTTTCACAGAAATGTAAATTTTGACGAATTTTGTGGAATTTTGGGCAATTTTTGCCCAATTTTGGCGAATTTTGAGGGTCAAAGGTCAAGGTCAAACTTGTCCCGTTACGCTATGTCCCGTTACACTCATCCAATATGGCCGCCGTGACGTTACAATCCAAGATGGCGGACCGACAATCACAATCCACGCGCCAGCGCCAGTCCCCGGATGCCCTATCCTATACTACTCATAAGGACATAGCCTTTCTAAGTTAAGGGAATAGTACTGAAAATATTAATCTTTTATTTGTGTTTTGATTTATTGTTTCAAATCAAATAATAAATAAAACATGAGTAGCTAATTATTGTTTTAAATGATTTTACAAATTTAACAAGCAATTATTTAAAGGTTTTGATAAGCGTAATGACTAATTCTTATTTAAAATCCTAGAGTGAACAAAGAGCATGCAATCGTGTAGTTTTCAATTTAGAGTTAAGCAAACCTTTTTTATTTTTTTTGTTTAATAGTCTATTGTAGAATATAATTTGTAAAATATTTTTAAAAAATCTGTTAAATAAATAAAAAAAAACTGCATTTTTTTACGAAAACATAATTATCCTTAATGTATTATTGATGTCCAAAAGAATTGTTTAACGGTAACAGCTACACACAAATGATTTAACAAAAACTGTGTAAAACATAATACTAGCTAGGACTGAAATATAAATTGGCATTAAATAGTACTTATTGTATTTTAAAAGTTGTGTGTACATATATACGCACGTTAGAAGTATTACTTTTATTTGATTTAAGACACTGAACATTTAGAAATTTCCTGTAACAAAATTAATTAAATTAATACTCAGTATTTAATATTAATATAAACATATGAAAAAAATAATTATATTATTTATTAAGATAATCGAGATAAAATTTATTTAATAATGAAACTCAATAAATATGCTGAATGTTCATTCTTATTTATGTTTTAATTATTTAATAAATAATAATGATATAATTTATCATTTTTAATGCAAATAAATTTTAAGTACGAGAACATAACATTACTTATATTAATACATTTGAAAATATTATTTAAAAGTTTATGAATCATACTTAAATTACTGATATCAACAATAATAATGTTTTTAATTATATGGACCAATATTCAATATAAATCACTAAACTTATAAACGCGACTCACACGTAGTTTCGCACCCACCTCTATAATTCACTACTGGAGCAGCTACGTTGACTAAAGAATAATTAAATTTTCAATGCGAAATGTTAAAATATAATGAAACGTCTCCGATAAAAACGAAAAGACGAAAAAAAATACTAAACCTTGGATTGGACCTGATTTTTTTACAAGGAGGTTTATTAAAATACCGCCACCTTGTTTAAATTAATTTATAAGTTAATTCTATATAGTTTTTGCACACGTTATATGACCATAAATTATTAATTATTAAAATATAGTTGTTTTTGATAAAGTTTTTTTACCAATGTAAATTAATGGAGATTCATTTCTAACAAATGTAAGTAAGTAAATATTACTATAAGTAAAAATAGATTATACAAGCCTATCTAGTATGAAATAATCAATCCAATAGACTAAGCTATGTATATATTAAATATTAGTATAGCAATACGATAAAAAATAAAATGCATTTATATATTTGCTTAAAGGACGATTTGTACAATTCTAGAAATCTGTAATAAAAAAAACTTTTACACTGCCGAGTGTTGAGCCACTTTTTTAGCTTATTAAGCACGCATTATAACCACTGCTATTGAAATCCTAAGAAAAGATTGTATATATAATAATGTATTATAATGGTTGTAATACCGATATACTAAGGTTACATAAATCTTTAAATTACTCTTCACTATTACTCTTTTAATTCACCAAATATATAGTTTCACTATCATAAATTTTCATTCGGCCCACCAATACGTTTGGTATGTCCCTTAATTTTTTTTGAAAGTGACTATACATTGGTTTATGTTCATACACACACTTGGGTCCGCCATATTCCCTGTGAAAATTTCGTTGAATGGTGCGCGCGCATTTTAAAAAATTTACTCTCATTTTTTTTTCGATAACGCGCCTAAAAGAGTATAACTTAAAAAAATTACAAACTTTAAAATATAATTTTATTAATAATTTAATACAAAAATAGAAACTGTGTATATACATACACATACACACACAGGAAACTACGCTCGTAATGAATGGTTTAATCATCTAGAACACTCTCGCCCGAAGAATGTATAAATAAATGAAGAGAACGAGTGTGCGACTGAGGACCGGTTACTGCAGGAGCGGAAGAAACCATCCCAGCCGGCAGTGCTGGGCGGGGCCGGCTGCAGAGCGATAACTCAGGCGCGCCTCCACGCGGACATGCGCGAGGAGAAGACAGCCTCCAGGACGAGCGCTCAGCCCGCTTTTGGTCGTGGGCGGGGCGGAGCGGCTTCTTCCAGATGGGCTGCGACTCGACTGACAGCTCTGCGTGTTAAATAAAGTGACGTTTCCATTTCGGAGTGTCTCGAGAGGTTAGATACCATGTCATAAAATTCACCGATAAAAAAAATATATTCGATTAAGAATATGTATGAACTCTACACATGGAGTTGAAAAAAAAAATTTTTTGATTAATTTTTATACAAAAGTTACCAGTGGTTTTAGTTCTTAGTTTCTTTGTACATATAAATTTTTGTGTTGCGTAGTTTTGCGCAATTTTAAAATTTATTATAAAATAGGGTTCTTTCGGTTCTGTGTAAATGTTTCCGTAATTTTTTTTTTGCAGTGAAAATTGAAAAATATTACTAAGAGTTTGAAAGTTTTTCTCAAGTCATATATTTTTTTATTTATTCATATAATGTGCGAATAATTAATCCCAATGCGGATTTCGTATCATGGAAAAATTGCAAAATGTAAAATTTTTCATGTAACTTAAAATCCCGAACTCTATGACATAATTCGTAATCTTAAATGGTATAATAAGTCTGTATTTGCTATTTTTAATCACCTGAATGAAAACATAACATTTATGGTTTTACGTCAGTATTTTTCGAACACCCTAGTTTTTTAAGCTAAATGTTCCAATGTATTGCCGGTAAGTGGCAACATATTGATGTTATTTTTGACTGGCTGGAATTGAGCAATTATGTTTGTAGATATTTGCAGTTATATAAAATTTTGTGCGTGCAATCTATTCCTTGCATAATTAATTTTCAACAAAATAATTTTAAGTCTTATCAGAAGACAAATTATAAACGAACATGTCCTGAAAATTATAATGCAGTAACGATTGTTTGACGTTACATGAGTCAAACTTCACGGAAAAGGTGTCTGTGAATAAGTGAAAAATGAGTAGGAAAAAATTACTTAAAAATAATTATTTTACGTGTCAACTGACTATTGTAAATCTAAAATTATATTTTAAAAATCTATATAACAAACTCTGTTTTGAACAAGCGTCTTTTTAAGTATCAAAGCAAGAATAGAGATGGAAAGTTAATGTTGCGTGTTCAATGGAAACGTGTTTGAGACTATAAGTATATCATATTTGTAAGGAAATGAAAAATATCTTGGTGTTTAGAGTAATGTGGATGTTCTTAGGGCCATGTTTTATTATGAAAAAAATTAAAGTGCTTTTAATCATTCCGTAAAAAGAAACAAATTAGTTTCGTGCAGTTTTAAAATTTAATCATCAGAAAATGTATTTTAAGAACTTTGATTATTTCGCAACATTATCAACGAATTAGCCAAGAATGTAGCCACGCAGCGTGCTAGGTGTCATCATGGTTAAAAGTTGAACTCGCATTCGGGAACATACAGGTTCGATTCCCGAAATAATTTCTGTCATGGGTGAGTTAAGTAATATTTATAAAATAAATATGAAAAGTGTAACTCTTCAGTTGTATATATTTCTTCACAATTGAGATCGTGTGGGTGTGAATAAATTTTATTATGAAAATCCTGTTGCTAATTATTTATTTATGTGTTAAGCAAGAGAGATAAAATACCATCTATCCTCGTTTATGCAGTAGACCGCTTCATTGCAGAGTGAAAATAACGCCACATAACGAAATGTAATCGCAATGACAAACGACGCATATGCCTAGCGATCAGTTAGTTACCTCAGGAACAGCAACAAGATGCACGATTAGAAGCCTTTACGATCATTAACCCTTGAAGTGCAAAAAGCGAATATTTGTAACTAGTTGATCCTGTATAATTGGCAGGTTGGATAGGTATCACGTGATATTTTAGGTCAATTATATTCTCGTTAACGAGTGCCAAGCTGGTATCACTTCTCACATTTAATCTTTGCATGTCACACAAACTCTCTGATTTATAGTCACGTCAAACAAAATTCTTTCTCTAAGTAAGTTATTATTAAATTGGTTAAAAGTAAGTTATGTGACTTTTTGATCGTAAGGTAGACTTCTTTGAGTAAGTGCTACTTATAAAATATTATTGTTTTATATACATTACGATTTATATTCAAATGCCTAAATATAACATTTATTTTTCACGTATTAATGGCTATTTTTTGCTCAAGTGTGCAATGTCTTATGTACATAACTCACTTAGAAAGACAAGCTATGAAATGATAAAAAAATTAAGAAGAGTGCAATCCTGGCCCTATTTGAATACAATAATTTAGATACAAATCGAAAGCAGCTTCCTACAATATTACAAATATGAAGACTTAGTTGTTTTTTTTTTGTATGAACTTGGGAAGGCCACTTGTCAAATGAGCCAAAACATCAACCTGTAACCTCAAGTGTTGCAGAAAAGTGGCGAAAGGCAAGAAAACCCATGAAAACAGGAGTAATTTGAGGAAAATGCCCCACATATGTCCGAATCGCGACGGTGCCAATGACGCAACTCAGACCACTGACGCAAAAAGTGAGGCCGCGGGTGTGTGCGATAAATAATTCAAGTTAAAATGAGAACAACCAACAACTTTTCATTCTTATCTGGAAAGCAAAACTTTTTTTTTTGCTAGAGTAAATCTAAACAGTAATATAATTTGCTGATTGTAGTATAGGGGGTATCGAAACGGAGCCGGCGGGTTTCTGTACAATGCCATTGACCACTGCGCCTCGTCGCTGACTGGACGAGTGATGTTAAAATACCATCAAACTATACTTAAATATTTTGAAAAAGATTTTTCTCTCTGCCTAGAGCCCACTCAGGCGAGATATTTAAGGAAGTTGAAAGGGCCTCCTATTGGCTTCTATTCACACAGTTTAAGCCAACTCGGTTAGGCCACGACTCAGACCTTGTGAGTTAAATAAAATAGATCACCCGCAGGAATTTATCTATCCTTTAAAAATTGGCATATTAAGGTAGCGCGTTTAAAACATTTGCAAACAAGCACAACTGTTGTGATTCATCGTTTATTTCGCTGCTTTATTTTTCATTTAGACGCTAAGCAAATGAGTTGTTCCAAACCGATGAAGCAATGGGCACGTCGGCAACGAATTTATTTCCTTGATGGATATGTTTCTCGTCCGCACGATAGCATTTCTCGTAAAGGTCGATTAATATTTTTTTCCCCCATGCGGGCTCTTACACGTGTTCGAGGCTAAACAAATCGGTGTTCGAACGTGTGGCGCGGCTGCGAAGATCGTGTTCCCGCGATGTGAAGCCACCGCCAAAGCGAGGGCACGTCCCGAAGGTATCGCGGTGAGAGAAACAAAAAAATAAAAGAGAATAATAAATAAACATGTGTCCGAGTATCTGATTGGGCGAGAGCGTGGCGTGGCCGCGGGCGAGCCTACCGCGTGCGCCGAGGCGGGGAATTGATGACCGGCCGCGGCAGTGTGATCGGCGACCTTCGTCGTCCTAGCGCGAGTGCAGCCGCAATCGAACGCGAACAGAATATCTCGCTTCCGAACCAGTCGTGTGGTCGTCACGTCGGTGACGCGTCGATGCAAGACAGAATTTTTGCCCAGTAGAAACAGTTTCTGCTTCCACCGCTTTCTTGGGCGAGGCGCCACAGAAACGCGCGTCAGATTTACTGATGTGAAAACATCTTAACTCTCGGTGTACGGCACTTCGTAGGAGTAATTTCACTAAAATGTAACGGAAGTCGATGAACGGGGTAGTATATGAAAAAAAAGTATTTCCGGGGACTGGAGTCGGAGTAAGGTGCGAGTTGCCGGTCCGCCATCTTGTATTGTGACGTTACGGCTGCCATCTTGTATGACCTTGACCTTTAACATTTCCCTTCAAAATTTGACCAAAATTGCCAAACATTCGCCAAAACCCGCCAAAATTTCCAGTTTTTTTGGAAAAACCTTTTCGCCGAAAATCTAAAATAAAAATAGAAAATTAAAAATTACTTTTTTGAGGGGGGAAACTCACAAAAAATTCAAAAATTTGGAATTCAGAAAATCTTAAGAGACTTTAATCCTCCCATGAGCAAGCCGCCATAAGCCGCCGAGATCATGAACTTGGCATTAAGGATGTTATAGCCGCCAGTTTAAAAGTAAATACGTCACCGTTGCACTTTCAGTTACGACCACCATGTTGAACCTCCGTAGTGTTTTCCTATTTTAATGGGCGAAATATTAAAATTAATAAAACACTAATTATTAATTTTTTTAATAAAAACATTCTGCCATTTTCAAATTAATGTTCACCATCTTAAAAAAATCCTTAGATTTTAAACACTTTTTGAAAACAATTTTAATTAAATAAAACATTATTAAAATACTTTTATAAAAAGGGGGTTGTCTGTAAAGTCAGTTTACAGAAGATAATTTTAAGTGATAACGTCATAAGAAAACATTTATGGAAAATTGCATACTTTTGAATTTTCAAATAATTACAGTTTTTGCCAATTTAATTTAAAAATAATTTCTTTAAATATAATCACAAACAGTTAGTTATAGAAATAAACTGAAATCAAATCAATGTCAACAAATTGTTAATTTGAAATGATGAAATTGGATAAATAAATCAAATTTTTTAAATTTCTGCTTTTAAAAAGCCCGCCTTAACCTGTTTGATATTATAGAAGATTTTCTGGCACGGTGATTGGCCGGTTCTTGCAAGCTCGGCTCAGGTGGAACGTGACAATGAGTCATGCTTTTTCGTGCGTGCAGCCGGCGTACATCAATTTATAAGACGTTATCACGTCAAAAATTATATAGAAAAAACGTACATCATTGAGTCCTCGGTTCGAACTAGGAGAGAGCAAAAAAGATGGCGACGGATCCTTCCTCCACAGAAGCCAACGACAGACTGACCTCCCATCACCAATGCCAAGGTAGATATATCACTAGAAATTACATAAACAGAAAATTGGTTGTTTAAGAAATTACTGTGACTCTTCTTTACATTATACACTTCAATATACAATAATCCCTTTTGGGATAACCATTACCATTTCTTGATCAACAATTTACTTTTCAGGTCTTTAATAAAACATATAAGTGACTATGAATTCGGTTGATCACCTTCAATTATTCACACATATTCCTTATATGATAGTTCATCGTAGTAGCTCCATACTGACCATGTTCCATTGTAAAATTTCTTAATTTCTACATGTCATATGCTAAGTCTTAAAATGTCATAGTACAGCACAAACCAGTAACATTATACATGAAATACACACTTTACGTTACCTAACCTTATTCCATAGAGTTAGTTTCCAGTATCAAACAATTTCAATAATACCTATATGGCAAACACGAACAATTTGTATAAGATGAAAAAGTAGCATAGTTATAATGCTCTAAGATAAATAAAATATCCATTGTGATTCTGGTCCTAGAGTAACTGACTGGTGTAACAGCCCAATTTAATCTACTATTAAAATACAAATTAAAATCACGGATGCATGCTTCAGTGACCACGTTTTGGCACAACATTATTATTTTTATTGCTTAAATAACGCGACGTTTGACTGTCGCGTTGCACACAACGCGCTATTGTGATTCCAACACATAGCGTCAACTACATAGAGCGAGTTCACCAGCTAATCGTCAGCGATTAAAAAAAGAATAATCTAACGTGTCTGTGAGCATGATTCCATTGACTGAAACTCAATTATGCGCTCACGAGAGTTTTGTCATGATGTTACGTCATTATTCTTGTATCAGCTTGCTTTCTGGAAAGTTTATTTATTAAATTTAATTATTTTCTGGTTATTTGAATATTTTTTAAGCCTAATAGAAGATAAACTATGCTCTTGAAAGGTTTTCTCTTTCTATAGGAAAGACTGTACCGTTAACAGAATAACTAATTGATATACTCAATTATTTTTGTACTGGGCTGGACCACTGAGTTACTTGCCTTTTCAATGCTGCAGATAATAATCTACATTTCTTGCTGGGTTTTAAGGTTTAAGGTTTTACGTCACTAGCTTATGAACATGTAGGTAATAATGAAATTTGACCCAATTTAACTTTTACCTGGTGACGTGCAACGCGTTAGGAATCGGTCAACAATCATCGTTTAAGTCCTTAAGTACAAGAATGTATAGATGCATATTGTGCTTGACGCTTAGTCGACATCGAGCTAAATAGAAACGTGTGAAGAGTGAACTGGAGGGACGGAGGAAAGCATTATTAAAGAGGGAGGGCAGTATCCCGAGCAAACAAACCTGTTCCTGGCAATGTCCACCGCGTTTTCGACTTGCATGAATTCCGTGTTTCCGTCGGGATCGCATTCGTGGAAGTTATTTGATTGAATAATCGGTGACTAACAAAATCAATTTTAAATAAAAGATATTATTATAAACTTTAATTAATTTTCTCATAAATAGAATACAAAAAAATTAAATTGTGTTGGTTTTTGTATTAATTGAAGAAAAAACCGTAGCCTATAGCTAGGGATTGGAAAAATTCGCGGTTTCAATGACCACTAGGACAGACTCCACGATTCTCCATGTACTCGGGGAACTATCAACTTGTCATTGGCTAACCGACTCGGGACACCTGTTTACTGCGATTCTTATGATTCGATACTTCTTTTGTTGAATATTTGCCATTGGCTCAGAGTCCTTCAGGTAAATTGCGGTCCAATCACTGACGCAGCATTAAGCTAAACGACTTTGGATTCCAGCCTGCCTCGAAAGGAATCCGCGAATTTTTCCGGTCTCTACCTATAGCGGTAACTTCAACAGACTGCCAGACGAGTAACTTATTGCTCGTGGAACGCGAAACTTCGGGCAGGACGCCCGGGCAACTAGCCCAGGTTAATGGGTTCTTGCAGCACGTGGAGGACGCCTCCCGGACGACTCAATTACACCAGCCGCGCCGTCGAGGGGTGGTGCGGGTTGCCCGCGGCTGCTCGGGGTCGTGCTCCTTCACGGCCAGACGCGCACACGTGCGCGCCGACCCGGGACTCCGCCACGTGTGGGCGCCCGAGATCCACCGACCCACGGTCAGACCCTGAACACTCGCCGAAACTCGACTCCCGCGTGTGCAGCTTCGCGGTCGGAATTTTTTTTAAAAAAAAATTGCCATTTTGCGGGAGTAAATACACGTTCTCGATTTTAGAGTGTTTTTAACGTAGCTGACCTCGACTAACCAAACTTTCACTTAATGTAGTTGCTATCACCTAGTCGAGAAATAAACCTATCCTCTAGGGAAAGAAACAAAGAAAGAATTTTTGCAAGGATATTTATGTAAGTAACAGATCCAACCTAACCTATATTTTACTTTTGCGATGGCAAAAAAAAAAAAACTTGTTCATGGCCACCACACGCGTAAAAATAACTGAAACTTTACACTTCAAAAATCCACTTGAGCGATAAAACTAAGAGTTCAATAATTCTTTTGAACTATAAACATCAACAATGAACTGTAAAGTGAAGGTTTACACTGGAAATTCAGAACTGTAACAAAACTGGGGCGAAAACCTGCAAAGTTTATTACAGTTGTTTGACTCTCTACTTCATTCATTATTCTCCTCCCTCCTCCACTCCTCTCCTCAAGGTTTCAAAATTTTATCATCATTTGAGCACACCGCCAATTTTTTTTCGTTTTCATTTCTATTTGATGAGTCATCTCCTCGACTTATACTGGCTGTATAGGGACGTAACTAGATGGGTTTAATCGGGACTTGTGTCCCTGGTACCGCATTTTGGGGGAGGGGGTGGAGAGATCACCAAATTGACAGAGTAATTTCTAATATATATATATATATATATATATATATATATATATATATATATATATATAATAATTCGCTCTAACGTGCATTATCCAGGCGTCTGACACGGGTTCAATGAATCTTAGGTTTCTCGAGCCACCTCCGTCTCCATCCCCACGCCTCTACGCGTGTAACTCCCAGACTCTCCCCTCCAGCGCCCATCGCGCTCCGATTGCAATTGATCCACGAGGTACCACGGGCTCTGGAACTAATTAGGCTCGCCCAGAACTGGTTTGCTAGTGGGCGATCCCTCCTGAAATAGAGCGATGACATGACTTACTAATTTCCTCGGAGTGAGTTCGCTCACCTCTTTGAATTTATAGTTTACAATGTTACTTCATTTAGAATGTAGACGATTACATTAAGGCTTCGCTTTATACGTAAATAGACTTCTGAAAGAAAGAAAAAATAATGACTTCCTGGAATCAACCGGGAAGAAATCGATATATTTACGAGGGGAACTGTTTTAGAGTCGATGGAATCTTAGCCTTGCGTAACTTTAGCACATGTACAATTAATCTAGCAGACTTAACAATAAGTCCTGATATAAACACAGCGTATCTAAAAAGGAAAAAAAAATAGTTTTGTAATGAGGAATGCCACTATTTAGTTGACCATTAAAAATTGAAACTGAAATAACAGGTATTCTTTTAATTTATTTGAGCTGTCAAGAAAAAGATCTGTGAAAACATAATTTTTCATAAAACAAAAGGGAAAAAATATTGTGACTTTTGTAATAACTGGGCTCTTTACGGAAGTAAGTACGTAAAATACTGACTACCCGAATCATCGGAAGAAAAAAAGTATTTCTACTTTTGAAATGTAGTTTTAAAGAAGATGTATGAATTTTCGAAGGATAAATGTATATACATACACAGTAAGAATAAGATAAAATAATTTCTTATACGAACTTTTTAGTGAAAGAATGACATTTACGAGGGGTTTGAAAATATAATTGACGAAAATAAAGTTAGACATGTTAGAGTTTTTTATATATTATTTATTCATTAAGAATAAAGTTAAGGGTAAGCAAAAATAAAGCTCAGGCATACTCTAGAATTTACGAAGAAACATATCATACCAACTTTCAGTTGTTAGTTACCTTTAAAGATGGTGCCAACAAATATTTCAGAAACGTCGGTTTCACCATCGTTTTCAAAGGCGTGGCATTGACCCAGAAGTGACTGACACACTAGATTACTTTTGGAATATGATGAAGTATTAGTAAAAATACTAAAACATGGTATGAGGGCGTATTAAAGGCAGGCTGATGAATTTAACATCGTAATGAGCAAAGTACCCAAAATTGTAATATATGCACTGGGATATGGGGCATTTGTGGTGTTCCGTTTTTGGGGAGAATGATTGCTTAGTTAGTGATTCACGTCCATCCTCTGAATTGGCTCATACGAGTAGTATAGGAAAGGGGCTCCGGGGACAGGATTCAGGGTGTGGTTTGTGGCGGTTTCTGCTGCCTTGGAACCTACATCTCCGATGACGTCACGGCGGCCATCTTGGATGACCGTGACCTTGACCTTTGACCTTGACATTGGTGGCCATCTTGGATCCGCTATCTTGGATACGCCATCTTTAAATCGAGCGTCCCACTCACTCTTGATGAAATTTTCGTCACGATCGTAATATTGATTTTTTTCTGTTCCGATGGAGGCCGTAATCTCTAACTAAATAATTACACGATTTCAATATGGCGCCCAAATATCCAGATGGCGCTCAAATATTCAGATGGCGGACACCTCAGTAATAATAAATTATTACTGCACTCTAGCGGGTAAAATTTAAACAAGTATGATGGTAATGCTGTCTATAAGACGAGTACACACACAATATGGTGTCCTCCAGCAGACGAAATCAAGATGGTGGCAATGTCTTCTATCAGGTGGTAGCTACTGGTAGCATTTAATGAACAGAAAATGTCGGACCCATGATGGTCGTCAAGGTAAAATTTAAATTTCAAGCAAGGTAAAATTAAAAGGTCAAGGTCAAATTAAAAGGTCAAGGTAATATGTAAAATTCAAGGTCAAATTACAAGGTCAAGGTCAAAGTTCAAGGTCAAGGTCAAAGTTCAAGGTCAAGTTCAAAGTTCAATGTCAACAGTAGAGGTCAAAGGTATGGTGAACAGAAAATTATACTTACATGTCGTCAGCACACTATAGCAGACGAAAACAAGATGGCGGCCTCCAGCAGACGAAGACAATGTGGCGAACATGACGTCATACCAGTTGACGATATATATACCTTAGTATTGTTGGTGATAGGTCAGTCTAGGTGGCTTCCGTGGAGGAAGGATATGTCGTTTTTTTTTGTTTATTGCTCTTACCGGTTTCGAACCAAGGACGGGAATTGATCTAATCAATCAGTATTCTAATAAGTTAATTTTTTATGAATTTTGAACTTTTTTCATTAAAATCGGATAATAAATAAAGATTTTCAAGATGGCGTTCATAACGATAATTGATATAGTGGTGACACAATTCAAAATGTCGGCTGTGTCGTAAGATGTTTTTATTACTTCTTATTGAGGATTTTTTAATACATTAATAAATTAATGGTTTATTCTCGCCGGAAATCTAACCGAGGTCCGAAATCGTTTAAATAACTAAACATTTGAAGTAGGCGATTTTTAATTTTTTTTTTTTTTTTTTTTGGAATTTTTTCGGAATTTATAGCATTTAAATTACGGATTTTCAAGATGGCGGCCCTAACGATAATTGCAACAGTTACGTCTTAGTACAAGATGGCGGTTCTGTCTCGAACAGGTGATGCTATTATTACTTCAAATTTAAAAACAAATTACAAGTCCAAATATGCATGTTATTTTTATATAAACCATATTTAATTCTCTGTCTGATAACTGTATCGATGGTCGTGCGGTTAAAGGCGTATGTTTTTCAACCTAAAGATCAGAGTGGCAATGGTTCGTATCACAGCACTTTCAATGTATTTTGCATAAAAAATTAAATTTAATATGTCGATAAGGACCATAATAGCTCTGGTAGGTAATGGAACATCAACCTTATGTGATGAGACAGAGTGACGCTGGTACTCTCTAGGAACAAACAGCAGAAACAAAGTCAGCGGTATCCAAGATGGCGTCCTCCAGTGGAACAGAAAAAAAATCAAGAGCGACGCTTGCTATCTCTAGGAATAAATAAGAGAAACAAAGTCGACGATATCCAAGATGGCGGCCGTGACTAAAATTTCATCAGGAGTGAGTGGGGCGCTCGATTTAAAGATGGCGGATCCAAATTGCCACCAAGGTCAAGGTCAAGGTCAAAGGTCAAGGTCACGGTCATCCAAGATGGCCAACGTGACGTCATTGGAGATGTAGGTTCCAAGGCAGCAGAAACAACCACAAACCATACCCTGAACCCTGTCCCCGGACCCCCTTCCCTATGCTACTAATACGATATGAGCAACAGTTTAGTATCCACGTGGCCCACAGCTCATAAAAAGGGAATTATAAGTGTTCCTACAGATACTGAGCAAAGCATTTCTGCGGTGAAATTTTCTACTTCTGGCTTGCTTACATTACAAACGATAGATTGTAGACAATCCCTACAGATCAAAGCACATTTAAGTCAGTTATATATGAGTCATTTAACATAGGAATCAATTGTATAAGTAGAGAATATTTTAATGTTGTACCGTATATAATTACAGTTGAAGTGGCCGCAAAATTTGGTCCACCACGACATTAAGAGAAAAATAATTGTTGCTCCACATTTTCCAAAAGGAAAGTTTGCATGAGAAAACCAAATGTAAACAGCATACTTTGATGTAACCTTGTCAAATATATATTATTCTTAAAACTAACTAAAAAATTACGTTGATTTTCTTGCATTACCAACATGAATAGGAAATAACACTAATTAAAAACAGGAGAAAATTTAAATAATAATATAACTATAAGTTCATTTAATATTAAAACTTTTATGGAACCTTACAATATGTCTAAACATTATCGTTTCAAGCATTAATATTAACTTAAAAATCATACAAACACAAATAACACTTATATTTATCCTGGATAATCACAGCCATTTCTCCCATCATGACATGAACCAACCCCTTTATATACTCGCTCTCCCAATGCAAACACTCTCCCATTTCCGAGTGCCGAGAACATTATATGCACCCCCACCAACATGGTACACGCCCAAGCTTCTTAAACACACAGCAGAACGAAGGGAAGAAGTTTGGTAAAATACTAATGGATATGGGTGCTAAGTTGTAGCTTCATGTTAATTTATTTAAATTAAATAAATATGTTCACACGTATAAACAAACGTACGCTGGGTGGATGCAATTCTTGGTAGTCCAATGACGATGTAGTTTTTACATTATTTTGGTGTTCATATATTGTACAACTTTTTGTTTCCTATTGTAGACATCAAAACTCTTAGTGCGGCTTATTTGATCAAAAAATATGTTAAATATATCTTTCAGTGTCTTTTTATGACTGTTTCCTATATATTTTATTTATTTTATACAAATATATTGTTTTTAAGCGGTAGCAGGCTGATATGTCTCGTTTTCAGTTCTATAGTGTTTAGACATTCAAACGATCCAAGGAAGATAGTAAAATAAATAATTAAAAAATGTTAATAACTGACGTCAGTATGGAACAGATCAGGAAAGTCAAGTAAAATTTAAAGCCAAATACGTATTTTTGAAGTTAAAATTCTTTAAGGACGTTGAGGATTAAATTATAGAATGCAACAGATCCAACTTCGTGGCTATAATTCTCATCAGACCGCTGCCCTGCGAGCTTCTCGTCTTTTTGGCTTCCAGAGTGCACCTCTTACACCCGAGTTTGTGCACTGCGAGGACATGTCTCCTGCTTAGTGATCCGCGACTCATTGCGGCGGCCCTTGGTGAGCCTTCGGGCAGCCAAACGGCTGACCCCAGCACGGGCAGAGCCTTGACGTGGCGCTGGGGCTTTTTCACTAATCTTCCCTCCTCCCTGTCCCCCGCGTTCCCACCCCGCTATCAGGTGGGTGGTGATCCCGTTCTCTCATCCCATTTCATTCATTCCTTTTTGAGCAGAGTACGGGTCGAGTCAACCTAACACCGGCGACCGCGCTTGGGTGACAACAGCGCGAATTAATAAATGTCGTAGGGACCTGGTAATGTAGTGTCTTTAGTACTTTGTTCGCCGGCTTCACTGGTACATTGGCATGCGTGTTACTACTCTACCCATATATGTACCATTGTCGCTCAGAAAGCCGACCTTGTGTTGCAGCACTAACTTGTGAATGTTCGCAATTTCTCTTTTTAACATTGAGGCGAAAAAAATAAGGTGTAACAAGATGGAAATATATATATACGTAATATTACCTGGTGGAATTTTTTGGAACAACAAACTAAAAATGGAAATCTACTTAAATCCCGAAAATTTGTAGTCCTCACTTTTCCCAAAACATTTTTAGACAGAGTACAAAGAAGTTAAATACCAATTCTCAACTAATTTTGGGATAACCTGTAAGTATTAAGTTCGGGTGAGAACATCGGGGGACGTGCCTTCAAAAAACTGCCCGCCGAGGCATTGGAGTTGGACGAAGGGAATATTTGCAGTAGCAGATTTTCTTTGTTGCAGGCAGCTGACTGGCAGCCAGGCGAGTGTGGTCGCCCACCCCCCAGGGGCGCATGCGCCCTTGGTATCGCAACACAAAATTTCCAGCTCCATTAATGTGGACTTGAAGGCCCAAGTGTCCAAACTCCTGCACAGCAGCTCTTTCTGCCCCACTGGCCTTTCCCTCTTGTTCAGAAGTGATCTAGCTTGCTTCAATGCATGTTAATTTATCCCCACATGAATTGTGTCTTTGCAGTTTTTTACCTGGGAAACAATAGCTAGCTTCGACTACAGCGCAGGACTAGGGTCTTCAGACATGGCACCGATTGCTGCAGTAACTGGCCAATGAAGCCCAGTAGCACAAGATGCGCGTGACCTCTCCCGCATGGTTAAACCCAGCATGTATAAGGTGTATAGCTTTCGGCCCGAGACAAGCCCAGGTCCTCACCTAACCTGGACACTTCCCGCATACATTTATATTAACCTAGGCTTGGGAAAAAAAAAAGATTTATAAATATCTCCAAACAAGAAATGTGCACTTTACTCTTGGGAGCGACTCTCGAAGAACTTACTGAGGTGGGCTGAATGATTAATTTCAAACAACACGTCCCACTGTTTTATTTCAGAACTATAACAGGTTCCTGAATCCACACTAAAACATTTGTAGAAAATTAAGCAATTCCTTTGTATTTCACCTAAATATGCTGTGTAGCTTACAGCATTTTATTTAAACTTTTACGAAAAATAAATAAAAAATAAAAGTTCTTAAAACGTGTTTCCAAATATATTTTTTTTGTAACGTTACAATTTGAATTTTTTCTTTTAATTGACTGCGTTGAGAAGAAAAGAAAAGCGCGGTGTCTGGAAAGTGAGGGTGTTCCTCGCCGCGGCCGAGCGCAGGTCAAGGCAGGCGCCGGAGCACCCGGGGTCACCGGCCTCAGGCTCGCGGTCCCCAGGAGGGGAACCCCCGCGGCAGCCAGAGACCCGCCGGGCGACGTCGTCGTCATCCAGCCGTAAACGTCTTTCCGCGCGGCCGCGCGATTTACGACCGGGACGCGACGGCAGCGCTACGGAATAACTTGCCGAGCCATCGCCTTCCCCTTCCTCCGCCTTTCATTCCCACGCCTTTACACAGTAAAAAAATGAAGAAGAAGAAATGTGGAACATCTAATAACGAACAGGTTCATGTGTTCCCATGTTGCAAATGTACACGGAAAACTAACATAGAATTATTTTAAATAATGCCAAGCGTGATACATTTACGCGAATAGTGTTTTCAACTAAATTTCTGGACGCTAATCACACTGCCTAATTTCCGCACCCGCCAATGGAATTCGCTGCCGGAACAGCTACGTCGACTATCGAATCATTCCGTTTGCAGACGGAAAGTTTAAACAGTGTTACGAAACGGCTCTGACAAAAGCGAACAATACTTGAAAAATAATTAAACCCCGGTTTTGTACCTTATTTTTGACATTTTTTTTCATATTAAAATGCTGCCTATCTAGTTTATTTTTAATGAACAGGTAATACTAAAAAGTTTCCCTATGTCTTTGGGAACTTTGTTTTACGACATCCGCAACATATGGCAGCACCGTGGTTTCACATTTCCGTTCCAATTCATGAAATTACTCGTACCAAATGTTGTATACCGAGAGATTTGATGTTTAAACATAAAAAAAAGTAACGTTACAAAAAATCTTTTCTAAACCAGTTGCAAGGATTTTTTTTACAAAAGAACTAGAAAAATCCTGTAAATTCTACCTAGTGTTTATGAGTAAAATATAAAGGAAATGCTGCATTTATACAAATTTGTTTATATGGTTTCAGTAACCGTTATCGCTCAGGAACTGGGACAGTGGAACACGTTATTGTAAAGTAACTGTTTAGCACATCGCTTGTTCGTCAGATCGGTTGGCAATGCTTTGTAACGTCACACGACTCATGAGGGTTGCTACAAGGATTCTCTCTCTCTCTCTCTCTCTCTCTCTCTCTCTCTCTCTCTCTCTCTCTCTTGGGAGCGACCTTCTTAACGAAATATTAAAAAAACAACTTGTTAAAATTATTTATTATTCTGATTGCTATTGGATTAAATGCCATAAAACCTTAGTTTTGTTCGGTACATTAGAAACATTGTAATTGCATGATCTGGGGAATATTACATCACTTGATAATTACACCTACTAAGTCCAGGCAGATAACCTATAGTTACATCCTGGGTTAAAATGGCGACAAGAACGAAAATTACAATAGAATTGTCTGGATCGTATTAAACATCGTCTATCAGCGGTGAGCGCAACTTCCTGAGTCCATTGACCATGGTATGAACGATTACAGAAGTACTCTGTATTCATTTAAAACATATTTTTGTAATAATACCGTTGCGTTTCTTGTATTTATACAGAAGGCACAGCACAGCTTTGGAAAAATAAATATGTAACTTAAAAAACTTTTGTACTTTTACAAACAAATAATTAATTTCCAATAACATATTTTTTTTACTGTGTAGGGAGTATCGTGAGGATTCTTCTGCAAGGCCGTTTCCGATGACGTCACGCGGCATTCATGCAGCAAAAGGATTCCCAGCTTTTGGTCGGGTGAAAAAACTACGCAAGAAACGCAACACGCAAGAAGTAAATAACGCATTTTCCAAATTATGGTCGTTTGTAAATCACTCGATAAGCAAAAAAAAAAAAAACCTAGCGCAAACATCGGCCAGCTTTCAGCTTCTTGCGTTCCGACTTGTATTTCCGTATTCCATGTATCAAGTCAAGTTTTCAGAAAACTTTCAAAGACGCAGACATTTTGTGTATAGAATGCTGCGATATATTTTTTTTACGTGCGTCGAGTGTCCACTTTTTAAAACTATCACACAGTGAAAGCTCAAAAACTTTTTCTAAAGAAGTTATCGACAATTTTACACGTTTTCGTGTAAAATTTATGAAAAGACGCCGACGGAATAAATTGTTTTCTATGGATTAACAGTTTATTGTTATTGGCTTGGTGACGACTTTTGACTATATCGTTTTACAAACGATCGTGATTTTCTTGAGTTAGTTGCCTATTGCAAGCTTGCGTTATTAAATTCCTTGTGTAGATTATAGATTCGATTTTAGTGCTGTCCAGCTAAAGTTCATCCGAGTCTGCGTTGTACAAGTTATAGAATTTTGTATAATGCCGCAAAATAATAGAAGAAAATAATATTGATATTAATAACTTTAGTTTTCCCTGGTTGGAGAAGAATGGACTAAGAAAATGGAGTAATCCAAGTCGACAATTGAAGGTAATCTTAAAACCGAATGAAAATAACTTTGTTTGTCTTGAAACTAATTTTCTGTAGGATTACACTTATAATATTTATTTTAGAATTTTTATGCAAATACATAAGTATTTTTGATGGATAGGTTTCAACTTCAGCCAACAGAAAGAAACTGGGAGTCATACGGATTAAAATGCAGTTTAAATGCAATTAAAATCAACACTTAAAATCTGGAGAATTTTCCGTGGTTTGGATTTGAGTGTATTGTAACATGTATTTTCGTACTTTAACGCTTCAAAAGGCTTATAGAAGGCTCGTGCTAGCTTAAATGGACCTAACAGTCTACTTGTCCGCTCTTGCAGTGGCCCTGGGCTAATAATTTTTTTTGAAGGGGGAGGGGGGGGGGGGAGCCTTCCGTCAAAAAAATTTTACTTATTTGCTCTTTCAAACATTTTTCAACCCAACGTGAACCTAAAATTTTGACTATGATATTGCTAATTTAAATAAAAAAATTGATATTCTTTCTCGATAAACTATCCTCGAGGCAGTTTTATAAACGCCCAAGATTAAAAATTACGGCATGACATCATTATACGTAGCAATTGCATCTTTTGAAAGTGTTTTTAATACGAAATCGAGAATGGAGTTAGGTTTCGACCAGCACATTAGGTTGCAAGATGCAGCGCTGGCTGTCATGGCGCCGAAATAAAAGCGAGACCTGTCCCGGAGGAACTCTCCACCCGGGCCTCGGACAGTCCATCTCCCGGCAGTTACGCACTATCCGTCAACCGGTGATGAAGCGGTCGCCTGATAGTTACCCCCCTTTACCCACCCCCCTCCACCCAAGAGGATAATTTACCGGCAGGTCGTCACGACTCGTTGATCTGTGGGGCCAATGACCCCAAGGCTCAGTTTTCCGGCAGCATGGGAAGGGAATTTTTTACGAACATTTCAAATTCCCTTCGCAAAAATGGTAAAAATTTTCGCACATCAGCTGCCAGGGTTGATTTAAAAATAAAAAAGCCTCCATTGCAATAACTTTTGATGTGTAACATCTTATCTCTCGGTGCAAAGCATTTGGTGGGGTAGTTTTGTGTTTGCGATGGAAGTAAAAAAAAAAGCGTAACTAACATTCACGGTCCTGTCACCTATGGCGGTTGGCGCGAACCAACGTTCGCAAAGACAAAGGGAAAATTTACAGTTTTAATTGTTTAGTGAATTTTAACAAGAGTTGCAGTTTTTTTTAAATAAAATTCCTTGTCCAAAATCAGGGTCAAAGCCGGGGTTTTATATTATTTAAAGTCTTTTTTTTTGCTTTTATCATAGCCATTCCATTGTATAGTTAAACATTTCGCTCTGCACGATGGGAGACTCACGCTTACTAGCACACACAAATACCAGACTTTAAAAAGGAGGAGGTTCTCAATGCGTCTGTTTTTAATTTTTTTATTTTTATGTTTGTTACCTCAGAACTTTCGACTGGTAAACCATTTTGATGATTTTTTTATTTGAAAGCTGGACTGGTGCTTCTCGTGTGGTCCCATTTCAATTTTCTCCAGTTTTGACAATTTCATCCATTATAAAACCATATAAGTCTTAAATTTGCATTTAGTATGTGCGCGACAAATGGACGAATAACTTAATATCACACCAAACGATTTCGATGATTCTTTTTTTATTGGAAAGGGTGAGGCCTTACTTAAGGCGCTCGAGTTTAAAGTCGGAGATCGCAGAAGGGAGTACCAACTAAATGCAGTGAGAAGTACGGTCCCTAGGCAAAAAAGAATGACCTGGATAATAATTGAAAACATCACTGCCTGTTTACTATTTAATATTTCCGCTTGGCATCAGCTTGGTACATTGAAATACAGAACCATTTACACAAATCTGCAGAAGATCTAGATCTCGCATTAAAGAAAAGGACATCTAAAGTAATCACATATTATAAACACTATATTACGGGTAATTATACAAATATTTAGAAAGCATTAGTTTTTCCCTAACAGGTCCGTTGATTACAATCCTGGATGACGTAATTGTCTATAACTGTTGTTTAGGCACAATTCCCAATGTTTTGGTCAAACCGGACTCTCGCTTCGACGTAATTATGCGAGTCTCACATCCCGCACCACAGCAATGTGTTAAGTCTGGCTTGCAGTTTACGTAAATTCTCACGTAGCGTAAAAAGGAGAAGTAGAGTTTATTTCGCCACATTACGATTCAAGAAACTAGCAAGATAATGAATTTGAGTTTATGATCAGTCAAGTCTCTCTGCTCATTGTTTTTCCTTGAAAAACCAACCCGGTGTCCGGCTGTTAATAGCGGTTGCGTCGAGGCTTACTTGTAGTTGCGCAGCATGGTGGACGATAACCCGGGCTGGGCACTCGTCGATGCGTAGGTGAATGGAACAGCCTTTCCATTTTAGCAGCGGCGCAACACGCCTGCACCCGCGAGCCGAAGTCGACTCCACCAGCCGCCAGCACCGTCTCCCCCCTCGCCAGCCGCAGACCGTCGCAGGTTAACGCGTCACCATGACGTCATAAGGCTCAGCGCGCCGCGCGGTGTTGGATCGCGAAAACACACACAAGCGCAGCGCCGCGAATGTCCGTAATGCTTTTGTTTTAATCAATCTTCAGGACGAAAATGAACCAAGTGCCAAACAATCTATCATAACATATTATATAATTAATTACCAAATTGAAAGGACGTTAAAACAAACAAATAATAAAAGTAAAGTTAATGGAGGCGTGGCAAACGCCTCAATATCCCCCCCTTAAAAAAAAACTAATTTAACACCAAAAACAAAAAAAAATTAGGTAGCTACGAGCCACTATAAGGTGAGAAAACAGGGAAGCACTCAAAACACGCCATTCAAGCAACAGACCTCAAAGAAAAGCAAGAAGAAAAAAGCACACAGTGAGAAAAAACACGCGAAGAAAAACACATGAGAAAGACAAAGTAAAACAATAATTAAGACCAAACAATGCTTTGTGCCACTTTCCCGTTTACTCGTTAACAAACAACAACATACTTCAAAAAAAATCTTTATTCACATGACTAAAAAGGGCAAAAACAATCATTTACTTTGATCGGGTGTGAACCTCTTAAGATGACTAATATGCGCCTTACGTGTCTCAAAACTTTTGTCCACACGCTGCAAAAGAACGGTTACTCCCCCTAAATGCCTTATCACCTTGTAAGGCCCCTGGTAAGAAAACTCTAATTTAGCGGTTTTGTGCAGCGCTTTGTTACTGATGGGAAAACTTTTGCAGAGCACCCAGTCTCCCACCTTAAAAGGATTTTCCAAGCGCCCCTTATTATATTGTTTCGCAACCTTATTCTGAGCGTTCTGGAGATTTTTTATAGCTTCTACCCATTTACCTTCTAATAACCGTGGACTACTGATCGCCCATAATTCCTCTCCTATACCCCAAACATTTAAAAGAGGGTGTGGTATTTTCCGCCCCAGAAATAATTCGGCGGGAGTGAAATGAGTGGCGTCATGTTTAGCCATGTTAAATCCTAAACTCAGCATATCCAAATTTTCATCCCACTGGCGATGGTCTTGATGATGATAAATAGTAAGTGCAATCTTGATATTTTTATTCACTCTTTCTACCAGGTTAGGGCAAGGATAATGCGGGCTGGTGTTAATGTGGCAAATTCCCCAACGAAAACACATGTTCCCAAATATTTGACTATTGAAATAGGCCGCATTGTCAGAAACCACATTCTCAGGTGCTCCAAAAATTTGCCATATTCTTTGCGTAAGAGCCTTGACAATTCTTGCCGCTTTCATGTCAGATAAAGGTAAAAAAAAATTAAATTTAGTGAAACCATCCACAATAATCAAAAGACAATTATTTCCCTCTCGAGATCGAGGCAAAGGACCAAAAATATCTATGAAAACCTTCTCCCAGGGACGCGTGGGCAGAGAAACGGAGTATTTACCCAATTTCGAATTTACGGTTTGTTTACTTAACAGGCAACTTTCACACGTGTTAACATGATTTTGCACATCTCTTTTCATATCCGCCCAATAGACTTCATCTCTCAATTTATGATATGTCTTGTCCACTCCTCCATGACCCCCAAACGCACTATCGTGATAATATTTTAGCACCATAGGCCTTAAGAGCTTAGGAATATAAAGTCTTTCCCACTTTGTTGATAATATAATCTGTGCTTCACTAACACGAAATTCTTATTCTTGCCCTGCAGTAAATCTCGCATTATATTTTGCCCTTCCAAATCTTGTTCTAACACCTCCTCTACTTTGTTGAATAGTTCTGGCTCCACAGTAAAACGCCCACACCTGATTACTTCACTCTCGTCTTCCAAATCCTGTTCACCGCCTTCCTCCTCAAACATCCGCGAAAGGGCATCCGCGACCACATTGTCCTTTCCCTTTACATGAATTATTTTGAACCGAAACCGAGTGAGCCTCATTACCCACCGCCCTATTTTCCCTAGTTGTCTCGGATGCGAAAACAACCAGGTCAAAGCCTGATTGTCCGTGTAAAGGTCAAATTCGTCATGCTCTAGATAAGTGTCAAAACGTTCCAAAGCATACACGCAACCAAGGGCTTCCTTTTCATATGTGCTATAACCTTTTTCATGTCTATTAAGTGTTCTTCCAGCAAACATAATGCGTTGTAGACCCTTGCCAAAATCTTGCAAGAGAACCGCGCCTAACGCGACACTCGAAGCGTCAACCTGCACTACAAATCGCCTCTGGAAATCTGGTAACGCTAACACCGGTGGGTGGGAAATGGCTTTTTTCAAACCGAGAAAAGCGGCCTCCTCTACCTCACCCCAATTAAAAATAACCCCTTTTTTTCTTAAATTATTTAAAGGGTAGCACAAATCCGCATAGTTCTCAATAAAGCGGCTAAAATAGCCCATCATGCCCAAAAATCTCATGATGCCTTTAACATTACGAGGTCTCGCGAAATTTACAATGGCCTCAATTTTGTCAGGGTCCATTACAATTTTTCCTTCCCCAACAATGAAACCCAGGAACCGAATTTTCTTTCTGGCCCAACAAACTTTTTCAGGATTGACTGTTAACCCTGCACCTCGTAATTTTTGCAAAACCCCTTCCACATGTTCCAAGTGTTCCTCGAAAGAATTAGAAAATATACAGATGTCATCCAGAAAACTAATGACATTTTTAAATTGATATTCTTTCAGAATGTAAGATAAGATACGCGATAAGCATTGTGAGCCAAAATTTACCCCGAAAGGCACTCTTTTCCATTGGTACTGTCCCCACGGGGTAACAAAAGCCGTGAACTTCTTGCTACTCTCCTCCAACATGCATTGGTGAAAAGCAGCATTAATATCTAACACCGTAAAATATTTCGCTTGCCCCAAATATTGCAGCACAGTTTCCACCTTGGGCAGCGGGAAACCATCTAGTTTTATGCGATCATTCAAGATTCGGTAGTCCAAGACTAAGCGATACTTCCCCGGTGTTTTTTTTTTTACTAAAAAGGCGGGTGAAGCGTACTCTGAACTCGCTTCTTCTATAACATTTTGCTTAAGTAAATCATCTATGATTTCCCGAAAAACTAGCATTTTGGGAGGTGCACATTGATAGGGCACACACCTCACCGGACGTTGATCAATTAATTCAATCCGGTACGGCATCAATTCACATTTTCCCACCTTTTCCGTAATTACATCGGGATAACGAAAACAAATATCCCTGATTTCGTCCTTTTGTTTTTCTGTTAAGTGTTCCTCCACCCCCTTTAAACCTCCGCAACAAACTTCAAATTTATTCTTGGGTGCCTCAAGACTAATTTTGACTTTTTTATCAAACGCGAAGCATAACCTCCTATTCTTACAATCCACTATAGCTCCCGTGCCCTTTAAGAAATCCCATCCTAAAATCAATTCTTCGAGTAGTCCAGGCATTACCCAAAAATCACGTGTCCAGGCAAAATTTCCTATTTTAAAGTGCAAACGTACTTTCAAGGAGATTTTCCGGCTTTTCCCGTCAGCCAAATGTACCTCAAACCCTGGCTCCGTTTTTAAATTTTTTTTTAGTTCAGGATGTCTCGTTATTAACCTACTCAAAAACGCCTGCTGTACAAATGAATTGCTAGCCCCGGTATCAATTAAACCCGAGACTATCTCCTCATAAAAACTTACCCTGACACACATATTACTTCTAGCTTTCAATACCGCCAGACGATGCTTATTTTCAAAACGAAACCCGCTAACCCTTTTTTTTTTGTAAACAATTGCGGGACAAATCCCCCCACTTGCCACAAAACCCACACACTCGTCTAACGTTATTCCCCTGACCTTTACTCTGCTTCTTCTCTGCGCATTTAGCGATGAGATGCCTCTCACTGCCACATGCATAGCACTTCTTTCTAATTTTATATTTATTACTTTGATCATATGCTGAAATTTCGGACTTTACACCCACCTTATCAACTTCACTGCACCTATCCACTCTCGTGACATTCAAGTCCGCTTCCCCATTTATCCCCACGCTACTTTCACCCTCTTTTAAAATGTTTGATTTTTCCTCCTCTTCGCATAAATCGGAAACCCAACACACATTATCCACCTCCACCGCCCAATTACTAATATCGAACAAGCTGGTGGGCCTCTCCACAAAGCTACACTCCCTCCTAATGTGGGGATGCAAGTTTTCTAAGACTAACCGTATCCACTCCATTTCCCTCATTTGGACATTAAGGGCCGAACCATGGTCCAAAATGTCATGTACATAACTCAAAGTTTTTTCCCCTTTTCTTTGAAAACGACGGGTTTTCTCTATTATAAGTTCCTCTCTAACTCTACAAGGACATAAATTTTCCCATAACGCCTCCTTGCAATCAACCCAGGACATATGACTCTTATAACGCGCAATGAGTATATCGTAAGCTAAGCCTGTGCAACGCGAAGCAACAGCTAAAATTAAATCGCTCTCATTGGAAACATAATTTGCGTTAGCTAGCTTGTCTACGGCCATGCAAAACTCTAATATATCCTCTACATTTGCTGACTGCAGTTTCGGAACATTTTCTAATGATCGCAAAGCAAACTTATTTTTTAGAAAATTTGTACTAAGCGAGCCAGACCCACTCGCTTCTGCCTGTTCCGTTTGCCACGAAACTCTTTCTCCTTTCAAATGCGCCACAAACTTCTGTCTTAAAACATCTATGCTTTCGCCCGCACTGTGCTCGACTGACGCAGCTCTTAAATTAGTCATTATCTCCTCTTTATGTAATTTATATATCCAAGCCAATGCCATACTGGTGATATAAAAAATCAATAAGTATCTTAAACACCGAAAACTACCGCGTCTGCGACTCTGACTAGCAGAGTTGCGCAGTTTTGAGGCCTTACTTAAGGCGCTCGAGTTTAAAGTCGGAGATCGCAGAAGGGAGTACCAACTAAATGCAGTGAGAAGTACGGTCCCTAGGCAAAAAAGAATGACCTGGATAATAATTGAAAACATCACTGCCTGTTTACTATTTAATATTTCCGCTTGGCATCGGCTTGGTACATTGAAATACAGAACCATTTACACAAATCTGCAGAAGATCTAGATCTCGCATTAAAGAAAAGGACATCTAAAGTAATCACATATTATAAACACTATATTACGGGTAATTATACAAATATTTAGAAAGCATTAGTTTTTCCCTAACAGGTCCGTTGATTACAATCCTGGATGACGTAATTGTCTATAACTGTTGTTTAGGCACAATTCCCAATGTTTTGGTCAAACCGGACTCTCGCTTCGACGTAATTATGCGAGTCTCACATCCCGCACCACAGCAATGTGTTAAGTCTGGCTTGCAGTTTACGTAAATTCTCACGTAGCGTAAAAAGGAGAAGTAGAGTTTATTTCGCCACATTACGATTCAAGAAACTAGCAAGATAATGAATTTGAGTTTATGATCAGTCAAGTCTCTCTGCTCATTGTTTTTCCTTGAAAAACCAACCCGGTGTCCGGCTGTTAATAGCGGTTGCTTCGAGGCTTACTTGTAGTTGCGCAGCATGGTGGACGATAACCCGGGCTGGGCACTCGTCGATGCGTAGGTGAATGGAACAGCCTTTCCATTTTAGCAGCGGCGCAACACGCCTGCACCCGCGAGCCGAAGTCGACTCCACCAGCCGCCAGCACCGTCTCCCCCCTCGCCAGCCGCAGACCGTCGCAGGTTAACGCGTCACCATGACGTCATAAGGCTCAGCGCGCCGCGCGGTGTTGGATCGCGAAAACACACACAAGCGCAGCGCCGCGAATGTCCGTAATGCTTTTGTTTTAATCAATCTTCAGGACGAAAATGAACCAAGTGCCAAACAATCTATCATAACATATTATATAATTAATTACCAAATTGAAAGGACGTTAAAACAAACAAATAATAAAAGTAAAGTTAATGGAGGCGTGGCAAACGCCTCAAGGGTGTACTACAAGGGTAGTTTAATGAAAGTTTGGTTAGGTTATGATTATGGGATCCATGACAATGTAACGGAACTCTTCAATTCTTAGGAGCAAATTAACGATACTCGGCCGAATATTTATAGGCTATCCGGATATTGTTGTCACCTAACATAACGTGGATCAAGCTGAGACGGTTTGCACGTTGCCCTTCTGTCTCTTTGGATAGACGATCGTGTATCACGCTCAAGCGGTGGGCACGTTTCTTTTCCGTCTCATTCGATAGACGATCGATGATCAAGCCGACATGGTGACTACGTTTTTCGATATTTTCCCTGTTCAAAACTTTTTCATTTAAAGCCACATTTTCAAAAGTCTATTTTTGCGCACTTCGCAATTATCTTTTGAAATTGTCCTCGAGGTAGATTTCCTCCGTTGAGATAGGCGTTTCTCCCTGACTTAGTTTGTTTCATTTAAACGGCGCACATAGGGGTATTTCTTAAATTTAGCTGGCCAAAAGTCGAATTCTCAGAATTGCACTCAGGTAAAAAAAACCGTTTCCTATAAAAGTTAAGTAATTGGGCGACCTAACCACATTGTTTTCATTTCACCCACCCCAATTTACAGATGGTAGTGTCAGTCGGAACTCGGGCATTGCTCGCAGTGGTTGTGTATACTCGATGTTCGTGCTTTAAAACTCAATATTTAAGTATTTATTATTTTATGTTCTATTGTGAAAATATGAATTCTGGTTATGGATTCTGAAACTCCTGGTAAGTAACTTTGTTTTTGTAGTCCAAATATTATAATTTTATACACCACTTTCTTTCTTTTTGACTTTTAAAACAGGCTTTAAAATTCAGTTATTTTTATCCAAATTAGTAGTTTTGGGAGCCTTTTTGTTATACTGCCGGGCATTTCCCGGTTATGATGCTTGTATATTCTCAAAATTTAGTAGTTATACTTTTAAGAAATGTATTTATTGGTTCCAACTAATTCCTACTCCTCCATGTAGAGTGATTTCAAATTTATAATATGAAAATGTGAAAAAAATTATACTTCCGATACATTTTATTTCTATTATTTCAGGACCTTCTGGAAATAGTTTGATGACTCGTAAGGCAATATTTGACCTGATGAGATCACAAAATGATCTCAATTTTAATGGTTAATTAGAATACATCGAAGATTACTTGGTTTCACATAAAACTTTTACTGAAGAACAAGTTATGGAAATAAAGCGTAATTTATCACGATTGAGATCAAAAATGAAAAATCGCAGGGTAACAGCAAAATACAGAAGTGATTTATTTGTGAAAAACAATGAAAAGTATTTGAGTGGAGTGTTTAAATTACCTGTATTAGTGGCAAGAAGAAGACCGGATAGACCAACAAAATCCTTTCAAGACATTAGTGAGCGAAGAAAAAGATGCAAGACTGAGGGTATACGTTTGTCTTATAGCCCTGAAAAAATCATCTATACAGCTGAAATGGAATTGAAAGCCCAAGGAAATAGATGTGCGTCAAATATACTGAAAGAGATTTCAGAAAGTAAGGATCGTGCTAAGGAGTACAGGAATTTAATTGAGTGTGACAAGGCACATGCCAAGCAAGTTTGTCCGGAGGAATCACTAGCAATGTTTATAGATGCTGATTTGTCAAGGACGCAATATGACAGAATCAGACAAACAACAGGAAATCTTCCCTGCTACTCAGTTTTTCAGCAATATAAAAAACATTGTTATCCTTCCGATGAATCTTTCAACATAACTGAAACCTGTGCCGAAGTGAATTTACAAGTTGTTGTGAACCACACAGCCGAAAGATTACTTTTACATTTAGAAGAAGTTTTAAAAACCCTTGACGATAGTTAAAATACTTTCTGGGTGATTTGTAAATGCGGGTGTGATGGCTCACAACAGGCTCAGCTCAAACAAAAGTTTGAAAATGATAGCGGATGCGACTCACACATTTTTCAAAGTTCTTTTGTGCCTCTGCGTATAGTAAATTGAACAGAAAATTAAATATTGTGGCAGAACGCAACTCCATCGTCACCGCGCTACTGTAGACCTATCCGTATATGCTTTGTAAAGGAGACAGTTTACATAACGAAGGAAGAAATCAGTTATGTAGAAAGTGCGGCAAATAAATTGGAACCAACAGTAACAATTGGTGGAAGACCATATATTGTAGAAAACAAGATGATGCTAACAATGATAGACTCAAAAGTGTACAATGCAGCAACAGACACAAAATATACAATTAGATGTTATATATGTGGAGCTACATCTAAAGATTTCAACGATTTGAATAAATCAAGTGAGATTAATGTAGATTCGTTGAAATTCGGTTTGTCTATTTTACACGCCAGGATTCGGCTATTTGAAAGCTTACTGCATACTGCTTACAAACTTGGCGTGCAATATTTACCTGCTAAATCTGAAGCAGACAAACTTTTAAAAGAACAAAGAAAGAATTCAAGACGAATTTAAAAGCAAGCTAGGTCTTAGCGCGCGTAGATTTTCCCAAAGCTGCATCCGGGAACACTAATGACGGAAATAAAAGTCGACGATTTTTTGAAGACCCTAAGTTGGCAGCTGAAATAACAGGCCTGGATGTTACTTTCATTCAAAGAATAAAAGTGATTCTTGAATGCATTTCAAGCGGGTACAAAATATATGTGAAAAAATTTCAAAAATTTACTAGAGAGACTGCAGAACTTTATGTTGAACTGTACGGTAGGCATAACATGACGCCTACCATGCATAAACTATTGATACATGGTTCTATAATAATAGAGCACGAAGTGCACTTATATCAAAGTTAATTGTCACGACCTTCATCTTTACAAAGAATTCAAAAGTCTTTGGAATTGCTGATTATTGATTCAGTATCGTTCCAGCCATTATCACAAGAATAAGCAGTTGCGTCGTCTTCTGAGGCAGCAGAAGCCAGAAATGAGCATTTCCGTTCATACAGGCAAAATTTTGCAAGGAAATTTAATAGAGTAGACAGTAATACAGATATTTTAAATAGGTAGTTGTTAACATCTGATCCCCTGCTTGCATCAAGGCGAACAATAATCAAGAAAAAACGAAATTCTTTTATGAAGGAAACATTGGAAATCTTGATATGTGAAGAAAGTTAAGGCTTTTTCCATTTAATATTTATTTTTTTAGTTTTAAACTATTATTATATATATTTTTTTAATTTAGTTAGTAGATATGTATATATTTGACCACTGTAATGATTAGCCTATATAAATTTTATTTACAAGAATTTTTCATTTTCTTTCGCCATTTGTTTTCGCTTTTGCCCTTTGCTACATTGCATTGCTGGAAATTAGAAGTTAAGATACTTTTGCATACAAGTTTTTATGAATTATAGATTATTTTCCAAAAGTTTAAGAGCGATAAATAATTTTGTCCCGCTAGTTTAGTCCAATACCCCTATGTGCGGCGCTGTCTCATATGAGCAGCACGTTTAGTAGGTCTACCCATATTCATACAAATTAGTTAGTGTACTACAGATTCACTAAAAATCAAAAAATAAACACAAATTTTAACAAAAAACCGACTTAAAAAAACTATTCCAAAACAAATTAATATGCACTAAAAAGTAAAAAAAAAATAATTGCATATTCTTCTACAACTTAATAATCAACTTACTTTTTCTACTCATAAATATGTAGGTACGATCTATGTGTTTACCACGCAAGAAGGTAGGTATGATGTAGTTACAATTATTGTTATTTTTGGAGTCGGTGTCAGCCAAGGAAACACTACAACATACCTACCAATAATAATACGATAATACTTTAAGAAATATTTTGTTACAAATTAAATTTTATACCAACGACAATATACTGTGAGTACTGTGACAGAATACCAATACCTAATTAAACCCATTTACAAATTAACTTTTATACGATAATAAACTGTGACAATATCTGCGACCTTGAAACGACATAAATAATACCTAATAAAACCAAAAAAAAAAAACTTTAATACGACACTATGCTGAGACATAATGTAGCAAACGATGATACGAAAATATAACCAATATTAAACACAAGGACTTACCGTAAGAAGGACGGTGTAGGCATGTGTTGAGTTAGATTTGAAGTGTGACACCGACTCCAAAAATAAAAATAATTGTAACTACATTATACCTACCGTCTTGCGTGGTAAACACATAGATCGTACCTACATATTTATGAGTAGAAAAAGTAAGTTGATTATTAAGTTGTAGAAGCTGCGGATTTTTTTTTTGTACTTTTAAGTGCATATTAATTTTTTTAATAGTTTTTTAAGTCTTTTTTTGTTAAAATTGGTGTTTATTATATATATGTGCCTCGGAGGCGTAAGACACTAAGTAAAAAAAAAAACAATATTTTTTATGATAGCAGTTTAAAGAATTTTAAATAGTGCCCCGAAATATGTGAATATTTACAAATCGTAGATAGGCTATTAATGTTGTATACCACTATATCGTCAAACGTTTGTCAAGTGTATGGTTAACCCGCGATCGGGCGTACTATAAAAAGTTCCGCGATAGGGCGCGCATTGAGCATTTTGCTCACGGCAGCAACAGTTGTGATTATTATGTCAAAATGCGAGATTTTAGTTAAATAACATGTTTTATATACTAGAAGTTTCAAATGATGATTCAAATGAAATACCTAATAGTGTTTAATGCTGAAAAAACATTTACACATCTATAATTTGCATATTTATGAATGCACTGCAATGCGTATCTTCTATTGTAGTATTAAATCATCACTATATTTTTTTAAGATACAATTAAAGAAGTTCACATAAAATTCAACTTCACTACTATTTATAATTATTATTAGCAAACATCCTTCGTGCCTCTTCATCTATAGCAATCTAACATAAAAAATATTGTTAGGTAAAATCCACATTTGAAGTATCAAAATATTGAAAAAAAATCAAACTAAAATACAACCATGCTGAATACCTACAGAGGGCCTAGTAAAACTTTTATAAATATAACTTAAACATAATAATAGGTAAATAACTCGCAAGAGATAATTTTTAGTCTGTCCCTATAGATCTCATTGTGTCACATTTCTCGTGTCTTAGTCTTCATCACTTTACACCCAAACTTCAAAAGAAACCGCGCGAAAACTATCGGGGATACACGAGCGACATGCGTCTGTAAGAACACGCGAGTGTAATCGGATGCGCATTTGATAGACATTCACACCCGATACATGGTCAAAGAACGCTATCGGGCGCGCATAGAGCAAAATGCTCACAGAGTGAAGGTAGCTGACTTTGAATGTTGACACTTTCGATTCCTATGTGTATTAGGTGCTATGAATGGAACGGTGCGAATCACAAAATGTCGACTTGAAGGTACCAAGAGACCCGAAGTCAAATGTGAAGATTTCATAAAATGATGTACGAATATTTGCTGACCGTGAGCAATTTGCTCATAGTGCGCCTGATCGCGGGTTAAGAGTGCATTTTGCCTCCGATGTAGAGATATGACGGATATCTTTTCATGCTCTTAATGTAAAAAAATCGGATTGAATTGTATGAATGGTATTATTATGGAACGGTGCGAATCACAAAATGTCGACTTGAAGGTACCAAGAGACCCGAAGTCAAATGTGAAGATTTCATAAAATGATGTACGAATATTTGCTGACCGTGAGCAATTTGCTCATAGTGCGCCTGATCGCGGGTTAAGAGTGCATTTTGCCTCCGATGTAGAGATATGACGGATATCTTTTCATGCTCTTAATAAAAAAAAATCTGATTGAATTGTATGAATGGTATTATTACAGACATAACACAACCCTTTAGCCATACGTTTCGTGGAAAACAATGCAATTATTTGAAATATCCAGGAAAAAATTTATTAACATATACCTATATTTTTTCATTAAGTTATTTTTATGTGACAATAATTTTTAAATCTAAAATTAGTATAATTTTACAACCAAAAAATGTTTATAACCATAGGTATTTTTCAATGAGAATATTAACGAACATTTGCTACTGAAATTAGCTATAATAAAAACATAAATTCCTCGGTGAAAATTTTTTAGTATGTTGGAGAAATAATGGGGATTACAGTTGTTTCAAGAATTTGCTTATCAAAAACTTTAGCTTTGCAATATGACAATGCAAGCGTTGTATTGAATAAATTATTGCTACAGGAATTTTTCACAAATCGTCTCAATGAAATTGTGTTAAACCGTATTTAATTTTTTTTTTGCTTTTGAGTGTTTATGTTCGTAAAACCGTTTAAAACATTTATCTGGAAAAACAGTTCAGCAACTGAAATATCACGCAAAAAAATTTCTTTTTCAGCAACGGAGCATGGAACAACACATCCAATTTGCTGTTCGTTTAAACCTTAGCGCTAATATTCCTGGTTATTAGAGTTTCCACGGTTAAAACAATGGCTAAGATTTATTTCCTTACATCTAACTCATTGTAAAATAAAACTGCTTAAAAGAGCCTCAAAATCTTTCGGCAAATGACGAGAGTTTCATTTCAGCACATAAAGATGTGTCCAAACTTTGCTTATATCCTGACGCATAGTATCTTAATTACATTTGTTTCCCCAAACCCAAACATTCAAGGAATTAGGGTAGAAAGAAATGGGGGATAAGGATTTTTTTTCATTGCACCATTTAAAATGTTATAATATGTTGTCAGGAACAGACGTGCAGGTTCAGACGACTTAGATACGAGTTGTGAGAGTAATGTTTGTTTCATAGAAGTTATATATATATATCGTATGCGAAAATTACTCTATGTCTTTGAATTTAGCTGTTACACGATGAAAATATATGTTTGTGTCCTTTATAAATATCAAAATAAATACTGGATTTTATTTACTCTATAAATATTATATATACGGTAAGTAATTATTTATAATTAAATTTCAGGACAACTGAAGGTCTTATCTAAATTTAACTTATTAATAAAAGTTTATGAGAATTGTTTGGAGCAAGCACACCACAATTTAAATAGATTATTTCGATAACTAACAAAACACAAAATTTAATTTTATGCATTAGACGTGATCCGCGCAATCTTTTGTGGCAATGCCAGAACTGACTGTAAACGACATCCCTAATTTACGTATCAAAGTTTTCTCATTATTCTCCGTGGCAGACGTTTCGAAAGGCCAACTCATTTCTTTGCAAAGCCACGGAAAACTCTTCTCATCCTGCATGCGGCTTGCAGAAGCAACAACGATCTCAGCCAACGTGTTTTCTTCCAACTCTACATATCGTGACAGGAGATCGTTGACCCAGTAACCGCCCGTCGAGCAGAATCACAATTTAATCTATATTAAAACTACTTCAGCATAACATTCAACACATGTACACACTTTGTGTTGGTACCTATTTAGTTATTATAGTATCTTCGTAGCCCCAAAATTTTATACTCCTTAATAAACAGAGATACTTGACGTGAAATTGCATTCAGTTTTCTCATATTTTTCTGTCTCTTGTCTTCGGGCATTCATGTTGTAAACATAACAACATCATAACTTCAGATTTCGTGTCAAAATGCTTTCATTGTTTGTCATTAAGTTTTATTGGATAAATAAAAGTGTTTACTTCGATTACACGGTTTCTATAATGTCAAACAGGAACATGACAAAACATTCAATGCTGGTTAGAATAAAACATTAAATTAATACATCTCGTTGAAACCCATGCTAACTTCTCGTGAAATTTTGCTTCAAATTTTGTCGAATTGCACGTAGTACTAACAAAACTTCTGTTTTACTATCACCCACTAAGTATTGTGAGCATTTTAAATTATCTTAAGTTTACGTGACTCATAATCTAAGATATTATGTTTTTTTGTGAAATGCAAATGATTAGTCTACTATAAACAATTTTAGTGCATAACTTGTTTTTATTATTTACGTAACCAAACATCATTTAGAAAAATAAAACAAAGCTGGTAAACGTTTTATTCAATTCTCAAAATTTTTAATGTTACGGTAGCTATTAATAATGTTACAATTTTTCTTGACCAATAAAATATATTTTTCGAACAATAAGTTTTATTTACAATTTTAATCTGGTTGTTTGCTTACATCGTTTTTAGTGAAATTACTAGTGACATAAAGTTATATTAATATTTTTTTGCACATCGTCTTTTTGTGTATCACGTTTGAGAAAAGAAAATGAAAAAAAATTCTTACACTTTAAATCGAGTCTTATCTGTTCTGCACGCGTGAAAATGGGAAAAAATTTTATGTGTGTGACCAGTCTTGCTGATCTTGTCTTAGTTTCAAAATTCCACCAATCATTTTTTTTCCGCTGTGAAGCAACATCCAGTTTCTATACATGCTTGATCTCAGAATTTCAAAGCAATAATCTCACGACAGCAGCAATTTTTTCGGTGGTTGTAGAACTCTGTTCAAATCATACATTCGTTTGGTATTACATTTCAAATACTACTGCTGTTATTTGCAATACTGTAGCGTCAATATTAAAGGAATATTTTATCCTTGAGAATAACTATAGGCAGATAAGTTTTACGTATGTTTTCAACATACGGGTACCTGCACGTATGCTTGAGATTTGTTTGTGAAGTGTAAGAAAGCAAGCCCACATTACAAACAGTAAAAAATAAAACTTCATACTTTATTTTTTGTAAAAAAAAAACATTTGTCAAGAAGTAGTTTGTAATTGTTACCGCAAAAATTTATTGTAACTTTGTACAACATATGGCTATGGTTATTTGACATATATGATATACGTTTTCCGAGATAATACTGAGTAGTTCTTGCGAAAAAACGGTGCAAAATTATATATATATATATATATATATATATATATATATATATATATATATATATATATATATATATATATATATATATATATATAGGGGAGACCGGGGCTAGTTGCAACAGGGGAAAGTTGCAACAGTGGCTCTAAATCATTAACCGATGGTAATAGTGTCGCACCATTACGGGAAGGAAAGGAACCACACGTAATCTTAACGGTATTAGTTCGACAAGTCGTAAAAAGATCGCGCTTGGCTTCAGTCGTGCACAACATTCCTACTGTAGTCGCGAGTAAACTCACGCACGGATTACTTAGCTGCTGTTGTGTTGAATGTGTTTGTCGAAATTTAATATATTTGTACTTCTGAGGGCAGCTTATAGTGTTGTACTTATCTGTATATAATGACAAATGTTTTATAACAACGCCTCTAAGTGAATGATGGTAAGTAAATTCAAGTTGTATATCGGGGCTAGTTGCAACACATGTTGCAATTTACCCCAAATATCAAGGATACATTTTAAAATGTTAAACATCAATTCATTTGTATTTCACTCGATTTCAACGCTTATACCGATATGTTCGCGTTACATTAGCCCACGTTTGTTAACTAACATAATTTGTTTTTGTAAACTTTTAGGGCTTCACTCAACTATTTTATACATAAACAATGTTTTAAATCATCTTAGAAGTTACGAATATTTGAAACCAAAGCTAATAATCAAGAACTAGAATACCGCAATTACTGTTTATAATATTAATTTTTAAAAATGCATTTTGTGAAAAAATGTAATAACTATTTTTAGTTATTATAGATATTATTTTCCCATTGCAGTTACGATGAGAACGTATAAGAAGAAGACGAATCGAGGGGAAACATCACAGGATGTCATGGAGAGGGCAGGTAAACTTGTTTTAGCCAATCCAAACTCCAAAGACTGTTCCGTACTACAGATAGCAAATATGTACAACATTCACTACTCTACACTGTCAAGATACATACAAAAACATAAGAAGAAAAACATGGATATAATTCAGTTTTGTCTCAGCGGGTTATCTACAGCCGCGGTGTGTTTTCAGTGCCGAACAAGAGTGTCGATTTGTCGAGTATCTCAAACGTAGTTCGGAAATCATGTTTGGGCTAACACCAGCAGAAGTGCGCAAGCTTGCATATGAGTGTGCACTAAAGTTGGGATTACAGATTCCGGACCCTTGGAAAATTAATGAGTGCGCCGGTCCAGATTGATTTACCGGTTTTATGAAGCGCAATAATGAACTATCTGTCAGGCAGCCTGAAGCCACGAACCTTGGGTGATGTACTATGTTAAACATGCATAACCCTTCCGAATTTTTCAATAAACTATCATCCGTTCTCACAGGTCATAATATTTCAGCCTCCCGAAATTACAATATGGACGAGACTGGAGTGGCAAATGTTTTGAAACCTGGCAAAATAATTGCTAAAAGGGGAGTCAAACAAGTAGGATCAGTAACTGCAGCAGAACGCGGATAAATGATTACTGTAGCGACAGCTGTGTGCGCAATAGGAACATCATGCCACCCATGTTTATTTTCCCTCGGAAGAACTTCAAAGATCATTTTATACGTGATGGACCGATAGGTTGCATAGGTACTGGCACAAAATCTGGTTGGCAAACAGAGGAAACATTCATCACATTTATGGATTATTCTGTCTCTATTACGTTACCATCTCCTGAAAATCCAGTGCTTTTGCTTCTGGACAACCACTGTTCACACATCAGCTGCCAAGTCATAGATTTGTGCAAAAAAAGAGGCGTAGTTCTTCTTTCGTTTCCTCCACACCGTTCCCATCGCTTGCAGCCTTTGGACGTTTCGGTTTTTGGACCTTTTAAAAGGCGGTGTGAAACTGGAATTAATTCCTGGCACAAAACAAATCCCGGCAAGACTCTAACCATATTTTATTTGCCAGCAATAGTGAAAGATGCCTTCTTGCACTCTATGACACCAGCAAACATTACATCAGGTTTTCAGAAAACTGGTATTTCACCTTTCAACTATAACATATTTTCAGAAGAAGACTTTGCCCCTGCTTTCGTTACTGACCGACCAGATCCACACAGTTGTCAGACAGGCATGCAGGGAAGCGTTTCTTCTGAACCTGATGTGCATTCTGGACCCAGCATTATTAAAACAAGTGCTGAAACAAACATTCTTGCAATACCTGGTCCAAGTGTTTCCATTCAAGAGATTGTGCGTCCTTTCCCAGAAGCTCCACCTAGAGGGGAAACCTCTTGCAGAGGGAGGAAGAAAAGGAAGTCTGCAGTTCTCACTGACACTCCTGAAAAGAGAGCGATTGAAGAAGAAAAACGTAACAGTGAAGAAAGGAAAAGGAAAAAGGCTAAAGATAAATAAAGGAAACTACATGTAATCAATAAAAAGAAAATTCAGAAACATTCACAAAATGACAAGAAAGAAAAAAGGACAGCAAATTGAAAATTAAACTTTAAAGAAGTTAGTTGTAGTGAAGAACAGGACGAGATGTGTTTAGTGTGCATGATAAAATACAACAGGAATGAAGAATGGTTCAATGCACATCTTGCCAAAAATGGGCGCATTGGTCTTGTGCAAGAAAAGACCCTATGTATGTGTGTAACGACTGTGAAACTGATGATTCTAATACATGGGAGTAAGTGTTGCAAGTTACCCCAGCTGGTGTTGCAACTTGCCCCAGATCTGGGGCAAGTTGCAACACTTACATCACCATGAATACATAGCTCTAGATTTTAATACTTAACTGCTTTCTATGTTCTGGTAATGTTATGTGACACCTAAGAGTTTCTAAGAAAACTTTCCCTTTATTATAGTTTGATTTTTATGGAAACATAAATACTACAATGCAAAATGTGAAAAGTGTTGCAACTAGCCCCGGCCTCCCCTATATATAATTTGAAGTTACGTTCAAGCATTATTTTTTTAAACCATGGAAAAGATAATCGAATATTTAATAACTTAACTTTTTATTGTGCTTATTACTGTGAGCAGTTATTACCGTTAAAACTATTCAGGTGAAAAGTTTACAAAAAAATTTAGTATCTGAGTTACTGGGACAACACATAAAACATAAATATGTCAGGGCAAGAATCTGAATCCAGTTTTAACTGTGAACACTATTTTGTAGTGATACGGTTGTTTTCGTGTGAATGCACAAATATGTAATTTTATGCAAAAATTTCTTTCCCATTTGCAAAAAAAAACAGGTATCCAGTGCACAGAAGGCTCAGCGTCTGTTATCTCGAGGCGTCGTGGAAGTCACTAGGCTCGGATACCGCCAAGTGGAACGAGCATCACGCCCTGGATGCCGGTGCCAGGACCTCGGAGATGATCCCGCATCACGCCAGCATCAGCCAGCATCCCGCGGGGGATTATACGGTTGAGCAATCAACTGCTCGACGACCCACCCGACGCAGCCTCGCAACACATGCGATCGTATTTTATTTTCGCCACGCAGGCGTAGCTACGATTATTATTCCTGTGGCCTGCTCGGGCAAACGAACATCTCATTAGCAAACTGAAAACGTTGCAGCTTCAGGCTAGGAATAAAATTAAGTTAACTCGATTAAAAGCAGCAATCGCATTTGCTCAGTGTTAAATTATACAGGCACGGTGCTGAGTGACCTAAAACCTACAATCGCGTGGTTACCGATGAATAAAGTATCTAATTATCTGAAGCAAACCAATGTGAATTTTTTGTTTCACGCGAGTTCCCAAACTTGATACTTACCATTTATAAATGCTTCGCTGCAACTGATCAAAGTTTATTGTATTTCACAGGATTAGCGGTTAATGGTTGTTAAGTGCAATTAATCTTCTCTGTTTAACCTCCTCGTACATGGCCAAGTAATAAGGCGCATTTAACTGGTTTAGCACATTGGCGTCAATGTAATAACTCTTGGAATGCCAAAGTAAGTTTCTTTATTTTGTGATAGAAACGTTTACGCTTATAAAAATAAATAAACAATATTAAAATAAAAGAAAACTAACAATAATAAAATGAAAACTATAAAAAACAATTTTTTTCCATTATAAAATTTGAGTAGTTGTGTATCAAAATCTCAGTAGAATATGTGCAACTGCTGGTATGGGACAAGAATTTAGATAACAGTACAATATGGTGCATTTTATGATTTAGATTATCATACAACTTTTAAGTGGAAATGGGTTTGGTCAGATATGTAACATAATTACGCGTAAATTACTGTTAGAATTGTTTTCATATAAACGAGCATAATAATTAGATTTTTTTAATTTGTTGATATGCCAAGGTATTAAGGTCCCTTTTTTTCTTGCCATAACTGAAATAAACTTACTATTAGACGTATGATTTTACTCGGGAATACCCAAGTCTTAATTTGTAGCCATTTACTGCTCTTGGTCGTTAGAAGCAGACAGATACCTCAAAGAACCCATTCTGAGGAGTAGGAGTGTGACCTAAATATCATGCAATTATTTATTCATAGAAAGGCTGAGTATGACCGTTATCAAAGACTTTTTGTGGGTACCAAGTAAATTAAATACCAAGTCGGAGCTCGTTAACATTTTCGAGCCATCAACGACTTAGTCTTATCGTATTGCTTTGGCCTGGACAAAAGCGATTTTCTCTTTTCAAGGCTAACTAGTTTGCATTGCATAGCAGGAAATCAAAACCTTACATCCAAGAAATTATTTCCATTATAAAGTACAACATGTTAGTAGATTTAAATAATTTTTCTTTATTAAAACCTTACAATAGTATATATTTATTTTCAAGAAGACTTAATGGCTCCGAAGTAAAGTTAGAAATAGTACCCGAATTCTAACACTTGAATTACATTTTAAGTTCTTCCATTATGAATTCAGTTTTTCAATGTGTCGTGAGATCACTTCAGGTAATTTCGTACATGATTCCTTGACTAACGTTAAGGAAAATTCTTTCTTTATGGTCCTTCATTAGGTTAATTTTGGTCTTCATCGTTTATGACGTCACTGTTTACAAATAATGGTAAATTAACACGTATTTAGGATACATAATACGCAAGAGTGCGAGCTGCCTAGGTTATAAACCCCTCGAACACCTTGAAATGGACTTCCAAGAAAAATCTTAGGTGGAAAACAGGAAAGGCGTGGACTAGCGAGAGAGAGAGAGAGAGAAAAAAAAAACAACTCCGACAAAGAATGCCGGAGTAATGGGCAAACATTAAAGCCCGAAGTGGTTGTCCTTTTATTATATTTCATTTTTACTACCACTGCTTTTGAATTGCCTCAGATAAACTCATGAATTTTCTGATTAGTGCCCGAACTGCAGATCTTTTCCTTCTTGTATGATGTAAAGCTATGCTTGTATTAACTCTTATACCATCCACACTAATACCATAAAAGCTATATTGTCATCACGGCATTTGCGGGCCTCGTGATCCAACTGCCAGATCCGGGTATCGATCGCGGACCCACGGAGAGAACCATGCAACAGATGCAGAAATTATTTGTTGATTTCGATATTATTAAGAGATAAGATTACTGTGATGTGTGCTAAATTGAATAAATAAATAAATATTCTGTGTTGCGGTCGAGGATCCAATCCACAAAGCTCTGAGAACAATTTTTTAAAAAATGGGCGCGTTTACTTATAGACGTGCGTTAGAAGTTTTACTTACTGGGCGTGATAAAACCTAACATAAATTTTGCATGCGAATAATTAATATAAACAAAATAACAAAAGAACTTGAGAGATATTATAAATACTTTTGGTAAAGTATAAATTCAATCAAATTATTTTTTTATAAACACTTGATATTCAATTTTAATATGAATAAAAATAATAAATTAATTATTGGTTTAGTAAAATAATAGAGATACATTATAATAAATTTTTTAAATAAATAAATATACTGAAGGTTTATTTTAGTTAATTAATTGAAATTATTTATTGAATAATAAAGATATGATTTACAAACTCATACATAAAATCTAGTAGTGGAAAATCTTAGTCGAGTTCGTCATTAGGCAATATACGACCAAAGTGGTAATAATGGGGAAGGATTTTTGAAAAACATAATAATTGGTGTAACTCCCATAATATGAAAAATATCACATTCGTTGGAACGTATTATAACTCGTAGGAGTAACACCAAAAACGTTTGTCTGAATAAGTTTTTCTTACGTCCAACCATAACTGCAAGGGGTTGAAAAACAAGAGCTAGAATACAAAAAAACTTAACTCCCTTCGTAGGCACAGCATCGAATTCGTACATATTATTTAATAATCTTATAAATTTTATCTAAAACTTTCGTCTTAAAGAATTTTTGATTAGAAGAAACCATTACTGAAGGAGTTAAAAAAAAAAAAGGTTTAGAATTTCAAAAAAATCGCAACTCCCTTGGTAGGTACACTATCAAATACATTCAAATTGTTTGTAAATCATAAGAATTGTTATGTAAAACATTTGCCTGAAAAAGTTTTGATAATAAAAACCATTATTGCAAGGGATTGGAAATCCTGGGGTTCGAATGTTAAAATAAAACTCTATACGGTACACTATAGAATCCATATTTATTTTTTGTTTAACGGTCTTAATATTGACTAAAACTATTTTTAAAAAAAATTGTTTACCCAACCATTACTGCAAGGGGTAGAAATAACAAAGTTTGAAAGTAAAACATAATTAGTACTCTTTTGAATAAATATATTATCATATCCTTTATAATTTATTGTTTGAATCCTAAACTTCATCTAAAACTTTGGCTGAAACAATTTTTGATGAAATTAATTACTACCGAAAAAACGTGGGATGAAATTTTAAAAATTCAAATCTTTCTTAGTATCAAATTCGTTCGAATTTATTTTAAATCAACTTAATATTATATTATAACTTGGTGCTAAGCAAAATTTTATATGACTTTATAAGTGCAAGGGATGAAAAATATTGTTTGAAGGTCAAAAAATATATTTACCTTAGATCACTGAGACTGGGGAACATGAGTTCTAATCCCTGTGGAATCAGTTTCGTCTGTGCTGCCTGTCTGACTCTGTTTATCCAGTCCCTACACTTTCAGAAATTACAGTACATTTACGGACATTTCAACGAAGAATTTGCTTTAGATACAGGAAGGATTTTTCATAATAGATAACTGTACCTTCGTAAAAAATTACGACGGTTTCCGTATTCCGTATACAAGGGAAACACACATGTGGAACAAAGAAGAGGGTTTTTCTTATACACTTTAAGAGTTTCAAAATGTTTTGTTATTATAGAACATTTATTCAGAATGAATAATGTTAAAGGAACCTAACTCCCTGCGCTTTAATTTACTTAGAAAATCGGGAATTTATGAAGATCCTGAATAACTTTTAACCAGCGTTTTTCGTAAATGTATAGTAAAAAATTTTAAATAGTGATTGTGAAAAACAAGTTGCCGATTTACTGTTGCTTTTGTGACGATACATCATACAATTTATGTTGTGGTGCCTTGCAAAATGAATAAATAAAAGTAGTAACAGTAGAAATGAATTAAACCGACGCGTTATCAATTTTTTCGGATTATCGAACGTCATTATAGTTTTAGACAGTAATACTAAATGGCGAATTTAGCCCGCTTGAAAACGGTGAATACTGTACTGGAACGAATTTCTACAGTAAAAAATAATTTCTGAGCAGTAACACGACCCGGGATCCAGCCGGAATAATTCCCCGAACGCGAGCTGTCTCGATTGTTGCCGGATCACATGATGTGTCGAAGCATGCAAGTGCCGGACAGTAGCTGGTGCGGATGGTGATTGCGATGATCTCGAGGGGTCCCCACGGCCAAGAGGCCACGCCCACCTGGCGTGCCGCGGCCAATCGGAGAGGCCCTTGCTGCGCCCTGCCCTGCGAGGGAGCGGCAGCGGTTCGTACGGTACAAGACATTAACAACGCCGCAGCGGCCACGGACACTTCTGCTTCGAGGTCAACGCCACGCTAGTTGCGTCGGGCCGGTCCACCGAGATCCACCGGTATTTTTATTTTAATTGCGGTGAGAAACACCCCGCCTCGGAAGCCATCGCGCTGGCTTCGCGCCAGGACCTTCCTCGAATCGATTACGGCGGAATTCCTGAAAGAGAGAGAGAGAGAGACAAACTTCGGCTGTTGACAACGAGAAACAAACAGTTGGGGACGATCGAACTTTCAAATAGAGCGACTCTTCGTACAGGGTTGTTAAACCTTATAAACATTTCGCAAATAAAAAGAATAAATCAATTAACATATTTTTACCCACACTGTAAAAAGCAACTAGGTCCGTAACTTACAGACAAGAGTGCTTTTAGATATTTGCATATTCAGTGCCACCCACACACTGAAGTTATTTTATTGGCATTGTTTATGAGCGGTTAACAAGATGCACCTAACAGTACAAGCAGGGCGTGACTGCCGCAAACTCAAGCATCACTAATGATGAGTAATAATTACTTTTGGCTGTAAAAAAAGAGTCAATTTTCACTGTGATCCATGACATTACAGTTTGCTGGAGCAACTAATAATTCTGTACACCTAAATATATTGTGACATGTTCGAAACTTTAGGCTCGGATATTAATTTTCACAAAGGGGCACAGAAAAGATAGATTAGTTTCTCAGGTTATAAGCAAACACATAACTAAGACAAAAAAAATTCAATTCTTATTCAGGAGATAAAACAGCGGGCAAGCGGTACAGCGATGTTCAAGATTGTGGCCACCAGTCGACGAAGGTGTTTCCCTATGCCTAGGACAGATGAATGTTGCTGGAGAAGTTGCAGTCCCGCCTGAGACCTTCGGAATGTCAAGTTTGTAGAAAAAAATTATTTTTTATTGTTTTGCATTTAAAGGTAAGGAAATATTTATGAAAATTGTACGGGATTTTTTTTAAATAAAGCCACGTGGAACATGAGTGAATAGAACGAGTGTTTGAGTAAATACACTACAGCGGGACGAAAATTTACCCCGAGGAGGAGCAGTAAATGTCAGTTTTATAGTAACAACCCTCACACACGGAAAACTCCAGAACAACATTATCACAGCTATCCAGGATGCACTCGCCCGTGCTTTCCATAATTCGAGGTACCATCTGCTCACCTGCCTCGAGGTCGACGGAGGAAAATTACAACACCTTTCTATAGGCAGGTTGCTGTCAAACTGCGATGTACTCACTCTTATCACTCATTATTTTCACACACACGTTCCACGGGACTTCTTTTAAAAGACCCACCCAGCATGTATTTTGCCTGCTCTGTTACGTTTGATTTCAGCGCACTCGCTGCAGGATTCGTAAGGCGATATGAACTTATTACTTCTTGAATTGTCGACAGCTCTGCGTTGACCTATTTCTAGAATACCCTTATTTATTGAACAATGTCACATCACAATGATCCGGTTTCCTTAATTAGCGGATATATCAAGTATTTTTACGAGTTGTAAACGTGCGATGTTAAAATTTGTTGCCTTACATTTACAAAGGAAATTGGTTATCTGTTACTTATCCGGGGAGCTTCGTAAATTTACTGGTATTGAGTTGGCTTTTTGAATACGAACTGTCAAGAATCCATTTCATTCTCCTTATCTACACTGCAAACAAATTTTCAAAATGCAACTTTGTCAGATAGTTATGAAAAACGTATGCGATGTTTATATATATATATATACACTCCATTTTATACAAAAAGAAGTGTTAAGTCTACAGCAAGAACTAACTATTTCTTCGCCGATAATTATTGTTCTATTTGAAACAGAACATTCAACTATGAAGTCGACGCCGGTGTGGTTTCTACAAAGAAGTCGCCTTCTTCGTTGGATATTCCGTAAATGTAAAATGATTTCTAACAATCCAGAAAACATTGTAAACAAACAGAGTTTTTCTTTGAAGAATACAATTTTCCTCCCAATCCCCTAGGTAAATTCCACCTGTTTTGACATAGCACTTAGTTTTAGTTCACTTTTCAGAGAATTGCTGCTACCTACTTAACCCCAAATTCAAATAACCATCACACGTTTAGTGATATCCTGTGTATTTTCTTTTAACCTTTACATTGTTATTATTGTAATTTAGCTTTTTAACTGATAGTTATTACCGAAACAGTAAAACTAACAGTTTTATATTTTGTATGGGGCATTTGTTGCTTTTTACAACAGTGTCAAATCATGCACCTGAAACTGACATCGCCGAACCTACTCTGACAGTGGTCAAAATTATTCCAGTTGTAGTTATCTGAATGTATACGTTCTGGCATTTGAATAATCAATAATTATTACCACCTAACTATATGTATAATGTACACCTGAATGACTCTCACAATAGTTACATTTTCTGAATTTTTTTCAGAACCAGTAATTAAAAATTCAACCCTTATGGTTTTCTTAACAGTCCCTTCTAGCATAGTAAATTCTATAGTTTAGAAGTTAAATATTAAATTTCATTTTTACTTAAACTGTCCCATTGAGCACCTTAGTTGTATCTCAGCAGCCGAAGCGAAATAATTTACTTGTGTCAGAAATGTAACCAACTAAAATGTCTAACTCAGACAAGTTCTTACTTCTTAATGAACAGTGGTTGTGTAAAAATATTTCTCTTTATTTTTTGTCTATTTCTTTTGTTAGGAGCTAAAGATACAGTGATATATTCAAGCAATCAAGAAAGTAAATTTACCAAAATTTTTGTTTTTGTTACTTATCTTGTCTTTGAATTGTGACGAAGTAAAGACATCATAATTTAATGCATTTAGTCACGTAGACCACTGCTTATACAATATATTAAATATAGAAAACCTGGGATAATATTATACTGTAAAAAATCCTAAATAATCTTTAAACTTAATAGCAAACACTGTAGGCCAAACCAGTTATTAATGAGTTATTATTAATAAATCATTTGTACATATTTTGAAGGAAAAGCTGAAACCTACACAAACAAATAATTTTATCAAACACAATTAAAAAATACATTAAGATAACATGAAAAAATAAAACGGGGAGGATAACAGAAAGAAGTAGACGTACATGACTATAGCAATTTTTGCTGATCATACTGCCATTCTACATCCTTGAGTGATTCTACTGCCTTGAATTTTAGGTATACTTGGGGTTGTTTTTGACAATTTGTATAAATGATGAGTTTATTTGATATTTCTCTTGTTGTGTCCCAAACCATGCCAGGAATGGGCAGTTATGACCTGAAACCAAACGGACATGAATTTAATTTTTATTTGTAATTGGTGCAAATAGTGTCGAGTAGTGTCATAAAGATATTGAGGTGACTTTGTAACCAGAACTTTATGTAGGATTCTGAGGCAGCGGAAAATTATTCTTTCATTAAGTGTCAATAGCAGCAGATCTTTACTATATGATCGCGGGTTTTCACATTGAAAACAAAACGAACACAACTTTTCTGCAGACGTTTTAATCTAGAAACCTACCGGAGTTGGCATATATATATATATTTGTTTTGTTTTACAGGCACGTATCATACCTGCTAGAATTTGGTATAGGCCTACAAGCACAGAAAGAGTAGCAATGTAAAAGATTGAACGTATATCTGGATATGAGTTTGCACAGACAGGTATTGCTGTACTCGCTCTACCTTGATTGCTTTGCAGCTAAACATTTTCATCATAAATGTCTATGTTAAGAAAAGTTTCTACCCTGCAAAGGGTTTGGGAGTACGTGGATCGAGTTCCTCTTTGTTCTTTTACTCACATTCTGTTTGTTAGTGTTACCGAGGCCATTCGGCCACCAAGACGGCACATAAAACGCTATATAGAGAATGAAGCAACAGTATACACTTTACAGCTAGAGCAAACCAGAAACAGGTTCTGTTTAACAGGTGGTTACCATTGTTAAGGGGAAGTTTCTTTTCTTTTCGCCGCCGGCGTGGAAATAGTAGCCAAGGTCGTCCCAGGAGCAGGCGGGCGCAGCCTCCCACCAGCGGTGGACCAGGGCGTGGGTCGCCGAGGGTAACGACCCAGGCCGGAAAGGAGGAGGGGGAAGAATCCATCTGGTTTCGAGATGTCTGGCAGAGACGTGCCCTGCGCTGTTAAGCACTTCTTCCCCTCCCCCCCCCTCCCAAAACCGTCTATTCTATACCAGGCACACACACACGGTGTGTAGAACTCCAGGGAGCATAAAAAAACCACGCGATTTGAAAACTGCTCAGCGTAACCGAGTGCTGCATGTCCAAGATGACAGGAAAGGTCATATCGCGCATGAATGACGAGAGTTAAAAAAAAAAAAATCTGATCGAATATACAGAATTCGATGGGGTTTGTTTGGTCAGCTAGATATTTTCATAACGAAGATCTGAATGTGCAGGAATAGTCACTGCAGTTTACAGTTAAAACAAAAATAATTAGATTTTTTTTATAATAAGTGTTTGAAACCGAAAAATTAACAAAAATTAAAACAAAATAATGGCTGCAAAAATTATTAAAATCACATGAAAACCCTATATGATAACCAAATCTTAGAACGAAATATATTTCTACAATTTTCTTTTAAAATTGCATAATAAATTGATTTAATAAGTTAAAAGTAGCTTAAAATTAATATATATTAATGTTTTTTTAGTATCCGGTGAAATATTTGTGGCTTAAGGCTCTGTCTCACACGACATGTTGATTTATTTTTTCGTTTTTTACCATCATTTCTTAATTTCACGTCTAAAAAAGGTTAATTTGATAGCTACATTACATTTTTTGTTCTACCACAAATATTTTCAACAGATATTCACTTAGCACTTTATCAAGGGTGTAAAAATACGCGCAAGTATTCGTAATTTTTATCACCTGCGCACGTCTCTACAACCGTGGTATTACCCTAAATGAATTACCAATCTGTTGAAAATATTCGTGGCAGAACAACATAGGCAAGAGAAGTATTAAGTTAAAGTTTTCTTACTATACCTTATATGAAAATGCGCTAAAAAATAAATCAACATGGCATGTGATGCCGAGCCTTAACAACAAGTGAAAAAGAGCTATCAGTATAAATTTACAAGAAAGCCACTTAGATAACAGTAATGGCAAGAGAATGAATAAAAGCGACTCGGTGTTGTGAGTCCGAGCCTTGATGCCGCATGATGTAAAGGTTTGGTTTGACTGGGGGGGGGGGGAGAGAGAGAGAGAGAGAGAGAGAGAGAGAGAACACAAAAGAAGGGTGGAGATTGCAGTATACAAGGTGGAGAAAGGGGCGAGGCCTTCTCGGTGACCTTGAAGCGAGTTAAGGAGTCACGTCCTCCCGTGGCGCCCGGCGGCAAAGAAAAGACAAAATAAGGAAGGGGAGGGGAGATGGCTTCGTGTGGATCTGCCCCGCCTCGTGCCACAACCCCACCTCTAAGAATACCCTCCAGGTGCCTTGAGAGCTGATTGGTTGCCGTCCTACCTCCCCCTCATGCGTGAAGGAGACGTTATGCATAAGCGTGAACCGGGCTTATTTCAGAATTCCGGGTGTGTGGGAGGTGATTATCATTTTTTTCAATTATTGCGTTAAGAAAATGTAAACTGGAGAGATTGAATGACACAAACCTAAAAACCTTTTAAAGGCCCCCACACACGATCAGTCCGAACTGCCGTGTGTGAGCAAGGACGGTGGACCGCTCAGTCGTAACTGGTGGACTGACGAACTGATGGCCTATCATCAAATCGGACTCTGGGCTCAATAGCCCTGAGTCCGAACTGCCATCCGAACTGTCAGTCCAAAAAAATCATTTTGTCAACTGAGTATGGTAGCAAACATAAATTTTGTTCCTAATCTTTGTTTACTCTGATATTTGTTTTTCTAATTAAAAGTGCAATAGCAATAGCAACATTCAAAGTTTCTTACATATTCTACGAATAAAGAAATCATTCAACAGCAACAGCAACCACAAGAATGATCGTGTGTGGGGAAGGCTTCAGTTTAGTCCAACTGTCAGTTCGGACTGTTCGATCCGAACTGAGCACCAGGTCTGATTGTGTATGCAGAGGGCCTCGATTCAATCCAAACTCTATCAGTTAGGACTAAGCAGTCCGAACTGGGAGCTGAACTGAGGGGACTTAAAATAATACCACCTTACTTTATTGAAAACACTCCTGACAATTAAAAGTGACAAATTAGAAAGTATCGTACGCAATTCTCATATTATGAAAAACTCGAGGTACCAACGTGAGATACTTCTATAGACATAAATCCCTCTCAGCTTGTCACAGCAGTATTCTGATGTGAAATGGCGAACTAATGGATGTAGATGGTTGAAAGGAAGCCAGATAGGAAGCATGCTTTGTGGGGTGGTTAGACCGTAAGAAAATGACTGAAATGCAGACCATAGTTATGCTACGCTGTCCCCACATGTGCTTAATTCTTCAAGTGATCTTCCACGGTGTTGACGCCTCTGACGTCACAGAAGATACGTACTTAATTGCGTTTCCTGGAACTCGTACTGCTGCGCAATGTTTTAAAACATGTCATGTAAAGCTGGGCTGAGAATTAAAACATAATCGAATGCTTAGCCTGCCGTGCACACAACACTACACTAAAACTGTACAAAATCGGTTCACAGTTCACTTGTAATGGGTTGATTAAAGCCAGTTAAATTAAATTTCACTATGACTCTAATATGTGTGTAAGTGTTAGTAAATAAGTATTTGAAATATGATTCTGCCACGATATCTGACCAGCATATTGTAACCACTGTTTTCCAACATATAAATTACATTAAGTTATGACTGGTTATACAAACCTTTTAGTAAACAATATTAGATGACATTTATCGTAGGTCACTTGTCTAGATGATTGCAATGAATTTTTTAAAGCAAAAATTACCTGAGCAAAGTACTACCTCAAAAATGTATTGCCACAATATGATCTATACCTTGGAGGCATAATACACAATTTGTCACAAAAATAAATTATTCCAGAGATCATTCAAAGAATTTTAAATAGAGCCTCAATTATATAATCAACTATTTTCTAATCAAAAAAGTGTTAATTTTGACCTATCTAAGATATTAGTGTTCTTTTTCACTAGAAAGAACGTCAAACGTTGGTCAAGTTTATGGTCATTAATGCGTTTCCCACTCCCCCCCCCCCAAAAAAAAGAAGGACATAGTTTGTTAGGCTTCCGAGGTATAGTTCCCAACTCCCACAAAAATGCCACCCTACTCTAGTCTAGTTTAGTTGGCTGTTGTGCCTTGTGTTCGTAACATAAATAAAATACATTTATGTTCCTTTTGTGCAGCTGATATCTTTTACGTGAAGATGACTGCACTATTCGTGTAATGACTGGGTAAGTTCGAAATCAGTGCGGTCAAATCATGTGCACACGGCCCATGGTCTATGTTACTGTTTTATTTTGAATCCGCGTTGTGAGTACAAGAGTTTCTTTTAGGCAAATAAAGCGAAATGTCCTCAAAAGCCTGCCAGGCTAGTATTCAAAGACGTTCGGATAAGTAGCGCATAGGTACTGCCTTGTTGATATACACCCGTATCCTAACTCGCGGGCCGTATTCCAGAACGTGTTCTAACCGAATCCCAATAGGAAACAAATCGCCAACCTTTTCATTAAACAGTACCCTGCGCTAGGCTAGAAACTGGTTTCAACGAATTTTAGCGGTCGTTTCGCAACCATTGATACAATTGTTACGGCAAACATACTAGAGATAGCAGCACCATAAGACAAAAATATAACCGGCTTTATAATTTTCTCAAATACATTTTTAGTTGCGATTATTTCTTGTTATTACCATTAAATTCTACAGATGGTATTCTAGGATAATTTTGCTATCATAAAGTATCATTTGGCACACCACCATGCTTGGTGCGTCCTCCGATTAACATAAAAATTACTATTTACGCTTTAATGGTGCCAGACGTTGAACCGCCAACTGGACGAAATAAACGAAAAAATGGGCTCTGCGCATGCGCGGAATTTGGGCAACAGATCGGAAACGGAAAGGACATCAAAATACGTTATCTAAAAATAAGGGGATGGTCGTGTCCTATCCTGCACTAGGAATACGGTTAGGGTACATGTGTAGCATATTCAGTACCTAACTTCCTTATTTTTGTGACTTGGAATACCAGCTTAAGAGATAAAGAGCAAAAAAAAATTGAACTACATTATTTTCATTCATTTTACTATTAATTATTATTGTATGGTTATATTACTAATTATAAGTATTTTTAGTTATCATGGTATTATTTTTAATTAATTATAAGAATTATTAGTTATTTTTGTGCTATCGTAAACTATAAATTATAGGTACCATTTTTATTGTATTACTAATTATAAGAATTTTCAATTATAATTGTATTTTGTATTACCAATTACAAGAATATTATTAGTATATTACAATTATTATTGTATAATGAATTATAAGTATTTTTAAGTATTGGAATATTATGTTACTAATTATAAAAAAATAAATTAATATTGTATTACTAATTCTTTATATTGGTGGCTAAAGTAATTAAAGCAATAAAGTAAAAAATAATGCAATATAGTATTAGGTAACCAGAGTCCTAAATTACTTCTTATATTCCGGGCCCAGGCCACTCCTTTAATATGATGTGTGCCCTTCGTTTCAGCATGCCTTTTTACCAATATTAAAATACAATATACAGTAATACAAAATATGGAGAATAGGTTGCTGACGGTGCAGAAACTCGTCGGATCGCGGCGGTAGGGTCCCGCCTGCGCCTGACGCCATCCTACTTGCTGGCATCTAGTAAGGGAGTATTTGGGCAGAGGGCAACAGAACGGGGTTTGAGCTTATTCTTGTGCACCGCACTACGTGCCATGTTCGCAAGACAATGATGTTCTTTCAAAGTACGCATAATTTTAATTACTTGTGTAAATCAGTATTATTAAACAGCGTTACATGAGAATTGTTTTAGCTGTGTAACAATTTTTTTTTTTTGCTTGTGTAATGCTTTTCACGCTTTAGTTTGAGAGGGTAATTATTTGACAAGTTTTTTTTTTAATAAGTATGCAACAGCGTCATCATGGTAAAATGAAATGAGCAACATAGCGTGTGGCCAGCAACGTCCATGTAGTTGCAACGCCAGGAACGTCGCCGATCTGGTTGCCGAGGGATCGTTTACGCTGTCACGTTCTGGCTGGCCGACCGACACGCGCTCAGTCGCGTGCGCTATCAGTGGAGCTGTCCGCTCATTAGCATATTCAACGAACGGTAACGAGACTGAACTGACGTGCATGAACGTCGTTTGACGGCCGGCAGCCGTTGCGACTCCATTTAGTTTCTTTCTTTTATTTATTTTGTTCGTCGCGTTCGTCGATCTCTCTTACGCGTCTCATTTAGCCGCGTATTATTCATAACTTTGCATGCGCGGACTGCATTACGTCTCTCTTCGAGCGTTCCGTTTCGTCTGAAACTGTTGTCTTGAGGGGCGGTGGTGGCGAACTAAGAACGGGAATGCGCCCAGTTAACGTTCCTCATCAGGGTTGCCGCGCAGACAACAACGCCTTGCGCTTTTAATTAGGTCTCAGTAGAGATCGACTGGAATGTCTGCATACATACATACATTGACAGAATATTCGCAGAATTTGCGCGGCATAAATTATGAATTCAAATTGCGGTATGTAATGTCAGAACACGGAACCCTTCAAAGTTACTGACGCACACATTAGCGCGCAAAAGTTAATTGGGCGGGCCTCAATGGACTGGACTGAGAGGACGAACGACCTCAGCGCAGTGATGTTCAAAAGCTCCGCGGGCAGCAGGCGACAGGCTGGGCACAGAGGTTTACGCCTGATACACACTAGGCGCTGGGCGTTACGTTTAAAAACGCGCATCAGCAGCGCACACGCCGTGCGTTCAGCTCCGCGTTCGACGACCGTTAGTAGGGCGTGCAGACTGGCTCAGTTTGGGAATGGACGCGGAAGTGATTGCTTGTGTGTGTCTCCTCTACCGTCGCTGTAAAAGAGACGGCAGGAGCAAAGAGATTATTTCCCCACCCCCCTCTCCCTTTTCCAAATAATCTTCAGAATCACAAAACACTACCGCCATTTCCTCCCGATTTCGTTTCTTCGATATACCATTTATGTAATCGGGACTCTCAGCGTCCCAAAAAGGCTGGCGTATTTTGTATAAATAGATCAGTGTCGAAATGATCGTTCTCCGTTTCGGCCAACGTGCGTCCAGTCCACCCGACAACTCGCGATCAAACGTGCAGCACAGTGGCGGCGCGCGTGTCCCGAAGATCGCAGATGACGCGCGCACAACGCGCGTTCTGACCGAGATCCGACTACACTCGGCCAGAAGCGCGCGCTTCAACACGCCCAGTGTGTGCCAGGACTTGGTATTTATTCTCACGTCAGTGTTCCAAAACGCTACTCTTTTCTGTCGAGGTGTGCTGTATTTTAAGCGCTGGGCGGCGGACGTTATGTCGAATGTATGTACCATATTGCACTTCTTGTTGCTTGTGTCCAGTCGAGAGCTAAAACATGTGCCGCGCACATTCAGTCGCGTCCTACCATCGAATTGCGTACTTATATACATTCATTATTCGCATCCATCTATGCAATTTCCTAGATTAATTTCGCAGTGTCAGCGTTGTGGGTCCCGAAGTGTCGACTATAGAGGTTGAATCTCGGCCTTTGCTATTTACAAAATAATTAGCTGAGTATTCTAATAAATCTTTAAAGAATGGTTTTTGTTTGTTTTTTCGCCTTTTTGCAACAAACTGCTATTGCTAGTAACCAAGCGGAATTCATTTCACGTCTTACTGCAGCAAGAAACAAGAGAAGAGAGATTTTTCAAGATTCATAGGAACAAACATGTCAAGAACGTCAGGTTTCAACGCAACGCTATTTAATCCCCGTGCGAATAAGGTCTTAGCCACACGCATAGCAACGAGCAGACCGGTGTACATCACAGTGGATGGTTGATTGAGGTACAGCTGCGGCCTCACAGGCCGCTATGCTCGCTATGTTCGCTATGTACGCTACGCGATTAAAATATAGCCAGCTGCATCTCAGGTGTCATCGGCCACACAAAGCTGTGTTCGCTATGATCGCTAGGTTGGCGACGTCGCTGGGTGTTTGGTTCACTGCTATTTTTCTAAAACGTCGCTGACTTCGCTCATGCGCACATAAGCAAAAACATATTTTTTTTTACGTGGAATTGTGCTGTACTTCTGTGTTTGCTTTAAATTAATATCACGTCGACGGAAAAGTTCGTTGAAGAAGTACGAAAATATATATAATCATGGAATAAATTTATAGAAGAATATAGAAAGCATGATATGCGAGAGAATGACTGAGATATGATTGCAAGAGAGGTTCATTTCATGCTGCGTGTTAAGGAAATAATAATAATTGGTGTGAATTTCCATTGTTACTAATTTTTCTTTAATTTCGTTGAGGATTGATCGTTAAAGAATTGTAACATCACGAAATCATTGTTTACTGATATCAAGCAAATATACAATTGTTCTTTTGCTAAAATGCATTTCCTGTAATGTATTTTTTCTTCTCAAATTTATTCTTAATGAGAAAGTAAATGCTAACAAACGTAATTGAAATTATTCTGAAATATTCTATAAAATAACATTTGTCCTTTCGCACCTGCTTCATTGTATAATGAATTTCTCCTAATTATTTTCTTTCTGAATTTTTTATGAACCCATTTTTTTTTTTTTACATTTACATACTGCGAGAGGCAACAGAATATTATCATCGTCGAAATCATAACTCGAATCCCACGGCATGTGTTCTCTCCAACATCGCGAACTAGACTGATCTGTCTGGCCACCTGGCGCAGCAAACACAGAGAACATACCGACATTAGCGTAGCTTTCTGTGTGGCCTCGCATTTACACGTTCTTCTTTGATCTTTGGGTGCAGTGTTGACTCTAAGTGAATACAGTGCTGTGATACAGATTTTTCAAACAGCAATAGCACGGCAGGCTTTACATTCTGTCAGCGGAGTAGTTCATTTCAGCCAAAGTTGTAGACCCCTCAGAAAGTTGAGTAGTCTCCCTCAGCCAGTAGAGTAGTCCTCAACCAGTGGAATAGTTCCTCTCAGCCAGTGTAGTAGTCACTTTCAGCCAATAGAGTAGTATCTCTCAGCCAGTGGAGTAGTCACCTGAAGCCCGCCAAATTCAAAGTGGTGCACTATTGTTCGCGCCTGTTTCGGTTCCGGATTTATGCTCCTTGAAAGAAAAACTTGTTTTTGGCATTTACTGCCACTAAATGTATATGTATTTATTTATGTATATCTTTTTCAATAAATATGAATTTAAAGAAACAATAATTGCTGCCTATAACAAAGCATTGTAAACATTAAAAAATAACGTGACTGAAAAGAAAACTTTACTTTGCTTTTTAAATAATATATCCGCATCTTTTCAGTACACGAAAAGAAAACATAAATCCTTTTTTACGTATTTGTGCGTATTTGGTGTGCCTTTTTAATATTTTTGTTTTATTTACAAACATAATGTAATAAAAATGTTTATGCAATGTAAATAAATATTTTAAGAAACCCTTAATTTATTTTTACTACGCTTGTATTTGACAACTCCTTTTCGTCAACGAGAGCTATCTCGCAAGTAGGCTTCGGGAAAATCTGAGCTGTTTACGGTAACCCTCAGAAGAATGATGAGAGACGTAGTGGTAAGGAACAGGGCTCGCATTCCAGATAACCCTGGCTTCGAACCCTGATTTAGCCATCCTGATCATGGTTTGTTGTGGCTTCCCCAGAGTCACTGCAGGCAAATGCTAGAGTGGTTCCTTGCTGCAAGGCTTGACCGATAACTTTCCCGTATCCGGCATGGTTGCGCGTTTACCGTCTCTGATAGCAATGTTGTCGACGAGAGATTAACCAAAAATAGAATATAAATCCCAGTCACGGTATTAAAATAATAAGTCCATTAACTTTGCATAAAATGTCAGTGTTTATGAAAAAAAGAACCGCACCAAAAAAAAAAATTGAGGTAAGGCGCAGTTTGGGTCTGCGCCGTAGATTTTTCGTGACAAAATCGGGATAAAATCATTAAAAGTGTTTCGTATTAATAAGTAATTTCATCTTCTTTTCGACGCTGCCGTAGCTCTCGCATTCGCTCGGTACTGGACTTTTAAAACCTTTTTGAATTCCTTTCGACACGAGATTTCTAATGACTTTCGTTTTCTATCATTACGAGCATATTTACGATTCATACGAGACGAAATCTGTATTTTGTAATTTTCAATTTGATACCGATTTTCACTTATATTCCAGAGGATATTTTTATTGTATCACTTTAGGTCTGCAAGCTAAACGTATTTGCACGCTACTCCAATTTATAACATTACACAAAGCCAATTTGTAACAATAACGCGCATGCACCAACAATGGTACGAGGACGTCACAGCCATAAAAAAATACTGCGTTTTTGGCTCAACCACTGTTTCCGCATTATAAGTCTCGTAGTTATTAGCGAATCAAATCTGACGGTATTATCTCACACAAGAAAGTTCGACTGACTATCACTGTAACCAGCGAATAGACGTTTACCCGTCAAAGTGGTTCTTGATATGTTTCCTAGTGACCAGTACCTAAATGGTTTGGATGTATTCTGGTTACAAATATTTTTAAAAAATGTGGTTTTTTTTCACATCTCTCTTTGGCTTGTAGTTGTTAGTGCTTTGCTATAAAAAAATTGTTTCTCTAGCTAGGGTATATTGCAAATAAATATTAGAATAACAAAAAATGTAATTAATTTATATTTATATTTTGGTGCAGGCTATTCATTTTTTTAAGTGGAAATAATACAACTTTTGTTAGCAATCACATATTATGTAAAGTGGCTGGAATTAATATAGCTGGACGTCATGTTTGGCCTTGTAAATAATACAACCACTTAGGAATAGGAGGAATTTATCTGCAGTCTGGTCCTAGCATTGCGTGATTAATCACTATAATAAATAATTTCATCCATCACTTTTTCCTTAAACCAGCAAATCTATTTTGAACTGACAAACAAACTCCTCACATAATCATTTGATGAATGGAAAACATTTTAAACTGCCACTTGTCGGGGATTTTAACTTCAGATAAACGTTCGCTGATCATCTCGTTAGTCAAAAATCTATATATTTTTCTTTAACCATGCCGATTAAGATTCCAATCGCTTAGAGAGGGAAAAATGGGGGGGGGGGGGGATATTTTTACACGGATTGCCGTATAATCAGAAAGTTGTAGAGAGTTGCGATTCCAGGCAGAATGTGAATTTAACGTAGTTTTCCGGTTAACTTCGTTCTAATTTTCTGTTATCATTTATGCGGCTTATCTCACTCATTAAACAGATTCTTCGAGTCAGCCTTTTTAGCCAATCCAGTATTGCTTTATAATTAGAACGATTATTTCTGTCCACAATACAGAAACCTTTTTTAATTAATATTCTCTTTCCCATTAGGAAAAAAAGTACTAGCGAATGCGCGATTGCTTATCCACAACGGCCAGACCATGCAGATAAACTGATTCAAATATCGCGGTGTTATTGGACAAAATTGGTTAACTAACATGCTCGGGTATAATAACTATGTAACATTGCTGTTCACATTGAGACGAAATAGTACATCACAAATTCGTTAACGTCTACGACGGGTAGGAGTAATGTGCTCAGCACTTTTACTTATACCTGATAAAGGAATAACGAGGGTCATTCTAAAAGGAAAGAAAGTTTTGATGTGAGGAGCCGTGCAGTTCTTTCCACCCCCCCCCCCCCCCTTCTCCTCCTCCAACGCTTCATGGACCAGCCCATTCTTTCGCCAGGCTGACGCTAACAGAGAAACGCAACGGTCGTTTGCTGATTATAGTGGGATTTGGAAATGTGAGACAACGTTAAAAATACCGCCGAGTGTGAGGTTCGTAGTGTAATACGCGTTTTGAACACAAAAATAAATGTCCACCCTATCGAAATTTACAGACAGATAACCGAGGTTTGTGGCAACGTGATGAATGAAGCTTCAGTTTGAAAATGGCGCATCACGTTTAAAAGCGGGCGAACGAATATTCATGATGATGAACGCCTGGGCTGACTTAAAGTCGTGACTCGAACTTGGCTCCGAGTGATTACCATCTTTCCCCCAAAGTTGAAGGATTTTTAAATTTTTTTTTTGGCTGGGAACCACTATGGAAGTGACAACGAACTGAAAGATGACGTTAATGATTGGCACAAAAACATGACCATAACTGAGAATGCAGAAGGCATAGAAAATTTGATGATACGTTATGACTAATGTTAAAAATTTTATTGCGACTGAGTAGAAGATATCAGGTGTGTTGAGAAACAAGTTTTGTTTCATTATCTTAAATAAGATAATCTAGAGAAACAAACGTTCTTTGATTTTAAAATAACCCTCGAATTTTCTTTGCCTTACATTGTAATTTTATTTTGTAAACGAAACAAATAATCATGTTAAATTTGAGATTTTTGTAAATTTGTACACTAACGTGAAAATAATTTTATCACTACAAAATAGTTTTCACAGTAATACTGAGTTCGGATTCTTAACCAGGCTTATGCTGTCCCAGTAACTCCAATAGTTAAAGTCAATTGTAAACTGTTCCTAAATAGTTTTCCAGTATTAACTGTGCACATTAATAAGCACTATGACAAAATTATATAAAATTTATATGAATATTATAGTATTATCTCGAAAAACGTATTTTCCTATATGCAAAAATTATAATAGCTATGTTTTATACGAAGTTAGAATATATTTCTTGTGGTATTACAAACTATTTCTTGGCAACTGGTTTCCAAAGGAATCTTTTGTGAACGTACAGAAAATTATTTTCCTTGTAGGTATGTTTAAACGCCAGATTTTCAAAGAATCTGGACTCACATTTTCCAATACGATACGTTTGGTAATTTTTTTTTCCTCCCTTGGTTTTAAATATTGCAACGAGGTGGAATAATTTTTCATGGGTCGTTATACGCTGACTTGGAACACGCTATCGAGTGTTGGAGATCTGCGAGGCGTTCTGCCCTCGAGACGCGGCAGACAGAGGCGCAGCGCTGCGACGCCAGCCATCGGCAAGGAAATTATCGGTTTCGGCCTCACGAGCTCGGATCGGTCGGCTGTCAGTGGACTGGAATGATGACCACCTGTCGCGATTTATTGCGCCCTCCCGGCGACTCCGCAAGACAATGCCAGATTAATGGTCCGTGAACTGGAGCACATTAAAAGAAAAAAAAAAAGGAACGGCGTAATAACCTCTTCATTTCTGAAAGTTTTGAAATGATAATCGTTACATGCCTCAAGGGGACGCCGAGTTCCGGTGGTCGTAGCCCTGCAGAGTCCTTGGCGAAGGTCGCGTCGGGAAACTTAACGACATGAGTTATTAAAATCAGCCTTGAGAAGAAACAAGAGGTATTTCAAGAACCTCGCTACATGCTAAATAGATTGAATTAGAAAAGTCTGACACAGGCTTCGGGCTGTTAATGTGATTCTTCAAACACTTGTTTTATCTTGCATCTTGAAACGATCTTCATCTGTTACATTAAACATTTCCAGATTAGCTTTCATACCCCTGCATTGATTGTTAGGTATGAACTTAAATTTTCTTTCAATTTTTAAGTCACATTTTATCAACCACTAAATTTTATTTTATTTAACATTAACTTAACAAATTAAAAAAATAATTTTAATATTTTGCCACTTAGTAGTTAACTGTGCTCCATCAACCTACTTGTGGTGAAATCTGCTTTAATTTATGGTTATAATAAAGAATGTGAAAATTACAAAAAATAATATTATCCCCCAGTAAAAAACAAAATTAAAAATTTCTTGTAGATTTCTTAGTACGTGTTTTTGTTTATCGTTATTACTAAAATGAAAATTTGTATTTTTAACTAATTAACATTACATTTTTAAAATGTTTATTTTTTATTCTTAATAAAATGATTAGTTAATTTTTGCTCTATAATATTGTTGAGAATATAAATAATAACGTATGTCTGCATATAGTCGTCGCTTTGTCTCCTATCAGATTGAACTTTCGTCTCCAAGAGTCCAAAGACGATCAGGAACATTTTCCCTCTCTCTCCCTCATTCACATACGCTCTCATTGACATATGCACCCACGGTATGTAAGACCCTTTTTAGCGCTATAAGTTTTAGCGACATGCCGTACTGAATTCAATAATCCCAAATGATTTCGATGTAGTTTTATTTTCCTTCCTTTTAACTCAAATGTATACATACACAAAAATCACTGATATGTACACGATAATAAAAAAAACATTACACAAATTATTTCCAGACTGATACATAAAATAAAGAGATGGGAAATCCCGGCCTTGGTCCTTAATGGGCAGAATTGGGCCAATGAAGTACGTTAAACAAAACCTGAAACATCACATTAACTACCTTAATGTGAATAATAATGTATCTGCTTGAAGTTTTTATTTCTCATAAGAGTAGAATCAGAAATGTTTGTTCGAAAAGGGTTAAATAGTAACGGGTTAAATGACAAATAATTCTAAACTCTCTTAGTAGGTACAGTATAAAAAATATTGAAAGTATTTTTAATCATTATAAATATTTGAATAAAGCTTTTGTGTGAAACAATTTTCGATACCGCTAACTGTTGCTATACCAGATAGCATTTGGTTAAAATAGACTACATATGGTCTTTTTTGTTCCAACGCACAGTAATTGTCCTTTTTGACGCGACAACGTCTAATAAATCGATGAACGCCGGCAGCACGCACGAAAAAGTGTCCCGTTATGCACATTGTTCCGTTACGATGTGTCCTGTTATGCTCATTGTACGCTTGCGCCGTATCTATCTCTCTTCCTCTCGATTGGCCTATGCGTCCGAGGAGAAGAAAGACAGCGGCAGCACACAACTTACATCTACACGTGAACTGTTTCATCGACTGTTTATAAAGTGAAGTGAAAAGTTAATGTGGTTTTCATTGCTTATTACAACAACAATTTCTTTAATAAAGGTTTATTATTCTGGAATGTTAAAAATCTGATTACTAGTATAATTTGAAGTATTTATTCTTTTATTATTAAAAAAAAGTAGCATCTGTCGGCGAGTGCAGTAACAATAGGTTATGTTACAATTGACTAAAAAATTATGGTAATTCATATAATTGATGATAGATATTTGATTACATGTTTATTTATATGAAAACTTGTTCATTATTATATTTAAACTTTATAGCTAAACGCCAGTTTTTAAAATTAATTACAAGTCATCTACACGTGAACTGTTTCGTCGACTGTTTATAAAGTGAAGTGAAAAGTTAATGTGGTTTTCATTGCTTATTACAACAACAATTTCGGCAATAAAGGTTAATTATTCTTGTATTTTAAGAACCGGTTTACCTAGTTTAATTTCAAGTATTTATTCTTTTATTATTAAAATAAAAAAAAATCAATTTTATTCATAAAAGTATTCAATCATTTCATCAATGTTTTGTTATGACGTTGACACGTTAAAATATCGTCCGTAAACCGAATTTACAGACAACCAATTTTTTTTAATTCAACCTGTGTCTGTGGGCCCAGCCGAAAGGAGATTTTTTTTTTTTCCATTTAAGTTATCTGAAGGACCAACGGCTAATATCCCTCTCTCTCTCTCTCTCTCTCTCTCTCTCTCTCTCTCTCTCTCTCCCATAACTAAACTGGAAGATGGGATCGAAAGAAGGGGCTCGGTGACGAAGCTTGGATACCGTCAATCCACCTGTCACTGTCGGGTCATTGTTTTGCAGGAAGCACTTCCAAAGCAAGCCAGCGACTGGCTTTTGCCTGCATCAGGGGGATCGCGCGGACCTAGAGTTCTGCGCGTGCGTTTCAACCGACACAAGTCAGAAAGTTTTCCATACAGCATATTTTTGGCTTTTACGTTTATCAAACCCGTTCCACAGTCACTATTTTGCAACCGCAAGCGAAACCCTTTGGTGAAGGGCTTCTGAATTCCAAGGGTTGGGGGAGGGGGCTGCACCCTGGTTTCTAAGCCTATGTCTGACAAGACACAACTTCTCAAAAATTTCGAATAAGAAAATAATAATTTTTATAATGCCTTTGGCGTACGTGTTGTAAAAATAAGGTTATTTAAGAAACTTTGGTAATTTAAACTTGTAATCCTTCATGCGGATACCACGTAGTCTTTCTTCAACTGTAAGACGAGCTTGAGGTAGTTTATTTGTTATAACTGTGTAAAACTAAACACTGAACATGTTCTAAGCAAAGTAAATAACTGCAATCTCAACATAAACAAGTAAACTAAATATTTTGTTGAAACCCTCGAAGGAAGTTTGAAGTTTTTAGTTTATGCGCCAACACTTGTCTAGCTTCGTCCTGCGCGTTTCTGACAATAACAGTAAATAACGGAACGAGAACGCATCTTTTCGCGATTCGAAGAGCTAAAAGCAGTCGGTGTGTATTGGCGAGTGCAAAAAAAAATTGCGTTAACCGACCACCGGCAGCGGAGACGTTACCGACGTATACCGCCGCTCGTTTGCACAAGCGTATATCTTCATGAATCAAGCGACCAAGGTCACAGGAAGGAAATTTGCCGTGTGTGTGTGTGTCTGTGTGCGGATTTTTTTTCTATTAATTTACGATGCTTGATTTATCATTCCCCGGGTGGAACATAGCTCACGCGATGCCTCATTGCGTGCTGCGGATTCGAGAGTTGTTCCCGATAGGCTGGGTCCATAAATAAGTAAAAAAAAAAAGTTTGACTCTTGTTTGCGAGCAATTTGTCTCGGGAGCGAAACTTGGCAAGGACACAGAAACACTTACAGGCGGAATAAAATTGGTCCTTTCCTAACACGCCTTGCACACGTAGACGTTACATACAAGTGATAAGTGTCGATTAGTCATGTTATGTAAGCGATGGAAATTGTATAGAACTAGTAGTGATTTAATTTCTCAAATCAAACAAAAAAAAAATTTCCCCCCTGAAAAAAAAAATTCCGTCCGGCAGTTTTACCATTTCATTTTTGACTGGTTTAGTTTTATTATCGTTTTATTCTACTAATTTTTTTGTGAATATGACATTATATCAAGGATTAGCTTTATTTATTTTAAAGCCAATTAGTTTTTTTTTGATGCTACAAAGACATACTATAATTCCAAATTTCTTCGTTAAATTTTCTATAGAAGTCAGGCAGTAACATTAAAATTAATATCCTAAGAATAATTACTTTTTTATGCGTGATCTGCCTTTAAATTGTGTTTTCATTCTTTAGCTTTTGTTTATTGTTTAGTTATGTTCCAGTAAGAATAAAATATTGTTCTAGAGTAAAAAGCAATCAAAGGCTACAATTCCAAGTGCACATTGCTTTGTTACAAAACGGGGCGTAATGGTTATTGAGTGCTGAGTGGAAAGCGGTCAGAGCTCCCACGTGGTGGTCTAATAATGTGCGGTCTTGGGTTCTAGTCAAGCTTTGGACAAGAGTTTTTGATAATGCACCATTAGATGGGCAAATAAATGTCTTGAAAAAAGACCCACCTATTTATATTCCTATTAATTTATTTGCTTATTCTAGATCATTAAATATAAATATTAAGAAAATGTGAATAAATATGTAACTTTTTTTGCAGTATAGATTTGCGGGAATTTTAAAAAAACTGTTAATGACAAAAAATACGTAATTTAGTCAATTAATTAATTAATGGCGTTGCCTTGAATTTGTCACTCGCTATCGTTTGGTGCGTCCATCACGTCTTGACTAGGGTTTACCTGCAATCCCAAAAAAATTAAGCTGAAGATTGGCGTCCTGGTTTTGCTGATGCGTAGCCTTTATTAAACGATATTGTGTAATCAATGGGAACTTTAAATCAAAATTTCCCGTTTTACATGTGTATGTCCTACAAACTTGAAACTCGGTTGTGATGTTCTTTATATTATAATGTGTTTAACCCTGGCAACACCGGTTATTTCAGCTAGTATTTTATAAATACACATGTAGCTTTCATAATAATTGAACACATTGCTTTAATTTCTGGCTTAGAATCCAAAGAGGATGGTGTACATAGTGATTATAATATTGTATGTTTCAAAGTGAACTAAAGAAAATAATAACAATTAAATGGAACTGAATTATATATAATACTTCTGTAAGAATGCATTTGTTACTTTAACTTTTTTGTTAAATTGAAAAATTACATACGTTTCGTATTATTTAGTTTTTAGGTTATTGATTACATTGGCAATATTAGTTATCGTTATGAGGTTTAAATTAACAGAGCCACGAAAAACCGATCATTACGAGGTCTCATTTCGGGGCGAACAAGTAGTTACATTATAAATTCAATTTGAATACTGAGGAAAAACACGGAAATATAGGCAACTACCTATTAAATATAAAATATATACTTCTGAAAAATTTTAGTCAAGAACTGAGGTTGAGTTTATTAAGTAAAAACCAACGCAGGAACGCAAGAATGCAACATGCAAATAATAAAAAACGGTCGCTTATAAAGCACGGAAACGCATAATGTCACCAACTCTAAAATTGGAAAAAAAAAAAAAAAATCACATCAGAAAAAAAAATTCTTCCTCGGGTTTATTTGGATAGTTCATGTTTTATTATTAACAAATTTTAAATTTTAAAATATTTATTTTTGAGGTGCGAAAATTCAACATGTGAAAATTCATGCACTAAAAATAGTATCGTAGCAGCCTGCACACGTTGAAAGTTTTGGGAACACTTCTCTTCAGATACGAGAGGAGAAACTAAAGTAGTCTAAAGTTGGATGGAGCTCGCCTTGAGGACTTACGTAGTATTTATTTTACAACAAAGATGTTTGATAAGGTCTTCACTTTACTTTTTGTGTCTAAGAGTGTCTTTTCTTTCTTACTCTGTTGCTTAGTTTATGGAGACGGGGTCAGCATCGCCGCAAGGAGCGGGGCCAGGTTGTTGCGGTCAGGCGACGGCAGCGAACCTGGCGGCCGGCGCTGGCGCCCCGATTTATGCGGCGGGCGGGAGGGGAAAACCACGCGGTCGAGGTTGGCGACACCGGCGGAATACAGTTTATTCCCCCTCCCCTACACCAGAGGGCTCCGGGCGCACGATGCGCTGGCTCCAGCCCACGCGCGCAGATTTACGGCTGAAACGACGGAGAATTCAACCCTCCCTCCCTCCCTTACCCGGCCGCGCTGCGATAACCTATCTCAACAGCCCGCCGAGCGCCGGGAGGGACTCGGCCTCAGCCAGCCGCACGCGGGTTCGACGACCCGGGAACTATTCACAAGTCGCGCCGGGCTCGGAACACCCGAGTCGCGGTGCCGTTTGGGATGTGTGCGGCCGTGCGGCCGTTCCTCGTTTCCGCCCACGAAAAGCTAACGTTTTTTAAATGATTCATTCAAGGGAGAATTTTTATTTTAAAACAATTTCTAGGACATACGCCAGTAGTATAGTTTGGGGGCGCCGAGCGCAGGATGCAGGATGTGGATTGTGATTGTCGGTACGCCATCTTGGATTGTGACGTCACGGCGGACATCTTGGATGGTTGTGTCCTTGACCTTTGACCTTGACCTTGACCCCGACGGCCATTTTGTATCCGCCATCTTGGATCTGCCATTTTGGATGACGTAATTGTGTGTTCTCTAACTTTCCGGCGATGTGTTTTCCGCCATATTGGATGACATCATTGTGTTTTCTCGAACATTCAGGCGTTGTGTTGGATGATGATGTCACCGTTGCAATTTCCGTTACGGCCGCCATCTTTAACTTTTTTATTTATTAACCGATTTTAATGAAATTTTTTTATAAAATTATAAAAAAAATTAAATAATAAAATTTTAATAAATTATTTATTAAAATCATACATTAACGACACGGAGTTCGGAGTCCTCGGTTCGAACCCGACGAGTGCAAAAAAAATAAAAATGGCGACCGATCCTTCCCTCACAGTGGATGCTGGCATACTGACTCCTACCACTTTTTTCAAAGCATATATATCGTCACCTAGTATGACATCATGTACGCCATCTTGAAATTAGGACGCCATCTTGAAAATCTTTATTTATTATCCGATTTTAATGAAAAAAATTCCAAAATTCATCAAAAAATTAATGTATTTGAATTCTGTTTGATTATATCGATGTACATCCTTGGTTCGATTCCCGGCGAGAGTAAACGGTCGATCCTTCCTCCATGAAAGCTACCTAGACAGATCTACCACCACCAGTACCAAGGTATATATCGTCAACTGGTATGACATCATGTCCGCCATCTTGCCTTCATCCGCTGGAGACCACCATATTGTTTTCGTCTGCTAGTGTGTGCCGATACCATGTAGCATGGGCGTAGATCCCGGGGGGGCCAGGGGGGCCCGGGCCCCCCCTGGAATTAATGGGCCCCTCCTTGGGGGGGCCCACTTCGTGATTTTAAAGTTAATGGTGTACACAACATATATATCAGATTATTATTTACAACGACGACAGACACTTTGACATGCTTTATATTCCTACCTTTGAGTTCCGTAGTTATTTTCCCCTACCCCTTCTGCGAAACCCATGGTATGGAGTTTTCCAGTGAGAACTTTGAAACCCTTAATTCCTAGAAACCGTTCATTCCAAAGGACGAAGCTAGGGTAGGGTTCCGTTAGCATTTCCTCCCCATTGATACCCACACTACCTTGTCCTCTGAAACGACAGTATTATAGGTTTCAGGTAGTCTGTTTTTAAAGTGGTTTTGCTCTCGTGTGCGCCAGTCTTCTGCTTTCTTGGCAAACATCAACATGGATAATTTCGTGACGCGGAAGAAACGGAAAACAGAATCTGATTCTCACCTGGTAAGCTTGATTGTTTTATAAGTAGTGACTATTATTTAGGTAATATATTTTATTTAAGTGATTATGTAACGTTATTTTTTCCAGTAAATAAACAACTTAATACTTTAACAGTAATTATAGCAGAATTTAGTTTATTTACGAACTGAAACTTATATACCATTACTGGAATTTTTTTTAGCTCATCTCCATTCTGTAAGGCTAGCTGCTCTGTACGTTACATGTGAATATACAGGAAATAATTTTTTTCCTCGTCAATATGGAATTTAAAATCACTCCCCTTTTATTATCAAACGATAATTTTCACAATTCATGGCCGATAATCACTTTATAACATTTGTTATTTGATAACTGCAACACTGCACGAGTAAACAAAAGTAAGATTGAGAAAGAAGTATTTAAACGTTACACATCCGTATTTAAGTTAATAAGGAAGCAAACGCGTCTCTTTAATAACTAATCAAGCGGTATATTTTAACTAAATAATATTCACTGCCAAAATACTGATTATACTAAAAATAAGCCGAGAAATGTATGTGGTTCAATTAGCTGTAGGATACATTTCATAGTTCTATCTACGAGATTTTTCATTTGTGTCATTAAGTTTTTTTTTCTTTTTTACCTGGTTGATGCCTTTACTAAATAAAATAGTCTTTAAGGGTTTTAATATGATTCGATCGTTCATTTGATGTTGATCCGTTTATTAGCTTTGGAGCTTTGGGTTTTTAGGGCGCATCAAAAACTGTGAACAAAGAATTTCACGAACAGCATTTGAATCGCAGTAATTATGTGATGTGGCATAAAAAAAAAAACCGACAAAGTGCGAGTCGAACTCGCGCACGAAGGGTTCCGTAACATTATCTATAAAAACGGCAAAAAAAATCATGTCTGTTGTATGGGATTGGGAGCCCCACTTAAATATTTATTTTATTCTGTTTTCACGTTTGTTGTATGGGAGCCCCCTTAAAAATTTGTTTGATTTTAATTTAATCATTTATTTTAAAGTGAATATATAACTAAATATTCCGTGAATATTTCAAGCGTCTACCTGTTGCCGTTTTCAATATCAAGCAAAAACGAACAAAAAAATCACGTTGGTTGCATGGGAGCCTCCTTAAATATTTATTTTACTATGTTTTTAGTATTTGTGTCTAACTATCACGGTTCATGAGATACAGCCTGGTGGCAGACGGACAGACAGACGGACGGACAGCGTTATATTCACGTATATTATTTTAATAGATTTTTTCATGGATATTTTATGTATTTAGGTTAGCAAATTATTCAAACATGTTTGAGAGATCATTTCTTATAGTCATTAATTAATAATTACTAAAACATATGTTGCTCTGCTTTATTGTTAATATCACTTACGTAAAAATACGAGCTTATCATCCAGAGAAGACTTGTTTCGGTTGACCTCTAGCGCAAAATTCTTAAACCACAGAATTCACGGGCCCCCCCTGGAAATCCTACAGATTTGCGCCCATGCCATGTAGTATAATTATCTGGTCACCACACTTTTGTCCTCAACTGTTGACATTGAACATTGACCTTGGCCTTTGACCTTGACCTTGAAATTTGACCTTGTCCTTAAAATTTGACTTTGACCTTGAAATTTGACCTTGACCTTGAAATTTGACCTTGACCTTGAAATTTGACCTTGACCTTGACCTTGAAATTTGACTTTGACCTTGTCGAACATCATGGATCCGACACTTTATGTTCAGTACATGCTACCAGGAGCTACCACCTCCTAAAGTATGCCATATTGTGTGTGTACTTGTATTATAGAGTACATTTCCATCTGGATAATTTTATTCTAACCCGCTACAGTGCAGTAATCATTTATTATGGAGGTGCCCCCCCCGCCATCTCGAAATTCGGCCGCCATCTTGAAATCATGTAATAATGTAGCTAGAAAAGCGGGAAAAAATCAACAATTCATTAAATAATTCACTCATTTAAGTAATGATTGATTAGATCGACTAAGGTCCTTGGCTCGATCCCTGGCCGATACAAAACAACTTTAATTTAAAAAAAAATATACTAAAAAAAGTGTTAGGTTTGAGAAAATAAAAACACCACAAGTAATTTTTTTTAAAAAAAATATTTATTACATAAATTCAATACACTACTACAAGTACAAAAAAACACTGACAAATTACCAAAACCTTGTGGATTCCTCGATTCAAACAGTCTTCTTATTGTACGGACTAAGCCTTTGACATGACTTTAAATGTCTATCCGATCCGTTCATCACCACAGCCAGAGACGGACTGAAGTTCATAGCACTTATATATAGTCTCATTAGCCGGTACAACACATGAGTCAAATCAATAACCATGTTCATTATACGTCTCGGAGCATTTTTTATAATGACGATGTAAGCTATCGAGACGTGAAATTAGTTTATTGCACTTATTGCACTGAAATTGTATTCTTTGAACATTATTAGAACAACCGCTACTTTCATGTCTGCGAGCATTTGAGGTGATAGTAAATGATGCACCACAGTATTTGCACTGATGCGAAGTACGCTCTTCATTAGTGGAAGTATCCATTGCTGATGATGAAACTTCAGATGATAGTGGTATCACATCTGTTGAAATCTCCTCCAATGTTGACGTCGTCGTCGTTGCCAACGGGATCTGCACCTTCTCCGTCGTAGCTGTCGTAAAGGTTCCCGCAGTCGATGGTACAACCTCCATCGAGTTCGACGTTAAAGTCGGTAAAGATGCCATCGAAGTCTCAAGAACAGGCAATTACACGACTTATACACCAGAAGAAGAAACAAACTGGGTGATGCGTACACCATCGACGACAGTAACAAACAGAGCGTCCTGATGTCTAGGTCTCGCTTATATACATGCACCGTATGGAATAATACGCTAGTCAAATCAAGAACCAGTTACAATAATACTAGAGTCAAATCTACAAATTATAAAAGAGGATCATTTGAACGAAAAAAAATTCGATCTCTCCAATATACGCCAGGCTCCAAGAGCTAAAATTCACGTCATCAGGTCCATCTACATTTTGCTCCTATGCTTCAATTGACCATTAGCTGCAAGTGCTCCAACAGCTCCATCAGCTCCAACATGTAATGTACGCAATGTACGCACAATACATGCAATTTACATGCAATAAATGTAATGATCACACAGTACACACAGGAAACGGGACGTACACACAGTACACACAGGAAACGGAACATACACACAGTACACACAGGAAACGGGACGTACACACAGTACACACAGGAAACGGAACATACACACAGTACACACAGGAAACGGAACATACACACAGTACACACAGGAAACGGGACGTACACACAGTACACACAGGAAACGGAACGTACACACAGTACACACACAGGAAACGGAACGTACACACAGTACACACAGGAAACGGAACGTACTCACAGTACACACACAGGAAACTGAATGTACAAAAAGTACACACAGGAAACGGAACGTACACACAGTACACACAGGAAACTGAATGTACACACAGTACACACAAAAAACGGAACGTACACACAGTACACACACAGGAAACGGAACGTACACACAGTTCACACACGGGAAACGGAACGTACACACAGTACACACAGGAAACTTAATGTACACACAGTACACACAGGAAACGGAACGTACACACAGTACACACAGGAAACGGAACGAACACGTAATATTCACGCAATTTACGCAAAGTACACGCAATGTACGCAATGTACACAATATATATGCAATGTACACACAATGACTACGCTTCGTTCGCGCAGGACAAGCATTTAATGAAAACGAAGCACGTTTGGACGGAAATTCTATAAAACGAAAGCTCATTTAACGAAAAGGAGGCGCATTCTCTCGTTCATTCAACTTGGTAGGATGCGATCGTCAATGATAAGTTAGGATATAATCTCTCCAACAGTCTATGAATCCAACAGTTTATATTTACATTAGCCATCGACTCCAACAGTCATTGGCTCCAACAGTCATTGCCTCCAACATACATTGGCTCAAACGACCTTTTGGTTCATCAGCTCCAATGATATTTGGTTAGAATGCTATGACTCTAAGAGACTATGAGACTACAATTCTACGAGTGTACAAGACTCCTCCAACTATCTTCAAGTGTACAAAGCTCCAACTACTTCAGAAGCATTATGTTATAAGATTACATGACTGCCTGTTTACATAGCTACAATGCAACGAGGCTACTTGGCTACGTAGCTACAAGTATACGAGGCTCCAAGACATCATGACTACGCGACTACGAGCCATGAGGTAACGAGACTACGTGACTACGGGTATTCAAGCTTACGAGACTGCGAGGCTACAGAGCTACGAAGCTTCTAGAACATAAGTTTACGAGACTGCGAGAATACAGGACTACAAGTCTACACGAGTACTTGACTACGAAGCTACAAGTCTACATGGCTCCAATTGCGGCATCTGTCTTCGGCTGAATTTTCTCTTTGGCTCCAACTGCTACAGCAGCATTATTTTATAATAGTACAAGGCTACTTGACTACGAAGCTACACATCTACAAAGCTCCAATTATCGCATCTGTCTTCGTCGGCATTTTCTCTTTTGCTCCCACTGCTCCAACAGCATTATGTTATATGATTCCATGGATACTTTGTTACGTAGCTACAGGTCTACGAGGTTCCAATGCATCATGTTTACGAAGCTTCGTAAACATGATGCATTGGAACCTCGTAGACCTGTAGCTACGTAACAAAGTATCCATGGAAACATATAACATAATGCTGTTGGAGCAGTGGGAGCAAAAGAGAAAATGCCGACGAAGACAGATGCGATAATTGGAGCTTTGTAGATGTGTAGCTTCGTAGTCAAGTAGCCTTGTACTATTATAACATAATGCTGCTGTAGCAGTTGGAGCCAAAGAGAAAATTCAGCCAAAGACAGATGCCGCAATTGGAGCCATGTAGACTTGTAGCTTCGTAGTCAAGTACTCGTGTAGACTTGTAGTCCTGTATTCTCGCAGTCTCGTAAACTTATGTTCTAGAAGCTTCGTAGCTCTGTAGCCTCGCAGTCTCGTAAGCTTGAATACCCGTAGTCACGTAGTCTCGTTACCTCATGGCTCGTAGTCGCGTAGTCATGATGTCTTGGAGCCTCGTATACTTGTAGCTACGTAGCCAAGTAGCCTCGTTGCATTGTAGCTATGTAAACAGGCAGTCATGTAATCTTATAACATAATGCTTCTGAAGTAGTTGGAGCTTTGTACACTTGAAGATAGTTGGAGGAGTCTTGTACACTCGTAGAATTGTAGTCTCATAGTCTCTTAGAGTCATAGCATTCTAACCAAATATCATTGGAGCTGATGAACCAAAAGGTCGTTTGAGCCAATGTATGTTGGAGGCAATGACTGTTGGAGCCAATGACTGTTGGAGTCGATGGCTAATGTAAATATAAACTGTTGGATTCATAGACTGTTGGAGAGATTATATCCTAACTTATCATTGACGATCGCATCCTACCAAGTTGAATGAACGAGAGAATGCGCCTCCTTTTCGTTAAATGAGCTTTCGTTTTATAGAATTTCCGTCCAAACGTGCTTCGTTTTCATTAAATGCTTGTCCTGCGCGAACGAAGCGTAGTCATTGTGTGTACATTGCATATATATTGTGTACATTGCGTACATTGCGTGTACTTTGCGTAAATTGCGTGAATATTACGTGTTCGTTCCGTTTCCTGTGTGTACTGTGTGTACGTTCCGTTTTCTGTGTGTACGTTCCGTTTCCTGTGTGTACTGTGTGTACGTTCCGTTTCCTGTGTGTACTGTGTGTACATTAAGTTTCCTGTGTGTACTGTGTGTACGTTCCGTTTCCCGTGTGTGAACTGTGTGTACGTTCCGTTTCCTGTGTGTGTACTGTGTGTACGTTCCGTTTTTTGTGTGTACTGTGTGTACATTCAGTTTCCTGTGTGTACTGTGTGTACGTTCCGTTTCCTGTGTGTACTTTGTGTACATTCAGTTTCCTGTGTGTGTACTGTGAGTACGTTCCGTTTCCTGTGTGTACTGTGTGTACGTTCCGTTTCCTGTGTGTGTACTGTGTGTACGTTCCGTTTCCTGTGTGTACTGTGTGTACGTCCCGTTTCCTGTGTGTACTGTGTGTATGTTCCGTTTCCTGTGTGTACTGTGTGTATGTTCCGTTTCCTGTGTCTACTGTGTGTACGTCCCGTTTCCTGTGTGTACTGTGTGTATGTTCCGTTTCCTGTGTGTACTGTGTGTACGTCCCGTTTCCTGTGTGTACTGTGTGATCATTACATTTATTGCATGTAAATTGCATGTATTGTGCGTACATTGCGTACATTACATGTTGGAGCTGATGGAGCTGTTGGAGAACTTGCAGCTAATGGTCAATTGAAGCATAGGAGCAAAATGTAGATGGACCTGATGACGTGAATTGTAGCTCTTGGAGCCTGGCGTATATTGGAGAGATCGAATTTTTTTTTCGTTCAAATAATCCTCTTTTATAATTTGTAGATTTGACTCTAGTATTATTGTAACTGGTTCTTGATTTGACTAGCGTATTATTCCATACGGTGCATGTATATAAGCGAGACCTAGACATCAGGACGCTCTGTTTGTTACTGTTGTCGATGGTGTACGGATCACCTAGTTTGTTTCTTCTTCTGGTGCATAAGTCGTGTAATTGCCTGTTCTTGAGACTTCGATGGCATCTTTACCGACTTTAACGTCGAACTCGATGGAGGTTGTACCATCGACTGCGGGAACCTTTACGACAGCTACGACGGAGAAGGTGCAGATCCCGTTGGCAACGACGACGACGTCAACATTGGAGGAGATTTCAACAGATGTGATACCACTATCTTCTGAAGTTTCATCATCAGCAATGGATACTTCCACTAATGAAGAGCGTACTTCGCATCAGTGCAAATACTGTGGTGCATCCAGTGGCGAGGCATGAGGTTTACATGAGGGGAAGCAATAACTCCGTTCACACCAAAACATGATGAGGTTGGGGGAGGGGGGTCTGGGGGCCCTCCGCCGGGAAAATATGGATTTCAAGGTACAAAATGGTGCTATTTAAGTAGTTTTCTTAACTGAACATTGACTATTCCACAGGTAGAATAATTGACATTTTTTTAAATACATTATTTTTGAAAAATAATGATTGACTTACATTATTCTGATAGTAAAATACCTACTCTACATTACTTATATACTAAGTGGGAGTGTAGTATCATCGTACGCCCACAAATCCCCCACGCACTGCCAGCCAACAGCCCGCGGGAGAGATGCGCGCATCCCGAGAGACGACCGCCGACTAAAACGCGACATCGCCACCTGCCGTGCCGAACTGTACCGGACATAGCCGAAGCAGTCGGCGGAAAAATTCCACCGTCTGCTTCGGCCATGTTCGCTCCAGTTCGGCAAGAAAGCGTTACCTTCGTAGCTTCTACCGCGTATTTTTCCAGCCAATCCCCTCTCTGAACCTTTTACCATGCCACCCCCCTTCCGAAAGGAAACTACTGCGGCAGCCTTCCTGCTGAAAGCGATCCTACCAGCGCTTCTAAACCTAGCAACGCTTCTAAAACAGCATGTTTTTGTGTCAACGAGTTCTTTTTTTATAGCGCACAGCGCACAGTATTGGGTCCCAAGAAGATAGTGTAAAAAATACATACACCTAACTACACGAGCCAAAGTAAAATACTATTCTGAATAAAATATTTATTTAAAAAATACAATGTCTGGAAACTGCCTGGGCAAGCACTGCTTGCCTTGCTTGCCCTGACGAGACGCCACTGGGTGCATCATTTACTATCACCTCAAATGCTCGCAGACATGAAAGAAGCGGTTGTTCTAATAATGTTCAAAGAATACAATTTCAGTGCAATAAGTGCAATAAACTAATTTCACGTTTCGATAGCTTACATCGTCATTATAAAAAATGCTCCGAGACGTATAATGAACATGGTTATTGATTTGACTCATGTGTTGTACCGGCTAATGATACTATATATAAGTGCTATGAACTTCAGTCCGTCTCTGGCTGTGGTGATGAACGGATCGGATAGACATTTAAAGTCATGTAAAAGGCTTAGTCCGTACAATAAGAAGACTGTTTGAATCGAGGAATCCACAAGGTTTTGGTAATTTGTCAGTGTTTTTTTTTGTACTTGTAGTAGTGTATTGAATTTATGTTTTTTTTTTAAAAAAAAAAAGAACTTGTGGTGTTTTTATTTTCTCAAACCTAACACTTTTTTTTAGTATTTTTTTTAAATTAAAGTTGTTTTGTATCGGCCAGGGATCGAGCCAAGGACCTTAGTCGATCTAATCAATCATTACTTTAATGAGTGAATTATTTAATGAATTTTTGATTTTTTCCCGCTTTTCTAGCTACATTATTACATGATTTCAAGATGGCGGCCGAATTTCAAGATGGCGGGGGGCACCTCCATAATAAATGATTACTGCACTGTAGCGGGTTAGAATAAAATTATACAGATGGAAATGTACTATGAACATAAAGTGTCGGATCCATGATGTTCGACAAGGACAAAGTCAAATTTCAAGGTCAAGGTCAAATTTCAAGGTCAAGGTCAAATTTCAAGGTAAAGGTCAAATTTCAAGGTCAAGGTCAAATTTCAAGGCCAAGGTCAAATTTCAAGGTCAAGGTCAAAGGCTAAGGTCAATGTTCAATGTCAACAGTTGAGGACAAAAGTGTGGTGACCAGATAATTATACTACATGGTATCGGCAAACTCTAGCAGACGAAAACAATATGGTGGTCTCCAGCGGATGAAGACAAGATGGCGGCCATGATGTCATACCAGTTGACGATATATACCTTGGTACTGGTGGTGGTAGATCAGTCTAGGTAGCTTTCATGGAGGAAGGACCGACCGTTTACTCTCGCCGGGAATCGAACCAAGGATGTACATCGATATAATCAAACAGAATTCAAATACATTAATTTTTTGATGAATTTTGGAATTTTTTCATTAAAATCGGATAATAAATAAAGATTTTCAAGATGGCGTCCAAATTTCAAGATGGCGTACATGACGTCATACTAGGTGACGATATATATGCTTTGAAAAAAATTGGTGGGAGTCAGTATGCCAGCATCCACTGTGAGGGAAGGATCGGTCGCCATTTTTATTTTTTTTGCACTCGTCGGGTTCGAACCGAGGACTCCGAACTCCGTGTCGTTAATGTATGATTTTAATAAATAATTTATTAAAATTTTATTATTTAATTTTTTTTATAATTTTAAAAAAAATTCATTAAAATCGGATAATAAATAAAAAAGTTAAAGATGGCGGCCGTAACGGAAATTGCAACGGTGACATCATCATCCAACATGGCGGAAAACACAACGCCTGAATGTTCGAGAAAACACAATGATGTCATTCAATATGGCGGAAAACACATCGCCGGAAAGTTAGAGAACACACAATTACGTCATCCAAAATGGCAGATCCAAGATGGCGGATACAAAATGGCCGTCGGGGTCAAGGTCAAGGTCAAAGGTCAAGGTCATAACCTACCATGATGTCCGCCGTGACGTCACAATCCAAGATGGCGGACCGACAATCACAATCCACATCCTGCATCCTGCGCTCGGCGCCCCCAAACTATACTACTTACGCCATTGCAGTTTTATGTTTTTTTGTCAAAGGATAAAATTCCATGAATGCAAAATAAGAATTTAAAAAAAATTCAAACATAAAAACACAGTAAACAAGCCAAAAAATTTGCTGATGTCAAACAGATAAACACAACGACGAACCTAAACGGGTATTATGGACAACACAACGACGACATCACAAACGAACACATCCAAACTTAAGTTCAGACAGCACAAGAATTTCGTGGAAGGAATTCAGTCACCGGAAAAAAAAATCAGCACAAATGAACTTAGTGGGCTAACAACGACTTGACAGTTTCAACAATAACAGAGGGTTTATGTTTTCATTTTCAAAATTCTTATTTTGCATTCATGGATTTTTTCCTATGACAAACAGTGCAAAAAATTGTATTAAATACAAAAAGTTAGTTTCGCGATAAGTTTAGGTTCGTTACACGAGGGATTTCCTGTATACCTATCGCGGTAGCTCTCAACTGCAACTTACGTTTCGTCTCGAATTTTTTCAACCTACATTTAAATAATATTTTCTAACAGCAATAAAAATGTGCGCTCATAATTACGAGTTTTATTAGTTTGCGTTACCTTTATGGATCGGAAATACGTTTAATAAAAATATCCGTTGAAAATTTTTGGTGATTTAACATTAAATGCGCAACAGGAATGTTCAATAATTAATGTTTAAATCAAGAAAATGAGTTAACCAACTTGACATGTGAGATCTAACCTTAGCATAAAATGTAGTGCATAGGGGAAAGAATTCAATTTTCATCGTTTTGTATTAAAAATTTTATTTTATATATATATATATCTTTTAAAACAATTAACATTACCGATTTTATTTCAAAATATTGACATTCGAACACTTATTTCATATGTTTGAAAAAATACAAATAAATCCAAAGAAACATCTCCTTCTCACGCTTTGCTAACATCCTATTGGCTGATGGCAGGCCTACACCACCAACTGTGAAATACTATTTCGCAATTTCCTCACGCCTACGCGCCGAGAAGTATTACAACACGGCGAACATTATCAGTGCCGCCAAAACACAAACTTACATTTTATTCTTCGCACGCGACACGACTTGTTCCTTCCAAGAGGCATAGAAGCCGCATGACGTCACCTCATCCTCCCTGGCTTGCGCCCAGCTCGCAGCGTGGTGTCGCTGTCGTGGAGGGGGTGAGAAGAGACTGTCCGTGGTTCTCTGTGGTCTCGTGATCCGACTCTGGTTAATTGGCGTGTGCAAAAGAAAGGGTGGGTCGTTCTCTGCTCGTGGCTTGCCACATCACGCAACATTGTATCTCCTCTCGTAATTCACAGAATGGTTCTTGTTTGGAAGATAGTTATAAAACGTGGTTAGTTAGCATCTATAAGTATTCAAGTTATTGCGTTTTCATTTAATTAGTTTGTATTCTCTAGCAAATTTGGTCACCACATAGATGTCAAGATACTTCTGATTGCTTTTATGCTAATTAATATTTAATATTTCTTTTGCTTGACTAATTGCTTCGTAGTTACTAAATATAGGTTTATTTTAATTAGGGGATATTCAATAGCTTGGTGAAACATACACAATTGGTTCTGGAAACTCTCTGTAGAAAAGTATCTTTACAAAAATCTGCAACAAGCGAAAAAGATAAAGAATTATCAAAATTGTGGGTAGTGAAGAGCGTTATCATGTAAAACTCCATCACAACTTGGCAGGCCCCTTAAATTTGTTGTATCCTTAATTATTAGGCTTCTTTGATGCCATGCTTTTGCTTATGATTTGAAATAAATTAGTTATATTGCCATTGTTGATTGTTTGTAAAAGGTTTGTGGATCCAATAGGTGTTTAATCGTTGGTTTTGAGAATCTTTAGGCCAATTCAAATTTAAATCTTATCATGAACTAAAAACATAAAATCATGTGGTGTACCGTTTGGAAAAATAAGGTTCGAAAGTAGCTTATGTCTTCAGTTCTTTATTTTTAGAAAAAAACAATATTGAATTAATTAAAAATTGAATGTTTGCAAAACTTATGTTTCTAGAAATTTTGGGAAACTAAATGTGTATTGATTCACATGTGGTACCAAAAAAAAATGAAGGCTTTAGTCGAACGTTTAATTTAAAACATACCACAAAACTACATTTTATTAGTTCATGCTATGGTTGATTTATAAATTGACAATAAAAACATTAAATAAAACTTATTTAAATGATAGAAATGTTATTAACCATTAGCGATAGTTATAATATTGATTTGAAATACGAAATTATAAAATTTAGGATGCCATTCCTTACAAGAACATTCTGCAAAAACCTCTCAGGAGACAAGCCCCTAGCGAGAAACATAGTACGTCATGCTTGAATTACGATAGCCCGATGAACGTGACGAAAAGGTTGCTATGTGATAGCAAAATATCACCATTTTGGGAACACAGATATATTATCTATAAAAAATTTCCTGCCCTTGCAATCGTAACAAAAATGTTTACATGCCTTTTAAATCTAAATTTTGCATATTTGAGAGTGTGGTTTAATTCAAATAAAAATTCTTTCTGATAAAATCTCTGTGCGTGGAAAAATTTCCAAAATTCACAGATAATTTAAAAAAAAACTCGAATAATAATAGTTTTACAAATGCACCAGTCAAACCATGTTTTGAAAACAAAAATATTGATGCTCATCTCAGTACCATCGCACATGCGATGTGTAAAACATATTTATAATTGGAAAGTCAGTCAAGTCCGCCATTTTCGTCTCGCAGACGTCATGAATACAGTGATTCACAGAAAAAAAAAATTTCTTTACTGTTACAAAAAAATTCCTTCGAAAACCTGTTACCAAGAAATATTTTGTATTACTCAAGAAAAATTATTGTAACTTTGTGCAACACATGACTCTGGTTAATTTTGCATACATTAAATACTTTTTTCTAGATATTACCGAGTATTTCTTACGACATTTGGCTCATAATTTTTTTACTTGAATTGATGTTTCATTCAAGCATTTTTTAATCATGGAAAAGGTAATCAAATATTGAATGATTGGACTTCGTTTTATAATCCTTATTAAATGTGCGCAGTTAATACTCAAATGCTATTCAGGTAACGGTTTTCAATTAACTTTAACTAATGGCTGCACTGGAAGAACACAAAGCATCAATGCCCGGACAAGAATACAAATTCAGTATTACTGCAAAAACTATTTTGTAGTGATACAGTTGTTTTCATATAACGTAGAAATGTACTAAATATCTGGAATTTTAAATAAACATTTCTGTTCCATTAAAAAAAAAGGGGGGGGGTGTTGGTTTGGGAAAAAATTTGTACGTAGTTAGCGTCGCATCCATCGCACCACGCTATTGTGATTTCAACATAGGAGCCTCAATTGCGTAATTCCTCCGCCGAAAAAAAAGAAAAAGAAAAAAAGACATCAACTTGCAAATGGATTTTCCTCGTCGCCAGTTCACGAGCAGATAGAGGGACCCGCCGGGCTCATACTGCCTCGGTTCCTTTGATTCCTCCAGCGAACGGAGGAGCGATGAAAGCCGTAAAGTGTTTCGCGTGTAAGCACTCCGCCGCACGTGTAGCCGTCCAGTTCGTGGGCTCGGGGTTATCTCGGCTTCATAATCCGCGCTCATTAACCTCCTGCATTGGTACAGACGTTTCTCGTTAGTTTCCTGACAACTGTAATGGGAGAGCAGCGCGTAAAATTATAGGTACAGACTGCCAAAGATGTGACTGTCACTTCCATTATTAAGTGTGGACTTAACAATTACGAGGTTCAAAAATTTTTATAAACACGCGTCTGAACAACTAAGTACTTCAATTGCTCATTGAAATTGTAAAAGCAATATAATACAGACTTCATATTCACCGTTTTCACATTACATCTACGCAATTATCTTTATTTGGTTTTCATTATGTTTTAAAAATTAACATAATTAAATTACATTTAGTTTATATAGTAATCTATGAATGTTATTATAACAATCATTATTTTACGTTAAATGTTTAAAAATTACTGTTTTATAAATAATGAGAAATCCATTCTATAAAATGTGAAACTTTTAGTATGTTACTATAGCAAATTGTTTTATTCATAAAATGTTGAAATGTTATTCATGTTTATTAACTGTGTGATATAATTAACAACTTAAAAACAATAATGAATAGTAAACCAAGAACTATTTCTTGAAAATTTGCCTCGGCCAAGATTCAAAACAAGGACTGAGATCGACTGAGTCATTCAATATATAAACAAATAATTTTGTTGAGTTTTGTAATTTTTCCAAATTTTTATATAAATAATTACAGATTTTTAAAGAAAGCAGACAATGAAACATCGGTGGTTTTTGGAAGCTGGAGATGGGGAATTTAAGCCACTTAAGGGATATTTTGCCATATTTAATTAAATAATTATTTTAAGCTATGTAAAATTACTTTTGAGCCTTGGCCAAGAATCAAACCACGTACTTAAATAGACCGAATTAATCAATTTATTATTAGATTTTAAAAGAAATTTTTGTAATTTTTCTGAATTTTTAAGTTAATAATTACATGATTTCAATATGGCGGCCAAAATCGACGAAAAGATGGTTATCCTATGACATCTGACGATCTGGTGATTGACACTGCTGCACTGTAGAGTGTAACACACTCTAGCAATCAATGTTTGAAATATGCGACACTAGTGCCCTTAGTATTAAGCATTGAAAACAAATATGTTGGCAGTGCACTCTAGCAGTGACGTGTACAATACACGGCATTGCACTTCTAGTAACAAGTATTTAAAATAAAGACAGCGTCTGGGCCTCCAAAAGGTGCTGCTATTATTCGTTAATATACAACAAATTACAAGTCTTAATGTGTTTTTTATACCACCTTATTTAATTCGTAGTATAGTATATGTCTAGATGACCGTATGATCAAAGGCGTAAGTTTTCCTTAATATAGGTCGATTTGTCATGGTTCAAATCACTTTGCTTACAATGTATTTTGTAAAAAAACATTTAAATTTAATATGTCTATAATGGTCATAAAAACAATAGAAAGTAATGGAACATCATCTTATTATGCAGGAGACAGAGCGATCCTGGTGAACTACTCCACGATCAAAAAGCAGAAACAAAGAGTGCAAAAATATATGTCGACTTCCAGGTGATGAAAACAATATGGCGGACATTACATATGTAATCTAATATGGCGACCTCCAACAGATGATACAAATATGACAGACTCCATAAAATGATTAAAAAAATAGCAAAATCAGAGACGACTGAATCAAAAATGGCGGAAGGTTCTGGAATCCAAGATGGCAAAATCCAAAATGGCTGAATTCTATAGACGGCTATGATGGCAAATTAAAAAATGGTGTAATCCAAGATTGCGGCCGGGGTAAGTTTATCCAAGATAACCCCGGGGTCAAGGTCATCCAAGATGGTGGCCGTGTCCTCAAAATCCAAGAAATTGCGGATACCGTCACCAACACCTCTCACAAGCACAATAAGAGGGACCGGCCAATACATACAACTATTAAAAAATGTATAACTTCTAATGTGTGTACATAAATACACGCACAATTTTTATTATTTAGAGAATGTATTAAAGCCGTTTCCTTAGGTCGTAGCTCAGTATGGCACGGGCCTCAAATTACCCAGTCCCATTGTGATTCTAATCTAAAAACTGCACATGAATTTCAATACAAAGGCACACCTAAACACGAAATGTCTCTTCTTTTTTTTTTTTTACTTTTCCTGCCTGCATTTCACCTTCATATATAACTTTTGATCATAACACTGCACTTAAACCATTTGCATTGTGTTCACGTATAAGTGTTAAATTCCATGCTGTGGCATCTGAACAAGAGATTAAATTTTTTCGTGTTAGTAAGTACGGTATATACTTTTGAGAATAAATGGTAATTAATGCGCAGTTCTCATTTGTAAAGTCGTTATTTAATAGCAAAAATTAGTATCATTCACTAACATTCATTATTTTGTATTTTATTCTGAATAAAAAAATATATTCCAGTAATTAAAGTTTGAAGACAGTTAAAAGTATTTTTAAGTAAAGATGAACATTATTTGCACTTTTACAGTGTCATCTTAAGTATCAATTTAATACAACTAGAGGGCTAAGTAATGCGTTGAAATTGAAGTGTTCTAAAGGAGGGTATATTGTCGCGGGTTGAAATTTTGCAGGGTTGTTGAAATCAAATTTAGGGACTTTACTGACGGGACTCTGGGCTGGCTGCTCTGTTCACTCGTCAGCGCAAGTGGCGTGACCATGTAATTGGGGCACGGGGCCGGCGCGGCGCGCTGCGGGCTTGCAGAATTTTGTTTGTTTGTTTGGCCGCGCGCTGGCGCAGCCACGGGCCGCAGTTACTGGGGCGCGCTGTCGTAACAAGCCGCGCGGTGTGGCCTGCACATTGGGGTAGAGGGGGGGTAGTCTTCCCAGATGTTCTAGTTAGTTGTTTAGTAAATTTGACTTCAATAACGAGCTTTTGTTATGGTAGGCGCGGCAGGGCGCGCGAATTTAAGCGCAAGTGAGTGGTGACTCGGGGCTCACTCAGGCGGAGGCTATGCGTCTCACCTGTGGTCACGAGTTGTTAGTTCGTTCGTGATGTAGGAATTCAAGCTTTCGGGCGGAAGCTATGGTCGACGCCAGAGGCCACGAGTCGTTTAATTTAAGTTAGGTCATAATGTAGTCATCTTCAAGCTTTCGGGCGGAGGCAATGGCCCTCGTCACTAGTCGTTTAGTTATAATTTTTAAAATGTAATGTTCGTTCGGATTTTAAGGGCAGGAGAGGCCCCTACGTTAGTTTTAAGTAATCGATCAAGAAAGGCTTTTCGGAAAATGTGAGTATGGACTTATCTTTGTTTTAATTTTAAGTATTAATTATGATTTGAGGTATTCGGAAGGACTAGGGAAGTGTTTAGTGAAGTTCTCTCATTCTCTCTCTTGTAAGGTCGTTCAATCGTTAAGGAAGTAAAGAGATTATTGTTTTAAATTGTAATCCCGCTATTTAAATGTTCTTTAAAATGATGTTGAGTATTTGACTTTAAGAATAAAATAATTTTAATTAAGTATTATGTTATTTTGCAAAATCTCCTTAGTTCAGCTCTCACCAGACATCCTGTACGGGATGACGAACCTATGATCCTAGGTACAGTAAAGTATTTTATGAAGTTAAGACTAGTTGATGCCAAGCGAGTTGTTTCTATGTAAAGAGCTACGATTCTCTCCCCCCTCTGAAGGTGGATCGTGACAGAAATGGCGGTGGCACCGGCTAGGTGCACGTGACAGAAATGGTAGAGTTCGCCGGATAGGTTCTATTTCTGGAGAGAGAGAGAGGTAGATTTTTATGTTTATTATTAAGTTAGTTTCAGCTTCTGATAGCAGGTTATTAAGAGTTTACTTGAGGAGAGGATTACGGAATTTTAGTCTATAGTGGAGGAAGTCTTTGAGATTTTTTTTTGACGTAACAGATGTTTATTTGAGGATACTTGTAAGGATAAAGTTTATAGTGATAAGTTGTTTTAAGTCGTTGAATTTATTGTAGATTTATATCGGGGATTATTACGTGAGGAGAATACGTTATAAGTTAAATGCTTATTAGAGATAATGCAAGTGGTTTAATTTAATTGAAGTTCATTTTAAGATTGTAGGTTAAGAGAATTATAATTTAAAATAAAAATTTTTTGTCGTAAATAGGAATTATTTTCAAGTGAAGTTTGTTTTGTTGTCGTGCGCGTAGGAGACGAGACGTACGAATTAAATCAGTCGAGGGAAGGATAAACGTTAGAAAGGAATTAAAGAGAAAACGAGAGTTTATGTAAAAGAGAGTTATAGAATTTATAGTGATGTTTTGTTTTAATTAGAAAAATGTTGAGAGTTGTTTCAGAACGACACGTCAGTGGACGTGGCAGAATGAACACGTGACGGGGAGGTGCTGAAACCTAGCGGAGAACGGAGGAACCGCAAGCGAGGGTTGGCGCACCTGATGGAATTCGGTGACGTCACGGGCTCATACGGAGACGTGGACAGGCCGTGACCTTGTTTTGATCAGCTGTACGGTAACTTAGCGATAAGAAAATAGACTATTGGTTAAATAAATTTAAATTTAAGTGTGTTTTAGGAGAAGAGGAACTTTCAGTATGTAAGTAATTTAATTTAAGAAGTGTATGATGTATAGGCTAGAAGTGTTTCGTTGTAAGTTGTTTATGTTTTTGTTAGTTAAATCCTACCTCGGTTTTAAAAATATTTTTTTGGGATTTGTAAACATTATTAAGGAGGTACACTATAAAATCGATAAGCATTGAGAAAAGTGGGAAGGCTAGATTTTGTGTGTAGAGGGAATTTACTCCAAAAGAACAGAGAGACAAAATTAATGTTTTCATTAGGGCGAGGGACCCTAAGGTGAGGCGTTGTGTCCCTGGGAAGAAAGGGAATTGTAGCGCAGACCATAGGAGATGGGCTGACTACGGAATTAAGGGTCAGGAGAATCCTGAGAGTTGTGAGTAGTTTGGGGCAGGAGTTCCCCATGGTAGTACCGAAGTGGCTATCCTGTATGGGATAGGGTACCATTTCAATGAAGTTTGTTGGTGGGGTTAGAGCCCCCTGTGTAGTGGGCCTATAGCAGATAGGCACTACAGTGAAATTTTTGGTTATTTTGTGAGGTAAATTCCCTGGAGGTTAAGTAAGATTGGATTCAGTTAGGAAGGAGGGAAATGAGAAACATTGCTGTAGAGAGTTAGTGTACTTGCCTAATGTGAAATTGAATTTTACTAAATTAATTTAGGAGAAAGTTTTGTTCGGTAAATAAATAATAATGGAAGATAGCTAGATAATTAATTAATTTTTTTTTGAGTAAGGTGTTTTAAGTAATGAAATAAAATAAGGTGAAGTAATTTGAATAATTGGGGAGGAGTTTCTTTAAGAGTTTAGATAATTGTTTTTGAATTTATTGAGATATTCAGCCAGTGAAGTTTGAGTGTGAGAGATACAGTGAGATTTTAAGGAAATCGGTTGTTTATTAATTAGGACAAATGAGATTTTTTGATTAAGAGTCAGTAAGCATAGTTAAAATTTACGACATGATATTTGTTGACAGTTTACAGTTATTAAGGAGAAAACAGAGTAATCTATTTATTTTTATTTTAAGGGTTTGAAGATAAGATTATGAATTTTTTTTTGAAAGTTTCTTGGGCATGTTTGAATAATTTTTATTTGGATTTTTAGAATTTACAGAGAAAATTTAATTGATTTACATTAGTTTGGAAGTATGGAGGTTTAGTGTTCGATTAGCCCTAACTTGATGGTCGGATCCCAAAAGAATGCCGTAAAACCGATAGCCAATTGAGAGGAATGCGGTAGGCACTTGTGTAGAGAGGGGTTGTGGGAAAACTCCTTGGGACTGATGGCAGATCAGGGGCCCTAAATAGTGTGTGATGCTGTAAAACCAGTGCAGGGAAAGCCTGGTATGCTTAAATTTTTGGGCACAGGTTAGGTAAACCTGGGGTTCCATGGGATTTAGTCATGTTAGCTGCTGTGAGACATTAAGATTTCCAGGCTCCATAGTAAATTCAATGTAAATTTTTGTTTTCTTAAAATAATAAATTTGTTTTTAATTTTTTTGAGATATTTGATTTGTAACAGTGAATACAGACCCCGAGGAATAAGAGTTGTCATGCTGTGAGAGGAGAAGGTGGTAGGCCTAAAAGGGTACAGGCACCACAGAGGTTATTTGTATTGCATAATTTAAATATAAGGAAACTTGAGAATTTGAAATTTTGTTGTTGGGTTTGTACACCCATAAGAAGAGTATAGGCAGAATTTTTATTGTTATGAGATGTCTAATTTAATTGAAAAGAAGAAAGTTTAAAGATGCAAGGTAACATTATTATTGTAATAATTGAAAGAGATTAAGAGGTAGAGAGAAATAGGCAGTTTTTGTTTGTAAGTACTAAAGTTTACATATAGAAATTTAGTAACTAAGAATGAATAATAAGTTAAGTCTAGTGTAAAAGTTTTTTTTTAAGTTTGTTAAGTTAAGAGTCACAAGTAAATTTTTTTTTAGAGAGAATGTCTTTGATAGGAAGTATTAGAAACTTATGGGAATTTTAGGGTAACATAAATAATGTAGGTAATGAATAATAAATAGATGGTAGGTCTTAAGTTAGGATTAACATTTGAAGCAGAATTTAATTAAGAAGAAGGAAAATAAATAGGCCTAATGAAAAGAACAAAAAAGGATTTTATGGTAAAGCATTTTTTTTAAGTAATAAACAATGAATAATAATGTTGTTTCAGGGTAATGTGTACTAATAATACAATTTTTTTTTAGGACCAAAGAACAGGAATTATGTAATTTAAATTAACATGTATTTTTGAAACTGTTACAGATTCCTTAAGATGAGCTGAGCAGCAGTCCAGTTTACAAGATGACAAGAGTTCGAGAGACAAGATACAAGATCACTGAAACAAGAGCCAAGACTGAAGATTCAAGAGAAGAGAAAGCTGGCAGCCATGGACTTACAAGTGGAGATTAATAAGGTCATGTAAAGTTTTATTTTTTTTTATGGAAGACAGTAACTGGAGTTTTTTTTTGTTATAAACATTATTTACAGAACTTTTTAGGTTATAGTAATGTAATGGAACTAGTGAGTTGTGGTAGCTGTCAAAAAGAACTAATACCTTAAGTTTAATTTTTAAAGTTAATTTTCTTAATTTACAGAGGGATTAGTAGTTTTTTTTTAAACCTTATTTAGGTTGGAATTTAAATACAATAGCTTATTATAAATGTGTACGAACAGTTCAAGTTCACAGTACTGATAGGTAGGTCAGATGATCTTATTGATTTTGATGATTTGTTGTTTTGAGTTGATTTTTAAGTGTTGTGAATTAGACAATGAAATAGTTCTGAAAACTTAAATTATTTCAAGCTAAGAAATAGTAAAGTTAATTGTAACTCAAAGGACACCAGAATTTAATTTTTTTTTGAATTAGTAATGTTTGAAAATTTTATACTTTACAAGAAAGGTTATAAACAAACAGATCGGATGGAACAAGGATGCAGTAAATCACAATTTCATTTAGAATTATTGATTAGCTTTTGAGGTTATGAAGTAAAAGTAATTATAGTTTAAAAGTTTGAATAAAAAAAAATGTTTTTTTTTTATTTGTTTGAAATAGAAAGTTTAAAAGTTAATTAGTCATGATCTAGGTGGGTGATGGGGTGGGAATTGGCCACTCTTTTTCCCTATAACCTCCCTAACATGGCCTTCTATTACAACTAACAGAAATAAAGAAGAAGAAAAATGAAGAATTATTAGTTAGAATGTTTCTTTCATGAAGATACCTGATGAACTTTTACTGTTTGGAAGAATAGTAGCAAGGTTAGTCAGATATTTTTACTCAGAAGAAGAAGAAGATAAAGCAGTTTTATGACTCGACAAGCCAGAGATTGGTGTTTCCCCTCTGCGCTTCTATTGACTACGTTGTTTACTCTCATGGGATAGCTGGTTCGGCACCATGGAGAGAGATTGGTGGGCATTGTGGTTGCCCCCAGAAGAAAAGAAGAGTAGAAGAGGTTATGGGTGGGTCATGTGAACTGACCTTCAACCCAGTTACTTCGTGGGGACTATTTGCTGTATAGAGAAGATCAAGACTCAAGAGTTAGGGAAAATCATTGGAGGTCATGTTTCCCTTCCTTAAGTTTTTCCTATCAAATTATTTGCCTGATTAGATTATGCTAAGGGTGGGATACTTTATGTTAGCAGTTGAATTAATTAATTTTATTTTTTTGTGTGTTTGCATCCTTGCCCATCGATTGCAGTTTAGTAGTTAGTTTTGTATTTGTCAGGCGTGATGGTAATGCCTGTTGATGATGTTTCAGAATTGTAATCTGTTCGTGATGAGGATGGCACAACTCCGAAGCAGATGTGGGGAGAAGTTGTGAGCTGCCCTGGAAGCCAGTCCAGTAGCTGTTGGAGTTGAGTGGTGTTTGCTGATGGCCAGCCCAGGGAGCTACTCTTCTCGACAACACTGACTTCGAGGAGTTGCACCAACCTTCACGAGATAAGAGTTTAATTAATTGAAACACTGTAAGGACACTTAATTTTTTTTGAAGAACGAAAGAAGTATGGTAATAAACGGAAACCGAAAAAAAAAAATAATAATAATTATCAAGAATTTGCACATTGTTTAACGAATACTGAGAAACTAAGAACAGTAATTTAATTTGTAAAGAGAGCTTCACTAACAGAACAATTTTTTTTAGAATTGAGAACTCGAGCCTCTGAAGGTTCCTGTGAGAACAAACCAGATAAAAGTTTTACATTTAATTTTATGAATACTTGTTGTTTTAAAATAAATCTTATGCAGAATCTAGATGTATGTTCAGACAGCAAGGAACTAAGAAAATTATTATTTTTGTGAAATGAGGAATTTATAGTTATGGTTTAATGGAAAAAGACAATTTGTAATTTTGAGGTAGCTCGATGGGGCTCGAGCTCTGTGAGGGGAGGGTTATGTCGCGGGTTGAAATTTTGCAGGGTTGTTGAAATCAAATTTAGGGACTTTACTGACGGGACTCTGGGCTGGCTGCTCTGTTCACTCGTCAGCGCAAGTGGCGTGACCATGTAATTGGGGCACGGGGCCGGCGCGGCGCGCTGCGGGCTTGCAGAATTTTGTTTGTTTGTTTGGCCGCGCGCTGGCGCAGCCACGGGCCGCAGTTACTGGGGCGCGCTGTCGTAACAAGCCGCGCGGTGTGGCCTGCACATTGGGGTAGAGGGGGGGTAGTCTTCCCAGATGTTCTAGTTAGTTGTTTAGTAAATTTGACTTCAATAACGAGCTTTTGTTATGGTAGGCGCGGCAGGGCGCGCGAATTTAAGCGCAAGTGAGTGGTGACTCGGGGCTCACTCAGGCGGAGGCTATGCGTCTCACCTGTGGTCACGAGTTGTTAGTTCGTTCGTGATGTAGGAATTCAAGCTTTCGGGCGGAAGCTATGGTCGACGCCAGAGGCCACGAGTCGTTTAATTTAAGTTAGGTCATAATGTAGTCATCTTCAAGCTTTCGGGCGGAGGCAATGGCCCTCGTCACTAGTCGTTTAGTTATAATTTTTAAAATGTAATGTTCGTTCGGATTTTAAGGGCAGGAGAGGCCCCTACGTTAGTTTTAAGTAATCGATCAAGAAAGGCTTTTCGGAAAATGTGAGTATGGACTTATCTTTGTTTTAATTTTAAGTATTAATTATGATTTGAGGTATTCGGAAGGACTAGGGAAGTGTTTAGTGAAGTTCTCTCATTCTCTCTCTTGTAAGGTCGTTCAATCGTTAAGGAAGTAAAGAGATTATTGTTTTAAATTGTTATCCCGCTATTTAAATGTTCTTTAAAATGATGTTGAGTATTTGACTTTAAGAATAAAATAATTTTAATTAAGTATTATGTTATTTTGCAAAATCTCCTTAGTTCAGCTCTCACCAGACATCCTGTACGGGATGACGAACCTATGATCCTAGGTACAGTAAAGTATTTTATGAAGTTAAGACTAGTTGATGCCAAGCGAGTTGTTTCTATGTAAAGAGCTACGATTCTCTCCCCCCTCTGAAGGTGGATCGTGACAGAAATGGCGGTGGCACCGGCTAGGTGCACGTGACAATATTGTCATTTCAGGCACTAGCTAATACCGAAAAACCCAATTTATTAGCTGTAGACAATATAAATAAATATATTATTTTTTGCAGATGTGAGATTCACGTTCCCAAGTAGGTACTGTATTTTTTTTTCATTCTGAATAGCGGGTACGAATATGTGTGAAACATTTACAATATGGTTCCTGTGGATTCAGACTTTCAGTAAAACTGTTTGGGACACGACTATTGAAAAAGATTAAACACATTTTCCATTAATCCAAATCGAATTAATTCGTATTTAAATATTCAAATATGCATACAGCACACGTACAAGGCAACAGTTGCATTAACATATTACAGGTGTTTCTACTGCTCAACCTCTTCACGTCTCAAAAAAAATTAATAAATGGGCTCGTGGAAAAGTTATATTTACGAAAACTGGAAGTACGATTGCAGATAATTCTTTGAAAAGGATTGAATTAAACCTCTATGACGTCTTACCCTGTTATGTTTTACAATATATATATATATTTTTTAATTCCATATTTTAATTATTAGTTTTGATAAAAGTGTTTTATTATGAACCTAATCAAAGTGGTGGTACTATAAAAAGGAAATTGGTTTAACAATATTAAAAAGCAGTGAAAGCTAGCTCGCATCGATATTGAAATAGTAAAACACTTAAATAATTGGCGAAACTATTTCCTTTTAATATGAAGTTTAAATTTATTTACGTAGTGCATAAAGAATTATTATTGTCGAACTAAACCATATATGATTTAAAAGATTTTCAAATACATACGCCATTACTGGATGAATACATAGTCTGTGCCAGATGACGGGAACAGATGTCAGATCCCGAAACGTTGGAGCTGTTTTTCTTAGGAAGTTTGCTGTGTTCGTCTGTGTTGTCATCCTTGTGTTGTCCAGAATATTTGTTTAGTTTCATCGCTGGGTTCTCCTGTGCTCTCTGTGTTTTCCACATTAGGCTATCTGTTTTTTTACCATCGTTGGGTTCGTCTGTTTGTCACTGAGTGGACCAAGATTGTTGGTTTTTTCCTTGTTACAATTGTCTAATTGTTGTCAACCCACTGTTTGTCTGTGTTGTGATATTTTTTCCTAGCAAATCCTTCCACGAAATTCTCTCTGTGTTGCATATGTGTTAAACATAGGTATGTCATCGACTGATTTCGGTTTGTTTTCTGTGTGTTTGTGCATTCATCTTTCTTGTTCATTTTTTTGTGTTTCCTCTACGACATACAGAAAACCAGCAATTGCGTATGTCCATGAGAATATTTTAACCCAAGCTTCGCTTCCCCATTTCAAGAATCATTAAAAAAACTTAAACCAAATATATCGAAAGAAAAATGATTTACATATATATTTTTTAATATTAAAGTTGATTAGATGAGGGTAAAATTGATATTGTTAGATTATTATCCTCTATAAAGGTAGCAAGTCTTTAGCGTAGAAACGGATGCAATTATATCAACGCTTCTTTTTTTTCACAATTGGTTACCCTCTTGGAAAAAAATTGTATCTTCATATCGGTTTCAAATTACTCAAATGCCATTCAGCTCATGAAATATTCGGCCAGCCAACGTATTATATTTGGCTCATCTGTAGCTTCTTGAACTGTATGATTCTATAAATGTTATTGTGTTATAATATGCAATGACCATGCTTTTCAGAAGCAGAAATGAAACTAAAATAATTACATTTCTCGGTATGTGTTTACAGATTACAAGTAATCATTCGAACACTAATGCTATGTTCGAATACCTCCTTAAAGTTAACTTTAGCCCTAATGGATCCTTCAATGAAAATGGCATTTTATTAAAAGTTCTCGGATTTTCTTTACGTTCCAGGTTCCTGCAGAATAGCCAACGTAGCCTCTCGTGAAAAGACGAGTCAACCGCATTCTTCCATACCTCCTTGTGTCCTTTTAAGTGTTTGTGACGTTGTTGTATAGTAAAAGTAACGATTGTCTGTGTCTTAGCCAGACAAACTATGTCTATGCACCCTTTTAAATTAATCTAATACTGTCAGATTATTTACTTGAACAGTAAAAATTGAAACTTTCCTGAAAACATAGTTTAAAACATTAGTACTTGCAAAAAAAAGTACTGCCAAAAATAAGTAATTTGTTGATACACCTTATCGTGTTAGCATCAAAGGAATTCGGATACTCTTTCACCTCTGATCACTCGTTGAACGCAGACTTGATATTAAACTACTTGTCTATGGCTGTATCGGCAAAGCATACCCTTACAATTCGGAGGGAAAAAAACAATAAGCTTTATACTCAGTTGATTTATTCATCCGTTAAGAAAAGAAAAGTCACATTTGTGATAATGCAGAGATAACTTTAAACTTTATACTCTATGCTCTTTCTTTTTGAACTTATTGTTTCAGGAACAATAAGGTTAGTTACCCAAACAGGTCATGGTCAGGTCGTCTTGTATCATTCCCAACATAAAAGCAAAAGTACTTCGAGAGAGAGAAACAAAATTGACTTCAGCGAATCACATCCACAAATTATTACTTCGTGCGCAATCTGTTCATCTAAGAGGAGATTATAATTACAGGTCGATTCGTGTCGTGTGAATGTAGTGTGTGATTATTGCTGGGGCGTTATCTGTTGTCAGTTAACGCATTTTCTTTGTCTGTAGTTGCTAGCATTCGCTACTGATATTATCGCGTTAGAGATAAGCCCTTATGGCAATCTTCTTAATTGTGATAATTTATTGGTAGTTTAGACGCTTAAAAAAATTCTGGGTGCGAGTTTGAAGGCGCGATTTGTCAGTTAATTCACATCTTATTTTACCCACACTTTTGTTTTTGTATTTTTATAGACACAGGATCAGTTTTCAATATTTTGCAAAAATTTACTTTATTGTATCTATAAAAAACTTAATAAATCATTAATTTCTACTAGCGCAGAAATGAATTAATGTACTGATGTTTCGCTAAGATTATCAGTGGGCGGATGGCATGAAAAACCACCAAACCGTACGTCCGTAAACAATCCTCATCTTATAATGTCTCACAGGGGATTTGAACCCTTCACTTGAATTCAAAAGTTTACGTGAACCAACGTGGTAGCTGAAGTAACAGTCACAAACATAAAATATTTTCCAAATCTTGAAATAACTTTTATATTTTTAGTAAATATATAGTAGTGTTTTATGCCTAAATACATTCTAGCTTATAAATTAACATAGCATTATACTCATTCAAAGGAAACTTGTTTACTCAAAAAAATAATTTTATTTCAAAACGTAGGCTTACTAATATATTTTTTAAAAACTACTGAATATTTGTTTCACAATTTTTTTTTTTTTTGCTTTAAAACGATACATTCCCTCAATATTGATTGTATGTACTAAAGGCTCTTGTATAGTAACTCTATTCAAAAGAATGTTACATTCCGAGTAAGTATTTGAATGACACGACACGATTAAGGGTTAAATATTACAACCACGTTATTTTAGTAAAGATACACTGAAACATAAAAACAGAATTTGTTTAGAGTCAACAGAGTGATTGTTATACACTCTCTTTAACAAAAAACGACTCTTTGAAACCGACATTATTTAAATTTTTCTGCTGTAAACTAATTACTCGTAGCCGTTGTAAATGTAATGCCTTGAAACTCACATCCGTGAAAGTAAATGGTCGTTTTTATCTCCAACTTTGATATAATTACAGCACAAACGAACTTTCCATTTTATAGGTTTGCGAATGTTTGCTATATATATATATAAGAAACGTATTATATATAAGCAACCGGCCTTGGCAGACATATATTAGGAGAAAAAAAACTTTAAGAATTCCAACTTCATGTATAAATTGGACGATATTTTTAAAAATGAATATTCTGGAGCTATTACTTGCATTGACTGCATTGAAAAAATATAATTACTTTTTTGTTAATGACGCGAGAGGCAGGGTTCGGATCTCTCTGTTGCCCAAACATGGATTTCAAGGGTTTATAAATACCTCGCAAACAACTTAAACTTCCTTTCTGGTCGGAGTGGGACTGGAGCAGTTGGAGGGGGGATGAAGTTAATGACAAGGTACACGTGAGGCGGGTGCTTGTTAGCCCAGGCGAACAAAAGCCGCCCTCTGAGCCTGGCGCTGCAGGCAGGCCCTCCAGGACCGCGAAAGGCCAAAGTTGCGTGAGCCCCATAGATGCGGGCTGTCGCTGTGACGCGCCGTCAGAGCCGCTAATGAGGTAATGGCGCCTTGCCGCCTCGTCCTGACCAGTCGGCGCCGTCAACTGTCGGCGTGTGCATGAGACGGTCAGGAGAGAGCGTTCACGCTTGGGAGAGAAAAAAAACCAAAAACAGATTTCGCAAAAAACAACACCGCGAACACATGTTCAGCAGAACATTTATTCAAGAAAAGTTGACAGTACAGAAAATTTATCCAGATTTTTTTTTATGCATTAAATCTTAGCCTACGGAATACGGCATTTGTTAGAAGTGATTTCGTGAATGGAACGAACACGTGTAACCAAAGGGAACTTTATATTTTTATCTTTTTAATGAATTTTAACAAGATGTGCAGTATTTAAATAACATTTCTTGTCGAAAAGCAGGCCAAAGCCAAGGTTTAGTAATTTCCCAAGTCTTTTTTTTTTCTTTTATTGGAACCATTTCATGACATAGTTTTACATTTATGACTGCAACTAGAATGATTGACGTAGCTGCTCCGGCAACGAATTCTAGCGGCGGGTGCGGAAGCTACGCGTGGTTATCGTCCAGAAATTGTGTTTAAAACACAATTTGCGTATATTTTTATCACGCTCGGCATTATTTTGGAGAATTTTGCGTTAAATTTAGTGTCCGAGTTTTGTATTATAAGTATAATTTCAGCATGAAACCACATTAATTTGCTCCTTACCGAAGTTAGATGTTATTAATTTTCGGCGAGTACTAAAGGACTCGCTCAGAAATTTTTATTAGCGCGTCTCTAATTTTAAAAACTTATTTTAAAAAAATCCTATTTTGGATCTTATTTTCATTACACCACCTTTAGAATCCAAAGATTTTTATCATCATAAATACATTTTTTTTTTAGATTCAGATTTATAAATAACTCGTCATTACCAAAACAATTTTTACAACTATGACAGTAATATCAAAACTATTTGTTGCATAAAACAATTACAGACATTCATCATGATCCCAATCACTGATGAAGACAATTTTTTAAGCAACTAAAAAACTTAAACAAGCACATACAAATCATAATTTTTGTTGAGCTTCGAAAATTCTTGCGTTAACTAATATCAAAGTTATTTGACCTTTTAAAGAAAATATAACAATGCTCTTTGTTAGTTCATAGTACACTGTACACCATACCTTGTAATTTAACAAAGGTTTTATCTGTAGGGTTAAATCTTTATCGTAATAGTTTGTTTACTTAATTCCTGCGAAATAAAGGAAAGGCAAACCATATTTTTATTTATCATTATATTGTTTAGTAAATTATCTTTTAGGGCAATATGAAAAATCACCTCAAAAAACTTTATTTTAACTAATTATTGATATTTATTAGTTCAATGGCGTGATGTCGCGTAGCGATAAACCACTAAGCCTCGAATACCAGAGGAACTGGCCAACGTTCCTGACTTTAGTTGTCAATTTTGTCTCGAAATTCCTCCAGGAAAATGCTAGAATTGTTCTTCATCTTCACAATAGGCTTGGGACGATTCCTTCGGCAGTATTTCTGGCGTGTGTCACTGTGTCTCTGGTAACCTGCGTGGCAAGTCATACGAAAGTAAAATAAAAATTATTTAAATTAAATTCGTTACATTCAGTTCACGTTATTCCACTAACAATGTCATTAATTGTTTAAACGACTGGGTGACACCATTAAATTTTCTCGAAACTAGTTTATCCTGCCTGTAATCGTACATGCAGAACCTATAAGAGTTTAGTAAATAACATGGTCATGCATATTCATGAAATCGGTTCAAGGTCTCTTTTTCGATTGATTTATAGATCGTGCGATTAAAATTTTTATGAGTCTTTATTCATTTTATGAATACGAATTGGCAACAGCTAGGTTATGTAAAAGAAACTGAAAATATTTGTAGTAATTACAAAATCTGATTGCACATTTGAGTGCAGTTAATTTTTTATTTATACCTATATATGAATTGATTCTTCAATAACTCAAAATTATATTAAAATATCACATATTTTTTTAAAACTGAATGTTTAATTACCAAACGTAATAAAATCAGTAATTTTTTTCTTTTACGTTGTTTTCCTTTCAAAGAAGTAAAAATCTACGAATTCGGCAAAGAAAGATCAAGATTATTAAAAAGGATATTAAGAATTACAGTTGTTAGTTACTTATACATAATTTTGTCTAAGAACAATAAACCGTTCATATAGCACCAATGCGATCTTCGGATGTTTCTCAAGTGGGAGACATGGTCATCGTCTCTGATGACCCTGATGCAGACGAGATGATGGAAAGGTTGCAACGTGCACGAATGATGAGAATATAAAAGCAATAACAGAATCTTAACTGCTTAACGATACCTGATGGAGTTGTTTTTTCGGCTAGATATTTTCATGACAAAAACCTGAATGTTTTTCATAAAATAATGGCTTGAAACAAACAAAACATTAAAAAAAATGGCTACAAAAATTATTAAAATCACATAAGAAAAAAATCTTTAATGACCAGATCTTAGAAAAAGATATATTTCAAGATTTTCCTTTACAATTGCATAATAGACTGTTAAAATTAACTTACAAATTAAGTATATTTTGTTTGATGGATTTTTGATTATAGAGGATTTATTATGTTTTACAGACAGTTTTTTCATGTTAGTTTATTTTTTGGGTTCAAGCCATTATTTTATGAAAAACTGTTTGCAATTATTTTTTTATACTATACACTGTATTGACTACTTCTGTAAATTCGGATCTCCGCAATGGAAATATCTAGCCAAAAAAGTAAACCCCAAAGAAATTCTGTCAAGTCATTCAGGTACTATTATGTTTTTTATGTTCTCGTCATTCAAGCACTTTCCGGACTTCCCTGTCCTCTTAGGCTCCTGCCTGGACATACATATGGTGTGCCGCGCTTCAGAAATAACCACGCGTTTTATAAGATATCAACCCATTGTCTGTTTACGAAAAGCATTCAAGAATTTTTATTTTAGAGCTGTATTTTTAGAACAGAGAAAAATGGCTAAAACGCGTGTTCTCGGAGTAATTTTTGGGCATAAAATACCCGGTATCATTCTTGAAAGCACTCAAGGACCTTGCATTACTCCTTTATCTTCATTAACGTTAGCGCTCAAATATCATAGCTGCCCTATGCACGACGAGAAGACTGTGCGCTAGTTCAGAGGAGATAACCGCGCTAGAAGCACCAGCAAGCGTCGCACATATTATCCCGCCTCATTAACACAAATACACCCCTGACCAGGCGGGCCCCTTAATTTATTCATCCCCATACACTCTTACTTTGCCCATGTTTCAATTGAGATCCCGACGGGAGTCTAAGAAAGATAAATGTTTTAAGACTACCTACCTAAGTATCCAAATGTGTTTTTCTTACTGTAGGCCTACATCTATTTTGTGTTTCTATATTTTAGTATTAAAACTAAGACAATATTACAAAACCAATATAATATTAATTTTCAAACACTTATTTATTTGCATTCCTTTAGAGTTCTTGTATATAAATCAAAATATTACTTAGAAAACGTCGTTATTAAAGTTTTAATTATTTACTTTAATATGCGAAATGGTATTAAGTTAATTTCACAAAAATTCTTAAGTGGTTAATCTGAAAATTTGTTTTCAATATATGCTCTAAAAATAAATCTGAAATAGCACGTAGTTCTTATTTTATGGACTAAAACCCTTATATGATATTAAAAAAACTGAATTACTTTTAAAGTCTTCAATATACATTCTTTTTTAAAACCTTTTGTAAAACATTATTTCACATTGTTTTAAATAAAATTACAGTAAATATTAGTATAATATAAAAAAAATTCTAGTTATTTGCTAGCTAATTATTTTTACGGTATCTTAAATATTCTTTCAAAACAAAAGGGTATGCTATTAAAAAATCATACGTGCTCTTGAACACTTTAAAAAAAATTTAAGTTGCTAACGAAATCGGAACATTTTTAATGATAATTATTGGATGTATAGAATAACTTATTATTAGGTATTTTTAAAAGAATTATGGCTATAATTCATACATAATTAAGTATTATGCTTATTGTCCCTTCGTGAGTGGTTAGAGAAATATTAGGTAAAACACTAAATTGACAAATTTTCTTTTTTTTCTTTTTTTTTTCGAATTGATGCGATATTGGTATTTAAACTGAGATTCATATATTGTGATAATTTTTCTCGGGTTTTTTTGGAATCATATTAATGGACTCTGTCGTTGCGAGAAATCTCAGTTAAATAACACAGCTGCAAGTCAATATTCAAGGAAGCGTGAAATTCAGTTGAGCTCGAGCACGAGCGAAACCCTTAAAAACGATAGGACCATCACTGCCTCGAGGTCACATGAAGGCCATTCCTTCTTCAGGGCGGGAGACGACGGTGACACAAAGGAGCGCTGACGTAAGAGGGAAAAGGTAGGATACCATCTTGGTTGCAAGGGATTTTAGGCCACCACAATATTATATCGTTTATTTAAAAAATAGGGCTTCGCTAAAATTAGAAGTTTGTGTAATTTAATGGAACGCTTGAAGTAAATCACAACTGGCCAATGTAAGTATTTTCAACGTGAGAAGTCATTGGTGTTTGATATTGAATTCATTTTTGGGAATGACTAGAACTGTAATTTGGTGACTACGCATGTCATGGCTAGAGACATTCAAAATTTGTGGATTCATTTCGCGATAGGCTAGCATCAAAACAACTATACCTTCGTACCGCTTCTGTGACTGGCCCACATTTTATCCGGGGAACTGTGAGCCAATGGGAGACACTAAACCAAGAAAGTGCCGAATTACGGACAGCCTAGTTTAGACGTCTCACGCGTCAGTAGCCAATGAACAGGTGTCATTTCCGCGAGTATTTAAAGGACTGTGGAGTCTATCCTAGAGGTCAATGAATCCGAGAATTTTGCAGGTCTCTAGTCATGGCCTTTGAAGATGTATTAATAGGTCATGTCTGCCTGAACAAAGGGATAATTTTCAATATAAAGTTTTTAAAAAGTGGCGTATTTCGGTGTCTTGTCCACGCTCCCCCTTCACCCGCCGCGGGAGACGGCACGCAGCATCCGGCGTCCTTGCTCGGGGTTGTTAAACCTCGGCGCGGGTCCATGACATCACAACAAACCCACCTCGCGGGACCACGTGGGGCCTGCCCCCCCCCCCTACCCATCCCCTCCTCCTGGCTCGCACTCTCTCCCCTTCCCCCTCGAGTGCTTCAACGTCATTGGTCGACGGTCGGCCAATCGCCGGCCCGTCGGGAAGGTCGCGGCTCCGCTAAAAACACGCCGCAGCATTTGTCAAAATACCCCCCTCCTTAACCTTCTGGCCCGGCCGAGAAGCCGCTCCCTCCCTTAACGCAGCAATGCGTCAGCCATCCAGGGGTTCTTTTGAAATTTTCAAATGTTATCTGTGAAGACAAATGCGTAGACACCTCGGGGCAGGGGTCAGTATCTCCCTCCCCCTCCCCCTGGAATTAAGAATCCCCTCTCTGTGGGGGCCCGCTTGCGCTTTGTAAAATCATAATCGTGGAATGGAAATGATAAACGTACTTCCATGCACCCACTCCCCCTTTCCCTTGGGAAAATCATTTTTGCCCCTGTCTGCGGGATTAGCGTCCTGAAGAAAGGTTGAATACCTGCGTTTTCATTAATCCATAGATAGAGTCACGATTATTTTTGCAGATTAATTTGACTCCAGACTATAATAAGCTTTCCTGTACGTAAATACCTTTTTTTAGAATGTCAAGGTCATATTATTTTGGCGGGTTATCTGTCATCGAGTAGTTGTTCATAATTAGCTCAGGGCGTGTCATGAGCACTGTAGCCCAATCATCATCGCTTAGAAGGTGAATATATGCTTTGAGTTCACTTTGCTACCTAATAAATACGATACATAATAATGTTCATTAGATAGTTTCGGAACACCAAGAATGACAAGCAACTAAAAAAAAAAAAAAAGTTATAACCTCCTCTCTCACATGCAATACGACCGTGAATGGTAAAATGGGACAGCAGAAGATGGACAACAATCACCGACTCATTTGTGTACAAAGGGTGTGGAGTTCAATATAGAAAATTAATATAATTTTACAGGTTTTTACTACATTACCTACTTAGAAACGTGCCTAGGAGTTACATTAACTCATTTTGCGTAAAAATTTTACTTACATGAATTCGGAGCAAATATTTAACAATCACACTTTATTTTACTGCAAAACTCTAATTAGCAAAACTATTAACGCAGCAGATAATTTTATCTTTAGAAAAAGTTGTAGTTTGTTGTTTACTTCTTAGGTCGTTGTTTGAATCTGCTACTGTTACGCCGGTGTTAATTATTTCCTTATCGGAAAAAACCAGCATTATGTATTTAATCATTCATAAAATGAACATCTTAAAATTGTATACTAGATTTAGATATCAGTTAATTAAATTTTAGATTAATAAATAACTGCAAGACAAAAACAAAAATAAAACAAAAAGCGAACATTTACTTGTGTTATGAAATATGAGTACGTTGGACTTCCTTTAATTCAAAGACAGCATAAATATGTTTATTACTACAGATATTTTAGATGGATAAGAAAAGATTTTTAGAGCCTTCTTTTAAACTTTAAAGCTATGTAGTCAGAAATTAAAACTTCAATTGATCATCGGACACAGTTTAGATAACCTGGTCAGATCTTTGCGGGAAATTTAACCAACATTTTGCTAATGTGTGCACTTCGAACTTCACAGTTCATAACTATCAATGTCGTAGCATTACAGTAAACCACAATATTTTTTTCTTGCAAAAAGATCTTAAAACATATTTTTATAACCCAAATAAAATTTGTTATTGTAATTATAGTGACAAATTATTTGAGGTTAATAACCTAAGTTAGCTAATGTGGATTTGATTATGGTATATGGTTTACATGATTCAAAGAATGTACTTAGTTTTACGTCAGGTATAGATTAATCTTGGCGTACTTCAAATCCAATATAAAAATTTTAATTAACTGGTTTGTCACTGTGCTAAGTTAGCAATCAAACAATTCGGAAAGGCCTGCCCTTCACGAACAAGACAGAGTAGCCTAATGACAGTTAATATTTATCCTGTTTTTTCTTCGGTCATTTACAAGTAGCTGCAAAAAAAAATCTTCCTTGAGTGGTCACTTCAAGGACTCCGTACAAATACACTTAGGATATATTTTTGTTACTTTTATTTTCAGAAATCTTATCCTGCACAAAACTTTCACAACAGGTTTTTACTTTTATGTATATAGGATTTTAGTAAGTTATATGTTGAACAAACCACCAATAAAAGAATACTTTGAACAATCATACAATTGTTTGTTATTAGATGTTTCTTTGGTTTTGGTTTCCAGCAGCTCTGAAGCCGTAGAGTTCATTGATGTTTTGGTCAACATCCCAGCCGCCATCTTCAAAGTAACCTGAAGACCTTAAAAGTTACGACATTGCATTGTCGACCGAAACGTCGGTTATTTATAAAGCCAAGGTACCTCAGACAATGCCTGCAAAGGCCTACAGTCATTGTTGGTTGTTCTTTGATCACCAGAATAATGGTAACCATCGATGAACCGAATAACCCCTCGCTGGCAGGCAATGAAATGCCACGGGAGGCTGGCTGTCTAGTGTGTGTGATAGGCTAGTGTATACGAATGGCCCGTGGCGGTCGCTGGACGTAAATAAATTTACGAACAATTATCCCGGGAAGGTAGAGAAGAAGGTCATGGGTTACACGCCCTGTCAGGGGCAGAGTTCGCGGCTGGAAGATCTCGCTGGCGGGAGAGGGGGAGACGTGGGGTTGGGGGGGGGGAGGGAAACCAGACCAGATCCTGGAGAGGCCGCGTCCACCGGCTAACCGAAGGAGGAGGACCGCATCTTCTCCTCTTCTGCGAAAAAAAAAAAAAAGGTAAGGGAAGGAAAAAAGGGGAGAGAAGGAAATAAAAAATAAAAAAAATGACGACATCGGCGAGTCTCGCGCGGGTTGGCAAACGCGCTTCCCCTACCCCCTCCACGAACAACCTTTGGGCCGGTGCACTTATAAATACCGCGGGCGGGCGCGACCCTGACACTGCACCCATTTGACGAGCGGCCTGGTGTTGCGGGTGATTCCGAGTTGCTGTTCTCTGCCCTGCGAAGAGTCGAGCCATCATGAGCGGCGCGTGCTTGTGGCTGGCGCTGCTGCTGTCCGCGGCGACCCTGGCGGCGGCGGCGCAGAGGTCGGCGGTGCCGCGAGGCGGCGTGCGCAACCTGGGTGAGTGGCGCTACTGCGCAACCTGGGGGAGTGCCGCTCCTTCCCGGCGCCCGCCACACTTGCCACGCCGGCGGCAACCCGGCACCGCGGCGGACGAGAGAACAATTAAAGCTATATACTATACTAGCTGCAGTACCCGGCGTTACAAAATGGATAGCGCTATATGACTGCGTGGTGGACACAGATAAATGACACACAATTGCTGTTTGTACGTCTATGACCTATGATTTTACCCTTTGGCGATCGGTTTAACGGTTTGGAAAATGGTGCGCTGCAGCGCCATCTAGCGGAGAGTTACAACAAAAATAGATGCAGCGAAAATATTCTTCGTGTTCATTACATCTATGAATACAAATTATCATGGCGATATATATTGAACGGTTTAGAAGTTGATGCGCTGTAGTGCCATCTAGCAGCGAGTTTAAAAAAAATGTAAATCATAAAAACCTTCTCCATGAAAAATTACTTCAATGTGTCAACTTTCGTGGCGATCGGTCAAACGGTTTCGGAATTCATCGATGTCATACATACCAACACCCAATTTTATAAATGTATAGATTCGTTCGCATTTAACAGCTGCTAGGTTCTGGGCCAATGGCTTGACAACAACTGACCAAAACCATGTATAGTAGGGAATAGGGAAAGCATATGTCTAGGAGTTGCTCTAGCATCGGCCTGGTGCGGAGGGTGAGAGCTGATCTTCGACGGCAGACTGCGTAAATTGATAGTTCTCAGTAATCGTAACTATAGTCAGTGGAGAACTCGAAAACCAACCTCCGTAGCGCATTTGCTGCGCCGGCTATCGGTGAGAAGGCTTCTAGTTTACAGTCTCGGCTAAGACATGGGCGTGAGTTTGCAGGTTTATTGAATATTCAGAAAAAAACGTCACATGGTCAACATTTGCCGATTGGGAAATTTTATGTCAACACATCAGTAGTTAAACATTATAAAATTATATAAATTTATAACTAGTAAAAAATAACTTAAATAATGTTTTCATGAACGCTAAGTTGCTCGAGTGGCGGAAGACTTGGCTTCGATCCCCGGCCTCACCGTGTCTCGATTACTTTAGCCCTGTGTGTTTTTACACCTGTGTATTTCAGGTCCCGCTGTAATCTCAGGGTTTTAATCTCGGCTTAGCTATTTGTGGATAACAGCGTGATTTGAACAATCTAATCATTTATCCTATATATAGACTATAAGAAAGCCCTCAGCCCTAATCTAAAAATAAATAGCCTTTGATTCTGAATGAAATCGTGCTACTAAATTTTAAACGTTCTATCAATATTATAATTTAAAAAAAACAGCTTTAAATTGTTTACAACTGTTGATGATTACAGTAAGAAAATATACTTACCGAATATAAAAAAAACAGTCTCAATTCCATAGTCTTACATGTTTTAACCACCTACAAGCTATGTTCAGTGTTGCAACGATAGTTTTGACGAGTTGAACGATCCAAATTTACCTGTTTTCGTAAACATGTTCCATTTTTTAGGAATATAATAATTATTATGTATGTTTTCATTGGAATTGCTGCCAAGTATTCAGAACAATTTTATTTTTGTGAACATATCTATAAATATTTCATTAATTAACATCCCAATATATTCAAGAGAAAAAATGGTTTCTGGGCCACTAACCTCAGTAAAAAACTTCAAACAGTACTTATTGAATGTAAGTAGGAGATGGCCGTGCCACCATACTCTGGAAATGTTAGAGCTCATTTGCTAGGTCTATTTAAATCCCGAGGCTATTAAATTTGAATATTTAAATGTTAATAGAACATCGTAGCTCGATTTTCCTATGTAAAAAGTAATTTAACGATTCTGACAGTAAAAATATGTAGAGCTGATACGTTTGCGCTAGTAAATTCTCTATCCAAGCAACGAGCAGTTACCAGTGTGGTACGTCTGGTTATTTATATACTTCAGTATTTACTTTCCAATTATTAGGATCGTTCAGGCCGTGATCAGAGGGTTCTTCAGTGTTTTTAGTTTCAACATATCTTAGCACAAAAATAAAGGTTTCAACTTGGTGTTCCATAGTGTTTAGTGATTTTTTAGTACCAGTGAAAAAAATATAAATAAATTAAAATACAGTACTCATTTCGTTTGAAGTTTATTTTTTTCCAGTTTTATGTTAGTTAACAATACACTAGTAGTTAATAAAACCCTTACATCTGCAACATATTCAACCACATGTATCTTTTGCAAAGTTATTTTTATATATTATGATTAATTTCACGTATTTAACTGCAAGTCAAAAAAATATAATAATAGTAAGTCTTCCTATTCCTTGAATAGTTTAGTTTGTATGAGTTATTTTTAAGAGCAACGAAGAAAATAGCAGAGAATTTAATTCAATGAAGAGCTTCAGCCTATAAACCAACAAACTGTTGGACAAATAAAAAGTTTATTAAAAAAAGCTAAAAACTTTATACAAAAGCTGAAGTAACTATTAAAAAAAAAGGAAACTGGTTATTAACACTTAATTAAGCACTCTTGATAGGTTGTTGATCGTGAGAATATTTCACATTCCAATAAACTAACATGGAGTCACGAGACCAAATTGTAATGCCTTTACTTTAGTTAACATAATTTTTTAAAAAACAATAAAACGTACTGTTTAAGAAATAAATCCCCTAAAATTAACTAATGGATCTTCGTTGACGCAGACTTTAAAGTGCTGAGTTCTTTTGTAAACAGAGTGACAGTACACGTAGGGAGATGATAAGTGATTTTTTTCTTAAAACTTTAACATTTTATGAAAGGTTTTGTTGGTCTGCAAACCCGATATTTTTTTGAGTTAGTGTTGAAGTAAGTAAACTTATAAAACGTAAATGGTTGAATATAACTTTAAAAAAAAAAATACGAAAAGCCCTAGGAAATTTATAACTAGTATTAATCTTAAATTTGAGAAGGAAATTTTTAACAGTGTACCATACAAGTTTAGTGAGATTTTATGCAATTTCACGCTATTAGGCATGTAAATTTTTTTAATAGCTCATTTACTACGTTGCAATCAAGTGCCAGAGCTGAAGCAGCTATACATAGCCAAAGATAATGTGGTGTTACTTAGACATCGAGTCACGCGCGGATGTTGAAACCTCCTCCTGCGATCTCCGGCAGCAACGTCCTAAAAATTACACGTCTTTGATCACCGGTTATGGACGAGATTCTTCCGGAAATGTTTCAGTCCTTTTTTTAATCCCTCTCTCTCTTTCTTACGCTACCTCTTCCTTTACTTTGGGCATGTGCCTGGCCGAGTTTTCAGCGTGCGAAGGTTATCTACGCCCTGAGGTGCGTACCAGGATAATTGACTGCTGTTGAACCTGAGGTTCACTTGCCAGCACGGCAGACCGGGCGTCTGTAGTTTATTTGGACCGATCTCAGTAAACTATACAGGAAACAATAAACTTTATTTCAAACATGTTTTAATTCACTACAATTAATAATTGCATACATTTTACAAAAACTTTATATTCGAATAAATGTGGTTTTTACACCCTTATATTTTTAATCAAGATTTTTTTGCTTGTAATGTTACAAAAAAGTAATCTGGTGAAAGGATTCCAAATATTAATGTGCACTACAGAAAATGTTTACTATATGTACGTTCAAATATATTTCTCGCCATGATAGGTAATCCCTTTATATTTACTTCAAAAATAATCGTAAACTAGGTTATATCTTGCTGTGATTTTGGTACGTGAAGTATAACATAAAAATTATTTTTAAGTTTATCAAAGAAATTTAATTAAACTGGATTCTGCCCTGACAGATAGTTATTACCAGTTCTTTGCGCAGTGATGAACACAGTAATAGGATGTCCATAAAATAATGTTCCAGTTTCAATGGTATATTATAACAGATTTATTAGTACTGTTTACAACAAATCATACATTAAATTTAAAGTAAATTGATAGTTCTTACAAATGTTCCATATGTGCACCTTTAGTTAAACGGCAATTATCCAACATAAAGTCCTATTCTTTACCACACTTTGGTAAACAAGTCCGGGGTGATTGAAGAAATTTCCTCTTCAATTCTGTGTCTCCACTCAGGCAAATCATTTAGAAGCGGCGGAACGTGGACACGATTTTTTATAAAGCCGCAAATGGGGAAAAAAAAATTCGAAACGAAAAAGACCTCATCCATCACGACCATCGAGATTTTTCTTTTCTTTTACAAATAGGGGATCACAATTAAACTTGAAACTAAACGCACGTTGAACTTAAATTACAGATTCACCTTTAGCAAACTGCAGAACTCAAAATCGCAAGCGAGAAAACAACAAAGCAGTACTTGCGCATGTGCTTATATAAAACTGTTTGAGTTACTCTTTAAACTCTGCAACTCTTACAGTTGATACTATTAAAGTGTTATGATTGGGGCATTCTTTTGTGGACACACCGTACTATAATCACAGGCTCGTTTGATTTTGCTCGCGCGCGTGATGTCGTCACGGGAGTGGTTCGGAACCGCGACCTGCGTCGGGGCACGCCGCCAGAACTGTCGGGCCGTCTGTTAGCCGGGCACTTGGCATTCCGGGGGCGCCTCCTCCGGGCGGGAACTGACGCTACACGCACGCTCGGCGATGCAGGGGACTCCGCTCGGGTTGCGTAGGTGGCTCCGAGCACCGTCTCTCCTGAATCCCGCATTCCCATTCCGCTCGCGGAACCGCCACGCCGCGGCGGGTTCAACATACCGGCCTCGACTCCTGGCCCGGCCACCTGTCAGCGCGACACAGGAGCTCCGCCGGTTGCGTCGGCGACAGCCGCAGGCGTGGCTGTCATGTCTTGTCAAACCCCGCGAACTAGTTTAGTTACGAAACTATCTAGTTCGAGAAAGAGGGAGAAAAGCTGGTAGTTCCAGTTTATTGAATTTAATTTTAAAAAATAACCAAGGCGAAAGAAACTATTTCTGTGTCCAAAATAAACTCAAAGTACAAACCATTATTATTCTTATGTATTTTTAGGGCATTAAAATACATTGATTACAATTATGTCTGAAAGTTTAATTGGTTGTAACCGTCTTTGTTATTTATCAACTTTTCCCAGTAAATTCATTATTTTACATGATTATAAGAGGTTGAAAGTGATCCCACACAAATTAATAACTTTTACTTATAAACATTGAGAGTCATTCTTTCTAATTTATTGTTTAGTATGCACAGACTACTTTAAATGTGATTATAATTTCAAGAAGCATAAAATGATGACCTTTTGAAATCACTGTAATAGCTTACGAATGTTTATCCAAACAAAATTTAAATTTGTGTTTAAACAATTATGTTTTAAGCAACATATTTCGTGTCTGCAAGCAAAGAAAAGAATGGTGTGTAAGTCGCAATCATTGTCTTCTTCAACACTCTCATACAGTTAAGAGAAAATTTTTACATCTATTGTTATTCCTAGGTTTGATTTTTTTTAAATAATCAGTTTCTTGGTTATATTATTATCTAATAAATTCTTCAAGTGAAATGAGCAAATTAAATGCGTAATTTTTTTTCTACTAATTTTTATAAAAATGTACCTACCGTTTGTATAAAAGACTTGAAAGATTATATAGAATTTTCCTTTTAAGCACTGGATCAGCATCTCATGTTTTAGCACTGTACTTAATTTGTGTAGAAGTATTTCCTATATATTCGCGAAAACATATTTAGGGACTGCCCTTGTGGTTAGCTGTTGGACACCACATCCACCTTACAGTGCAAGTGATTAGATTTCGTTGCAACATACCAGTAAGATACAAGATACTCTAAAACATATTTAGATTCTGACGTCATTTATTTTTACTGCATCAGCCGAAGTTGCATTCAGTTGGCGCCGGTAGAGGTTTACGGGGTAAATCGGGGAATCTGGTGGTACACAGGGCTGTGCGACATTGCGTGATGTCAATCGTCGAAGTGTTCGACGCGTCGACGAAAAATTCGACGTGCCTGTCTTAACGATATGTGCTGACGATTTCAAAAAATTGTAGACGTCCGCATCGACGTGTTGGCATCGAAATGTCAGTCTCATCTTATTGTCCTTGACACATCAGTCTTGAGTCCTTACGATAGACCTATATTTCTGACTTATCGCCCACTATGTGTTGACGATGACATGTCAAACAACATTACAAAATAAAGTGAGAGAGACTGTGATTACTTGCCAGAGATGTGTAACATCTACCATCGGTAACGAGTAAATTCATATGTTCTCATATTGCAAATACACTTATAATACGAAACTCGGACACGAAATTTAACTTACAATTCTTTAAAATATTGCCTGGATTAAAAAACTATAAGCGAATTGTTTTTACAACTAAATTTCTGGTCTTCAATCGCCCGTAGTTTCCGCACCCGCCGCTAGAATTCGCTGCCGGAGCAGCTAAGTTGATTATCGAATCATTCAATTTTTTAAAAGCAATATTTTAAATTTTATAATGAAACGGCTCTGATAAAAGTGAACAAGACTTGAAAAAAATACTATACTCCGGCTTTGGACCTGATTTTTTCGAAGGAAAGAAAAAAGGAAGTTTATAAAAATACTGCCTATCTTGTTCAAATTCACTAAACAGTTAATGCTACAAAGTTATTTTTTTGTCTTTGTGAGCTTTGGTTCGTGCTGTCCGCCACAGATGGCAGCACCGTGGTTGTTACACATGTCCGAAATTACTCCTACCGAGAGTTGAGATGTTACACATCACTAGGACGTCGGTACACGTGCAGTAGCGACGTCGGCGACCACGCCTGGCGGTCGCCACGCAGCTGCCGTTGTCGCGGTCTCGACCCAGGAGGGTTTTGGGGGGGGGGGGGAGGCGCCCGCGGTCAAGGTCGCCGCGCGGAGCGGTGAACCTTCGCCAACCTCCGGCGGGTTGTCGGTCCCCGCGAGACGCCTGTCGCCGCGTCGGGGAGAGAGCGCGCGGAGACGTCTTGAGTGACGTGCCCTTTCGCGGTCCTCGCCGACTGCCGTCCGCTCGCGCGCGCGGGGGGGCTCGTGTTTTAAACATGAGCGGCTTGTTGTCCGCTCCGCTGCGCAGCTGGGAGAGCGATTTAACCCGCGGCACGGACCCCTGCGCCAGGTGCCTTTCACCATTTGCTACACTGTGTTGCGCCGGGTGGAGACCGTTGGCGCGGTCATCGTGAAGTCGAAAGAAGCCGCTATGCCAGAAATATGCTGCGCTCGACGGCATTTTCACCCTTTGTTACATCACGTGACGCACAGAGACTTTAGTGAATTTAACGTAAATTACAACATGAAACCACGCAGTTCATAAGTAGCCTGCGCGAAATCCCGTGAACAACTAAACACAACCGTAAACTGTGCTGGCCCTGTTTTGAATACGGCGAATGATTTTGACGATTCTTTATGCTGTACGATGTGTTTTCTGATTATCCCAGTAAATAAAAGTTTTTACGTTAAGAAAAAATAACGCAAAACTGTTCCCCTAGAAGACCAACACATCAAACTACTTGGACACTTGAATTTTTTTTAAAGCCCAACATTTACCCCAATTCACTCTGTCTCATGTTCGAATGGAAGAGAAGGATTTAAGAAATTATTGCATATGCACTGCTTATTCATAATAAAGGTAATATCGTAAAAATAAATTTTAGTGGGCTGTAGCACGTAAAAGAGTTGGCCTTATCCGCTGTACAATTAACTTCCGGTAAAAACACCACACAGAAACATTTGTCGTCCATCGTCTGGCACGGGAGGCCTCTTAGCTGTTTCTCGGGAAGATATCGCGATGTGTTCAGTTGTGGTCTCGGGGGGGGGGGGGGGACTGGGGGTCGGCGACCTTCCTCCGCGCGCGCACCCGCCCCTCCCGGGGGCTGCCCCGTCGCCGACCGACGCATTCGCGGCCGCCTCGCCGGTCATCAGGCAGGGCGTCGTGCGGTCGGACCGGTCCCCGCCGCGGGGCGAGTCCTTCCGGGAACCTGCACGAGGACAGTGCAGACCGCCGGCGTCGTCTTCCCCCACCCCCCATCTGCCGGCGACCGACCCCCCGTCACTACACCTGCCAGTCGGGTTGCTCCTTGGGGGTGACTCCGTGCGACAAGCCGTTACAGTCCTCTCAGTTAGTGACTTAGGTCCGGCCCCCAAGTTCACCAGTCTCCGCGCGTCCAAGGAAGAGCATGGGCGCAGTATCTAAAAGGAGGCTAAACCTAAACGAGTATACTCATGTCCAATTCATTGATTTGAAAGTATAAAATTCAGCCTAAATGTTCGATGGGAAATTGCTACCAAAGAATAACTAGTGTAGCGTAAACAGGAAAATAGAGTTGTATTATTGTTTTTGAACCACTTATTTCATTATATTTCAAATATTTATATTTTAAGATAACTGTTTATTTTAATAGAACAACATTTTAACATCGCAATACCCTAATTCATTTTGTGTTTGTCCTACTTTATCACTACATATCAAACTGAATTTCAGATACGTGATCTTTGAATTTGCAGCCATGCGTGATATAAAGTTGAATAATCAAGAAGGCCATTAAAACAATTAATTTCAGCCTTCTTTAGAAAAAAAAAAACAGGATTTTTTCCCAATGTTTAAATTTTTTGTCCTGCTACTCACGATCCTGAATTCTATTTGGAGATGAATAGCGTGGAGGGGATTAAATAATTGCGGGCCGTTCGTCGAGCGTGACCAGCCCATGAGGAGAGGAAGAAGGATAAAGTCGGCGAAGATGAGTAGTTGTTCTGGTTCGGAAGGAGGAATTGGTAGGAAGAATGGAGGGAGGGAGGCAAGCGCCCACGATACAGGATTGGGAACCTGCACCTAGTCGCCGGCCGCAAACAGGAAACCGAACCAGTTCTCCTCCTCGCTTGTGTTGCGTGAATCATCGCCCGCAGCGCCGGGGCGGAGCCCGTGGTCAGTCGGCGGGTGGGAAACAGAGGTTCGGTCCCACCCGGGGCCCCTTTGCTCGTGACGCGAGCTCCCGAAACGAGATCGTAGAGTGAGCTGTCACGCACTCGTTAGAAGACCTCCGCCAAGTGAGAGTAGTGGTCACGTCCACATCGCCGTCTTAGCTCTGGTCTTTGTCTCCTCCCGTCTCTAGTTAGGTAGACGTCAAAGAAAGTCTACATATGGCATCCGTTACCATGGTGCGAATTTTTTGCCTTGTTCGTAGTTTCATGGTCCCTAGATCCCGAAACAATCATCTACTCAAACTTTTTTGTATACATCACATTTTATGGACACAATAATTGCTGGAATTTTGCACAAATTACTTTCAGACTGATGCATTAAATATAGACAAGCGCAGTCACGCACTACTGTTTCACGAAGGCTGCGAGGTTATGTGTTCATCTCTTATGCCTGTAATCTAAACGAAGTAAGACACTTTAGCCGTCGATGCCTACGTTGTCATCGAATAAGGTCCATGTGTCCACCGCAATGGAAGCAGTGGGGTGGTTAAGCATCATGAGGTTTTTAGTCTGTCCAGTGCACTTTATTTTTCAGTGTGGAGAAACTCGAGCTACGAAAGTGGCTTTTATGGACCAGTGCCATTTTCCTCATAATTAGACCACCGAGCTTCTAAAACAATATTCAGGAGTCCTGACCATTCGGCAGAAATTCCCAGGTTTAAATCATAGAGAATATCGGGAATTTCTTTCCCGAATCCAGGAATAGGTATTGTGTTGCCCTTTCATCTGAATTCCATTTGTATGGTGTGCCTTGTTCTTCCGTGGTTCTTGATAGAATGAGGCTTAGGATACGCAACCACCTTTCGATCTGACTAATGGTCAGCGTATCTGTCATTTAGTCTAGGACCGTAGGTTTTGAGTCATTCCTAATCGCAGCGTGTTTTTGGGATAAGTCGTACTCCACTGTCAATTTATAGACGAGGCATGGACTCGATATCCTTCCGAATGGATCAATAAGAATCTTCGGCTATCACAAACAAGTTCCAAAAGTTTTTGTCGAATGAGCGTACGTGCGCGGTGGGATCTCGATAGTCGACGGGAGTTTGCCGAGTCACGGTGAGACCTCACGGAGAGTGTACCCGGGTAACACTGGATGCCATCGGCCGTCACACGCTCGTTGCCCCTGAGGTCGAGGAGCGATTGGGATCCGCGCTGCCGGCAAAGCTTCTCTCGTCCAGCCACAAAGACCCCATGCCGAGTCATTGGAGGGGCGGTCCATCTGTACGCCTTCTTCCTCTCTTCTTTGTACTCCAGCAGCTGTGTGGAGCCAATGGCGTAGAGTAGAGGGAGTAGAGAGAGAGGATGAAGTAGTTTACCTTGAGAACAAACTTTGTCACTGGAGGGTTATCCAGGAGTAATTTAGAGCGCTTACTTAACATTAAATGGTATAATTTAATCTATTACTGTGCACTTTAATTTTTAATAGTTTCATAACTGTATCAAAGCATTTTTATTTATTTTCCTCCAGTCGTTCCACGGAAAGAGGCTGTTCATAATAACACTGTGCGCCATAGGTATGTGAGCCTGAAGGTTAGTAAATTTACGTTTCATATACCTATGTACCAACCATAATATTTGTTTTGTGGCTAGGCGCAGAATCAGCACATTCTCTCTCTCTCGTCCATCAATTCAAATCCCGTTCAGTCCAGACATGGACAATTTCACGTCATTATGGAAAAACTGAAGAGCGAGACTGGAACTTTTCTGAACCCAAATATTTCGGACTAAGCATGTGTGCTTTATATTCCTTTATTGACGTGGACAGGATCCAACCACCATATTGATAAATAATTTACTAGTGATAGGCCTAAACACAGCGCACTAGAACTTTTGCGGGCGATCATTTATGCGCTTTTAATTTTGCTGATGGTCGTATATTATTAAAGACATGAAATCTTACTGAAGTGAGCCTGCGTTTACTACCTATCAAAGATAGTGCACAAATTGTCCGAATCCAAAACAACTCGTGATATCACCGTCTCTGCCATCAATATAGGTTTCACGATTTCAGCAAATGAACTCGTGGCTTGATGAACAAGAGGGAAGGAGAGTTGTCGGTAGATGTTTCGGCACACGGCGCAGTGCCGAACCCGTGGGCGCGTCTACGTTGTGCATGCCATTGGAATTCACGCTCGAACCGTGGGGCACCTCATTACCTCGCTTGGCATTGTGCAGGTCTGAGTCGGTCTGATTACAAGCATTGACCGTGTCTCCAGACGACATGATACTTCTCCATTGTTGGGGCACAGCGCGTCGTGAATAATTCATGAGCGTTCTCGAGTCCCCGCCTGATTTGCAATGTTTTATGGCGACACGAATTTGTTACAGAAGAGAGGATAGCCGTCCGACAATAATGCTAAACTTATAACTCCTCGAGATTAACCATTAACAGCTTTGATTGATAAGACACAAATCCGTGTAAAGTAATGTTAAGATAAATTATAGCAACATCTTTTATGAGCGTTGAAGATAAAAATGTAGACTTTTGTAGTGGTATGGAAATATTTTTAAGTCATGCATTCCGCTCGTTTCATAAACAAATATTACGTTTATTTTCTTTTGAGTATAACTCTAGAGTCATTCATACAAAAACATTACATAAAGCAGAAAATATTTATCTTAAAAGACTAACTAAATTTGCCTCCCACACATAACTAATTTATTATTTAAAGTTTTTAAATATTTTAAGCAAAAATAAAATTAATATTGTTGGAGGATACTAAAAGTGAAATATCTCTAAATTTAATTTAGGCCACGTAAAAAAACAAAATGTTTTCCGTTAAGACATACACTTTCAGAATTAACTTCAAAGTCACCTTACATCGTGCAAACAGCATCAGCTCGTAAATAGCCAGACGCACAAATTACGCAAGCGATTTGCAGCTGTTTAATAACAGTACCTAATCAATATTTAAACTCGTATTTATCTACGTCTGGCCCGTTAGAGGAGCTGAAACGTAGTTACTGAGGTTAAAACGGTTTTCGTTTTTAATTTGATGCGCCATTAGCTATTTGTAATCGAATCACCTATAGTTACAGTCATTCATAGCCTTTCGAGTTAGTTTTATTTTTCCTTTCAATCTCAAGTCAATTATCTTTGAATGGATAGCGCAATAAAAAAAAGTTTTCGCCGCAACTTGTAGCGTTAAATTTTCCTATCGTTACTTCGCAGTTTTTATTTTAAGTAGCATGCCCAAACTCCGCTGTTAAAAAAAAAGAGCATGGCGCCATGTAAGCCGGGGAGAAAACTTGTTCTCGGAAAAGTGTCCCAGGGCAGTGGCCGAACGAAGGACGAACTAGCAGCTGTCACGCGGACAGTTTACAGAACACTCATTGGTCTTCACGTTCCGATGACAGATAGCTCAGCAGAGACGGTAACAAAACACAAACCAGGGAATCGTAAATGTCAGCATTAAAATAAACCTGAATCGAAAGACTGGTTACGAGATTCGAACCAATGTCCTCTCTAATACAAGCCCAGAGTATTAACCCTAAAATGAAATTTATTTAATTTTTTTTAATGATTGGCCCGTTTATATCAGAGTTTCCCTTTCCATGACTAATTTTTGACAAGGCTATTTTTTGTGACAACTTTAGTGGCGGGGACCAGTAGGCAGCACATCGACTGGGCGGAGTGTAAAGCGAAAATTACCCATAATTTATGAAAAAAAAATTTTCTGGCCATGTCCGTTTTCTAAAACATGGTTTTATTTGGAAAACTAAGATCTTAAACTTTGAAGACTTTATTTTTGGGTATTTTTTTCTATTATTTGAAAAACAATGATTGAGATTGATTTTACCACCATGATTAAAAAAGTAACATTTTGGTCAGTCAGCGCTCTTTTAACCGATATTACCTGACACGGCACATTCAGTAGTCCGGCATGTACAGAACCGCCTACGTTAGGACTTTTCCGGATAGATACTAAAGATAGATACTAAAGTAAATATTTATTGCCATATAGTAGCTTATTACAACTTTCTTAAATTTTTCGATGATCCGGCATAACCGTGCCGGATATAAAATAACTCACATTAAAACATTACTAATTTTTTGAAGTTCTGAAAAAAAAAATATATTTCGTAACCGTATCTACAATAGTGTTTCAAGAGATTGCAATGGAAAAAAAATGGCAGTGTTTTCGACGCTGAAGGGGAAACTGTATGGCATTCTTAATCTGCCGCTGCTTCCCGGACAGGTTTGCGGCCGGTGTGGCAGATCGCACGTCCAGATACATCAGCCGGCCCTCTTTTAGTATTCACGCGGAGCGCCAGGAGCGCTTCGTGCGGTCCCGGGGTAATGGCCCGCCCCCTCCTCGCCACAGCATCCAATCACGACGCGACCTCCGGGGATGACGCACCTCTCCTGTCGGCCGGGCAGCAGCTCATTACACGGGCGAAGACCCGGCGACCGGTCCTGGCCGCGACGGGAAATTACAGCTCGCAGAGCAAGCTGTGCGAGCTTGCCATATCACGCTTGATCCAAGCTTTCAGTGTATTTGTCGTGGCAAGCGTATCTCAAGCTTTGTGTAAGATCGTAGCAAGCCATATTCAAGCTAATAATAACGGCAATGACTTGCATCCCGCAAGAATCCATTAAATTTGTCGTGGCAAACATAATTTTAAGCCCGATGTAAACTCGAATCAAGCTTATAATTACGACAAAGAGTCGCGTCCGAAAGTTTTCGACGAACTTGCGTAGGCAACTGTAGTTCAAGTTTGATGAAGGCTTGTGTCAAGTTTGAGCCAGCTTGCTGGGGCTTGTCGCAGCAAACACGCGGCAAGCTGGACGCGGGCAGACTAAAGTAATCTTTGATTATGGCTTGCATATTTGTGAAGGAAGTCTTGCTGCCCGTCCCGTCTGTGAAACATTCAAGCTAGTCTAAAACGTTTTGCGATAGTTGTTTCGAATTTATTACATTTTGACTCGCCTTTGTGACGTACGCACTTCTATGCCATTTGATCTATCTAGAAGCGGCATACCAGAAAACATAATTTAATTTAAAAAACGACAAAATATTTACAAAAATTCGAACCCATAACATGTCGCACGGAAATTATCCGCCACTCCAATAAACGTGGCCTTGGAGATTGACAACATCTTAAAACTATATTCTTCACCAAAACATCCTTCTTTGAACTGTTTCGAGCCATATGTTCAAAACGGAACACAAGACGGTTTGTATTTAAAATGTGCCTTGTGCAAGTCTGTGTCCTAACATATGAAGTCACTCTTCAAACTAAATCCACTTTAAATAATGAACCTTTCCTAAAATGTTATTTGGCTCCTCTTGAGTTATTAGTATATTTTTGAAGGATATTTTATTATAAATATCCTTTCAAAAATATACTAATGTCTATGTATGCTAATAGTTTTATTTTTAATAAATAAGTTAGCTCTGTGAAGTTAAGTGGTTGCCACTGCCCTGCAATAGTTACTCTCGTTTTCTGGTCATTACCATCTTTGGATGGCTTTTTCTATAATTTTATTTTATTTTTTCTTGTTTTACCTTACATTATTTAATAGCTGTAAAGAGGCATACAAGTTAGAATAATTATGATCATTCGCGTGACCCTCCCAGGTAAAAAAAATAACGTTTAGTAAATATATGTTGGGACACTTTGGGATCAAACAAATGCAAGATAGATAGCTTTCAGAATAAATTTACATTTAAATCCCTCAGTTAATAGTAGTAACAATAAAATTAAATAAACCAACTGGGTGTGTGAGTTCGAGCATTTAGAGAAAATTGTGGTGATTGTCGATAATATTTCTCCTGGATAAGGCAAAGGAAAGCTATTTGTTAAACTCCACCGCAGAGTTGATTGCACTCTCGTGGTCAGGCTTGTTAATCATCCTGCGACAGGCAACGTGCAGGAACGCGTGGACTCTGTGCGGACAAACTTCAGGTCGAGGTCATTTCTCCGGAGAAAATTCAAGATTCCGGGTAATTCCAAACCTGAAAAAAAAATAGTTTTATGGCTTGATGCAATTATTTACCGGTTGCTTGATTATTATGCATGAGATTCCTATACTTTTTCTTTTCAGCCGACTTCACGTCACACGTATGCCCGAGCGAATATTCTCGTTTTTGACAAATTGTTTAATGGCCGCAAATTGGCGGATGGGTACAGGGAAGCCACTTTCTGTCCGGCAGACGGAATGATGGTCTGAAAAATCCTTCACTCGCGAAGCGGGCTCGTTGGGTTTATCGTCCGCCAGAAACCGCTCGTGTTTTTTTATTATTATTATTGCGTCAAGGTTCCTTTTACGGTCATTCGGCAAGAGAAGCCATTTACCGTTTCAGTTGCCTCGGTGATGCGTGTGAATCAGGCGCTACCGAAACCTGATTGGCGAGCTCAAACGAGGCGCGAAGCTTGTTCCTGGCTGTGCCGTAGAGGTCGGATGCTATTTGTGCAGACCCAGCGGACGATGACTCCGCGTGTTTGCCATCTACGGGCGGAATCGCTCAGATGTCAGAAACTGAGAAGAAAAATTCGCATCAGGCTAGAAGGGAAACACTTATCATGCTCTGATGTAGTCATTCATCTGTGCAGCTATACAAAACTATTTCTCTTATAGTTTAAATAATCTCGTTATAAATTAGTTCTATGCTGCATTAACTTACAATGAACATATATTTAAACGAAAATATATTTAACGGCACTAATTTTAGTAAAGTTTTACTATATTATATAAAAAAAGATTTGTACCTTTCACGGTGAGACTCATTTTTGGTTTGCCTTCTGACCACGAATCTTTGGTTCCAAATTCAGGATTTGCTGTTCATTCATTACCCGTGAAATCTTTATTAAGTAATTTTTTTCTCAATTTGTTTCCTGATAAGACATACTCCTTTAGATATTAAATTTTCTTTACTAGTATTTGAAATATTTTGTCCACTTTAATTTCTGTTTTACATGATAAGCAATTTTTTTTTTTTTTTTTTTTAAACAGATGACTTTCGGCCATTGGCGTGCAGGAGTCTCTGAAGGTTTGAATAACTGTAAACAAAAAAAAAAAGAACGCAGAGCGGGTTCCATAGCGGTGACCGTCGGAACAAGGTCGGGCCCCCCGCGAGGAATAACAGTTTCAACGGCGCGCGCCAACTTACCACACGCCGCGCCGCCCACCGCTGCCACGAGGGCTGTCTCGCTGTCCGACCTGGTCGCGGAGTTACGGGAGAGGCGTTCCTGAGGAGGCGGAGGTGGGACGGCGCGAGAGACGACCTCTGGATTTATCGCCGGCCAGTTCTGGTCTGGCGGGGTCGCGGGGACCCCCTGAGACGCGCGTGCGTCGCGAACCGCGGCCGTTAACCGTCTTCCGGCCTCTCGTGCTCGCTCCTTTTCCTCTCTGTCTGGCCGTTGACAAGCATTGTCATGTGCCTGGTGATGTACAGTGCAATACCTACTTCAGTAGCGACCAATTTTATTATACTTTACATTTGCAATAATAACTCTTAAAACATGTTTTTACATCTTTATCAAATAATCAATTCCTCATTGAATTTCTTATCCAGGCCATCATTATTATACATATATTATTTTTAACAGTTTTTGTGTAATTTCAAAAAAAAAAATTATAAGTAATTAAAACTCATTTGTTAAATACGAATTAAGTAATTATGTGGATCACAAAAAAGGTTTTACAAGTTATTTGAATTTCATAGTCTGTTTTAACTCTTTGAAATAAAATATCTAATATTATATTATTACAGACACAATAGTTAAATTGAACCATAAAATATATAATTTTTTGAAATAAAAATTGACATTTAATTTAAGAAAATATTTAAATAAATATAGTTATTTTTTCCTGCAAAAATGCTGGCGATGAAATGATTTAAAACAAAACCACTGATTAAATGTTAAACAGTTAAAGAAAACTATTAGTGATTAACGGCACTGGTTACTACTCAAAATCAGTCAAAGTATTTACGTTCACTCCTTTGCAATATCCAAATGAAATCATAGCCTTGTAGTTGAGTACAATTAAAATTCAGATATCTAAATGGCTAGAGATAATGATGTAGCAGGCTGGAAGTCTCACGGAAGTGTGTGTGGGCTTGTTGCAGCGGCCAGGCCCTCGGTGAAGGCCAGCGACCTGGACGAGCAGCGCCAGATACAGCAGTGGCAGATCGCCGTGAACCTGCCGCCTGGCCAGGCCCCGCCCCCCGGCCAGGGACCCCCGCAGGGTCAGCAGCCCTCTCCGGCCGGCGGCTCTCCGCCTGGCAGCGTCTTCATCGGCTACTACCCTCCTCCCGCGGGCTACCCCCAGGGAGGTCAGCCAGGATACCCCCAGGGCGGTCAGCCCGGGTACCCTCAGCCCCAGCCTGGATACCCCCAGCCCCAGCCTGGTTACCCTCAGGGTGGCCAACCCGGGTACCCTCAGCCCCAGCCTGGTTATCCTCAGGGCGGTCAACCCGGGTACCCCCAGCCCCAGCCTGGTTATCCTCAGGGTGGTCAACCTGGATACCCCCAGCCCCAGCCTGGTTACCCTCAGGGCGGCCAACCCGGATACCCCCAGCCCCAGCCAGGATACCCCCAGCCTCAGCCAGGATACCCCCAGGGCCAGCCGGGACTTCCGCCCCAGCAGCCCCAGCCGATCCCCACGTCGCCCGAGCAGCCCATTCCTCCCCCACCCGCGCCCCAGCCCGGCCCAGAAGAATACCCTGGAGTGCCACCGCATAACCCCGACGGCACGCTCATCACCACGCAGCCCGAGGGCGGAGACAACCCGGCCGTCCCCGAGCCCATCGCCCCGGAGCCCATCGCCCCTGAACCCATCGCTCCCGAGCCCATCGCCCCCGAGCCCATCGCCCCCGCCCCTGGCCCCGACGGCGGCAGCAACGAGCTGGGCGGCGGCGGCGCCACCTCGGAGCAGCTGGAGGAGCTGAAGAAGAGCTGCACCGCTCCCCGGGGTCAGTTCCCCCACGCCACCGCCTGCCACAAGTACGTCAACTGCTGGGACGACGTGGCCATCGAGGAGGCGTGCCCGGGAGGCCTGCTGTTCGGCGACAAGGGCTACTGCGACTACCCCTTCAACGTCGACTGCGGCGAAAGGAAGATCGAGAGTGAGCGCACCCCTTTAGACAGATCCTGGTGCTGTTTCATGTTTCAATGCAAAAATTCTCATCGCATCATTGTGTCCAAGAGTTAGGGTTTCTAGGGTCTTCTCAGCCCAACTTAGAAGGGATAAGATTTCTTTTGGGAGTTGAGGAATCTAAGGACAGACCCATTATTTTCATAACACAACACCCTACCTTGAAGAAATTCTGGATCAGCCACTGCCATTTTACTTATGTGGATGAATCATTCTGTCAGACGTTTAGAAATAGGACACTTCTATAACAAAGTTGGGATCATTACCTTGTGATGGAAGTTAATTGACTTTTCATAAACAAATTTAAATGTCATTCAGTCTCCAACGGCAACTGATTTTTTTTAAAAAAAGCATTGTTTATATAGAGTTAACATAAACGTTCTTCCGAATGCAAAGAATTTTGGCTGTTTCCGAATATCTTCTTAAATAACCATTTTAAGAGCCTTGAAATGTGCATCTTAAAGGATGGCAACAATTTTGTTTTTATTTACCGAAAAATTTCAAGAATCCTTACAGAATCACCAATGCAGTCTTTCATGAAAAGTCAGGTCGTACGCGTCCTTTGCATGCATCCTCGAGGCATGTTATGCTCCATTTAGTAGAAACGTGACGATAGTCGTATTCGAACCAGCCAACTGCATCACACAAAATTTTATATGTATTGCTTTGATTGTAAATATATAACTTAGAAAATAAATATAGCTTAGAATTAGGTGGTATACAAGAATTTATGTTCACAGGAAACCGACTGCTGAAATCATAAATAAATCATTGTTGATACAGCAGGGTTTATTATCATTTAAATAATATAAAATTTTTTTTGGAGAATTGTTGCTCACAAAATGCAGACTTTATTTTTAAGAATCCATAAGTGAAGGATGTATCCTTACTATCGTTACTATTCGGAAACGGCGACTGTCCGTGACTGTTGCTGGCGACACGGGAACTGACGCGAGGTGTGGCCTGTGGTGCTCCAGAGCCAGTTCCCCTGTCGGAGAACGCGGAGTGCCCGACGGCGTACGGCCGTCACAGGAGCAGCGAGGCCTGCAACATCTTCTACGTGTGCCTGGGCAGCCAGCCGGTCAAGTTCGAGTGCCCCGACACCCTGGCCTACAACCCGGTGAGCACCGACGACTGGTTCTGCAAACCTACCTGCCATTTACCAAATTACATCGAGCATGTATCATCGTGACGAAATTTCGTCAAACTGAGATGTGAAATCAACTCTCACATTTTACATTGTTGTTAACATTGATTTGCGTATTTTTGTATTTTCATGGAATATCTTTGAGATCTTTAAGTTCATTCGCTTTTGATGTAATTAAAAGGCCGCAATCACCCAAAATCCATAAGACAACATAGATAACTTGAACTTTTTTCTTTAAAATTCTTAGATAGTATTTTGTTTTTAATTTTCGTTTTTTTATTGTAAATCTATTATATATCTTTGTTTGGTATCTGAAAGCAAGATTCAGTTAACTTAAATATTTCTTAAATTCTATTCCACTCTATCACTAAACTGGTTAGTAAAAGACCCGCAATTTCTGGTGATCATCAGTTGGCATCATTACGTCTTTCATAAATCTTTGGCAAAAAAAGGTAGATATATTAACAAAGTTTTTACAAAGGTCAGTGACATCTAAAACAGTATCACTCTACCGTACAATTTTTATATTACCATTAAAATTATTCCGTTATTTCTGCAGGAACTCCACATCTGCGACTACCCATACCGAGTGGACTGCGAAGGACTGCCCATCGTGCCCGTTAACTCTTCCTCTGAAGAAGAGACTTCCGAGGGTGCCCCATCCGCCAGCGAACTACCAGATCAGCCAACGCCTGCTCCTGCCCCCATCCCTGAACAGACTTCCGATGGAAGATACTACTACCCTTCCAATGCCTACCAGAATGTGCAGCAAAGTGAGTACTGAAGAACACATATTGTGGAGTCTGGAATAATTACCGAAATGCGTGTGAAATCACACAGTATATTTGAAACCATTTTCACCTCATAGTTTTGATGTTGGTCACTTGCACCTTGTGATGAAAATCTCCAGACTTCTCCGAAACCGGATTAGCAAATGGCAAAATTGATATCCTTAATAGTTCATCGGCATTTACTTAAGAACTTCAGTTTATTTTCAACTTCATTCTATCTCATCTGTACACATATTCAAAATCGCATTTTTTTTTCTAGAAATTGGCTGAGTAAAAAAGGAACATTTGTTTCAATAATCAGAATATCCAGCTGAACTTGGACCAGATTTGTCCCATGTAATTTCATCACAGATCCTAAGCTCTGTTTGTCGAATATATGTAAGAATGTAATATTTTTGTTTCTTAAAATATCTCTTTAAATAAAAAAAAAACATCAATAGTTCCTGTCATATCAGTTTGTGAAAATGGTTTTAAAATTTCTTGAATTAAGGATTACGTATAACCACACTCGAATTAGCTATTTTAATTCTTGGCAAGGTTTATTATTCGGTTTCTGCTTCAATTGATTGCCTCGTGGGTCTTTCTATAAAGTTTTTGGCAATGGTTTCGTAGCTCTGAGTCCCACTCATGGGAATATATGCCTCTATCTATAGTCTCCAATTATAAAATGGAGTGATATCTCTTAAAATAAATAACTACTACCATTTTGGCACGAAATAATGATCTGATTCCAACAAGCAAGGAATTAAGTGACTAGATTTACATAAATGTAAAATGTTTAAGGTGCCAAGCCTTGCAGTTAGTGAATTTTAAATTAAAATTGTAAAAGTGTTATTTTGTAATAACAACTGAGTCTGGATCTGGGATTCTCCATGTTGGAGCATGCTTGATTAGTGATTCGGGATTGGGAATTATTTTATTTCATCATCAACGAATTTTTAAATCACCTAATGTTTAAATCAACTCACCAAACATTGAAATAATCTCACCACCACAAGTTGAAATCAGCTCATCACTTGCTTTGTTTCCATGCACCTGCTTTGCTTTGGGCAATATCAATAACAGTGAGCCGAGAGTTTGGAGTCGGACAGAGCCCTACGGCTAACGGTGGTGTGATCACCCCCATGGGTGTGCATTGGCGTCGAGACGAGATAATCACAATTTTCCCTGCCCGCAGCCTTCTACCAGGGCGCCGTCTGCAAGCCGAACACGCTCTACCGGCTGAACAAGAGCTGCACCTCCGTGTCCATGTGCGTGAACGGCCGCACCACGCTCGTCAACTGCTCTCGGGGCTACAAGTTCGACGCGCGCACCCTGCGCTGCCAGCCCACCCAAAAGGCGCGCTGGTGAGTTTCTTATGGCCAGTCAAACCATAAGAGTTCAGGCATGAACCCCCTTTTCAATAACTGGTTTTATCGTGATTCGACCACATTTCTTGTTGCACCCTTGTGTTTTGAGGGGTGAGTTGAACCGACCGTCGGGTTGCATTTCCTAGCATTACATTCACATTCCACATGTATCACTTATATAAGCCTTTCCTTAGCAAAATTTTTTGTTTAGCAAAAAGCTTTTAAATTCCGGTTTGTGTATTCCAGTCGTAAAAACAAATCAAAACAGATGAGGAAGTCACCACATAAGCTGCTATCTTGTTGCGACATCATCTACCAATTGCAAACAATCAATTGCAGCGACTTCATATAGTTCCAGCCCACTAATAAAAATGCACCTAACATACCTTCGACACTGATGCTACCTGTGTCCATAGATTGAAAACGTACGAACCTCAGATTCCGTGAGCGAGTTTATTTTAGTTCCAGAATGTGTTGGCGCAACATTCAGTGAAATGATCGTAAAATCTTCTTGTGCGATGATCTTTGGGTCGCAGATAGTAGAGCATAACCGTGAAACCAGCCATTAGTCTCTAGCTTTCTCTGGGCTCATGCTGACAGGAGGTCTTGAGGGATGCTCTCCTTCCGATAAGGGACTGATTTGGAGGGGGCGGGCGAACTTGCCTCTTAGTCACTTCCCGATAAAGTTTCAGGGCACCGTCTAAGTTGAGGACTTCAGGCTGATGCATGTCAGTAATCGTTTGAAGCATGGCGTGGTTTACCTTTTGTCAAAAGCGTATGCATAATTTCATTTGGAGTGGGATAGAACCACTTTTCACAATTTCCACTGTTTTTTTTATTTTTTATTTTTTCAAATTCTTTCCATTCGTTAGTGGAAATGATAGATTTTTATGATTTTGGGAGGGAGTAAAAGGGGGTTATATCGCCATCTCCCCCTGAGAATGCCCCTGCCTTGCTCTCTCGTATTTAGGCAGACCAACTAGACTCCGTGCATCATGAGAAGTCACGCCAAGTTTTATCCATAGGGTTCATGTAACGGCGTGTTATACGTTTCTCTGCAGTGGTAGAGCTGGAACTAGGCCTCGGTGGTCGTCGTGGTTGGTCTAGATGAGGCAGGCGGTAGAAGCTTCATGCTTGAGATAAGTTTTGATAGGTTCTCAGAAAAGTGCAGTCTAGAAAAAGCACCAGTGGGGAAGGCCACGTCGTGGTCCGCAGGAATACCAACTTTTTCAGAGTGAGTCAGTGGGAGTGGTTCGGACCTCGGTCCTACCCAATTTACCTCCATAGATCAAATTAATGATTGGCTGAGGGAAGGTGAGTGGGTACTAGGCCCAAAGCTGTGTTCGCCATTGAGTGGCTGAATCGAATTCACATGAAACTCTGCTAAGACCTTTAGAGAATATGTATAGATTTTGTACTGTGATGCAATAACTGCAAAATGGCTTAAATATTTGTGGCAACACATTTTTTTCTATCGTGAACCCGCCTGATATGCACAAATATTTAAAACTTATACATATATAAATGTATATTAGTTTTGAGCCTGCATTGTTGATATTAATTGAACTGTTTCTTATTTTAAACGGGAATTTTGTCTATCAAGGTGACGAGCTTAAAACATTTAAATTTCTCTACTTTAATTATATGGTAAAACTTTATTTTTAATACGTTGTAATTTTTTTATGTCAAGTTGATAGCAGTGTATATCATTTTCTAATAATTCTGTCTCTCAACCTTTAAATTAAATGCGAATTACAACAATTTCATGTAACAATGAGTCCCTTCGAAACGATGTTTTTTTTTTTTTAAGAAATGCATTTCTTATATAATTGACTATGGTATTTTGATGCATCTCCTAATTCTTCAACGAGTGTGTAATAAATGACATTATGTTCTATTTCAGCTGAAGAAAATAATGAAGACGTTTGGCAACAATGGAAACGAATGAATCTCTCGAAGTGAACAGTGGCCGCGGCAACATCGCTTTTTTAACAACCTACGTGCACTCTGCATGCAGCAAGGATTGGGACACTTCGTGTTCTAAATGTACCCGACAATCATAGGCCAAGCTTTCTTCTGCGGATACTGCTATTTGTGTCCACCCTGAGAATTATTTTCTTTTTCTTTTTTTAGATGTGTCCAACTTAATTTAAATATGAGAAATGGTACTTTCCGCGGAAGAAATAATTAGCTTATGTTCTGTCCAGAGTACAACAAAGGTGGTAGTGAAACAAATAAAATCTAAAATAAATATCTGGAATGCAATGATTGTCTTCAAAATATTTAAAAAAATAAACACGCAAAAGTATATGTGCGATGAAATTAATAATTCATGAACGTTGTTTAAATACGACAATTTTTTTAAACAAATTTAGATAGTTTAGTTACGAAAATTTAGAAATATATAGGTACTTGTGAATAGTATGTTATAAAATATGATTTTATAAAGTATATTGGTTTTTACACTTGAAAATGTGTTTGCTTTGTACCTGTTGATGATGATGTTGATGTTGTTTTGTCATTGCGCTGAAAAAAATTTACTTTTTAGCTTAGATTAACACAAAACCAGTTGTAATTGCTGTACTTTTGTCACAGTAAATGTACAATTCGGTACGCCATAATACTAATTAAATGCAAATTGATTACTTTTCTGTTTTATTTAATCTGTCACCCATAACCTTTATCATTCAATAAAAATTATGTGATTTAGCGGTTTTCAATACGTAAACTCACACAACTTATTTAAGAGAACCAACAGCACTACATTAAAAATAAGAATAAAATGCCCACATTGCTATTTTTTTATTTTTCCTTGGAAACACACTTTTGATACTATATTTTCCTATTTTTCTGTTAGTGGACACAAACTATATTTTCAGCTGTAATATATTAAATGCCACTTTTAATAATCGAGTGATATTAGTACGGTAACATGTCTTTTTTTTTTAAGTAGGTTGGTTTGTGTTTACTTCATAGGAAAAAAAACACATGCAACGCCATTTCGTAATGTGACTTGGCACATTTAACGAGTTGTTTAAGGGAGTTATACAAACTCAGTGCTTTCAATTGAATCTGGAATAAGCTAAAGGTTGCAGCTGATTCAGATGTATCGGTTTTCAAAACTGTATTACAAATAAGTCGAATACTTTCTATGTTTAAGTAAAACAATTTTTCCTTCAATAAACAATAATTAACTCCTTCTATTATAACAAAAACTAATGCTGTTTTAAATTCTACACTGTTAGGAGTCACTAAAATTACAAGTTACAAACTACTGCGTATATTTAAAAAAAAAACCACTTAAAAACTGTCAACAAGTTTCGCTTGTTTGAAATCAAAATTATTCTTTTCTACGCCAATGTTTTAGGCACTTTTCAACATGTTGCTAGTATTTGCTAATTTATTATTTTTTTACTCAATAAATATTGAGAGTTATGAGTTGTTTTGACGCTTGTTTTGAAAGGACGTGTATTATTAGAAGACAAAAACGCATTACTAGCAATGCTTTATTTATTTTGAAGCTATGGCAATAGACTTGCAGATTTGTATGTGCATGTTAAGCTTTCTCGTAACAAATAGACTTAAAAGACGCAAACATACTTATTTACAAACTAAAATTGTTAATATGAGTGCATTATTTGCTAGTTAAAAACCTAAAATTACTTTTCAAAGATCTACGTCTTTATATTCATCAAAATACTAGTAAACAATTTGATTTCATTTAGAAACCAAAATTTAAATGCTATTATTCGTCGCAAATAAACAGGCTAGCTTCTCCCAAAGACTTTATCTGTCCAGAAAAACTTATGTATTGAAGTTCTTTAGGTCTACTTTTTGAAAAAATTTTTTGTGTGTTTGTGATGTTGCAGTTTGAAATCCCACTTCATTCGAGCCTTAAAATATCGAGCCACACATTAATGATTCGAGATGTTTAGATTTCCCATGCACAGTAATTTATATATAAAACACGAAATGTACCAACTTCATACAACTTATTAATGTAAAATTGATTCGTTTTTAATTAAATTTTGTCAAGGCAAATGTGCTCGCAAAGATAATCACTTGGATTTTATATAGCTAATATTCAATTCATAAATTTAAAAGGGCTACGAGAATTTACTTTAAATTGTATACAAAAATTTCATTACGGTTTTGGAATGTGAATGAAGGTAGTAAAATTATCTACGTCGCTTCGGCTTTGCCAACAAGTTATTCAGAAATGTCAATGAATGACCATCTAAAGTTAAATGGACAGCTTCTCCAAGGTAACACTGGCCAGTGGTTGCTGGTGCTACTAAGAGTCCCAAAAAAGGGTGTTTTATGTCAGACAGTGTTCTTTATACTAGAAGAATCGCCGTCAGACAAAAAAAATCTGCTGTTGGGGATTGTTTCGCAGCCATGGTGACTACACTGCCAAAAAATTCAGATTTAATTTCCGAAGAATTCTGGTTACAATTTTTTTTTTTTTTTTTTTTTTAGGATCTACGAAAATTTTCCGTAATCTTAATAAATTAGCAGGTACTGAATTTTCTTACTTTGAAAATAAATCCATCAATTTAAACTCGTATATTATCAAAATATTGAAAAAATTGTGAAGATTCTTGCAAAAACACTCTTAATTCTTCTTTAAAAAAACTCGGGAGCCGATACACGACGTTTTTTCTACGAAGATCCAGTTATCTTTAATTAAGAAAGACTCTTCATTTATTGGTGTGTAACAGCTTAGATCTTGTTATACGGCATTTGGTGGGAGTAATTTCGTGAATGCAACGGAAGTCAATGAACGGAAATGTGAAAAAGGAAGTAGGGAGAAGAGCACGACAATGAATCGATTTTGAGAAATCTATAATACCATTTTACTAAGCAGAGTTATAGTTGGGTTTTAAAACGAGAGAAAAATTTTCCGTTTTGCTCTAAAATGAATACTCAAAACTTAAAGCCATTTTATAATCTCTTCTAAACTATACCCAGAAGCACAAAAGAAGTACATTGAAGAATATCAACGAACCAATGGATCACTCAAAGGCAAAAGTGATATAAATACTGATTTTTAAAAACCATTAGTGCCATCCTGTTAAACAAACAAGTACGTCCATCTAGACATGATAAATGCAGCACGAAACATCCGGGAGCATAGTTATCCTTGCTGGCAGTCACGCAGAGAGATTGCTGGAGAGTAGTGAAATGTAATTATTCTTGAAAAGTGTGTATTAGGGTTGGTGAAACCAGGCGCAAGGTTCCAAACTGTCTTGCACGATATTGAAAATGCGAGGAAAAACCTTGGGCATAAAGACACTGTTGTTATCATTGGTGAATCCAATGTTGTTTCAAAAAATGAAGGGGATGAAGTGATTAAGATGCTGAAACTAAAAACACTAAAAACTCTTAGGAAAACAAATGTGATTGTTACAGAAATACCCCCTAGGTACGACTTGCCTTTGGTCGTGTGTTAATGTAGCTGTCAAGGAAAGAATTCTGAGAATCAACCAAGTAAGCAGTATTTTTAGAAATGTTCAAGTTGTAGAAACTGGTAATTTGAGCAGGAAATCGTTAACTACACATGGGTTGCACTTAAATTATAAAGGTTAACAGAAGCTGACTAATCTTATATATTAACACAATGTCAGGTGGGAATTATATCTCCAAGGCTATTTTTTTTTTGGGCTTTTATATGCAGGGAAACTAGAGAAGGTAACAACTACTAAATAATTATATCCCCAATAAAGCTCGGTTCTCAACGCTTGTAATGCGAATAATGGTAATGCTGTATTTCTAAATAACGAGCATTTTTGTCAAGCCTTGAGAGTTCATATTAAAGAAAAACGATGCATGTGGTACACAAAATTTAAGATAATGTTTTCAATAAACAAGACAAATTCCGTGCTTCAAATAGGCCTACACTTATCGTCTTACACCAGAATATTCAGTCACTGCGAAATATCCTTATTGAACTCGATATATTGGTCAACACTACTGTGTTAAAAAGTGAAACTACTATTTCAAATATGATATGCTTTAAAGAACACTGGTTAAATAACAATAAAATTAGATTATACCCTATACCAAATTACATTATGCTATAAAATTATAGTATAACTAATCTAACTCATAGAGGTAGTTGTACCTACATTCATAGGGATTTGTTTGAATTAACAGGGAGTAGGGAGGACCTAGTCTAAGTAAGGAAAAAATAATTTAATGTTCAGCAATCGAACTCAAATTTGCATATGCCAGACGTATTATACTGTATATATATATATTATATATATATATATTATATATATATAGGCTACCTGATGGAGACAGTGGTTCATCACTTAAGCAACTTGATAAAATAATAAACAAAGCTTGGTACACCGAAAAAAACACAAAAATAATTTGTGGTAACATTTATTTCTCAAAAGACACCAGTGCAAAAACATAATTATTAAGTATTCTTAATTCTTATAAATGAACATAGCAGAGTCACTAAACAATCTAGTTCTGCAATTGACTGTATCATTACTAACCTTGACCTGAAAGACCTTACAAGTAATGTAAGTGATTGTGAACTCTCAGATCATATGACTCAGATAATTAAAGTGCATCTAGCACATTTACCTGATAGAAAATTTAAATTTTTAAAATACAGGTGCATTAATAAACATAGTGAAAAAATTCCTTTGATATTTTGGGCAGAGAAACTTGGCTAGATATTGATGAATTGACAACCATTGCTTAAATATTTAAATTCACGATGGATAATTGATAATCATCATTAACGCATCATTTCCATTAATAAACGTTAGGACTGAGAAAAAAAACTATACCATGGTTAATCAAGGAAATAATAACATCAAGTAAAAAGGTAAAAAATTAATATTGGCTAAGTAAAAAACTAAATTTCAGTAGTATTATAGGAACTACAAAAATATTTATAGGAGTGTCATACGACTGGCTACGAGGATGCACATACAAAACAGGAAAACACAAAGTGACAATAAAATGGAAACCGTGTGGAAAAAATACAATTATGAACTAAAGAGTAATCTGGAATTAAATGGTCAAGTAATTCATTAACTCGATACCATAAACTGGATTCCATTAAAACCAACTAAGTATATATAAATTTTAGGAACAGACAAAATACATTAGAATAAGAGTTTGAAGTAAAGATAAACGATAATATCATAACTAGAACATCAAAAGAAAATTTTTTGGGTTTTAAATTATAGGCCTACAAACAGCTAAATCGCTTCAGAATTTAAATATGTTTTTAATAATGTTGCTGATGCATTAAATGAAAAAAATGACATTTAAATTTTAAAATCTGAAATATAACTTCTCCTCTAACAATAAATCAATTTACTTATACCCAACATCATTAAAGGAAATAATAAAACTTATAATACAAAAAAACTGAAATTCATCAGATGTCTACGGCACATCTTACAAAATAATAAAAATTGCAGAACATCACATTGCTTAGCCATTATAAAACTTGAGTAATGAAGACTTTTGGAAGTTATTGTACCAGATTGCTTGATAAAAGAAAAAAATACCACCTGTCTATAAAAGGGTGAAATACCCTAGATGTAGCAAACTATTATTATTATTATTATTATTATTATTATTATTATTACGATTATTTCCAAAAAAAGCTCTACAATAGACTATCATTTTTTTTTTCAGAGTCTGTAAAATTCTGAACAGTAATCAATATGGCTTTCAAAAACATAAAAAAAAAAAAATGTTATACAAAATTTTGCTAGTAAAGTTCTTGTCAGTTTGTCCTGTGGTAATGCAGCACTAGGCTTTTTTTTATATTTGTCTTATGTCTTTGATCTCGTTAATCACAAAATATTGTTTGAAAATCTTAATCATTACGGTATCCGTGGCAAAGCACTTGAACTAATGAATTCATATTTTCTCAACCGCAAACAAAGAGTGGAAATGCAATCAAATAACAAAATAGTTTTCTCAGACTGGAGTGTCATTAAACACGGAGCTCCTAAAGGTACTAACATAGATCCTCTGTTGTTCTTAGTATATATTAATGATCTGCCTTTAAACATCCCACAAGCCAGCACAGTGCTATTCGCTGATGACACTTCAATATTGGCCAGCCATGACAGCGTTTGGCGCCATGACTAACTCCCCTCACTGACTATTCTATATTAAAACTAGATAAGTTGGCCCAGGTAAAACCTGAACAGACACAGGGAAAACCCTGGGCACTTACATGCGAGAAGCAAATAATCATGAATTAATATCAGGCAGGTTGGTAACAGGAAACAGAGGGATGATTCCGGATGAAGAGTTGATTCAAGTAGACATAAACTACTAAACAATGGGCGGGAACTTGGACATTTCTGTCCGCATTGATTTTTGGGAGTTACGAGTTTGTTGGGGGCTACTTTCGTCGTTTCCCGCCAGGCTGCCAGCCAGCTCCAGTTTTAAATAAGCTCATGCGCGAGTGCTGCTTTGTTGTTTTCTCGCCTGCAGCGCCACCTACGCAAAAGGGCGACTCCTGGGCGTAAAGCGTTTTGTGTTCCGCAATTTTATAAGAGTGGATCTGTATTTCAGTTCAACGCACGTTTCGCTTAAAGTTTAATTGTGATCCCCCATGTGGTAAAAACATGCGCCGATGGTATAGGCAGTTCGAAACGACCGGACGTGTTTGTAAAGGGGAAAGCACGGGACGACAGCAAGTGTCTGCGTAGAATGTTGACTGTGTCAGAGCTTCTTACCTGCGTAGTCCTAAGAAATATTTCTACGTTCCACCGCTACCTAAAGATTTGCCAGAGTTGAGACACAGAATTAAGAGGTCATTGTTCCCATTACTCAGGACTTGTTAACCAAAGTGTGAGAAGAATTGGACTTTAGGTTGGATGGGTGTCGTATAAATAAAGGTACACATATTCAACATTTGTAAGAAAAAATAGGTTATTTTACCTTCAATAATTTGATGTGTAATTTTTTGTAAATATTTTAAATTAAATTGATTTAATATACTATTTAAACTGGGACTTTCTTCTATGGACAACCTGTATATATATTTTTTACAATTTTTATTTAAAGCCATCCTGTTATTCATATTTCTACTATTGTTTTGCTTATTTATCTTAACGGTTGGTTTTATAATTGCTAACGATAATAGTCCGGTGAAATCGCGCGATATGTGTCAACATCCTTGAAGGTTTTACTTACACGATACCATGAAATCTCAGTTGAAATCAAAAGCAAAGGATATTGTCCAGCACTTAAAATTACTTGAAAATAACGATTTAATTCTTTCGATTTCTATTAAAAATGTTTTTTTATACAGAAACCCAAACAGATAAGAAAATTATAAATTAAAAGGGCCGGCGTAGGTCCCTATTTAATAGTATTGAGAAGAAAAATAAGTTACGAATTCGGCATGTGAGAGCGAACCTTACATGTTACAATATTTGCGCTAGCTAAGCTGCGATGCTAAGCTAGTATACTGATGATTCAATTGAATCGGTCATTTGAGAAACGTCATGAGTTCATTTTTATGGAAAATGAGTTATGGCAAACAAAGTAAACAGAATGCGAAGGCCGAGCATTCCAGCAAGAAACTGCATGAGTCCAGGATATATCCTCGGTGCTAGGCTCAGTAGAATGTTTTTAGTGAATTGAGAAACGTCACGAGTCCTGGACTTGTGAAATTTCTCTTCTGAACGACAAGTCCTTGACTTGTAACGTTTCTTCTCTGAAAACCAATATATTGCCACTGGCCATCCACCTCAATCTTGCCTAAGCATTAACTCGGAAAATACAGCAATGATGAAAACATCCGTTACACACTCTACACCACTCCCCCTAAAAATATACTAACTCATCCATTAGGCCCTGAATATACATATTTGGACCCAGACAAAAATCCAATCCACATCAAGAAGCTTGAATATACCACAAAACTCATCAAATACATCCCTAATGAACATTCAGGTTTTTATCAAGAAATTTTGGAATGGCCAACAGCAACAGGAGCAACAGACGATGCGTGAAATTATAAACTTACAAGCTAAAAAAAGAGAACTAAAAATGACTCCGTATGTATTTCAAAAATAAAACATGGAAACGTATTTTTTCATGTTAAAATAATGTCAGTATAATAATACAAGGGTTTTACGTCTTAAAATGATGTCCGTATAATAATACAAGACCTTTTTTGTGTTTATGTTATTCAAGTTAGTATTTTCAGGGTGTAATGTCATCCAAAACATTTTTTCAGCTTCATAATTAGATATTCATTTGAGAAACGTCATCAGTCCATTAACTTTATTTATTCTTAAATATATATATATTACCTTTTTTAGGGAAGTTACGGTATTAAAACACAGCTAATATGTTTATTCAACTTAAAAAGCAAGCTGTATATTTTAAATTTAAGTCTTTAAGAAACTAGAAGGTTTTACTTGATTATCTCAATACTAGTTTTTTGGACTCATGACGTTTCTCAAATGACCGATTCAATTATTTTGTAGTACAACGTGGCTTTTTTTACAGCACTAAATTAGTTATTTGGCATCGTAATTAGAGTTGTTTAAATTTGCTTTTTTTCTTTTCGGAAAAAACGGTATTTGGGGTAAGTTGTCTCCCAAACAAACAATTTAAGATGAGTCTAGGGGAAGGCGGGGTAACTGGACGCAGTGGGTAATGGTACGCACGTCAGTATCTGGCTAAGAAGAGGAGACGCGGGAGCACTGGCACTACTATGCGGCGAAAGGCGTAACTTCGTTCTAGTCGAGTGGCGATGTCGTGCGGCTGAAGTTGTGTCGGATATTATTTTAAATCTGAGATTTTTTCAATAAGTTCCTGCATTAATTGCATTTGAGGTAAGGAAAAAACTGTGTACTTTTGTAGAATTTTAGAAGTTTCTAAATAATTAGTGGTGTTTTTGCTATAACTTAACGCGGTAAGGGCCTGTACTTTGTGATCGTTTCAACTGTGACTGTCAGTAAACTGACATGGCGTGGTATGGGGTATTCGTACGCAGGGATGTGTACCAGTTCCCCCATCTGCGTTTCATTCATCCGTGCGAAATTTGGTAACTGTTTTGTTTAAAAAGATCATATCAATGGTTTTGTACATTGTGAAAATAGCAAACAAATATGTATACTAATTTCCCCAGTTCTAAAATCGTCGACATCAAGGACTATAGGAACCAGGAAGGCGCCGAGACGAAAACGGCGTTCGGAAATTCTAACAGCCACTCCAAGTGGAAACAAAGAGGAAAAATAAAACGAAAACACAAGCTGAACATGATATAGGGAAGCCAAAAAAAAAAAATTTAAAAGAAGAAAATGAAGAAAATTTTTCCAATGATTTGTCCATTTCTCTAGCGAAGACAAATGAAATAATACAAAAGATCTTTGTCAGGATGATGAAATTGAAGGTTAGGATATGGTGGCTTCAGCTTTACATCAAAAAATGGCACAAATGAGATCTGTATGTTTTGTGGAGAGTTTGGTAAGGCCAGAGAACTGTGGTACCGCTGTGCCAAGTGTTCGGGCTGGGTCCATTCAGACTGAAGTGCTGCAGAAAATCACTATAATTTTGTATGCGATTTTTGCCAAGCGAAAGTATAATTATTTCAAATTTTGATGCTGAAATAGTCTACTTCTTTGTCACATAAAAAAAAAATGCGATTAGTTATTTTGACGAAAATTTAATTTTTCCATGTATTTTCAATTATGGTTTGTCAGTGTGTGTGTTGTTTTGTGTTCGCTCTCCTTAGTTGTACATTAAAAATGCAAATAATGAGTAAGCTACGTAGGTACTATCCTATATATACTTTCATCCAAATAGGCCCTACCTACATAAATATTTAAAAAATACTATACTGCAATCTTGAACTAGAGGCTATGAAAAATTAAAAAAAAACTGTAGATAATAATTAGGTCATGTATGTATTTAATTTAAAAAGAAAGAAAAATTATGTCCCAGTATAGTACAAAAAGTGTATTTTATTACTTAGGCACATTGTAATATTAAAAAAAATTATATTTCCTTTCAGGGAATATTTAAAAAAAAATTGTCACGTACCAGAATTGGGATTCAGTGTGTACGATTACCCACTCAAGTCGAGTAATCGTACGCAATACATATTTTAATGATTTAAGTAAAAAAAAAAAAAACACTTGCCTTTTAAACAATGTACTAATACTTGGCTATATTAAACTGACTTAATATCGCTTTGCTACAAATTAATTACATTTTTTTTTTTAATTTTATTAACAGAAATATAATGTGTCAAAGTTAATTGCGTGCAGTACCCCGCCTTCCCCTATATAGATTTTAGGGTTTTTTAATAACATCTTATAAATGCTCTGAATGAACAAAAAAATGTAATTTACTTAGAATGAACTTGCAAGAGTTGACAATTTTAACATTATTTTAATGAAACAATCATTTTTATTTGCAACCATTAAAACAGAAAATACTGCCTGCGTTCAAAAAAAAATTTCAGTATAGGAAAATTAAATTTATTAAATTAATAGCACAACCAAAATTTTACATTTCCAAATAATATGTTTTACTGAATGGTATTCAAAATCGAAGCGCTAAAATCGTATAAGAACTGAGAACTATTTGTACCATAAACGCCAACGCTCTCTAGCAGCGCGTTTCTCAAAACACGAGCGAAGTTCTAGCAGTCAGAGGTAGATAGCGCTAAGTTAGCTGGCCTCGACTAAACGAAAGTATACCATGATGACGTCACGTTCAGTGGGCTGCCTACGCACCAGTATTAAAGGGTTACAATTTGTATTTTAGGAACCAAAATTTATTGACTCCGCGATAGATGCCCGCATAATATAAGCGAAAATCCCGTGTTTATTTTTTTCAGGAGGATAAGGATTTTCGCGTTAACGTGATGGTTACCACGCTAAAACTTGTTCTTTTTTTTTTTCGGGAAGCTAAATAATGTTAGCTTCGAATCCCAGATTTATTTCCAAACGTGTACCATAATTATAGTACCTCCCGAAAAAATTAAGCAAGGCTTCAGTGCAATAACGTCATACAAAAGAGCTAAAAAGCATTACCAATTTATTGTTCTTTCGACAGTTCCCTCAACATTGCACTTTTGACGCCCAACTCTCGAACTGCCAAGTTTAAGGGACTATATAAACGGGAACCAAATTGCGTACCTTATTGAGAGGTACCTCATCTTAAAGAATGCCTGTCTAAGTACAACATGGCCTATCATATTCATTTTTTGTGTTCGTTTTACATTCCTCTGAACGTGGCACTTTTGTAGCCCCGTGTTCTTTTTTTTTTTACACAAAATAGAACAGTGAAAAAGAGACAATAGAGATTTAAGTTTTTTCTCCACTTAAACCGGCAAGAATAGAAGACATTAAAAATAATTCCTCCCCTTAACTTCTGAAATTATACTTTCTGACACTTATTTCGCAGTTACATAAAAAAATGACAAGTTGAAAGGAAACGCGTGTGCCAAAAAAAAATATTCTTTTAAAAAAAAGTTACCGATGGAATAATGAAAAATAAAACTATATCGTATTATACTCTTAACCCAGGGCTATTTCCCTTTGATCTAAATGTTGTTTAAATGTGACATGTACAGTAACCATACATATCTATAAGACTTTCTCTAAAACATTTAAAAATTGGTGGAGAGGACATAATAGATACTTAATAACACTATGAAACATATATGAACCTATGATAAACGAAAAACCAATTTAAAGTTAGGGGCCTACATTGCCTGCATTGCTGCGTACAGAGATAAAATATTGGTAACATGGGCGCATGCAGTGGGGAAATAGGGGAGATATGTCCAAGTCCCTCCTCCCTTACAAATCTAAAACAGATATATATATATATATATATATATATATATATATATATATATATATATATATATATATAAAATTACCCACCAACAAACGGAAATAATTTGAAAGCATACAGTCAGAAAAGTGGTTCAATCCGCTACACCAATTTTTTTTTCCCTTTAAACGTACGGGAAATAAAAGTCTTCTCACTCTCTTTATTGTTAAATTTTACAGTAATTTCATGTATATTATCTTTCAATCAAAAACATTTACGACAAATCTATAAGTTAGTTTGAAAAATATAAGAAATTTTAAGTCCTAACAAAACGCTTAGCAATATACAGAACAGGTTTACGCCAAAATAAGAGATACCTCACTACCTGTTGCAAACATAGACATCAAAATTACTAGCTTTTTTCTACAAGAATGTTACTCTATTGTCTATCTCTAAAATTAAGAGTAGTTAAAAGTCCATTTATTTATATATTTTTTTAAATATTTTTTATTATCCTAAAAAAAACATAAAATAATTAAGGTCCATATTTATTTTAAAAATGTCTAATGTTTTGATACACTTGTATTACTTTACTAGAGTTAGGAATAGAAACGGTTTTTCTTGAAGTTCATTGACCTCTAAAAAAAAAACTTACTATTTAGAGCCGAGAGAGTAAAAGTGTCAATTTCTCTTGGCATTGAAAACTGAGTCTGGAAAAGCGAATAATCTCCATGAGTTACTTTCTCTGGAGCAGTTGAAGTCTCCAGGCATGTTAGAGTGCTGGGACACGTATCGGAACGACGGATCACTGGCCTTGGAGCAGAAAGCGAGTACAGCACACACCATTGACTTGTGAGTCGTGCTTTTCATTTATCTGCAGTTCTAACATCGTTTTGCCCTAAATAAAAGTTTACAAACTGTGTGACTACTTACTGTGTTTAAGAGAGTAAAATTTGTAACACAAATCATTTGAAAATAAAATCGATTTTTCGTATTGCATAAAACAGTGACGTCATTAAAATAATAAAACATTTATAAAATATTTAACCAAAAAGTATTTAAAGAAACTAACTAATATACCACACTTTAAATATCAGACAGTAATTTCGATAAGATGTACTGATACTGAATAAATAAATATAAATATTTATATCAGCTCTTGTCGTTCGGAAAAAAAATTAAATACTGTTCATGTTATTCAAGACAAACATTATGATTATATGGTCGATTATTCCTTCCTGGGCTTGAATACAGAATTGACATACGAACAGAACTGTCAAAATCAGTTCATTTGAACCAAGTCACGTGCTTTTGTGTACAAATGGTACTACAGCATAAATTACGCTTTTGTTAAAAATTTGAAGGGAAAAATAAATTACTTCAAGCAGTTGGTATTTAAATACTTATTCGTGATGAATGTAATACTTCTTAGGTTTTAACTTGGGCATAAAAACTACTTCTATGAAATTTTATAACTTCCACTGTGTGTTAGATACTGAAACACGTTTTAGATACTGTACAAAAAAAATCAAGAGCAATAGTTGTAAATGTTGATGTACCTACGTAACCTGTTGGGTTCATTAGATAGCAGGAAACACAAACATAGTCAATGACTATATAACTTAGAAAGTAGCACAACCACATCGATAATCTGAACAGCAGTACTGATTTGAGTTTTTAATGGATTTCCTTGTCATTGCTAGGTACCACTAGTGTACTTATACATTGTTTCAAGTATAGAAATAATTTGTTCGGAGATCATTGATAAGTCTGTTTTACAGTGACTCCCAATACGAAGTTTACGACTTCAAATAAAGTATGTCATAACTGCATTTGCTACTAGAAGTAAGTGACTTAAATAATTCTTGTGACAAACGTGTTATTTGAAAAAAATCATTTCAATTGAAAGGCATACAATAGCGTTAAATATATTGTGTATTAAATGGTTTAAATATACAGTAAAAGTTCAAATTCAACCGAAAAACTTCCGTTGAAGGTTTATCACTAGGGCCATGCATATTTCTCGAAAAGATTCCGAGATTAGTTATAAGTTAAAACACTGTAGCACCGTCTGTGTTTTGTGATTGGGTGGGTTTCTTTCAGGCGCATGTCGATTGTTACGACACCAATCCACAGTAGTTCAGTGCGGAAGCAAACGTCCCGAGTGGCTCGGTCAAACAAGGCAACGACTTGTCTCGCAGACGGCCGCCACGGTGCGCGTCATTTGACCTAAATGTCATATCTCCTAAACGTCACTTGACCTAAAATTTAAATAATCCTTCAGTCATTTGACCTAAAAGTCATTTGCCCTAAAAGTCATATTTCCTAAACGTCACTTGACCTAAAAGTCACTTGACTTAAAAGTCACTTGGCCTAAAAGTCATATCTCCTAAACGTCACTTGACCTAAAAGTTAGTTGTCCTATAAGTCATATCTCCTAAACGTCACTTGACCTAAAAGTCACTTGGCCTAAAAGTCATTTGCCCTAAAATTCATATCTCCTAAACGTCACTTGACCTAAAAGTCACTTGGCCTAAAAGTCAGTTGCCCTAAACGTCATATCTCCTAAACGTCACTTGACCTAAAAGTCACTTGGCTTAAAGGTCAGTTGCCCTAAATGTCATTTGCCCTAAAAGTCATTTGCCCTAAAAGTCATATCTCCTAAACGTCACTTGGCCTAAAAGTCAGTTGCCCTAAAAGGCATTCGACCTAACAGGCATTCAGCCGAAATTCATTTTAGGTCGAATGACTATAGGGCAAGTGGAGTGTACTCGGCCGCCAATCACAAGGAAGAAACCCCTGGTGCGGGTATAACTTGTTGCAGTCTAATAGGCGTTCAGATTTATTCGCGAAAAATGCCTGCTCCTATTTATCACAAAAAAATAATAAATTGAAAACGTACCAACGACTTATGCTATTAAGTAAGACTGCTATACGCCATTGAAATAAGGCCTGCAGAATTCGTCTTTTACAAATATTAAGATAAAACACTAAGCATATAGATAACCTTTAGTTGACTTAAGTTCAAATACCATTGTAAAGCTTTTTGCTGTCGTAAAACCTTTTCTTTAAAATAATTGGTAGTAACAAACGCATCACAAAAGTTTATGGGAAATAGAATAATGTTACGTGTTGAACCTTGTGGTTTAGATTCATTCGCACTATTTACAGGGCCCGTTATATTTTTTTTTAGCAAATAAATGGTGATTGCCTAGTATTTTTTATGAGAAAAGCGGCGTTACTTTGGTGTGGCGCAACACCTGCGTCCATCCTGACTTCGGATGTCTATTGTTTTAATCTGGAATCATTACAGGCGATTGCCGGGATGGGCCCGAAGTAGGACCTCGATTCCCCATTCCAAGAGTTGAAGCAAAATAAAACAAATACTAATAATTCCCCTGAAGTTATTATGCAATCCTCATCCATCATGGGACTGTATGCGCGGCCCAGCCCGTCATCATTCAACCTTGATGTGGAATTGCGCAGCGGAGTTAATCTCGGCCTGTGATGTAACTCCTGGACCCACATATCGTGTTCCGGTGGCTGCCGGGAGGTGACGGCAAGGTCGAGACGGGCGGCGCTTGGAGCGCTCTCGCCCCGAGATGGCGGCTTCACCCCGCGAGAGCTTCTGGCAGCGGCCGCCCGGGCGAGGAGGCGCCACGAGCGGCGTCGGGGCGCGTTCTGCAATCCACGCGTCACGTCAACTGCGTCGGATCCCCCGTAACATCTCACTACCGCGTCTGCTGCTTCCACGATGCCAGGAAACGTAACAAATGGCAAACGACGCGCTTGCATTTCAAGGTTACGAAATAATTAATTTAATTCTTTAAAAATTTGTGCGTGTATTTACTTACGCGCATTAGAAGTTATACTTACTTCGAATGATATTAATTTTGCTTGCAAATAATTAATATACAAATTAATTAAAGGATTGGAGTTTAATTATAAATTCGTTCGGTAAAGTATAATTTTTTACAAATTATAAAAATTAAATGAATACTCAGTTTTCAATATTAATACAAACATGTGTATAAAATTAATTATTTAGTTAAGTTAACCGAGATACATTTCAATTATAATCAAAATCAATAAATATGCTGAAGGTTTATTCTAATTTATTGATTTTAAGTATTTATTAAAATGTAATAATTTAAAATGCAAAACATAACCTCACAAACACCCCCATGAAAACGGCCAGGAGACTGCTAAACCTTCCACAGACATTCCCTGTATTTGTGCGTGTTTACCTATGTTTAGAGCGAATCATACAACTCTGTAGTCGATATCCGGCGTAGTTTCGATGAAGATTCAGTTATTTGAAATTTCGTTTATTTGAGTTAAATTCTTCGTTAAAAAGTCCGTAGGTTTACTGTAATTTCTAACAGTGTAGTTATAGATTGCTGCTGATGGCCGTTACAAATACCGTTCCAGAACACCAGTTTTTAACTGCAACAAGGCATGCCAAACGTTGGGAACATAGCACTTTTCCACTGACGTGGCTTCTAATCCAGAAGTAAAGCTTGGAATCTATAGGATGGACCTTTTGAATCCCTGAGAGTAAATAACTAAAATGTTTGGAGTTTCTCACATGATGGTGCCAAGGCAGTGTTAAAAACAGCAATTTTATTCCCAAAAATATTTTTTGGGAGTTGTGAGGTATAATTATATAATAAATACATTTATTAGTATTTATTGTTTAAATAGTATTACAAATAAAATCTTGCTTTAAATTCTAGGACATTATGGTTTACTTTTATAAGTTACTATCTACGTTATCCGAATTCGCACGGACAGATAAAATTATATAAATATAGTATTGGTATAAAAAAAATTCGACTTTTAAATCCACGTAGTAAAATAAATTAAATTGAACATGATAATAATGTAAATATAAGTAGTTTTTTACGTGATTATTTTTTTTAAGAGTACTCTTTTAAAAATATTGTCTTACCTGTGCAAAGCAATGTTTTCCAAATTATTTTTTTTTTTTCACTCCAAAATATTACAAACGAAAATAATTTAAAAATAATAATACACGCTTTAATTATATAATAAAGATTTTTTTATATATATGAATCATCTGTTTAAAGTAAATGTAAATACGAAGTAAAAAAAAATAATGCCTACTATATAATTTAAATATCAATCCATTGCAGGACTTACAAGCTAATAGAAAAGAGATAGTCGATGCACTCGTGCTGTGCCACGACAGTGGCAGCCTACCTGCAGAACACTCTCGCACAGCTCGAGGTCGCACCGCGAAACAAATAAAATCCAGCCGATTCAAAAACCCGTTGCCATGGATACAAATAAATCTTCAACAATGGAATAGCGAAATTGATAATTATATTATCCTATACTACTCAAGCGTCATCTACTGTACGTTGATGGTACTATGTCAGAAACTTTCTCGAAAGTACCAACAACATTTCTAATAAGTTTCAACTCAATCATGTGAACGATGCGTGAACGCATAGAAGACGAACACACAAACATTACTTTTTTATTTATATTCATACATAATAAGATATGTTAATTTCAGCACAATGGCAACATATTTAAATACATTCCAAAATGCTTTCATCCTGACCGAGAACACTTTTGGCCATGCGGAAATCAAGTTTTTGTTTTGTTTTGTTTTTTCACGCGGCAGCGTGTCTTAGCTGGCTTTCGAAAGGTCGTGAGGTCTGTTTCGCCTGACTGACTTCAAGAGAGTAAGTTGTTTCCCAAGTGTATTGCCAACTACACTCTAGGTGAATGCTGACGAAATTATTTAAAACAATGTACTTACTGCTCTATACAGGCTTTAAAACGATTTACTTACTGATCTATACAAACTTTAAAACTGTGTACTTACTGCTCTATACAAGCTTTAAAACAACGAACTTACTGCTCTATACAGGCTTTAAAACAATGTACTTACTGCTTTATACAGGCTTTAAAACAATGTATGTACTCACTGCTCTAACAAGCTTTAATACAGTGTACTTAATGCTCTATACAGACCTTAAAATATACTGACCGCTCTATACAGAATTTAAACCATGTATTTACTGCTCTATATAGGCTTTAAAACAATGTACTTGCTGCTATATACGGGCCTTAAAACAATGTTATTATGGCTCTATAGAGGCTTTAAAACAATGTAGGGCGACATGTCTTTGAAGTTGGTGCAGAATTGCCATTTCATTGCAAATTAAATACAAAAAAATAATAAGATGGAACACTGAATGACTAGCTAATGTTAAATTAGGCAATTTTATACAACCATTCAATGTTTGCTGTAGTAAAATGATTTTATTGAAATAATTAGGGTTAAAATAACGTCAGAAAATGTATGAACAAAAAGACATTACTCACTATTATCACAGCTAAATCGTTTAACGACTGAAACAAGTTTTACAAAGTTTATATAACATTTTTTTAACTAAGCAACATATGTAAACTAAGTAACCAATCTTAAAAATTATATATTTTATTTGCAAACAAAGCAATGTTCAGCTATTACTTCAAAGACATAGACGTGACTTAGGAAGCTCTTTAAGTCTTAAGTCTTATTTTGATTTCAGCTTTTTCCGAATATTGTAGGTTGAATTATGACTGACTCTATAGATTTAAAATTATGTGGTCACAAGAGCCTCTATTGTAATATACTTGTTTATTTTTGTTCTACGCTTAACCCAATTATCATCCCAATGCCAAGTTCAGAAGCGTGTCATCTTTTTGAATGTGTTGCAAATTGTTGGGTCAACTCTTATCCTTGTACATATCTGACTTCAGGTTCGTTCAGGAAGTTTTATGCAGTTCCTAATGTACATTAGATGGCAACGTGTTTCGAGTCCACTCTGCTAACGAATGAACCCCTGGATAATTATTGCCGCTGGTGATCAATCATTTATGACACCGAATTGGAGTGGACGCTATCGTCATCAAAAGGAACAATTTTGTTAAAGTTCCATATTCACAATAAGTTAGGCCTACCAATGATTTGTAGCGATACGCGCTGTTCTTCGATTTCGAATGGATCAACAAGACTTGAGGATTTTGAAATACGCATTATGTATTGCCTTCCTCGCCCGAAGTATCGACCTCCCTAGAGCCCGAGTCACGTCAGTCGAGGCGACACAAGACGGATGTCCGCCGCGGACCTCGTGGCCTGGAAGAGTGCTGGACATGATTTCCCCTGTGCATTCCTCGCGTCCAGCAGTGACGGCGCCGGTGTGGACACTTCCCTGCGAGTTGTCACGGCACGAGCCCAGCATTGGAGCAGTTGAAGCCACCCAAATGTATGTAAGCCACTTAGTGGTTTTTAAAATCAATTAAATAACCAGAGAAAATATTTTTTTTCTTCAAATAATGCTTCTATTACAAATTGTACTCTTAAACGTAATAAGTTAACTACGATTCGATTAACGATACACTATTATTTTTATGTTTAGCAATATTTTAAATATTACGTACAAATAAAATATCAAATAGTGTGGACACGGAAGGAAACTTTGCGTAACTACGTTAGTCACAAAAGTTTTTTTTTACCATATTGCAAGTTGTGTCTGCAGGCCGCAACTTAGAAACACATAACGCAGTACCACACAACTTAGAAACGGTTTAACGTAGAAAGTCATAACTTAGAACTATCACAATCTAGAACTGTCATAATAAGAAACACATAACTTAGAAATTTGCAACGCCGAACCACATAACTTAGAAACTCACAACTTAGAACAGGTATAATGTAGAAGATTCTTTCTTGTGTGAACAGGGAAACACGTGAACACGTGAAGATGGGTGCCGCCTGGCGGTCTCCCCGGGAACTACTCCCGGCCACGCTCCCCACGCGCTGTCTGCTGGCGGCTCTGGGCCACTCCCGCACACCTGCTACAACCTGCTCTTCGCCGCCGCGGTCGTGCTCAGCTGCGGCAAGGCCACCGCGGACGGGATCAGCACGCAGAGCAGCGACCCTCTGGTGGAGCACTGCTTCGTCGCGTGCACCTGGTGCTTCTACTCCACGGCGGTCGCCTACCTGCTGGTGCCCCTGCTCAGAGGTCGCCAGGTCACCGGGCGCGTCTTCGCGAGGCTGGCCGAGGTGGACCGGCTCCTGGTGAAGCAACCCGTCACGCTCTACCGGAGAATGATAATCGTGCAAGCACTAGTCATTACAGGTATTCTTGTTATAAATTTTTCTTTAAGTTATACAGACATGTTATTAGGTAAGATCAACCCTTTATTCGCTTCTCTGACCGTTATAACAATACACATATCATCAGCAATTTGCTCAGCCGCCACATATTACATCACTCTTCTTATCACACTGGCGTGGCATCGATACAAGATTCTGAACAGAGAACTGTGCCTTCTGCTTGAAAATGGCGATACAAAAATATTAAGTTTAACACATAAAATAAACCCTTTATTCCTACGAGAAATGGCTCCAGTCACGAATAGAAATATGTCAACGCAAAAATTTTTAGTAAATCTTAGAAAAGTTCATTACACTTTATCTGAAGTTGTAAATTTGATAAACTCATTGTATGGTGTGCCAATACTGCTTGAAGTGATTTCTAATTTCATCTTTGTCACGGTATTATTATTTTTCATACTAAAAACCGCAGGTAAAAGTGAGAATACGTATTTACTTTATGCATCCTTTGTGCTTTGGTGTCTGGTTATTTTGCTCGCGCAAGCGTGCCTGACGCGTGCTTGCAACGCCGTGGCGACTGAAGCCAAGCGCACCGCCTCGTGTCTCCTGAAGGCCTCGCTGTGGGGCGCTCTCGGAACAGAAGAGCTGAAGGAAGTACAGTTGTTCCTGCAGGACGTATCCTGCAACCAGGTTCAGTTCACGGCTTGCGACTACATTACCCTGGATTCTCGTTTCATGACTTCCTTCATGGGCACGGTCGTCACGTATCTGATTATTCTGTTACAGTTTAGCAATTAAAATACAATGTGTGTGGAAATCTGTATTCATTTTAGCAATTAGATGTGTGTTATTGTATGTTTGAAAATGATAATCTATGTTTAGTGATTCAATGAAAACATTTTTTTTCCTGGACTAATAATTTTTAACATTACTGAAATACTAAATAATATAACTACCTCGCTTTGTGATTGTTATACAATATTAAGCAAGTTCAAAACCAAATTATGAGGGTAATCTGATGTAATTTGATCACCCCCTAACTTGCTTGGATGTGTCCCTTACTGTGTCGTTAGTTGCTGTTTTAGCATTGCCGAAGCCTTTGGTAAAGGCAACGCACGGCGCCCCGGAAGCCTGTGTTATAGGCAACCCGTCGTGCACCAAAGGAAAAACGTGTCACAGTAATAATAAAAAAAAGATCGAATATTATCAACGGATATGACGTCATAGGAAGATCGCCATTGTCGCGAGCATCCTGAAGTTCGTAGTAGAATGTTCCAGGTTGTCTCGACTGCTGCTCAGGACAGGTATATAAGGGCCTGATTTTCAGAGCCGAGGGCTGACGCCCGCCGGAATGCCGTCAAGACGCTACGACTCGCCGCATGACGTCATTCATTTACGATTGGTTACGGCGTTACGAGGTACCCGTTCCCGGAAGACCGTTACGAGGGACCCGTTCACGGAAGAACACGAGCGGACGCATGTTACACTCCACGTACGGTTTGCTCGCACATGAACATGGGCGTGTGTCATAAAGGTGTTGCAGAGGAAACTGGTGTGTGAAATGAGTGTGCTTACGTTTACGTCTGCGTAGAAGCTCGACCCTACACAGCGGTATCACCGGAGAAGCTGGGATACGTCAACCACGGAGAAGACTGGCCCGGGGGTGTGCAGACTTGGGATCAACTCGTTGCGGACAACTATTAATAGTTGGGCAACGGTTGAAGAAGTTAAAGGCAGGGCTGTGCAACAACAGTTTATTAGGGATAAATACGATATAACAATATAACAATATAACAATCGATGGGTAGTGCTTCGGTAGTTCAGTTTGCAAAATGGCTCCCCAAGCATTCTGGGTAAGCACTGCGAGCACACGTTGCCGAGTGGTGACGCCGGTAACAGACTCGTTGCTGAACTCGCCGGCGAGTAGCCCAGGCGTCGCACGAGTAGCTTACAACTACTCCAGCGAGTGGGGTCTCGCTGCCTGAGGAACTGCATGGCAGGCAAGCGGCGGCGAGCTTTTATATGCCGCATATTAATTCTTGCGGTGGTCAGTCCAGACTCTCAGATACATTGCATTAGTAACATATTTTACGAGTAACCCGTTTTGATTATTAACTTATGTAATTCTACCTCTTTCGCTGAATAAAATTATGCATTTGTGAGTGTGTAATCGTTTTTTTGTGGGCAATATATATCAGAGACTGGAATAAATATTTTACTGTTATGTATAACTATTTGTAAATAATATAAGTTTTGTGTGTTAAAACATAATTTAAAAAAAAATAGTGCGTGGAGTCCCTCCGCGCGGAAGAAGTGAAACTTCACTGTTTACTTCGCTGCATAGCAAGAATAACACGCGCATGTGCTTGGGATCTACCGACTCACTCTCTTTCTCTATCCTACTTTCTACCTTTGTGTATCTTTCTTTCTCTCTCCCTCTTGCGTTGGAATATTGGACGCTACTCGTTGCTAACGCTCGCGCTGGCCTGTAACAGGTATACTACGCGCATCTGTCTCTTTCTATTTCCCCTCCCCAGGAGCGGTGCACGTTTAACGCAACAGTGTTTTCTCCATGGTAGCGTTAAACGTTTAACGCAACCTTGTTGGAAGTCGGATTAGAAGTTTCACTTCAATAATTATTTGATTGTTTTAAATCCAAGCTGTTAATGTTTGATATCTACCAGCTGCTTGTGATTCGATGTTTAAGAATGATCTGAAAGTTTGTGGTTTTGAATTCCATGTATTCGTTATCCACCGTTTGTATAAATGTTTTACTGGTAATGAATTAATGAAAACATATTGTGTGTTACAGTAACTTTCGCAACATGTGAGCCTAACAAGTGTTGGGCAGCATTGAGTCAACGTGAATCAAGATCCTTACTGTTTTATTCATGCTTGTTATTGAGAGTTTAATGCTGCTTACTTTATAGAATAAAATTGTGTTTGTGGCTCAACGCATCTTCACTTTGTTTATGAGTTATCACCAAACTCACACAGTTTTCGGAATAGGCAAAAAGATAAATACCTGAGATAATGTATATAAGTAAATAACATCACAACATCTGACAAGTAATTTGTGCTTTGTAGTAATTCATCCCTGGCAATAACCAGCCATAAAAAGGTCACAAGATAAATAAGATAAAAAAGATTATGAACACTCAGTTATGTAAACAAGTGGTTCTGTGATCCGATTTTAATAAAAATTTAATATTGGTGTGACAGCTTCTGTACGCATGATTGCGTCCTGAAGTTAAGGCTTACTTTCCTGCCAACCTCCTTCTCTAAGGTCTTCTAGAGGTCACCAATGGACTTCGGACTTCAGGCGGTCCGCAGATTGCGTGAGCTATCTTCTCCCTCTCGGATCAGTCACGTGCTAGACAACAGCCAATAAGGAAGCTGTAGGGTATTCGGCGCAATGTGATGCTAATGCACGAGTCTCTGGTGATAGGGAAATTGAATGAACTTTTATTTTGTTTAAATTAGACACACCCAAAAAACGAATGGACAACAAGTCAATTTACATAATGATAATAAAAGACGCTCTGACTTAGCTGACTTAGTAATTCAACAGTAAATGAATATAGAGGTAGAACACAGTAGCAAGTGCCCAACTCCTGTCGCGCCTAAAAAAGTGACATATTCTCTTTACCAATCATCAAGGAAATATACCAAACATGCTATTGATAAGGGGTGGTTTATAATTCTTGTAATAATAAGTATGGGTACACATTTGAACATGTAGGTACCATAAAAATGATTTTAAAACTTAGTAATTCGTTCTTTTTTTAAATTCAAAATCAGAATACATTTCTACACACAAAATATAAAAAATCTAGAACATGCCATAATTTCACATTAAAAGTTCGGAATTAACATTCTACAATGTAAAGTAATTAAACAATGGTTCGGTTACACTATGAGCACAGAAAAATAAAGTTTTTCTTCGAACTCAACAAAGTCCCTAGCAGTCAAATACCCATCTAGCAACTGTCAGAGATGAAAACACAACATACAGCTACCAAAACTGTATAATATAGATTTAGATAACAAATAATTGCATTGTAATAGCAACGAATAGAAAAAATTGCAACAAGACAATTTTTATTGTGTTTGAAATTATTTGTAAAATAATTAAAATCATTTAAAACAAAAATTAATGTTCCACACACTGTTATAAATATTCACCTTAAAATTACGAAGGCACTAGCTACAAATTATCCAATTATATTCTTAACTTTACAGATACCTTCGTAAATTTACTGTTTTTACTTACATAAAAAATAAAAAAAATCTTTAAATACCGGTTGAATCTACAAAAAAAAAAGCTTCTTTCAATAGCACGTTTATCCGTGTTAATAACTGGACAAAGAATCCTGAAGTTGAAATTCTAGCAAGTTCCAGATGTCTGAGACTACCAAGAACCCTTTTTTTCATTTAAGGTCCAGTCGTTTTGTAAATTTCGTAAATATACTGTAATTTCAAACAGAGAGGGATATAGGGCTGTTATTAACTCGTATGAAGTGTGTGACTTGAGTGCTTGTTGCTCGATCCAGAGCGTGGTGGATCTGCAGTGGCTCGCCGTTGCCTTCCGCTCGGTCCAGTACTGAACCCGGAGAGGAAATGTTCCACAAGTGTACAATTCCGGACTCTTCCGGGTATCGAAACTGCTCATTTGTTCCACTAACTACAAGGCTTGACTTTTAAACCAGACGGAAAAAGGAGCAAGGCCTAATGGGAGACGATAGAAGGTTAGGTTGGAGATAAGATTGCAGGAGGAGTAATACATATGAAGACAGACTATAGACGAAGACTAGCAGTAAGAGTGAGAGGGTGACAGTGATTAATTAACAAATTTGAATATCGTTTGTGTGAGGCAGAACATACATGCTGCTCCTACAAATCTATAATAATAATAATAATAATAATTAATTACAGAATGGCGACATGGGTACTGCAACCCGAGAGAATCAACCTTGAAGTAGAAACTAAAAGAGAACTTATAGTTAAAGACTTCAATATTAATTGACTACCCCTGTTATACACACAGATGGTTCAGTTTAAGAAGATATTGCAAGTTTTGCCTAAAACCAGTTGTAATTATCTGCTAAACCAAAAGGAAGACACTAACCATTAGACAAGCTCAATAGGTTTACATGGAAAAAAAGGAAAGGTGTATAGCATGAGTCATCATTCGACCGACTAACTTCGGCTAAAGGATAATCACAAAAAAAGTTGAAAAGAGAATATGATTTATGGTATAAAGTGCTTCCTAACTTTAGTAGCTACTTACTGCTTTACACAGAATTTTTGCAACTTGAAAGTGGCAGGAAATGCGAAAACAAGCCACTTTTGTTAAGGAACACATTTCCGGAAACGAAACCCTGTAAAGTTAGAGGCGTGCACAGTAGCGCCAATTTGAATTGACGGACTTCAGGTGACTACTCCACGGGCTTCAGGTGACTACTCCACTGGCTTCAGGGGACTACTCCACTGGCCGAGAGGACCTTGACCGAAGCGCAGTGGCGATCAAACGCCCCGCGGGGAGCAGGCGGGGAGCAGGTGACGACCGGGCTCAGACGTCCAGAGTCAGCCATACACAGTTTGGTGAGCAGTGGCTAGGGTTAAGCAGTACAGAGGTTTTCCAGTCGGGTACACTCCTGTTGGAAAAAACTCCTCGGTAAATGCGCACTGCTGCTGCTGCAGTTTTTTTTCCTGTTCGTAAACCATTAAAATACAGGCCGTCTCTGCGAATGAATAGTATGTCGTACGATTGCTCTATGTCAGATCCGTAATCGTAGGACCATACTCTCTAACAGTCAACACTGCCAAACGTGTAATTGTACCACAACCACCACTGTTCTGTACTTTTTTTTTTTTGGGTGTTTGTTACGGTTATTTAGCCCTTTTGGGTTTATGAAATGAATGTTACCTATTGCAAAAGAATTTCAGAGTTCCAAACATTTGATTTATAAACTTTGCCAAAAAAAAAAGCGAATTTTTGCATGTGCGTATTCATATCTCAACGCAGCACTAATCGGCCGAGGACGCAAACCAGGCACCAGCAGCCTAGACGAGGGCGCTCCGCTACAAAACCGGGCCAGCCGCGCTGCCAAAACGGCGACCACAACTTAAAGACATGAGGGAACATAGGTGTGTCCCGGGCATACGCCACATGAGCGTGAGTCGGGTGGTGGGCGTGGGAGGAGGGGGCTGCTTCGGCCCGGACTCGGCACAAGCCGGGGACGGCCTCTGGCCTAACCCCCTTCTCATATACTCCTCTGCCTAGAGGGTCCTAGGTGGACCCCAGTGGCCAACACAGACCACTCCAGCTTGACTACAAGACAACACCCAGGCGCAGACTGGCAGAGCGCAGCGCAGGGGCCAGCGGGCAGGACATCAAATGCTCCCCCCCCCCCCTCTCTAGCGCTCAGCGGGGTCCCTGGCGGACCTCGTGACTCCATTACATTCATCCACGCAACCAAACACCAGCATTCCACCACAGCCGAAAGACCAAACAGCCACCCCCTACCACAGACTTCAGAATCATTTACACCCAAACACATAAAAAAAACGAACACACAGACACAAAACAAGAGGTAATGGGTGGCAACACGCGGCCTGGGACTCTTTGCGAGCCTCTGGATCGATGCCACAGACAGGCACAGACAGGCATGCGGATCGGGCGGCTCGCTACCGGCAATGATGACAGTGTCAGTTCCGCGACGCACTGGTCGCATTAGCAACTGATCTGAGACATGTCCCAACGCTATACAGGTCACGTTTGAGACTAAAATCCTTGCCACTTACATCTTTTCCCGAATGCCATTTTGCCAAAAGTGTTTGTTTCCTAAATAGTTACTTTCTAAAAATTTTAACACATGAACTAGCGTCCTTTGCAGTCGTTTAAATACAGACTTTTTACATACCTAAAAGTTGTGTTGTTAGCTCGGTCATTACCTGTCTAAAAACATCATGTTTTAAAATTCGTGATAGACCTATACATATGTTATGAGGTGACAGAACACAACTGGACGAGCACATATACAAAAACAACATATGCTCGTAACTCAACTGGTGTGGCGCTAGAGGGCGGTGTTATGAAATTATGAGAAAAATGATAGAAATAGTTTGTATAAGTATACACTCTTCCCACGATCGGCATTCCAACTGCAATTCGGAAACGAGAGACCCTTTTCGCAGAGAAGTTGGTGTGATCGTGTGATAGCTGAAAAGTCTCGCGTTTGGTACGTGTCTTGCTGAGGTACGCGCGCACTAGGGCGCACTAGGGCGTCACGGCAAGGACAGACGGCCGTCACAGAAAAATACAAAAATGTATAACGTGTAGAGTGATAGAAGTGCGCGCACCACGGCGGGACGGCCGGGAACGGACGATCGGTAGCTTCGGCCGTCCGACAGAAAGTTCACGAGAGGGAATTAGAAGACAGTGCGGTGCGTGCCGTACCGTCCGTCCCGATGAGTCATCGGCAATTCTTAGCAGTCGCACGTGCAGGACAGGGCAGGACAGCCGGTACAACCATTTGAGTTGTTATACACATTGTGCGAAATGGATGTCTCAAAGTTAATAATGTTGGTTGAAAATTATGAAGAGCTATATAACATGCGGCATGCACAATATTTTAACATTACTAGGCGAGATAAATGCTGGGAAGAAATAGGTTCCATCATGAATGTTTATGTTATGGATCCAGAATTTACGCTTTCTTCGCCGTTTACGTTTCTCTTCCACTTCTCTACCACTACTTAATATTGTACTAACAACTAAAATTTCTTTGTCACTTTCCATTGCAGTGGCGCGGGCGACACTGTACCGTCCGAAACAATTTCCGTCCGTACCGCCCGTCCATCCGTCTTTGCCGTGACGCCCTAGTGCGCGCGTACCTTTGAAAAACGTTCTCTGTATAATATAATCCATATGCTTCCCTTGTGCCGTTTGCAACCCCGTACACGTGATGCATGCCGGCTTTCCCTTTATTTCGCTTACGCATCCCTCTCGCTGAAGAACCGCACCACAAATGACGATAGTTGCTGTGAAATACGTGCTGGAAAACGCCTTTCAGCGCTTCACTGGTGGAGTTCTAAACATAAAGTGTGATTATTTGTGTTAGTACTCACCAATGATGTGTAAACATCTAACCTCCGTAACGGAAAAATTTCATTTGTTCTCATGTTGCAAATCAACTTATAATTCAAAACAAGGACACGAAATTGAACGCAGAATTATTTAAAATAATACTGAGTGTGGTAAATATTAAAAAGAGTAGGGAAAAAAGTAAAAAAAAATTCCTCTTTTTAAAACCTTACCATTATTATGTTTAACAAGATTGTAATACAGAATTCTCAGGGCTAGCCTAATAATAGTGGTTCCGAAATCTTAACATATAAATGCCTCAACAATGAAAATGTGACATGTACCCCTAGACCAAAACTAACATTGTCTGCGTTTCTTTAGGTTAAACTTCTTTAGGTGGGTTGAGGTTGGAATTTTAGTATGCACCAGAAATGCGATGAAATAAGCATGCATTAGACAATAGAAATTTAATAGGTTGAAAGTCTAATCCGCATTCATGCATCAACTGCTACAGCCACGAGCCGAAGTCGTTAAGATGGCGGACCCGCGTGTGGCAACATGCTCCCGTATACATTAACTTTCGCGAACATTAAGGGATTTACTAAGCGTATTGGTATGCCAAAGTAAACTTTAAGGTAGTTAAACTAACCTGGATACATTTTGTAAACTTGAATATTCATAACATAGTGTAACGGCTACTTTTAAAAAACTATAATTTATTAGGAAGGAAAATTGTGTTGAGTTGAATATGGCGTCAAAGTTATTAAACATTTTGTTCATTCTTTAATACAATTCGAACTTAGCGCTATCTTTTAGGTATTTTCAAACTAAAAGTTGCAGTCCAATAAATTTATTAAAACGAAGAAATTTGAAGCATTTTATAGCACTAAGTTTATATATGTATATTTGTGTTAGCTTAATCGACTTAAATCGGCCTGTAAATACTTTCTACAAACACGTCTTAACCTTATCGAGCTGATTGAACATTATTATATAATAATATTATATTGTAATGTTATTAATAATAGTAAAAGTAATTGATGTGTCGATTCTTTCAGATTAACAAGCCAGCGCTCAACCGATAAGCTATTAAGCGAATTTATAAATTAGAAAGAGAATATGTGTTATAATCATTGTAATGCCAGCTTTCTTAGGTATTTTAAAACTTGAGATTATTTTTCACTAAGACTATTTCTGTTTACTAAAAATATTCCAGTGTAGGTTCACTATCATAAAGTTTCATTTGGCATACCACCAATACGTTTGGTATGTACCTTAATGTGTTACATTTTTGTGTCACATTTTAGTTTATCGACTTCCGTCCCATTTTCATGAAATTACTCCTACCAAATGCCGTATACTGAGAGTTACGATACATACATATGTTTACAAGTGTACATATACTTTTTAAGTCAGGAAGTGAACAAAGCCCGTCTCGAGCACTAGACCTCCACTATAAGAACGTGAGGTGGTTCGTACTGCACATGGAGAAATTACACGTACCATAATTTTTCAATTCACACCAGTATGCGTACTACATTTCCCCCCCTGACGCACGTACTGCATAACATATTATCTTTCTCCGAATCTTCTACGTCGTGCCATTATTTCGTTTCATGTGTACCATAATTATCGAGCGTGCTTGAAATGTGTGGCAAGAACCGCAGCTACAGATAGTCGCGGGTTTAATTGAAGAATGAGTCCACGGCCGCTCCTGGGATCAAGCTAGCTGTAATGACCGGAGCCATCGGCTAGAGAGAGGTGCCTCGCGGTTCAAGGACGCCCAAGAGCCGTCCTCTTGACAGTCGCTCCAGGTTTGGCGAGCATCTCGCATTTCACCCGTACGTGATTGAGTTGGAGGGGATGGAAAAAAAAGAAACGGATGGCCCAAAATTCACAGCGATTACAATCGATCACTGAGCATTTCGTGGAATAAATGGGCTCAACGTTTCGTAGACATCGAGGACAAAAGAGACAAGAAGGGTAATGATATGAAATCGGAGCATTGGAAGAATGAAAAAGGGGACTGGTTACCTGAGTACCCCGAGAAAATCACGTAAAATTTTCTTCGCGTTTCCAATTGATTTTAAAACTAGTGGGGTAGAAGGAGGAAGCTATTATTAATGGTGTTTGGCGTTAGACTAAACAATGCGTGCGACCAATGTGTTGAAGTGTATGAACTGTCACATATCATTGATGTAACAGTGCTGTCACTTCACAGGTGTGCAACAAAGGTGCGAGCCGTAATAGTTACTGTACTGCTCTCTAAAAATTTTGGAGACTGTTCCGTTATGTTAACACACAGAAGGCGTGGCTGTAAGTGTAATAGCACCCAAATTATTAAAGCATTTATCAGTCTTATCTTAGTCCCTTCTAACAAGCCTTTCACAAGCCTTTCACATTGGGCATAAAAAAGAAACACACAACTTAAAAATATTTACCATATGAGTAATCTTGAAATAATTTTCTAAGATGTGCCAGTTCTTAATTAATTGGTCGAAACTTGTGATGGTTCAAAGTTACGTGTTTCTAGATAACAGTTCTAAGTTGTGCAAATCAAAGATATGATTTCTAAGTAGTGAAGTTCAGCGTTGTGTGTTACTATGTTACTGCTTCGTAGTAAATATAGTGAAAAGTTTTTTTTTAAGTTGGCAGTTCTCAGTTATGGTTTTCTAAGTTACAGTAGTTTTTTTAGTAGTGGTTTATTAGTTATGATGTTTCTAGCTTATTTTTCATAAGTTATGAACTCACGATAATTGCAAGTTTTAAAGATTTTATTCCAAGAATTCTAAGTTGTGATTGTTCTAAGTGGTGTGTTCCTAAGAAACGCGCGGATCCCGGTCGCGGCAAAATGTATTTTTTTTTTGTAAAAAGAACAGACTTATGCACTTAAAATTATAGATATTTATAAATTTGAAATTTTACATGAAAACAAATGTATCACTACAATATGGTGTTCATAGTAATACTAGTTTCGGATACTTATCTGGGCATTTATTCTTTGTGCTGACCCAATACCACCAACAGTTAAAGTTATTTGTAAACCGTTCCCTGATTAACTTTCCGGTACTAACTGTTCACATTAATAAACATAATAAAACAAAATGAAGTAAAATTATTGAATATCCCATTGTTCAAGCAAAAGCGGCTTGAAGGAAACATAAATTAAAATATAAATTTATGCACTAGATTTCGTAATAATCACTCAGGATTATCTCGGAAAACGTGTTTAATATGCAAAAAAATAACCGTAGACATGTGTCGTTCGAAGTTGCGATATATTTCTTGTAGTGTTACGAAACTATTTTCTGGAAACTGGTTTACGAAGAAATCTTTCGTAAAAGTACAGGAAATTTTATTTAATTTTTTTTTCCGCCGTGTGCCCGAGGTGTGCACCGAGGGTTCGGCGCCCCTGGCTGAGGGCTGCAGGCATCGCGGCATTTGCAGCCGTGACGCAACACGCGGCGTTTGGGCAACCTCCCGGTGCGTCCACTCTCGGTCATGTGTCGAGGAGGTGGGAGAAGTTGCCCCCGGTTTGGAAGGGGGGGGGGGAGGTGGAGGGTCGAACGATAGCACGGTTTCGCCGCTAAGCTGCTTATAGTGACGGTTCCCCCTCCCCCACCACCCTGTCAAACCCCTTTCTCAGGATACGTGAGTCCTCGGGTTCAGAACCCACTGACGCCATCGGCCGTGCCTTTTTTTTTTAATGTGGAACATCTTAGCTCTCGGTGTACGGCGTCTGATTTGGGAGTGATTTCGCGAACGGAACGGAAGTCGGCGCATAATAAGTTCAAAAATACTACACAGTACTGAGAAGCATTATTTAATTCAAAATTAGATAAAAATGGAAAGGTTTGAGATAACTCAAACCAAAAATAAACTTTGTTAGTGTGACTTATTTAAATAATATGGAGAAAACTGCAAGCCATTTTTCGTCAAATATTAACCCTCCAAATTTACCGTCAAAAATTTTACAGTGTGACATGGCCTCAACTAACTCATGGAAACCGGAAATTTTACGCGTTCATTTCGTGATTGGCTTGGTCAAATAAGGCAACATCTTCTCTGGCAGAAGGAAGAAACCGCTGGTGCGGATATACGTTTTGCAGTCTAATAAGCGTTCAGATAATTTTGTTTTCACGAAAACTTCTTGCCCCTACCTACCTATTGGCCATTGGCTGCTGCGTAATTTTACCTTCCGTTTGGATTGCATTTGAAATTTGCAGTTTTTTTCCCCCTGTTTTTTCGGGAAGTGTCATAACTACGTATGATAATGGCTATGTATTTTTCGCGAAAATATTTCCAGACCCGCTGTGTTTTTAAACTTTGCGTGGTCAGCTAAATCAATTTCAAGCACATTTCTACAGTCAGCACACCAATCTTAGCCACCAATTGCGGAAGCAAACGCCTCCTGGATGGTCCGGTCAAATGGGACAATGGCTTCACTTGCAGACGGCCACCAAAACAATCACGGGTGTACATTTTGTTCAGTCTAATGAGCGATCAGATTATTTTACCCAACAAAATGCATGCACCTACGTATTATTCACGGAAAACGCAGTTCAGTTTTATAATGGTATGAATTCCAAGCCTCTATAGAAATAGTAACGCGAATTTAGCATTTGTCCATTTACTTGATCAATAAGCGCGTGGAAGATCAGCAACAGTTTTTTTTCCTTTTTCTGCCAAGATCGAGGGCTTGCCGGCAGCTCTAATGTGTCGACCGGTCCGACAGCTGAAAGGGAGTCCAGAAGTGGGTCGTAGACACTGTCTGTGTGTGTGTGTGTGTGTGTGTGTTTGAGTGTGAGCACTCTTGCTGCGACGAATTGCGCAACGACCCGCTGCCAGCCGCCAGCGGTCCAGCGTGTTTAAATCACCGTGTTCCAGTCGGGCGAGTTCTGCGTGGGCGAGGCACAGCCTTAAGGCCCCTGCGCACATCCTTAACGGACCCGTCTAGCCCGGTGTGTGCGTGTGTGTGTATGTGTGTGTGAGAGGCGGAATGATGCGTGGACCATCGCTGTAGGGTTGTAAAAAAAACAGGTTAAAAAAACCAAACCATCTGTTTTGTGTTCTTTTAAACCAGTTTTTTTAAGGTTTAAATCAGTTTTTTTTAAATTTGTTATTTTGGTTCTAACCATGTTCAAATGAAAACCATACAATATACCGCTTTCTGCCACTCATGTTCAAACTAGAAAAATTATAACATCAAAGAACTGAAGTCCAGCAAATATGCACATCTGACTGGGACTCAACCACAGAAAGGGTATCTCCCCACAGGAGGATTCTCCATAGAATAAATGTTTTTTTCACAGAATTGGGATTTACAATACAGTCCGGTATTTACCACATAATAGTAATTTACTATTTAATGTTTTTAATTTTATAGCCGTACTTAGGTGGGAGCGCGTCGTTTGGACTAGAATATTTGGCCTAAAACTGTTTGAGAACATTCACTTGGCCTAAACTTTTTTGACCTAAAGTCATTAGGCCTAAAATTATTTGGCCTAAAGATGTTTGGCCTAAACATATTTGGCCTAAAACCATTTGACATAAATTTGTTTGGCCTAAAGTCATTTGGCCTAAAATTATTTGTCCTAAAGTCGTTTGGCACAAAGATATTTGACCTAAAGTCATTTGACCTAAAATTGTTTGGCATAAAGTCACATGGCCTAAAAATATTTAGCCTAATTTTAGGCCAAATTATTTTAGGCCTACTGGCGGGTACCCACTTAGGTAGGTATGTTGTATTAATTATTCAAATAATTTAAGTGATAAGATCTTGATTAGTATACAATTTTTTTGTACCTGTAAAACACAAGAAACATTAATGACCAAACTTTTGTTGTTATTAGAGTGGAATTATATCTTTCATTAAAAAAACATTAAGAAATTTTATTTAAAAAAAACATTATTTAAAACAAACATTTGTTTTAAGTCTTGGTTTAGTGCGTGTTTTAAAACCATTGTAGTTTTAATGAGCCAATACTCCCTTGTGCTTCTAATGGGGTAATATCTCTAAGCGCTAAGCTCTGAACTGGCGCGCAGTCTTCTCGTCGGTCACATGGTTACTGCATATGATACATAAGTAGGGACTGGAATAATTTGTGATTCCATTTACCTATAGTATAGTCTCTACGATTCTCTATGAACTTGGGCAAATTACACCCGCACGTTGGCTACTGTCTCGTGACACCTGTTAAGCTGAATGCTTGTGATTCGATACTTCATTTGTTGATGGTTTTTAATTCGGTCAGTCAACCAGTTTAACTGTGGTCCAATCTCTGCAGCATCATGAAGGCGGACGAGTTTGAATTCCAGACTATCGCGAAATGAACACGCGAAATTTTCCGGTCTCTGAATTCGATTGGTGACCATAACATTGCATGGCGGGGAAATGAATATAAAGGCGTAATGCAAGTCCTTTGATTGTTTGAAAGAATCTGCACCGAGTGTTTCATGCCAAAGTTATTCCATCTGAGCCATTTTCACTCTTATAGAAAAAAAAGTTTAAAAACGAAATACGGAAACAGAAATACTCATACTTTCTGAAGATCTGCACACCTTATGTGTGCCCGGATAGGCGGGGGCCTTAAGGCCCCTACGCACACTCCGACACGACCGCTCCACCGTCATGACAGCTAATGACGGAACCGAAGTTAAGGCGGCTGAGTCTTGCGAATCATCCAGCTTTCAACTCCCACGCCAATTTAAAGTAAAACTTCTTTAGGCGCGATAAAAGTAAAATTTGAAAGACGAATTTCAATGCAACCTTTTTCTGAATCATTGTTGGGAAACTTTTCTGGCGCGAAAAAGGACTGAGAATATGTCCTACTTGGCAAAAGAGATATTAAGAGAGCTCCATGCTATATACGTTGCTGGGCTCGTTTTCGTTCTCTTTGTGCGATGATTCGTCCCTCGCCCCCCCTCCCCAATATATATATATATATATATATATATATATATATATATATATATATATATATAATTGAGAGAGATAGATGAACGAAAGAATAGGCATGCGCTTATTTCAGAAAATATATATAGGTATCCTATACAGTCAGCTGTGAGTAACTTTAATTTTATATTTACTGCCAGCAAGCTCGCGTTCCTCCTGGTTCAACCAGCAGCAGAAAGCGCTGTTGAGACAGTCCCTCCATTTCCCGCATAGATAGAACTACCTTTTATGAATAAATATTACGTTCAGAGATTTGGCGTGTTTCAAATGGTATAACTGTTTGAAGAAACATTAACACTCACAGTTTTTCTTTACGGTGTATTTTAACAGTGAGTAAAATTTATTGATAAGCAGTTTTGATTGATTAATAATTATTGATGTGCTGAGAAGTTATTTTGAAGTCAGTAATAATTTTGTTAGTTCGTGTTCATTAATATATTTTAATTTAAATCAAATTTTAAATAAATACAAAAAATGTTAGGATTTTTATATTCTGGAAAATAGTAATGGAAGAAAAAAACAGCACTCTTTTATGACTTGATGTAAGCTTTTGGACATACCCCATTGCTAAGCATGTCCAGAAGCTTAGATCAAGTCATGCACTCCCATTGCACAAATCTTTCAAAGATAATAGCACTCTGTTATTTTTAGAATGTTGTCTTCTTTCTCCCTTTCTCTCCATCTCGGCTGTTTTACCTCCTATGATATATATATATACCTTAAGAGTTGAGGTTTGAATTGACGCACTGAGTTACTCGCATTAATTTTATTTTCTGTTGTGTCAAAAATTTGGGTTGCAATTTTTGACACGAGCCGACCACATCCAGTCTGCCATCATTTGCCATCTGCGCGCTGCGCAGTGTAGTCGTTCAACAAGAAAATATATCTCAACAATCGGAAGAAGAGAAGCTACCTGAGTGTTGGAAACAACACGAGATTCTTTGGGACATACAACATGACAGATATTCCAACAGAGACCGCACAATGTACCTTAAAGTTAAACGCTGGAGATATACAATAGAAAAAAGTCCTGAAGATGCAATTATACTGTTTAAAATTTTCACCTTCAATTTTAGAAGAACGCTGGTTACAAATCATCAAAGTATCTTTGTAAATTTACGGCTATATCCCCGCTTCATGAACTAATCTACAACCAAGAACACTCTCGCCCTGCTCTTTAGATGGACACGAAGGGCGAGAAACATTCCTTCTGGATGCTTCTCTATGACCAGCAATGACCCTGTGTACCAATGTAAGCTATCTAAGCGTTTTTTTTATTTAGAGATAAATTTCAATTTTTTTAGTTAGCTTGTACAACTAGGATTGAGGCCATAGTTTCATTAAGAGTACGTAATTTTCGTTTAACATTATATGAAACCGTACTTCTTTACGAGATTTAATTTATGTTTTTTTTTACCCAAAAGTTTTCAAATATTGATTACCGTGTTGTAGCTTCAACCCAATCCAAACACCATTTTAGAGATAATCCTTTTTTATAAAAATATATTCTTTGTATATTTCTAGAGCCTAATCTGACCCTTTGCACATAATTTCAAATCGCTAGACCTTTTTAAACATGGATATGATGGGAAAACCTGATTTAGCCCAAGGTTAGTTTTAGACCATTCAATAGCTGAATTATTAACAAATTATTTCCTTAGTGGGCCCCTAGGGCGTTTGATTAAACTATTTACGATGTTTCAGATTTGTTACATTGTGTCGCACGCATTATCTTAAAACAACCGTAGAACTTTATTGAAGTTACCTGCTTTCAGTATCAATGTATGTTCAACAAACTTAGCTAAACGATAGGTTTCTTTTTTTTTTATGTATATAACGTTTCGTTATTTTACGGAGGAAAAATACTAAATGTGACTCATTTGAAACCACTTATATATTTTATCTATACCTACCCTATGATTATCGACGTTGGACGCAATATTAAAACATTTTTAAAGATTATCAAGACGCATAAACCAAATATGCACGACCTATATATACATGTATTATGAACCAGTGACCTCGAAGTTAAAATATTATTCTCGTCAGGCAACTGTGGATGAAAAAAGAACGAGAGTAACTTCCTCGGTTTTTTTTTACAGGTACCCACTAGTTAGACATTTGTGTGATTTTGTCTTGTGGTAGATTTCCTTCTAGAAAATGAGCTGTATCTGTGTCAAGATTAAATAACTATCTTCCGTCATCGGCCATAAAAAAAAATGGAGACCGCTAATACCCTGTTGGAAATTACGGTAAATTTTTGTACTTTTCAAAGAACGGTAATACCTGGACAACGCGGCTTTTAAAAACGGGAAGGAAAAAAATTCGGAAAACATGGTTTTCGTAAACTCCACACGTCTCTAAATTTACTACGATGGAATGGTTTCGTAATTCCTACTAGTTTGTGAAATAATTACAATTTTATATATTACATTACAATACATGTGCTTTTACACTGCCGCCGACATTCATTGTTTAGCCGTGTGGGTGTGTTATTATTATTTTTTTTTAATATTTTCAATGTATGTGTTGTAACAATGAAATTCGTTTAAATAATGACTGTACTGCAATTTTAAGGAATTTTTAATGATTATGTTTCATGTTTGTTGTTTTATTGGAATAATTAATTGTATTAAAATGTTTGAATTGTTACATTGTATTTGAATTACGTACTAATTTGAGTCACGTTTTAACGAACGATTCTAATGAGACCCAAAAATTTTAATTGTATTATTAACGTCGTACTTTTTCTGTTAGGAATACGTGCTGACATTGAATTTTTCAGTATTTCCAGGGAATTCTTGCACATAATATAAATTGCGAAATAAGAAAGTATTATAATTGTAGGTTGAAAAAAATTCCTTTTATCGACTTACGATCATAATTCATTATAGTATGACAATATTTTTTATGTGCAGGATCTTCCGACGTTCTAAATTAAAACAACAAGCATCAATGCCACAGGATCAAGCGAACAGGATAATGTCATCAGGATCTTTCGTCGTACTGAATTTAAACAGCATAATGCACTACAGGATCAAGCCAACAGGATCATGCCATCAGGATCAAGCCTTCAGGATCCAGGAATAAACTTTAATATATGAAACAAAAGAATTAGCGTTTTTTTATTCTCCGCAGTTAACTACAGTTGTGCTAAACAAACAGATCCACGATCGCGGGTAAACAATAAATAGTGGCGGCAGTGTAAAAACACAGGTATTGTAAAGTAAAATTTAAATTGTTATTTTTCACGAACCAGTAGGAATTAAGTAACCATCCCTTCAGGGTAAATTTAGGGACGTGTGTATTTTTGAAAACCATGTTTTACGATTTTTTTCTTCTTTCTGGTCTGTGAAGCCGCGATTGCCGATTATTACCCAACGAATAATTTATTTCAAACGAAGATTTCTGCGTAATTTCAAATAACAGAATCTTCGTGAAAACTACGCCGTATTTCGAATCCAGAGTTGAATGTTTCGTTCTAAACAAAGGTAAACACGTGGACAAAATAATAGTGTTCTTACTGTAGATTTTACCATATTTTTTTATGTTTTGTTAACATACCTTTTTTATACAAGTTCAAAGTAATTAAACTCATGGTCCGTAAATTCACGAAAACAGCTGTAAAATTATCAGCTATCTTCGTTAATTAAATGTGAAAATTTTTTACGTTGTATGTTTAGTTTCTCTTCATATCCACACGATAATGTTACTACTTTTATGGCTCAGAAAATCTTCTCCTGACACACGTAAACGTGTGTTTGTAAATATTTCCAAGTTAACGCTATGAGCACAATGGATTAGGTTCAAATAACTTGAAATATAAAACACGAACTCGTCACATCGGACCAGCCGACCAACTGTAAGGCTGAAGCCAACTGGCCTGACGAGTGGCGAGTCGAACCGGGTCAAACTGATCGTTACGTGATGGAAAACAGCGGTTCGCCGCTGAAAGTATTCCAAACATGCGTTACGAAAACTTTCGTAGCTACCTCGTCGAGCTATACAGTTTTATAACATTTTTCAAAAAAAAAATTATATTCCACATGTGCCACTGCCACTAGATTTGTGAGCTCTGCTGGCTTTCTTTGCCTTTGTAGGACATGCTTACGTACCCGGAAGCGAGGCAGGTAAGGCCTACAAAAGAGAATTTTTCATGTGTAACATCATAGCTCTCGGTATACGACATTTGGTAGAAATAATTTCGTGAACGGTACGGAAGACGCATGGAACGTAAATGTGTAACCACGGTGCTGTCATCTGTCGTGGTTGGCACGAACCAATGTTCACAAAGCCCAAGAAAACTTTAAAATATTAACTTTTTAATTAATTTTAACAAGATGGGCAGTATGTTAATAAAATTTGTTGTCACAAATTAAGTCCAAAACCGGGGTTAGGTATTTTTCCAAGACTTTTTCGCTTTTATTGGAGCCATTTCATTATATAATTTAATCATTCACTCTGCGTATCGAATGATTAGATAGTCGACGTATCTGCTCCAGTAGCGAATTCTAGCAGCGGGTGCGGAAACTACATGTGATTCGCGTCAAGAAATTTTGTTTAAAATACAATTTGCGTATATATATCACGCTCGGAATATTTTGAAAAATTTTGCGTTATATTTCGTGTCCGAGTTTTGTATTATAAGTTTATTTCCAACAAGAGAAAACGTGAATTGGTCGTTACTGAGGTTAGATGTTTACACGTCACTGGTGAGTATCGAAAGAATCGTCAACGTTTTATTAACGTCTCAACAGGAGGTTATTAGAGACGTTAAAACAAGACAAGTATCATGATATGGATTAATTACTCTGAATTCAATGTAGCCAAAGAATTATACACTGCAACACTTGCATAAAAAGAAAGAAAACTAAAGATGTAACCTATACATCAATACGAAGTACATTTTAAGCTTTTTGTTTACAACAAGAAAAAAATGAAAGGTAAACCTAAATATTACATAAGTACTGACTAACCTATACAAATGTCATAACTTGTGCCCAATTGTTTAGTTATACCACGTTACGTTTACTTTTTTCTTTCCCCGTAGGTCCTTTTTTTTTTAAAGACAGTCATGGAAAATTACCGTACACTTTCAAGAAAAATTACTAGGGCGTTACTTGACTTATAAGTAAGTACAAATTTCAATTTCAATTTCTATCCTTCACGATATCTAAAAAGAAAAAGGTTTAAAAATCATTGGTCACACGTGCATACAAATCAAAATGGGACTTATAAATAAAATTTCTACAAAACATATCTAATGCTAAAGTTAAATAAATTACAAATACAGCTACACGTAATATTATATCATTAATGTTTTGCCCAAAAAGTGAGGAAGCAGGCATAGCCAAAATAAAGACACTGCTTGTGTAAGCATGAAGGTTTTCACTTACCTAATCCGCTAAGCCGTACCCCGCTCGTCCTGATATCCAGTAAATCCGGACGGAAAAAAAAGTATTTAATTATACATCCATTCATACGCCAAAAACTAACACCTACGTATAAACCAGTACTAAAACTAAAATTATTCAGAAGGAAAAGTTGTATTTATGAAAAATTAACCTTCTACTTTTATATGTTTACCCATCTAAAACGTTTATCACGTGCTTTTTAAGAGAAATTCTAGTTCATCCGGATTTTCAGTGATCCGGACAGGCTCTGGTCCCATCCAGCCCGGATTAGCGGGACTCTGCTGTCATTCGTTTGATCTAACCAAGCTGGACACGTGTACTCCGAGACATGTCTACCCCCTTTCGTACAATGCTGATGAAGATATTTATGTTAAACACTTTGCCCTGAGAGATAACCGAGTCCTATTTCTGGGGTTTAGTAATTATGTATGTTATGTAATTAAATTAACAATTAGGATTATTTTTCTTGGATTGTAATGATTGTATTTAATTACTGTGTCAATATTTGAACCACTTGGAAAAAGAAAATAAATCCAACAATCCAGCCAATAAATAGGCTACGGATGAATGATATTTAACAGGCTAAAACAGTAATGAGAAAAACTTATGCCATAAGTCTTTTACAGCCATGAAATGCAATATATAATGCGTAAAGCAGGTAAGGTAACATATAGAAAAAATTAAAATATGTGGAGATATTTCCGTTTTTAAATATTTGCTTTCCTAAATTGCTGCTGTTAAATATCTGCTTTCTTAAATTGCTGTTGTTAAATAATATAGCGTAGCAAATAATTACGACCTTGATTTTCTACTGTTTTCTAAGATGTTGAAAATCGTAACTACGTTTGCGTAAATAATAAAACCTGTTCCAAATGATAAGCGTTTAGCATTATTTATACGTAAATGTACGTTCGTTGGCTACAACTGGTACTTAAAACTACTTCCGGTACATAATCGCTAAATGTAACCTTGAATAAGGAATATATTAACGTAAAATATATTGTTTCCGGTAAGTTTTTTATAACTCTTTTACCAATTCGTCTGGTACTAGTATTTTTTTTGTACTTCACTTTTATTTTACAGGTTTGGTTGAAAGCAAAAAGAAAAGTGATTTTGTTGGAATAATTTTGGGAGTTAGAGTACATAATTCATTACTTAAAAATTTTTCTCTGTTCGGAATGTCGTGTATTTCATTTTGACCACCCCCTGTTGTACGTAGGACCATCTAGTGGAAAGGAATCGAAAAAAAGGGTTTCGAGGAGGGAAATACCCCAGGGCCCGTGCACCAGGAGGGGCGTTGTTAAGTTTCGAAATACTGTTTTTAATGGGCTTGTTCGCCGTGACAGTAGAAGACACATACAAGCATATTGCTAACAAACTCCACTGGAAACCTTATTAGTTATGCGAAACGCGCAGATCACATTTACAGTTACGGCCACGGTAACGTTTAGTACTTAAGTTATTGTTTTAAAATTTGGGGTTTGAAAAATTGTACGTTAAGTAATCGTTTGCCCGTTGGGTCCTTTGTTTCTCTAGAAAACCCTCCGTGTCATCCACTCAATCAAGATAGCGACAGATTAAGGAGATTTGGTTATTAGTATGAGTGTTCTTATAAACGAGTTTAATTTAACTTGGCACTTGACGATTTTGTTTGTTTTCATCATGTCGAATAGGTTCTACCTGTGCGGTTAGAGCAAATGGCCACGGATCCCAGCTTTAAGGCCCGACCGGTGTTGGGTATTTTTTTTAACTTGGAAAATTTTCCTTCCTGGTTTAGCCTCCGTACTGCGGAAGGCAACAGTGTAAAATCGCAGTATCATATCGCGTGGTTCACTCCATCCAGTCCCGCCGAGGCCATCCTTCAAGACAATGACCGGGAGCCAAACCAGATCTCAGCCCAATCAAACCACTATCACCGCCACGAACACTCAGGGACGGTTATAAAAATGGAATAAGGGGGGGGGGGGGGGGTGCAGCAGCAGCCGGTTTTAGATGACAAATAGAGTGAATTAAAAGGCAAATTTAATAAAATATTATCCAAAATATACGAATATTTTGATATTACACACCAGTACCTAATCATGTTTTCAATGGAGAACGTTTTACTCAGTTGCTATGTAGTGTGTTTGCGTGGCATTAAAAAGAAATATGGCTGGCACATTCAAAGCTTTTTCTTTTCTTTTTTTTTGGCCGAGTGGGCGAGTACTAATTACATTTTCTGCCCTGGGTGAAGAGAGACTAGATCAGTCGCTGCGTCCACTTGAGCAAGAAGTAGAGCAGTCGTAAATCAGTTGTATTTATAGTAATCACCGGCTTGGCATTTTTGGCGGACGAAAAAAAATAATACTAATTTTGTTTATATGGCGAAATGGTATACTTTTTTCAAAGGTAAAAGAAAGGCGGGGTTTTGCATAGTGATCATGCCATGCATACAAAAAATACTCGAGGTTTTTTGGTCCTTCAAGATTGTAGGGCTTGGTTTGGGTTTAAATCGTTCGTCAGACGAGCGTATTTTTTATTTGCTCAAGGGCACCCACCAAGTATCCCACAAAGCTATTAGAAAAAATTAACTAAGCAGGTGTTTGGCAAGCGTTCATTTAACCACGAACACTCACGTTTAAGGGGCCAGCCTAGTCAAAGGTTTATCTGTGTTAGTGAGGCGGGTTGATAAATGTGACGCTCGCTCGGACTTTTGGTCGTTCATAGGCCAACTATGAGATCTGAGCCCCTATATAGCGGAGAAATGAAGTCCCTTGGGTACTTTCAAGAATCTCTACACGCATTTTACCCTTTTTTCGCTATTTTACAAATAAGTTTAAAAACGAAACACGGGAACAGAACCACTCGTCCAATCTCAGCGTATTCTTAAAACGTTTTTCGAAAACAGACAACACTCGGACATCTTAAGCATTTGTCAAATCACGTGGTTTTTTGATGCTCTACATGCCGTTTATGTTCCCGGGAAGGAGGAGGCCTTTAAAAAATGATGAATTAGAGCTTAAAGCTTATCAAGGTCATTAGAAACGAGGAAGAAGGGCGTGATAAAATTAGAATGAGATGGGTGGTGGAAACGGGAGTACCCGAAGAAAAAAATGCCGGCAGAAGGCAATGTGCGAAAATTTCAGTGTTTTGACTGCTTCGGAATTCGAACACATGTTTGCCTTTGCGGAAGGCGAATTCTCTGTTTGGCTCGTTGATAATTTTTCTATCATCAAACAGCCACCCATCATCACGTTTCACTGACTTGTTACTGCCAGTTTGAGTTTCATTGACTTTGCATTATTTTTGACCTATATAAACTATTTCAAATTCGTGCCAGTGCATCGCCCGTGGACTCGAACACAGAATCCCCCCACTCCACCACCGTAGTCCCTACCCGACGTCAGGAGTGAGCCTTCTCGTCTTCGGGGATGAATTTGTCGGTTGCTTCACCTTCATGCAACTCGATTCAGACGTGCTCTCAGTGGTCGTGCGTGCGTTGCTCGTGCTTATTTAAGTACGACACGACAGTCCGCGTGGTTCGGAACACCAAGTCTCGGAGGTCCCGTCGCCTTTCAGGCCGGTATTCCAAGACACAAAAATAAGTGTTTAGATGTTGAATATGCTTCACCTGTACCCTAACAGTATTCCTAGTGTAAGATAGGAAACGGCCAGTCCCTTGTTCTTAGGGAACGGATTTTGGTGTCCTATCTGCTGCCGATCTGTTGCCCAAATTCCGCTCATGTGCAGAACTCACTTATTCGTTGATTCCGTCCTGATGGTGGACCCGCGTCTGGCGCTATTAACTTTGTGATCACCGGGGGATGTATCAAGCGTGCTGGTGTGCCAAATGAAACTTCATGACAGCTATCCTGGTAAACATTTTGTACACTTTCATGGTCATAACGGCTTTGGGAATTACGTGGGCCGCCGCGCGGAGTGGCATGAATAAACACCGCCTTTCTGGACTTTCGGGTGTCGGGTCGGCCTGGGATGACGCGACTCTTCACATCCGCTCTCTTCAGTTCGAGAAGGGCGCCACAAGTATATAAGCAGCAACGCTGGCTTCCGCGGGAATTCCAAGCGAGTTCCGAGAATTCAGAGAATTCCGAGAGTGAAGGGAAATGCGACATCGGCGAAGAGGGTGAGAGACCCCCTCGAGAGTGGCGCGACGCGGAGTGACGGGATCGAGAGTGTGCGACTGAGTGGCGCGAGACTGTGTTGAGGACAGGCGTGGGGTAAGGGGCGAACCACTGTCGAGCCTAGCTCCAGTAAGAAGTGCGAACTGCGGAACTTGACAGAGAGTGAGTGACTAGCGAATAAACATTTTTAAGTGCCAGTGATTGGTGATCGGACATTTTCATGTATAATTTTTATTTTAATTGGGCTATCCCTTACGAACCCAGTCCTCCCCACATTAGTTCGTAACAATATACAATCATGTGCAACTTCATGGGTGTATCACAAGAACTCGTGGTAGATGTACGGACGTACGTTTTATTCAAACGTGTTTGTTTGTTCTCCACGAGTGTGTTGTTAAGGTTGGGAAACGCGTGTCAAAACTCGGATGGCTACGTCCTGAGGTGCGCTCGATGAAAGGGATAGCAATTTCCCTTTCGGCCGCTGCAGCGTGGCTCGCCGCCGGCCGGCATTGTTCGAGACGAGTAATTTATTCGACATTGTTGTCGGCAGCGGAGGAAGTCGGTCAGGGTGGGATGGCAGAGGCAGTAAGATTCACCGACCCCCGATCAGTCTCCGAGCACGACCGGAGTTCGGCTCTCGCTAGTCAAGCTTCAAGGTCGGAAGCTTGCAAGATTTAATACAATTTTGACCTACGCATTTAACCTTTCAGCGTTATACACACGACGAAATTATTTCGACATTGTTGGGGTATTAACTATGTAATCCCAGTATTATAACGTACTTTAGAAATTTCAATTACCCATCTTAATGACTATTAAAGTATTAATGTATTATAATGTATTATGAATAATATTAATTAATGTATTCCATAATACTTTTGCTATCACCATATATATTTGCCATAACGATACGCTTGGTACGTTATCCGATGTTCTCGTAAGCAAGTATATACAGGTTAATGCTGCCACACTGTCTGGTTATTTGGACGTCTTCGGCTCGTGGGTAGAGAAGAACAGCCACTTCACTGCATTTCCGGTGCTTTCTAAAATGTAACTCTCAACGCACCTTAAGAAGTATAACTTCAAAAGTCTATTTTTTTGCAAGAATTATAATATTTTAAAAACTAATTTACGAAATATTTGCATAACTGACTTAACCTACCTTTCACTTTAATAAATATTACCTAGAAATGTAAAACCCCATCCTCTCGGGGAAAAAACTTAAGAAAAGAAATTGTTGTTAGAAATTTTATTAAAACCCCAACCCTAACATACGTACTATTGTAATTAATAACAGCCAATAATACTACAGTGTGAGTTTTTAGTACTCACCAGATATGTATAACATATAAACCTCGGAAAGGAGTAATTTCATCTATTCTCGTGTTGTAAATACACTAATAATACGAAACTTGGACTCGAATTTTAACATAGAATTCTTCAAATGACGCCCAGCGTAATAAATATACCCTAATTGTGTTTTCGACTACATTTCTTGACGCGAATCACACGTAGTTTCCGGACCCGCCGCTAGAATTCGCTGTCGGAGCAGCTACGTCGACTATTGAATCATTTTATTAGAAGACCGAAATTTTAAACTACACAATGAAATTCCTCCGTGAAAAGAAAAACAGACTTGAAAAAATATCATACCCCGGCTGTGGACCGTATTTTGGACAAGGAATTGTAGTAAAATACTGCCCATCATGTTAAAATTCATTAAAAAGTAAATACTATAAAGTTTCCCTTTGTCTTTGTGAACTTCGGTCATCCGTCACAGATGGCAGCATCGCGTTTACACATTTCCGTTCCAAGAAACTTTCGTTCCATTCAAGAAATTACCTCTACCAAATACCGTATACCGAGAGCTGAGATGTCACACATTAGAAATATGCACGAGAGCGAATTATTTTAATTAGGTGGGCGTGTAACTCAATGTGAATGCATAGTAGATTTCCAGGCAGGGGCGTGTAACTTGTAGCGGTTTGCGGCAGAGATGTTCTTGCAGCTTCAGAGCACGGAGCACCGCGTCGACTGTGCAGTGTTGTTTTCTCTTTATTTCCTTCCGCCCTCGCGAAAATGATGCGTTTCTCCTTGGAGTTTCCCAGGCAGTGGGCTCACGGTTCGAGGACAGCCACGACCTGCTCTTCGGGACTGCGACTGAAGGCCCCCACGCACGATCAGTCGGAACGGCCTTCTGTGTGCAAATCAGTCGAAACTGATACGAACTGACGAACTGATGGCTTCCCATCAAATAGGACTGTGGGCTCGAGAAGCCTCAGTCCGAACTGCTGTGTGTGGGAGCAGCGTCCCGCCAGTCCAAACTGTCAGTCCATCACATGGGTGTCGTGGCAAACACATTTTTTTATTTACTCTTTTGTTGCTTTGCTAATCTTCCCATATAAAAGTTATTGCAACATCTAACGTTTCATATTCTACGATGGAAAATTACATCCAACGGCAACCCAAAAATACTGATTGTTTGTGGGCTGAGCAGTCCGAACTGAGAGCTGAACTCATAGTGTGTGGGGGGCCTTAAAGACGAATTTATCCACAAGGATAGTTATATCACGTTTTTCAATCGGACCTGTCTACCTGTACACCCAGCAATACGCCCGAATAGGGTTTACACAAGGATCGCACGATTTCGCGGCCAATGTCGGAAGGTTCCTCGTCTTGTGGGTTCCAGCCGCTTCGAGGGCGAAGGGGTTGCCGACGTTTCGTTCAACATTTCAGTCGACATCTTCAGGAAAGAGGTCTACAAACTGTAAAAGCAAATACACAAAAAATTGTTATAGTTTTTTTTTAATTTTTAACTTTTCAAACCATAATGAAAGAATTCAGAAACACACTGAATTAATATATGCGTAAAAATCTATTTAAATTATTACTTTAATTATTATTGTTATTTACCTAATTATTTTCAACAACGACGTCGTTGGAAATGTTGGCATAAAATTAGCAGGTGCGTCAACGCCAACAAGTGGCTATGAGTATAATGGAATGAAGTTTTTTCTTCTTCTAGTTGAAGCTGCTCCTCAGGAGTTTCTCGTATAGACCAACGACAGAAGTTCGCATTATGCATATTCCTGCGATGATATGGTTCTCAATGACCTTGATCGCCAACGCGTCAAGCCCTCACAACGAAGGTCGCTAGTTCTATCGAAACGCCCTGCATGACTTGTTTGATCACATGACATGAACCGAAATATTCAATCTTATTTTCAACATTTTTTAAGCCATAAAACTGTTTGTATTTTGTTTTGATAAATTGCCCTCGTTAAAGTAAATGCTTGATTTCAAAAGAGGCTGGATGATATAGATAGTTACCATTATGAAATCATTGGCGATTAGTATTAAACATAATTTTTTGAGGATTGAGAATGACTTCATTTGTAATAAACTCTCATTTGCACATAACTTATATTCTCAGAAATTTTCTCCATGGGCGTTCCCTGATTTAACGAAATTTTTTTTCAATATTTAACGAAAACATTGTATGGCTTGAAAACCGTTGTAACCAATATGGAGTCTTTATGATCATATCTTTCCCACATCAACCGCGTAACCTAACACCCTACATCTCGTTTGGCATTTTTCCAGTAACACTGACCTCTCTTAGGTATGTAATTTAAACTAGGCAACGGTGTAAGCAATTACGCTTCCCTTTAAGGCAGTCTGACCACGTCTACCTTGAGACTAGATATTTATGAACTGCTGTGTGTTGGTACTTCTGGTCTTTAATAAGCTAAGAAATTAACATGCATAAATCATCTATACCATTATAAAACTATAACTGTTTGTTTGAGTACCACACAAAAACTACTGGACCGATTTTGATGAAATTTGCTGTGTTTGAAAGATGATTATTATTTTACTTAAAAATGGGATATATTTTATCTCGCTACAATAACGGGAGCCGAAGATATTATAACAAAAAAAATTTCACAACTAAATGCAATATTGGTACATATAAGTTCAGTTCCCATTTCAAGTTCATTCATATTTCAGTGGCGCCAGTTTCAAGTGGTCCTTGCACTAGATGCCGTGCGGGGGTGCTGTATTATACCATAAAATATTAAAAGTTATCAAATAAACAAGACTACAAAATATTCCTAAAAAGTTCCTTGAGTTTCCTTTTGTTTGTTTTTCATACAAATCTACAGTTTTTCTTCAATCACGATGAAATTTGGCATATTTGACCTTCGAAACACGAGGAAGGTCACTGTCTAGGTGATATTTCGAGAGAGAGAAAAAACCGTAAGCAGAATTTAACTATTCGTGATGAAATCTCGCTATTTAATTGTTTATGCTTTCTTCATTTCCATGGCAACGACTTTTGCGACGACAGTGGCGCACCCATGAGGAGGGGCATGTGTAATGAACAGAAGTGCGAGTGTGTTCGGCCTGCAGACTGCCTTAGAGAAGAACGGATACTCCAGCTAGTTTAATATAAATCCAGATAAGAGCATTTCGTGGCCGGATCAATCGTCCTTGAATATAGCTGCATAATCGAATGCTGAAACGTTCGGCAAACCATCATTTCCATGGGAATGGTCTCAACGCAAAAGCCAAGGTTTAACCATATAATATAAAATTATCTGATGTATAATAAATAGTAGTTACTTTAATATAACAGGGAAAAAAATTGACAAACTTAATGGCTGTTTTCACGCACGAACCAACTCATAATGTCCTGATCTGAGTACAATTGGTATTTTAGCAGGTGATATGGTATTCATAATATACTTTAAGTTTTTCTTGACCTATAGAAAGCACAGATGAAAGCGATTACCGGTAAAATTACCGATAAACTGCACTGGCAGTTTTTATAAAGTAAGGGTTTACAATTGGATGAATAAAATACTGTAGATCAGTTGCTAAGGAAATATCCCATTTTCTCCGTACCACACTGTTACAAATTACAGTAACTATACAAACTTTTCAATGGCGAATGCACCTTAAGTAAACGAAGGATTCTTCGTAGTTCTAGATAACTGAATCTTCATAGAATTGAGACCGATTTCAGGGTTCATTTGTAAAAATTATAAATACGCAGGTGTAAACTTAACAAGTTTGAGACGTTTTGTCAAATTTTAAAACGATTTTTGTGTGTGCATTTTAAAGTCAGTAAGCTGTGTAACATAAACAAACGAATAATTACGTAAATTTACGAAGGTTCTTTGGATAATTAGTTAACAGAGTTCAGAGTAAATATCTTTTTGTACTATTCCAAGGATGGTCCTTGGAAAGTCAGGTGCCAATAATGTCATTTGTAAAACTGTAAGGCAGAGTATAGTAACATTTGCAATATTATACAAAGCTCTGCCATGCAGTTTTACAGATGTTACCGTTGGCAAGTTTCCAAGGATTTTCCTTGTAAAAAATACAGTGTTATTTAAGGTGAAAATTTTCAATCCTGCACGTTTGGTGAGGCATCTGGGAGGAAAATAGTGATGAGAATATGATAACTGTTCTACCTTGTAGATCCAGAGCAAAAACTACAAGGACAGCTTGAAAACTTTCACCTTCTACTAAAATAACCGTAGCCATAACTGTTAAAAGTATTTTCTTTGACAAAGTAACATTTCTGAAAAGGTGAAAGAAAAAACTTCGCCCCGTATTTTTTCGAAGTCTTGACAGCTTGCCTCACTGTAAAAAAATTTTTGTAAACACAACGAAAGATTTATGTAAAATTACAGCTATTTGTAAATTTGTACATTAACATGAATGAAACTTTATCGCAACGGGAAAAAAATGTTCTCATTAATACTGGGCTCGGATTCTTGCTTGTGCATTTATGCTTTGTGTTTTCCTAGTTCATACGTGTGTTGAAGTTGTTTGTAAACTGTTCCCTGAATATCTTTCCAGTACTATCTGCGCACATTAATAATCATGATAAGACCAAATTTATTCCAATTGTTGAATATTGGACTATATTTTGCATTGTTTAAAAATGTTAATGTGTTTGTGCGTGTAACCAAAATACCACTCGCTAATCACTAATTCTTCGGAACTGTAAGACCTACAGATTTGAAATTTGACTCGGGTATTTATTTTGCTACATAGGCATCCGCTAGGAACGTATTTTGAGAAAATTGTCTGACCAGCTGGGTTACGGGGGCGTTACGGATCCAAATTTCACGTTTTCAATAATGATGCTTAACCTTCAAGAACCGGGCTAAATAAGCAACCAATAACAATGAAAAACTCAACTCTTGTTGCCGACAAATAATTGATGGGCAGATCAACATTAATTCATACCTATCGAAATGCCATGGAGGAAAGGAACGAGTATTGTTCAGAAAACCCCTGCAGCTAAAATACAAAAAACTATCCGGGCATGGGAAACAACTGAATAACGGTAGCTTCGTCTACAACTGGAGCCTCATTACTCTTCCTAATGCCTGGGCAACGCCGGGTACTTCAGCTAGTGGTTTCATAAAACATCAAACATAATTTAAGCTTATGCGACAATTTTCGTAAGCACAACCAGAAATATTCAGTATTTCCAACAACAACCATTTTTCATACAAGCGAAAATAACCATTGAATGTGTTGCACACATTCACAATATCTTCCGATTTTTTTTTGATTTTTTTTTGGAAACTGGTTTCCAAACGACTATTTTGTAAAAGTTCAAGATATTTCTTTTTCCCTGTGTTGTAGTGTCCAGCAATGGCTACGGCGGGACTGCTTCATTAAGCAGTTATTCCGAGCCTGGGCCTAACTGTGCGCGCTGCCAGGGTGGACCGACACAATGAGCGACCTCGCCTTGACTCACTTGGCGAGGTCTGGCGTGACCTCACATTCCTGGCGGCGTTAATGTCACTCACCGCGCGCGGTTACCGCCTGACGCCTGGTCTTGCTCGTCGCGTGCTTTACGCCAGGTTCGTACTTCACACGGAGTTGGGAATCGTCAGGAGACGTCTTTCTACGACGTGCTTGAAGTCACTTTTTGATGTGCAACATCTCAGCTCTCGGTACACGGCATTTGGTACGGAAGTCGCATGGAAAGGAAATGTGTAACGATGGTACTGCCATAGTTGGAGAATAACGCAAACCAAAGTTCACAAAGACAAAGGGAAACTTTATAATAATAAATGTGTAATGAAATTTAACAATATTGGGCAGTATTTAAATAAAATTGTTTGTCGGAAATCAGGTTTTAAATCTGGTTTTAGAATTTTTTCTAGACTTTTAGCTTTATGTTTCATTATATAATTGAAATTTTCGCTCTCAAAATTGAAATATTGGATAGTTAAAATAGCTGCATTGGCAAAGAATTTTAGCGATGTGTGTGGAAACTACAAGTGATTCGCTTCAACAAATGTATTTAAAAACACAGTTTTCGTGTACTTATCACGCTCAGCATTACTTTAAAGAATTCTACGTTAAATTTCGTGTCCGAGATTTGTATCATAAGTATATTTGCAACATGAAAACACATAAGTTTACTCTTTACTGAGGTTAGATGTTACACATTTCTGGCGAGTACTGAAAGACTCTCTCGCAATATTTTTTTACGGCTCTATCGCGATGTTTTAACGCCCAAAACATGGCAAAACTGGTGCTTGACCACATCTAATGATTGCAAGTGATATGAATTAGAATCTCCGTCGTTAAACACAATCACTTCACAGTCATTTAAAACTATTTCCAAAATGCAAACACTGCACATTAGCCAATGTTTTTGGGCGTCAAACCATAATGGCTCAAACCATGAGCTGAATAAAAGTTGCCTTCACCCGGTTACCATGAAATCATGCAGACAAGGCCACTTCCTGTTTTTTTTTTTTTTTAATAAAAAACCTTGAAGTGCATCTGCCCATGTCAGGGCCGTCAAGAAGGTATAAACATTTTGCAAAGGAAGGGGGGGGGGGAGAATAACTCCCCTGTCCCACGCAACATGAGGGCCCAGTTGAGTAACGAGATGTTCATAAAAGTTTGGGGCCGCAACTGAACAGGCGGAATATGGCCACAAAAATAACTGTGCTGTTGAAAAAAATGCCAATATCCAAACTTTGGTTTAAAATATAAAGAATACATAGAAATTTCTTAGTCAATAAAGTTATTTTACAAACATTATTAGTTCAGTATTCAGGGAATGGTGTATTGAGTAGAGTTTTAGACTATTTTACTTTGTAAATTTTTTTTACTATTTTGAATTATCTTGGTAACAATGAAATAAGCATGGCTGACATGTAAACAAGTGCAGGCGTGGGCTCGTGTGTATTTTTGCAATTGCAACAGAAGTTACGATCTTCAACACTCATATTTTGCGGCTATGCAGATTTAAGTTTTAAAACAAAAGATAAAGCACTTAACACAATGTTTGGTTTTTCCGTATTGGAAAAATGATAATTTGTAAAGTTTATGGTAAATATTCCCAGCAACGAACGACCAAAAAAAATTAATTAATCAAGGTAGCCAACATTTGCTTTCGAAAAGTAAACGACTTTTAGGTGTTAGGTTCCCGATAAATGCCGCATAATTTACTAATTTCCAAAGAAAATAAGAGCTTTAGTTATAGCATTGAGTTGCGACTCTTTGAATTCCTTGCTTTTTCGGTTTACCCTGGACGCGGACGAGGATCACAATACTTTTTTTAGTATAAGGCCTAGGAAAACCTTACAATTTATCTGATCGTTCCTATTAGGCTTATATTTTTGCCTAAGTAAATGTTAACAGTATATTTTTATTTAGTTTTATTTGTTTGTTTTGAAAATTTGTACATTAAAAAAATAATGAAGGGGCCCAAGACACAATTATTTGCCACTGGGATATTAAGTTCTCTCAATGGCCCTGATGGGAGGTATTCCTAAAATTAGCTTGCTTACATGCGACCTGAACCGTTTATTTCCAGAGAATATTAAATTGTCTATTTTTTTTTTTTTACATTTATGCTATACATTTTTGTGATGAATTCGGAAAATATGTTGTAGCAACGTTTAACCTTTTGACTTATATTCGTGCAAATGCAACAAAAAACTATGCGAAAGAAAATTTTGACAAATTCTCAGTGTTTCGTCAATTCCATAAGCTTTATCATTAATGGAAAAAGCTGTGCACATGATTCCCTTAGAGACAACAGTCTGAATCCAATTTTTATATATTTTTTCAACGGTTGCTTATTTTTTTGGTACCAATTCGCAGTTTGTGTGAAAAACGAGTAATAATCAACTAAACTGACTTGTAAAAAATATAAATTTTTAAGTACTTGTAAAAATACTTAAAATGAAAATCTCCTTTTAAGAATTTGCTCTTTCAACACATAAATGAAAGAATAAATATGTGGTACCTATAGATCAGCAACTCCCATAGTGTCAAATACGACAGCGTTTAGCGCTTCTAGCAGGAGAGTGTCCAACTAACTCAAGTCAGCTTGCTTCAAGCAATTGTCAGTTGAAAATGAGAATATCTCCAACGATTATAAAGTAAAGTTGGCCATGATTTCACTGATACGCATCAAGTACAAACTCCTGAAACAAAATAAAATAGTTAATAATAAAACTTCATTATTATATCTTATAGCGTTCACCGCTGGAGCTTAACAACGTATCACAACGCCCAATTCAAGCATGGAACTAAATGTTTGATTTATACTGAGTCTTGTCTGCTGCGCACGAACAGGCTTACATTTACCATCAGAATTGTCTAAATGAAAAATGTAAACATAGATGCGTTCATCTGGATACAAATAATATTTCAGCGGTTAGTTGACGTTTATGAATATAAAGTGGTAATCAGATGCAGAACAAATTACGATTAACCAGTAACTAGAAGAATGACACCATTCGCATTGAAACCTGGACAAACAAAGAAACATAAGATTTTATAACCTCAAAAACGTGCAAGCTGCGTCCGCCATTTTGGCAGTAATGAGCCGTTGAATGATTGACACTTATATTTATACTACAGTGGGCATTAGATTTTTTTGCACACACCTTCGAGACTGAATTCCAGAATTCGTTTTTCTAAAACTTGACTCATATGGACGCATAACAAGGACACACGGCGTTTGGTAGGTGGGTAACTGTTTTTTCTTCCTTGATTTTTTTTTACTGGCTCAGGATCGTCAATGGCGTGTGAAGAGCAAGCGCGCTTCAGTCCAGTTGAGAACACAGATAGCATTTGTGTGTGCTTAAAGTCTGCCTTTGAACCCAATAAATAAATGAAATAAGAGCGTTACAAAAATTATTCCATTTGTAGAGGACTGTTCCCCCATAATGTAATGGGCCACACTGTCTCCCAGTTGCGTCACACGATCAGTCTACAACTGCCTCGACACCGGCCGTAACTCAATTTAAGGAGTGGGTTTGTTAAATATGTGTCTTGTAAATAATCGAAGTCAAAATGACCCCCTTTTCAAACCAAGATTAATTTTAATTTTTCATTATAATGAAATAAATTGTTGATTTCTTTCTCATTGGTTATTAACTTCTTTGTTTAACATTATACCCTCTTATATGATGGCCCTTTATGTTATTATTACTAACGCGTTTATTTCAAGATATTAAATAAACTTCTAACTGTAGCCTTCATACAGCTACGCGTGGTTTTTCTGAACAGTTGATAGAGACAAGATATTATGGTTTCATTTCTAGTCCAATTTCGTTTTGAAAAAAAAATCGGTTTTATTATTGTTACAAATACTGTTTGGTAATATTTACTCCGCTAGAATATTGTATTTGTGTGTTGCATTTTTACGATAAAATAGTTTGTTCTAAAACAGATACCTATATTCAGAACAGTAAAACTAAATTGGCTAGCATTTGTGTTTTCAAAGTGATTCAATAAAAATAAAAATCGAATGCATTTTGGTACAATTTTTTGTATGGAAATAATGTTATTCCTTGAATTTCAAATATAAAAATATTACCTTAAATGCTGTTAAGTTGCGTGATGTAACTTCGAATACGGTGCTTTTATGTATGTTAACTCGCAATTCGGTGTTATGCTGTGTACTGCGGTGTGGTCTCGGTTTCGTCGCAATGCACAGTGTAATCTGGTCCCCACCGCCTACTGAACCCAGCAGAAGACAGCCACTCCGCGGGCGAACACCTCCGTGGTTGACATTGGAGCGGTGTCTCGGCCTCCTCCCCGGGGAATCAGATGGGCCCGAGGCGAGGACGTCATCGGGGTCAGCGGCCAGGGTCGCGCGCGGGCTGGTCCTACACCGGAGACCTAACATGTGCATCAAGTTCTGCCATTCCCGATTACACCCCAACAATTCACCTTCGGCACAACTTCGGGATTTGTTTCATTTTTGCGCAGGGAAAAATTAATTCAAATATTAAAAGTGGTCGGTTAGGTTAGCTACATTAAAACACTTTAAAACACTATGGACGGTTAGATAGGTTACTATAGCTGCATTAAAATAAAGACACTTATATAAATATATTTAAATAAACCCGAGGTTGGCCGAAGGTGAATTGTTCGGGTGTAATCGGGGCAGGGACAGAACTTGATGGACATCTTAGGCCTCCCGTCCTACACCGGGCCAGAGCGGAGGCGCGTGGGAGCGCTGCAATCGAAAGAGATTGGTCAGTAAGGTGAAACCAAATCACTAGTAGTTCGTCCCGAACTAACAACTTGCGAAGTTACGTTATTATATGTATACATATACTTCTATAAGCGCGTTATGAAAATAAAATGATGAGAGTGAATTTTTACGATGCGCGTGCACCATGCAACGAAATTTTCACAGGAAGATGGTGGACCCACGTGTATGAGCATAAACCCATATAATGTAACTTACATAAAAACTAGGGGACATACCAAACGTATTGGTGTGCCAAATTAAACTTTATGATAATGAAACTACCCTGGATATTTGGTAAACTAACATAGTCATATTAAAGAGTAATCCCAAGTTTGAAAAACGTAATTAAATTAATGTTATACTCCCGTATGTATAATTTATTTCCGTAAAAATAATTATATTATTAATAATGAAATAATAAAAATTTATAAATTAGAATAATATCACCGGCACACAAAATAAATTAAGTAGAATGTGCATCTGACCGGACCTACCTACCTTTGTCGTACCTGCCCTCGGTCTCCGTCAAGATCTACACAAATGTCACTCAAAATAAACATTAGGGGGGGGGGGGGTGGTAGCAGTAGAGCTGGTACAGGGATGGTCTAACCTCCTTAGGACAGGGGGTGTAGGGTGTTGACTGAAAGAAAATAAAGTATTATTTATCCCACATCGTTTCAGGTTTTATTTATGGTAAACTGTGACCAACACAAAAGTAAATAAATAACTAATTAAATAATTAAATAAAGTCAATCATGTCAAAATATCTCTGGTAACAAGCAATAAAAATATAAATAAATACACAATAATTTATCCTCTTCTTAGAACGAGTATTACTTCCTTTTAAAATAACATGATTATTCTTAACGCACACCTCGACCCATCCTTAAGCTAAATTAACGAAAGAAAGTTTACATTACTGGATACCACAAACTGCCTGCACTCCTGGAAAGAATCAAAACGTTAAGTCATCCTAACCCAATTTTAAAATACGCCCACAGATGTTACAAGAGGTGAAGGAAAATTACGAGTTCGCCATTACTTACAACACCGTCGAACGGCAGCACGCAGCTACCCGCCAGGCCGGGGCTCCGACAGACCTCCAGCACCTCACCGAGGTGCACCTCACCGAGGTGTTGGTCCGCTTAATCCGAATTCGAGGTCAGTTTGACCCCTACACCCTCGAAATTTTGAGAAAACTTCGAAAAAAAAACGTAAAAATGATGAAAATCGGCAGTTTTAATGATAAAAAAATGTTTTGGAACTAAACTAAGCGTGATTTTCATGTATTTCGATCCGCTGAATATGAATCGAAACTTTATTGAGACCACGAGCCGTTTTAAATGTAAAAAAATCACACAAACCCTCCAAAATTCCGAAAAAAACCATTTCTTTCTATCTTTCTTTTTATCTTTTTATGTCTTGTGTTTTTCATAGATTTCAAGTTATTTGATATATCTACGTTATAGAGTATTTATTTTAGGCATTAAATCATGTTCAATCAATTTTTTTTTCTGTTATGAATGGTAATTTTTACAATTTTTTCGAATTTTTCCAGCTTTAGAGGGTGAATAGACTAAAATAATTAAGATGCGAACTGAAGACATCAAAATATATAAAATTTTATCTGAATTGGACCAGAAGAAGTTTTTTTATCATGAAAACTATATATTTTCGAGAGTTTTGTGTGATTTTTTCACATTTAAAATGGCTCGTGGTCTCAATAAAGTTTCGATTCATATTCAGCGGATCGAAATACATGAAAATCACGCTTAGTTTCGTTCCAAAACATTTTTTTATCATTAAAACCGCCCATTTTCATCATTTTTACGGTTTTTTGAAGTTTTCTCGAAATTTCGAGGGTGTAGGGGTCAAACTGACCTCGAATTCGGATTCAGCGGACCAAAATACGTACCCGTAGGTAGGTCCGGTCAGATGCACATTCTACTTAATTTTTTTTGTGTGCCGGTGTATTCTGCATATTTAATGATATTCATTACAAATTAAAAAAAGATTATCGATTATTTTACTATATTAGATATTTAATTAATTTTATACACAATTTAATACTAATATTGAATACAAAATATTCAATTATGAAATTGTGTTAAAATAAAATTACCACTTCTTAGCCGATACATAAAAAATAATCATGGACAATCTCGGTCGAGTTCGTTAATGGAAAATATCCGAACCAAGGAGGTAGAAATGGAGACTGTTTTTTGAGAAACAGAAAAATCGCTGTAACTCCCATAATATTATAAGTATCACTTCCGTTTGAACTTATTACAACTCGTAGGGGTAATACCAAAAACTTTTGTATTAACACATTTTTGATACGACCAAACCATAACTGCACAGGATGGAAAAAAAAAGAAACAATGGAAAGGATGGAAAAATTTCCTAACTCCCTTAGTAGGCACACAATCAATTCCGTTCAAGTTATTTGGTCTTTCTTTTATAAACTTAATATTGATTAATTTAAAATGTAGTTTAAGTAGGCCATTTTAGTTTGTTCGTGCATATATTACCTAGATGAAATCACGTTTATATCTTCTTTTTCATTTAATTTGATTATATGCACAGAATGAATAAAATTAAACCTGCATAGGCGTGCGCACGGTAGGTGCCACAGGTGCCTTGGCACCACCATTAGGGTTAACGTTATTTTATTTTTTACAAGCAAAAATAATACATACTTACAAAAATCCGTATTATTTCCAAAAAAATATGTTTTCCAATCGTGTCGAGTTACAGATATGTGCTCATAACACTATCAGTATATCAATTATCAATCGAACCAACTATACACACGGAAACAAGCCAGGTGCAATTACTTGTGTTGTACACGCGGGCCGCGGCTACGAAACTTCTGAAATGTAAATACTTCTCATAGTTCTCCTCGAATTACATAGAATGCGCGCTCGGTGTCCACTGTTCACTCCACTCGGCAGGCGCACGGAATAATAGCCGCCGTCCGCCAGGTAGCACTACTGTGTAGTGTTTACTCTTACTGTATACTCATCAGTTTACTGTTCTAATGAGTACACGAGTACAGCCTGTGTTTGTTAAGCCTAGTCCACATACCTCGTCCTCGGACCGTAGTCCGCGGACAGCTAACTGCTGATTGGTGCACGTGACCTTCTGACGTCACGTTCCCGTGTCCCAATGTCCCAATGTCCCATGTCCCAAGATCATTCGCAATTTTTAACTTTTAGTCCGCGGACGAGTCAGAGATTTGTTTGACTCGCGGAAGTTGAAAGAGTTGGGAGCAATTTGACCTGAAATAAAAAAAGAGTTGGTAGCAAAGAGAACGACTTGAGGTTAATGTTTGTTAACATTTTCTTTGTTTTACACTCTGGTTTTACATGCAGACGTCTTGAAAACTATATGAAGATTCGTCTGAAGTTAAAACTGCTTAGGCAATAATTCACCTAATATTGTGCCACGTATGATAAAAGCTCAATTCTATTATGTTGTAATATTTATTTATCTAACATATTGTCAAAATTAATGTACAAAATATAACTTGCAAACTTAAATTTCAAAACAATTGAAACAAAATAAACTATGCATATGTAAATCTAACAGACGACTTTAAATGAAAACAATTCAATGTAGACAAAAGCAAATGCCTCGCACATTTACTGCACTCTGGTGTTACGACTGCTAAGCTTCACTTCGGACCTGCTTCGGACCAGCAGCATGTAGACAGCACAAATGTGTGCATTCGTCCGCGGACGTTGGGCGTCCGCGGACCACTGTCCGAGGACGAGGTATGTGGACTAGCCTTTACGTGGATCACTCATTAATTAATTATCATTTTATTTTCACTAGTTGACAGTTGTTATGGTACGTTAATTGATGTATATATCTGTCTGTATGATGTATAAATGGGTGATTAAAATTAAAAAGCCGGGTCCCGAAAAGGATTACTCGATGACTTATATGCAGTCACCGACAAAACATTTTTGTTGTATTCCAAAAGTTAAAACTTTTGCCCACTCTTATTTGTGTATTTTTATTATTTTAATATTTTACATATTTGAGGTATGTTACAAAAACTCCCTTGATTTGTTGATTTTAAAACTTAACATTTGAGAATGTTTTTTTCTAGCATTTATTTGGCATCTTCAGAAAACATGTAAGTACGGTTTTTCAAAGCCACCAGCATGTATTCCGTGCAAACAATTTGTGCAATTTACTTTATGGCTCAACAAAGCTTAAAACTGTAAATAGTTTAGTAGTTTTCCTGGCGATTAAAACTTTCAAAACCATAAATTGTCATAAAAAATCTTAAAATTTTTACATCTATATATTTAATATTTTGGTTCGGAAACACCTTAAATAGCACCATTTTGCGCTTTCAAATCCAATTTTTTTCCGGGGGAGAACCCCCGGACCCCCCGCTTTAGGCTCGGGTCCATGAATGATAGGGCTGTTGTGTAATCTGGCACCACCACTACTGAAGTCCTGCGCACGCCTATGAACCTCCCCTCTTTTTCACTTCATACCAGACACCCAAAATATTTTAATATTTTTGAAACAGTTTCATCTTAATTTGATGCAGGTATCAATCTTCTTATCGTACTTGTAATTAGATTAATATTTATGCTTACTATAAATAAATCAAATTTCCAAAAAAAAAATTACCATCCCACTTGATTAAATTTATATGACTTTTTTCAAACCCGGGCCACATTTTACACCATACCCCGGTCTCTTGGATCGGAAACACTCCAAATCGAAAGAGAATTTATTAATGATTTTTTTTAATTTTTAGGGGAGGGGGCTGGTTGACCCCCGGTGGACAAGGGGGGGGGGGGCAGTTGACAACAGGGAAAATTTCTCACAATCCCTCTATAGCTCGAACGTAGTAGTTTTTGGCCCCTATGACCCTCCCCCTCTCTGTTCAGGTTATGGTCATAAAAATATGGTATTGCCATATACTTGCAATTATAATTTCAAGATTTGATTCCATACAGTAGTTAGTTATAAGAGAAGCATCTCTTTCTTAATTATAGATCCAATAAAATGTTAAAAATATTTGACTCCGTGTTTTTTAACACAATTTTCCTCCTAATCATTAATTTATGTCGATCCAGTAGATTTTGCGTGATGCTCAAACAGACAAGCTGACAGCTACGGTTTTATAATAGTATAAATTGGTGTAACATTCAATTTTTTTTTCAAACCATGAAAATATAATCGACTATTTATTAATTGGACATTATTTTGTTTTATTATGCTTATAATTGTGCTCAGTTAATACCGGAAAGCTATCCAGGGAACGGTTTACAAATAACTTTAACTAACGGAGGTACTGGGACAACACAAAGCATAAATGCCTGGCAAAGAGTCCTAACCCAGTATTTCTGGAAAACTTTTTTGTAGTGATGCAATTGTTTTAATGTAAATTAAAAATTTACAAATATATGTGTATTTATGTTCCATTTATTTGTTGATGATGTCGGGGTGGTCATCAAAGAGACTGGATTTTACCTCAGCCATCGCCATGGAGATATGATGACCATGAGATGAATGTGGCGAACTAGGCATAATGAATCTGCGGTGGTTCAGCAATGCATTCTGCACCGTGGAGGTGAATAGACAACACAAAACCAAATCCTGGACCCGGGAAGGATTATTTCTTCAAGTGAAATGTCCCCGTACCGGACAGGAATAAAAACTATCGAACTTAGGCTCACATGCCTAAGCTTTTACCTTTGAGCCAACATCTGGGAATATTTTAAAGGGACCCGCCTAATCAGGGGTTTATCTGAGTTGGTGAGGCAGGGTGCTAAGTGCGAGGCTCGCGGGTGTTTTTAGCGCGGTATTTCCCCTAAGATCAAGGCTCTGAACTGGCACGCAGTCGTCTCTTCGTGCATAGGACAATTACGAAATTTGAGCGGTGTCCGTAACATTATATGGAGGAGAAACGAAGATAAAGGTGTATTGTAAGTCTCTTAAGTGATTTCAAGAATCTGTACCAGTTGTTTAATGCCTAAAATATACTCTGTAAACCACGTATTTTAGCCATTTTAACTCTTCAGAAAATACAGTTTAAAATATTAACCCGGAAACAAAACTACTTATCGGTCTTCAACTAATTCTTAAATGCTTTTCGTAAAAATGATTAGTTTTCAAATCGCGTTTTTTTTTCTGAAGCTCTGCTCACGGTATGTGTGCCCTAATGGCATATGTTAAACATCTGGGAACGATTATTTTTTAGTCAATTGGTAAATTTTATGTTAATTAATAACTCTTATATATATATTTAATTATTGTTTACTTTAACATAGAATTCACAATGGAATTTAGCATCTTTACATATACACGTACAAATATTATCATGTCTAAAAAACACCCAATTATAATAATTAACCATAACAATGCGTTTAAAATTCTAGTGAATTAGAAATCCATCGTGATTTTATAAGATTTTTTTTGCTTCGTGACCATCGATTTTACACGCCAACCCTTAATTGGACGTTGCAAACGATACCTTTTAGAAGTTAGATGAAAAAAAAATGAAAGATTCGGAACGTTGTAAATATTAAAAATGAAAGTAATTTACGTTTAATCGAACAGAATAAAAACATGCCAGCAAATGTTGTGGTAGGAAAAGTTCTTTAACACGTCTACCTTAAAATACATATTAATATTTTTGTTTGTAAACGTATTAAGAAAAAAATTGGTGAAGAGATTTCAGATGTTAACTTATTTTAAAAGTTTTGGTATTACAAACCACATGTTATGTGGTTTGGTTTTGCTTCAGTAACTAAGGACTATGCTGATTCCCTACCAACTAATGTGGTTGCTATGGTAGTATAATCCCTACGTAGTTTTCCGTCGAAGCGGTGCAACGGATACAAATCACAAATCTTGCTGAGTTGGTATGCCGCTGTTTCAAAACCGTTCTTAAAAAATACTAATACTTTATAAAGGATTTTATACATTTTTTGTTTGCTGTTGGTAACGGAAACCTTGAGGGGGTCTCTCGCGCCCGCCAGCAGAAACAGAGATGGCGGATATGCAAACGGTGTCGCGGGTTGCGAAAGTCTGGTGGGAAACTTGGCGAGGACACGGTAGTGTTTCAGGAGCTCCAAGAGTCTGGGAGGGGGGAAGAGGGAAGTAGAGTTCAATGCCCTACTCCTTCGCTTCAAGGCAGAGGCGGCGAGAGACGCAGAGCGAATGATGTTGCAGCGGCTAGAAATACTCCGAGGAGAGAAATTTAAGTTCTTCAACCTTCGCTTGGATACACAAAATTCAATTTTTTTGTAAGATAAACAGCTACACAATTAATTAAATGAAAATGTTGTCTCAAATACGTATGAAGGACAGTTTAGCAAGCGTGGAAATTAAATATTTCGCCGTAGACCAATCAAGAAGACGATGAATGTCCCCAGATGATTGATTTACAAGTATTTTCGGAGTTTCAGCTCGTTCCGCTGCGAGCTGGAATTCACAAACCTGCAGTGGTTTCCTGAATCTTCGATTGTCCAGCCCGAGATCTCTGCGCCAGTAACAAACGTGCTACTAAAGGAAGTGGCGTTTCGTAAAAGTAACCGTCAGGAACACTCGCCGATTTCAGCAGCAATGGGCAGATGTCATCGACCTGAGCCGTATCAGAAGACTATGGAGTCCAACCTGAAAGTAACTGACTATTTGCAGTCTGTAGTACTGTTGTTTAAATATGTAATGCGAAAATGACAGGTGACTTTAATACACGGTCAATTATTGTTGAACTTCTTATTTTGAAATGTTCTCAATATTGTAATGGTTATTTTCAGCATTTTATTAGTTAATAAGGCTCAAATATTGACTAGTTAATTTTAAACTATCACTTCAGTGGAGCTTAGACATACTGTCAATACCGTCTTTGCTATAAGGGCACACGGGGCCCGTTCCCAGGGCCCCCCATCCTCAGGGGGCCACATTTATTCTCAAAACATTTTTGTCGAGCACAGTACCTAACAGCGCCACCGTAAAAATTATTGTCTGTCGGGTTGCACTAATTAATAATATTTCAGAACGCATCCTAATTTACTAAGTACACCATCTAGCGATCAAACATGTAAACCACTCCAATTCCAAAGTCAAGCTGCAACGAGGCCTAAAATAGATTGCTGACATTGTCTATGGTTGGAGGAATCCCCGGATGATGTATTAAACTTTCAGTCGGACAGAAGTGGCGTGATTTAGTTTCGTTTAACTTATTGTGTATGTGTATTAGAAGATTTTATTTGTTCGTTCAAACATTATTTAATTATGTCGAAAAGAACATATTTAAGTGGTTCACAATAAAAGAAAATAATGTTATAGCTCAAAAAGAAATAACGGAAAAACTTCCTAAGCTTACTTCTTTTTTTACGGTTTAAGAAACAAATAAGCTGAGGAACTCTTCATCCTCATCACCTCATGATAAAAATACCTCTGAATATCAACAGGAAAATGAGTTTACGTGTGACGAAAACGACAAACACACATCAGATGCTAAACCCTCGACTTCAAGCTACTGTGAGTTAATAACTGCAAGCTTGGAGAATGTATCTGTATCTTCTGACCCTGGTAGGTATTGTGACGACATATTAACGGAAGACGTCCGTGATATTTAAATTTAAAAATGGCCAGAGTTTTTCCAAAATAAAAATTGTGACTTCTCCGAAACTTCTACAAGTTTTCCAGATTCAAGTGGTAAAACAAAAACTAGATTCTTGACTAAAAATATTTTACCCGTAAATTGACGAATGGTGGGTCTTTAGAAAGAAAATGGCTCCTTTATTCACGAGCAAAGAAATCTGTGTACGGTTATTACTGCCTATTCCGAAATAGTCACTCTACGTAAACGTATTTAATACATGCATTATAAAATGAATCTAGAAAAAGTTCTAAAAAAAATTGAAGATCAATTTTATTAAAAATGGCACCAGTTTAATCAACATTCTGAAACACTATTCTTACTCTCATATTAGGAATATCGTGCTCGCAACGCTATGTTCGCGCCATTTTCGTAGTACTGACGTCACAGATCTGTGGAACGTGTCTGGTTAAGACGCGTCACGTCAATCACGCTGCGCCCACTGCAGCATCGTGGTCCCAGCATCATCGCCACGTGTTCTCCGAGGGCACGCTAATAATATAATCTGTAGCGGTTTTCCTGTTTGTTTCACATTACCCTCCTCCCTTCCTGCCGGATACTTGCTGAAGGACGTCCGCAGCTGCAAACAATAACCTTCAAACCTGTCTTCCAGTAACTTTTTATTTTATTTTTTCGACCGAGTCACCTGCCGATGACGTCACGATGATCTGGACCGGCATGCGGCAGGAATGTTGAGGTCAGCGAAGAGCAGGTGTGACTGCTTCCGACGAGGGACTGGTTGGTTGAATAAAACACGCTATATTTTTGCACGTAGGCCTTAGAAGCGCGAAACTCTAGGAACTTCAGAAAGCAACTTACTAATAAACCGTCGAGAAAGAAAAATAGGTGCACGTCACAATTGAAATCTTACACTTCAAAGATTCATTTGAATCATTTTCATGGGCATAACGCTATTTCTGGTTTTCTCTGTGTATGATCGAGAAATCAAAAAAAAATTAACAGTAAACATAAATACTCACGCCAAAATAAACCGATTCAAATGCTAAACACATAGATAGCATGGAGAATTAGGTACGTGGAAGTAATTAGTCAGAAAACATAGAATAGCATACACGAACAGTGGGCTGACAATGACGAGATAACTGTAACATGAACAGAAAATTCACTCGACCAATAACTTCTGACAACACAAAGGAAAAAAGATTAAACCAATCATATACAAAACAGAATATCGGGAAAACAACGGCTATACGACGATGCAAGGCGACCCTGGGACGAAACTATACAGAAGTTCTGGACGACACAATGACACCGGTACAGACAGTAAACTTTCATAGAGAAACAGCAATGGTGAAGATCCACTAAGATCAATTTAAGATAAATTTACAACACAGTAACTTGTAAATACCATTATGTCTACGAAATGTGCGTCTGGGAGACAGCCTGTGTTCACGAGGAGCGGCGGTCGGCAGTATGAGTGTGTCGGCGGCGTAACGAAAACTGCAGCACTGTAAAGTGCTGCAGATAACACACAACCATATGTTGTATGTTATCTGTTGCGTGTCATTGTTACGCATAACCCTGTGACATGTCATGGTGCTACGATGTTGGGATTCCCACCATGTTGTTCATCCGTTACAGCGTATCCGTATCAAAAAAACAAACGTTACGTCCCGTAGATAAACCAGAAGGGCAGCTTATGAGTAGCCATGAGCGCATATTAACTATGCAGCGGCCGCCTTAGTTTTTATGCACCTAACGCTTAAAAAAAGAAATTAAGAAAAAGTCACCTCGTTGGTGGATGTAAAACGTATTTACAAGTACGATGGTCCAAGTATATTTTTGTTGTTGGCTGATTTGATGTTTGATGTTTCAGGCAATGAGTGGACTGCACAATAACTTTACGAGAATGCATCCGACGGAATTTGAATTTTTTTCTGTGTTCGATTGGGCCGTAAAATGAAGAACGATACGTACGCCACCTGTCCACACTGGTTCTTTCGTCGAGACGTGACTTCCCTTGATGTAACGGCGAAGAACTGACAAATGACGGGTTGAGCCCAATGCGTATCTTCGTGTCAAGTTTTGATACGCAACGCTGCAACGAGTCCCGTACACACATGCGAATTTTGGTTACGCTACGGGTCTACGTCACGGACGTTTGTTTTCTTCCTTTAACCAGTCATTTTTGTACCCCCCAAAAAATATTCTTTTGTTCACGCGAAACATCTAGTATGTCTGTATTTAAAAAAAAAATACTGTGGCGCCGGCACTACTTATATTCTTATCTTCCCAGTGCAGTTCAACAGGACTAATTCTCCCCGCCTGGCCGCGGTGTGGTTTACGTCCCCGAGCGTCCACGGGCCGGAGCGAGCCGAGAGATCGTCTTGTCGGCTGCTCTCGGTCGTGCGGATGCTGGGTATCGCTGGACCGACATCCGGGAGGAAGGCGTTGTGACTCAACGCAGCCCAGTTGCCTCATCGCTCCCCCCCCCCCCCCCTCAGTAATAATCCATCTCTTTACCCAACCACCTGCGAGGACGCCGGTCACGTTGATGGGATTGCGTCACCGCGCCGTTTCGACGGAACTCGATCGCGTGCGAAGGACAAGGAATTGATTCATTGAGCCCGAGTCAGACACCTCCCATCCCCCCGCCTAAAACCACTCTAATAAAACACGCTACAATTCACATTTGTACATCTTCAGATGATTTTTTTCTGTTGTAAAAGAAAAAAAATAAATTTGTACAAATCTACAGTTTTGTGCCGATCACGATGCGATTTCGCACACTTCACCTTCGAATCACGAGTACCTAAATAAAATCGAAGCAAAAATTCGTTGCTAGGATTCGCCCTCTTCCCCCCTCCTCTGTGATGATAGTTTATCGAAGGTCCTATTGACATTTGAAAATATTCTAACATTGTCTAAATGTATAAAAATTCTTGCAAAATGGGGTGAAAGTAATGAACTTCAGGTACCTATATTTGGGGAATCCTTCTTTTCACAGACGAGATAGCCAAACGCCCGATCGTGCATCTTCTGGGTTTTTGCTTGTTCATTGTTAATAAATATGGTGGTGTTGATAAAAGTATACTAATGGTCAATTAGGTTAGGTTAGCTACATTATAAATACTTTAAAACATTGTGGACGGTTGATTTGGTTAGGATAGCTACATAAAAGAAACGGAAAAAAAGCATGAACTTCGGGGAACTTCGGGTTTTGGCTCTCTCGTCTGTGAAAATAAGGCTTCCCGTATATTTGAGGCTGATCGGGGGCCAATGAATATTAAGCTTAGAGGTGGCAGCAGTGGAGGAATAACGCGTCAAAACGGGCGATATCTGGAAGTGGGTCAGTTGACTTTCGACAGGCGGAACAGGGGGTTTCCTTGTCCGCCACGGTGACTACTTGGTCTGGGAGTGACTCGGGGCTTTGAGCACTGTAGTGGCGTCTTTAGCAGTATGGTTTGTCGTGGTACACATGTGCATACCATTAGTAACCTTTGTGCACCATGAACCACAATGGAGCTGTCATCGCACGCGATCCTACTATTATTTGATTTAAGAATGCGTTAACCGGGAAAATGACATGCTTATCATATTTTTTATCCAATTTTGTTTTACGTAATACTGCCATAAATCAAAATTTATTCAATCAAAATGTTTTAAATAGTATTGTTAATTTTCTTTTAATACATTAATATGTTTATAGTTGTAGTTTGATTTTTTTAAATTTTTCATTTGTGCTTATTTGTTATCAGTTCACTCACCCTTGAACTATTATTTAGGAATTAATATAAATTGAACAGCATATTGAGCTTGATCGGTCATAACCATTATTTTGGTACTATACTGTACCATGATTATAAGTTACCGAAGATCTTCATTACTGGACTTCAGTAGTATCCTAGTACTACCGCTGAAAGTTTAGTAAAAATATTTTTGCGTTTACGATGTTTGCAGAGGACACACTTTGTTGTTCTGCCAGTGTATAGTTATTTACCTGTATATATCTAAAAATTGGTGGTCTGTATGTAATCTAGACTCTATAAAGCACTATTGAAAAAAGCTGAAAAATAAGAGATTACTAATATTGAAAAGATTCCATTATTTAGCTAATGCTCGGCATACATTGCAATGCCTCATTCAGTTTTGTTTTGTAATATGTTTGAAGTAGTTATACATATACAAATCATCTATCCATCTCTCTAAATATATATTTATCTTTACTACATCTATATACATCTATGTATCTCTCTATCTCTATTTATCTCTTTATATCTACATATATACTTCCCACTATCGCTATATCTACTATATATAAGTCTCTATACAGGAGGTATCAAAATTCATGTTACAGCGCTTGAGGGTAGAAAGCTCTTATTATTTGCAACCATTTTTTCCAATAAACATGTTGCCAGAAACGCGTAGTTAAGCCCCTGTAGCCCCAGAAAGAGTCAGTGTAGGCAACCCGTTGTGGAGTGTTATGTTGTGGATGTGCGGACGTTCGAGTAGAGAAATAACCTTTTTAATCGTGGCACAAATTTTAATTTCACTCTGAAATCAATCAGAGCTTCGGCTTTGTATCACAAAAGTGAAATTGTTGCATACGTTTTAACAACGTGACAGCCTAAAGCAACGGCTCAAAAACACGTTCACCTTGAGTGACACAGAGGTGGCAACGGCGAATCATGTTTTCACGGATACACTGGAGCATGTGTGGAGTCGACCTTGTGATTTCAAACGCTTCAATGATTCGCTGTGTAAGCTCTTCTACCGTTTCTACTGGCGTAGCGTAGATAAGCCCTTTTACGTAACCCCACAGAAAGAATTCTAACGGGGTTAGGTCCGGTGACCTTGGCGGCCATGCGACAGGGCCCGCTCGTCCAATCCATTGGTTTGGAAATGTTTGGTTTAAACACTCTCGCACTTGCAGGGAAAAATGAGATGGTGCCCCGTCATGTTGGTACCACATCACACGTCGGACATGCAATGGAACCTCTTCAATAAGACCTGGTAGTTCGTTCTGAAGGAAGTGGAGGTATCTGGCGCCGGTAAGTCGTGGCGGAAGAAAAAAAGGCCCGATGAGTACGCCGTCAACAATACTGGCCCACACATTAACTGAGAAACGTTCCTGGCGAGCTGTAACACACGTTGCATGCGGATTGACATCATTCCAAACATTACTGTTGTTCGAATTGAGAATAGCGTCTTGTGTGAACTTGGCTTCATCGCTGAATAAAACCGCTAACTCGGGGTTCCTCAATACTCTTCGAATGTACCAACGAGAAAAGGTCATGCGAAGAGGATAGTCCGCTGGACCCATGTGTTGCACTATTTGAAGGTGGTACGGGTACAAAAGTTGCTCATGAAGAACTCGCCAAACAGCCATTTTGTCAGCGTCCATATAGAAACCTTCTGCCCTTGTGCTTGTATCTGGACTCTCCTCAAATCTCTGAAGTACATGTTCTTCAAAACTGGGAGTACGAACCCTGCGTGGAGCACCAGCATTTGGTCTTGTGACGGCACATGTACCAGTATCACGCATTCGCTGAGTAAGTCTTGCAAACATGGTGTGAGCTGGAATCCTACGACCCGGATATCGTTCTTCATACAGACGACGGGCGGCTCGTCCATGTTGTCTAGCTTCCCCGTAAACAAGCAGCATGTCCGTGTACTCCCTAAACGTGTACTCCATTGAGCTCCACTAAAACGTCGCCCTTTTCAGAACCACAGCGAAAGAAATGACACCACGAGTTTTCTTGTACGACAGAACAGTCAACGACGGACCACCAGTGATATCAAAACACACTGCGACACTGCGATGTCACGCTGTGCAGTGCTATGGCACGGCACGAACGGAAGAAAAGAGGTGAGGGCGCCACCAACGGAAGTAAAAAGGGGCGGGGGTCAGCATTCGACATCGTACAGTCCTCTCGAGCGCTGCCCGGCGCACACTGGTCCCAAATCCTAAAAAGCTGGCCAAAAGTCAATGCCTTTATCAATTTCGATGAAAATTCGTATCTGGGGGTTTTAAAGGTCACTGATTATAAATCAAAAGTATAATTAAGAAAAAATCAAAATGGCGACTATATCATAGTGCTGACACGAATCATATATTGAAAAAAATAGTGAACGTTATATAGACTAAATATTTGGGAAAACGTCACTCTCTGGACAAGAAATTCAGTGTGTAAGATTCAAAGGTTTCTGATAACGAAAATGAACTTAAAATAATAAAATGCATTTGATAACTATGATAATGTGTGTTCTGTGTGTAAATGCAAATTGTAATACTTTAAATATTAAGGTCGAGAAAAAGGATTACTAGAATAAAATAATTAATAACTAATAATTATTACAATGATAATTAACATTTCCATTAAAATTTACCTTTTCTCAGTCGCTATCCGACGAATGTTTTGAAGATTCATTGTCATCACCACCACCACCATCGTCGCTTGCATCCATCGAAGAGCTATGAATACTTGATTCTGCAAATTATGGTGGATCCAAAAATTCAATGGCGTGTGGGGATAATGATTTAAGTTTTTTGAGGAAGTTTCCGCAAACTGGAAATCAGTGTATCTGACGTTACCAAAAGCCTGCAAAAAACGTCTTCCATGTTTTTGATTCGGTCACATTTTCGCGCAAAATCTTCTCTGAATCTTTTAATGTACTTGTTACACGACTCTTGAGCTTCTTCAGACATTTGTCCGATAGGAATAATTTAAGAGTCTATAATTTTTTGACCGTGAATAAGAATTTTATGGACTGTTGTAGGCATAAAATACCATGGATAGAGTTCGACAAATTTACGAGTAGTATATTCAGTGTAGTTCTGAAACTTTTGTACATTGATTTCAAAACCACAAGAAATTGCTAGCAGTATTATATGAAATCACTTTATCAATTCATCAATTCCCGTTATTGAAGCTGAATAATAGAATTTTCTAAAAAACGCCGAGCTGTATTTCCGTCATTTGAATTTCCATATCCTTGTTTTGGTTTATCAACAATAAGCCCTAATTTGTCACGAAAACCTTGTTGTATGTATTTTTTTCTTCTCTCAACACTTTCCTTATCGTCCTTGCGCCCTTGCCACTTTTAAATTTCTAATTTGTAACTCACGTGCAAACAACATTGAAAAAACCGTATCCAAGCATGCAGTGGCGATATTTCGAATTCGAACTGATCCTCATTGATGGGTTTTTGTAAAATACTGTCGATATCATTAAATTCCGACTAAGGTAGCAACGCATACTGGACGATGTATTCGTTATAGCATTACAAACTTTACTATCTACCATTGTTAACAAAGTTTGAAATTGATGTTAATTTGTTTTCCATCCATTACAGTTTGAAAGGGCGCAAGGCTTCTTTCTTGCATTTTGATACTATCAACTTCGTGTCTGGTAGCTTCGGCAGTTTCTTGCACAAATTGAAGTTTAATTGTGCGACAAAATCTTGACGATGAAGATCGAGAATTTTTCCAAATAATGACATGTGAACTGACTTTATCATATATTTGCAACGGAACGAGCGAAATAACGAAAATGTTGGCATCCGATTTATGGCCATCTTCATCGCTAAATGTTTGTTTGTAGGTGCTTTGACCAGAATTGCCATCACATCCCGACTTGCATACTAATTCTAAACTAACAAGTTCGTTTTCAGGAAGAATTTTATCTACCTCTAAATGTAGCATTAAAATTCTTTCAACTGTATGATTTAACAATGCTTGAAGTGTAACTGTAGCTACACTTTCAGTTACAGAAATTTCTGAATTTTCAGGGTAACACTTATTTTTAGAATCCAATACATATTTATAAGGCGGGTACAATTTACAATGTTTTTCTACGCTTAAAGAACGTATTACTTGATACAGACTTTTAGAAAGTTTATTTTCTATAACAAATGATAATGCTTCGTTGCCTGACAGTGTATTCTCTGTAACTCGTTGCGTAGATTTCTGGTACTTTGATGCTTTTGATGGACTGCCTTCTGTGACACCCTTAATTAATTTCGAAGCATGTATATTTCCTGAAGCCCAGAGACCCATTTGTGTAGCGTAGGTCAGTGCTTTGACGCTATGCTCTTCTCGAACCTTTTCTGTCTTTCTCCGTTTTGACCGTTCATTCAAATTGTCCCAACTTAACGAAGGACGCCCTATTGTTTTGTTTGCGAATGCCTCCGCACCTTTATTTTCAACAGTGAAATATACAGGAACGTTGAGCCAAATATCGAATTTTTCGAAGAATTTTCTTTCAATTCTATTAACCTGTATCCACTTTTTTCTAAACTTCGATACCAATTTCGCAATGACATCTTTTAAATTTTGTGGCAAAATGTATAGATGTCTAAACTGTTTCGATACTTGTGTTTCAATAATTTCATACACCATGTTAATATTTTCATTTAAAACAGTTCTCACAAATAGAAAAATTTCCTTTCTCGTGCAAGAAATTTTTTTTTGGTATCGTTTGCAGATTATGAAAATTAAGAATTAAAGGTTACTAAAAAAAATATTTTTACCAATTTATTGTAAATAATATTTCATTAAAAAAATGCACAACTGAATGTGAAAAATGCGGTTTTAATAGCGCATACATATCATCGAATAAAAATCATAACAGAAGCCAAAGCTGCAGCTAATTTTTCGACATGTTTTTAAAATATTAATGATCTACAAATGCCATTTGGTTTCAGAGTGGGATCTTGTGGGACTTTTAACTTATGGCTTTTATTAAAAATGTTTTCTTCAAAAGTGATATAGAAATCACGTCATCATATATTTTTAATTATTTATTAAAATAATTAATAATATTAATTAAGGGAAACACATCTGAAATTAAGGTACGTTCTGCAGAATAATCCATTTTGCAGAATCCTAATCGGTTCACTTTTCACTTTTCTATACGTATTTGAACTTGAGGAATTTTTGGGTGCGTCACACGCTAACAAAGCGACACGCTCGACGCTTCGAACAAACTGTATTCCTGAGCCAGGTAGAGACCCTTACCCATCCCTAACGGTGTTAATAGGTGCTAGAGGTACCACTACTACTATTCCAACAGTCAAATGTTCCTAGAAAGAACTTTTTTTTTCGACTTTTCGGGATTTGTGACCAGTGTGCGGCGTCGTAAACACGTAATTCAACACAGCATCGTCTGTCTCGCACAAAGCCCAACGGGTTGCCTACGCTGACTCTTTCTGGAGCTACAGGGGCTTAACTACGCGTTTCCGGCAACATGTTTATTGGCAAAAATGGTTGCAAATAATAAGAGCTTTCTACCCTCAAGCTTTGTAACATGAATTTTGATACACTCTGTATAGCTCTATACATCTATAGGTATATCTCTTTATCTAACCCATTTCATTCTCTATACCTCGCTCTATCTCAACTTATCTCCCCGTCTCTATCTCACTATATATATATATCACTCTATTTCTGTCTCTCTTTTATATTTAAATAAATTGTGTCATGCGTGCGCACTTATACCACAAAACAGACTAAGTGCCGCTATATAATATGAAATAAACACATTTTTTGAAACGATTCGTGCTACAACTACTGCAAAATAGTTATACCGTCTCAGAAACCTTCACGGGCATGCGCATAACAACTCACCAAAATTTCATCGCAATCGGATGAATGGTATAGGAGCGCATACGGCACAAACAAACGAAAATTAAAGACATGAAAAACTCATCAAACGATGGTGCGTTTAAAATTCAAGGCAACTCTATCTATTGACGAAGTTAAGAACAAAACTTTTATTAGCGCCTTTATTTTGCTAGCCACTGCGAGCTCCACTAAGCGGACTGGTCTCACCAAGGAGAAAAATATTAATTTGCCAGACCTTACTATGTGTATGATCGTGTGCCAGACATAGAGAAATGACACTCACTATATGTATGTCTATGACCTATGATTTATTTCTGTTATAAAAATTACAATTTTTTCACTACCTTAAGGATGGAATTTCTAATTAATATGTGGTCTATGTGTTAATCTAGGTTATGAGCTTGCTGTAGGCCAAATTTCACCCAGATCCGTTCAGCCGTTCTGGCGTGATTGAGTAACAAACATCCATCCATCCATCCAAACTTTCACATTTATAATATTAGTGGGATAGATAGAAACTATTAAATTAATGGACACAAATGATTTAAAAAAAAAAAAAGCCTGTTTCCGCGCTCTGTACTCTCTCAACCGTTCACTGGCACTTTTTGGCGCCTCTTTTGGCGGTTCATTGCCACGTGTCCTTTGACAATAACTCTTATCTGCTTCCAAATTTTTATTATCTTTAGGCATTATGTTAAATCACGATCTCCAGCTGAACAAAATGAAAGAACAAAAAATTTCAAAACGAACATAAATAACACTTATAAAGTCTACATCACAAGTCTATAAGTCCTTTTGACATTTCAAATCACAGTAATCACATACCAAACATAAAGAACACTTATAAAGTTAACCTTTTAAGTCTATAAGTTTTTGTTTATTTTTAATAACACTATTAACATAAAAATGAATGATACTTATTAAGTTAAATTCAGACATAATAACTATTTTCCACGCAAATAAGTAAATTGTTGATATTTTAAATAAAATTAAACAAATTGTTGCTTCAATCGTTAGCCGTTACGAAAATTTAAGAGTAGACCAAGACAAGCAGCGTTACGAGAATTCCGTAGCATTACTGCTGTGTCATTTTTACCTCTCCCCTGCCGTCAACCCATCCGGCCGTTACAACTAGCATAAAGCATGCAGCGCTAAGTACCTATGACTCCCTCCTTTGAAGTCTTCCCATTCGACCGCTAGCACATGCGTTGGAGTGGCGTCGCTGCACTCAACACAGTTTTGCATTCACGACCTCGTTAAGGTGCGACACCTATGCAGCGTCAGACGCAGTGGGTCTGACGCAGAGCACGGCTTCAATGGTATCTTTCAATATATATACTGTATAGAAGTCGCCAGCCCAGGTTAAAATTTCTAATACGGTTTGAGTTAGTTGGTTAATTCACCGCCGCAATCGCCACCATCTCTAGGGCATCGAATGGTGGTGGTCCCTAGCGGACAAGTGTCGAACTCTTCAAACACCCCTTCCCCCTCCTGTTGAACGACCTTGAGCTGCAGTGAATGATAGATGGGGGGTGCAGGGAATGACAGCGGGCGACAGTGCTGCGCTCTAACGTGTAAATAACAACCTAAGACGATACAGGGCGTTACAGCAGCGCACTGCAGCGGTGAAGTTCCCAAGCTGCTCATCATACGCTCCTGAAAAACGTAGAGTAAATCCTATCTACTCGCGACTTCTATACAGTATATATATTCAAAGATGGTATGTTATGAAACTGTTTCCCATGATGCGTCAGCCACACGCGGCAGCGCTAGAGAGCAGTGTAGACGCAGCCGCACTCCAACATGGCCGAAGGAAAGGCACCAGTCACAGTTGGGCAACATGATAAGCCGTCAGTTCTTGCAATTCTACGAGAGAATGGTTTCATCGTGTTTGGATGTAATCGAAATGCCACGTCGCCTTGTCATCTTTTAACAGTAATCGATTGATGAAATGTTTAAAACAAACTTCTATAACTCTTAATTGAAAAAAAAATGTTGTTTCAGAATTCAACTTGCATAGTTTCAGTAGAATTTCTATATCTTCAACATTTTCTATCATTAAGTAAAGCAACAAACCTTGCACAGTCATCCTTTCAGTACCAATGCCGGACGGCGAATGGCGCTTTATAGGAATCGCTATTACGTCAGCAGTGCTGCGTCAGACGCTGCATAGGAATCCCATTTAAAATAACAGAATGGTCGTAGAAACTACGCCGACTTCTGACAAACACTTCTCGCAAATACGTTTGGTACGTACTCTAATGCTTATGAAAGTGACTTCATACAGCTTCATGTTACTCCACGTGCGTCCACCATCTTTGTGTCACATTTCCGTTCCTCGACTTACGTTTCATTTTCACGAAATTACGTTTACTAAATGCTGTATACCGAGAGCTAAGATGGTTACACATCAAAAATCTTTGTTTAAAGAATGAAATGGGGTTATATTAAGTTAGTTTCGGTGGGGTAATAAATATTTTATATGTATATTCAGGGGGGGGGGGGTGTATGTTAGGTTATTGTAACTAAAATGAAAGGTTGGTTAGGTTAGGTTACCCTTATTTAAAATACTCTGTGACCGTAAAATATAGGTGTATATTTTTTCAAACGAGCGATCGGCCAACTTGTGAGAACTTCAGAACTGTTCGGGTGTGGCTGTCATCTCTGTGGATTGTAGACTTCCTGGGAGAGAATGGCAAGGCTCGAGAGACTGGAAAACTGGAAACTGCCCGCTTGTCGGGCGAGCGAGTCACTTGCGAGCGCCATGAGCTCCCTCCGGCATGAGCCTGTGGGTTTTCTCGGGGTACTGCTGTCTTCCCTCGCCAGTCCGTCCCATCTCGTCGTGTTAGCCTCTCGTCTGTCTCTAATGACCGCGGTTTCAACGAGAAAATTAAACTTTTTTTTTGCAGTGAAACTTCTATCCAGCCGGAAGGGTAAGAAGTAGTCCAGTCATTTGGGAGTTTTACCTGGAAAGTTTTCCGGGAGTTTTGAAAATTGGTTTGCTTATAGATTTCGACGAACTCTTTTCGAATTTTTACTTTGCAGCTCGAACCGCTATTTTGGAAAAATGGAGCCCAAAAACAGGTGTTTTTTGACAATATCTCCTTTCGAACTCATTTTACGATAAAAATACTTGTAATAAATTAAACTAGAGGAAATTCGCTACTATGTATGTACTTACATTGTAAAATCAATTGTTTCAGCGTAAGTTTGCCCCAAAGTCTACTCCAGCACGCGTATTGGCGTAAAAACTTCTTTCCACACCACAATGCGGTAGAGTAAACCCCTTTTTTGAGTACCAAATCACTGGACTAAAGAGCGTGAATAAAAGCGTAACCCTCAGGAGTGGGGCTTTTTTGGTGGATACTATTAGGGCGGGAAAATAAAGAATGTTAGAGAAATGTTTATGTTTGTTTACTTGTGGCTCAAATAAATCTACACGTTTACTTCAGTCTCGATTAAATTTTGCATACTGTAAATTCGAAACACGAAGCAGAATTTTGATATTTATTGACATTTCGCTGATGCATTGGTGCTGTCTTCGTCGCCATGTCAACTTACTATTGTATTGTTTGATTTTGAATTTTTTTTTACTTTCGAGGCGTGTCACGAGAAGAGGCAAGTATAATAATGAGCTGTGCGAGTTTTTCTGCTAGGAGACTGGAGTAGCGAAACATGGTTAGGCCTACTCCAGTTAATTAAGAAAAAAGTATTAAGTTCGGCAACTGTAACACTCTTAGCCGGGTTTATTTTTCGACGCCATGTTTGTTACAACGTGTTTTTTTATCGTTTAAGAGAGTTATTAAATATTTGGTTTTATCGTTCAAGTGGATTATTGAAGTGTGAAGATTCACTTTTAAAGAGCGTAGCGGCCACTCGCCCATTTTTAATTCACGTACGGTTTCGAGACTCTAGATTTATAGAGTGTCACGGATAGTTCATTTCCAAAATATATGACTCATCTCTAGCATTATTTCGTTACGTCATGTAATGTGTCTAAGCGTAAATCAATATTTTGTATTAACATTGTGAATACGCCAATAAAATAAAAGAGAAAGTTAAATAATTTGTTTTAGCTGTCTACCCTCCTCCTCCCCGCGTAAGTATAATTTGTCACTGTTTATCAACTCCTCTTTCTCTCAGGTTCAGACGTTTATCGTTCGAAAAGTTATTTCAAAAATGGTTACAGGTCCTTGGCATCATATTAGGCAGGCTGCCTCGTCCAAACAACATTCCTTAAACGTGTATGTAGTTTCATGTTATCATTATAATATTGACATTATTCACGGCTACGTATAGCACATCGCCCTCATAACGCACAAGGTCATTGGTGTCAGGTCATTGCCGAAGGCTTGTGTAGGAGACAAATTTATTATTTGTTTGATTTTGGCCCGTATATTTTACAGTCCTTTGAGATTATTTAGAAATTAAAAAAATACTTTTTAAAATTAATTTTGTAGTTTCTAAAGAATATTATCATTATCTTCGGTCTTCATATATGTATTCCGTACATGGCTGCATCCAGTTGACGTAATTAAATAAATATTTTTAAAATTAATTACACAATTTTTATTTAAACATGTTGTTTGAAGAGGCCCGCATACTTGGGAACACATACGGTGTGCAGAGCATCAGAAGAAACCCCACACGATATGAAATCTTTTCAAGATGTTTTAGGGCGAATGGGTAGTTACCGTATTAAGTTTTTAACTGTAACTGAAACGCCAGGTAAACATTCCTGAAAGCACCCTAGGGACTTGCACTACACCTTTATCTTTATTTCACAGCCATGTAATGTTATATTTACCGCTCAAATCTCATAGTTGTCTTATGCATGACGAGATGACTCCGCGTTATATCTTAAAGGCGACACCGTGCTAGAAGTACCAGCGAGCGTTACCCTTATTAAACCACCTCACTAACAAAAATACACCCCTTACTAAGCGAGACACTTAAAATCGTTCTTCTATACAGCATACAGTTTCAGTTCATAAATAATATTAAAATTTTATTTGATTAACTTTGCCTGGAAATATTTTATATCAATTTGGCCAATCATTTTACTTAAGAAACCTCTTTTACAAATGTCAGATAATCTTTTCGAGAAACCTACAATATTCCGTTGCTTAACTTACGTTTATCAAAAGTAGTTGATAAATATATATATATATATTTTGTCTCACAATCATTAGTGCAAAATGCTCGGGAAGACTGAACTAAAAATATCTCAACAACTTGCACCACATGAATTAAAATTTTTCATAAAAAATTTACCAATATACAAATCTGTCTTCGGTTAAATTTTAAAGTTTTTTGTACCCTTTGTCTAAAAAATGCCCATCACTTAGTAACAAATGTAAAAGAGTTCTGTTCGCCATTTCTTAGAAAATACTTATCACTTAGAAATAGTATACAAAATTTTACTTCCGTAATTGTATTTTATAGTATAGTAGTTTGAATGCCTTTCCCAGTATATGAAAATAATATTTTGCATTTAGATGTATTAATGTATCCTTTCGCTTAAGAACCTTCAAAATACTGTTAAAATTTGTAATTTCTTTCTGCATTTGGAGACAAACGCTATCACTTTATCGATGCCCAGAATTTAGTTATTTACAGTATTTTACGAAAATTCCCAAACGTTGTTCACTGAAATGAAGTAACCCACACAAAAATTTAAACTGTGCACACAATATACATTTTCGGTTTAAAAAGATGTGAACTATCTTAGAAAAACCAAACATAACAGTTAATAAATTAATTATAATAAAATACAAATCTCTGAGTTTTGCAACAACTTTACGAGACTATTAAGACCAAGTAAAGGTTACTGATAAAATTACAACATTTTATTTTATCAGCAATTTTATAATGTGCATCCGTTTTCTGCACGAGCAGGATTTGAAACCATTATTATTTTTTGTGCATTAAACTAAAACTAAGAACTTTGAGTTGCATGGTAAAAATGAACCTGATGGTTGTACTACATAATTTTTTACAAGGTTTTTATTGTATTTTATTGGTATGTACAACAATTGCTTTTCACCATTAATGTAATTTACTTTGCTGTGGTGATCCATAGTCGTTCTTATAGCTACTGATCATAAAACACTGATGTCAGCCTATTACCTAAATTTTTCTAATCTAAAATTCAATAAACTCTCTGAGTGCCGTTAATTACATTGCTGTTGTTGAATGAGAATCCACGCGTGACCTTGAATTGCCGTCACTTTCTATAATGACATCGAGTCACTTATTACGGTGGTCATTCGAGCTTGAGTGTAACATATTCCGGCATTTGCCTCCAAGGTTACTTAAGGGGGAAAAATACACGTACTCAGTTACAAAAAAAATGTTACAGAACACAAGATTTGTGTTCTTTATCGTAGAGATTTAAAAAATTATACTCAGTGGAAGGTTCTGGGAAAATATCATAGCTTCTTAAGAAGTCGTGACCCGTTTAAAGACCGGTGCCACACAACGCTTAAACACATCCTTTCAGGTCCTGTGACGACACGGCACGTAATTGAACTAATAAATCCTTCAGTTGCCTCCCGCACGTGGCAAGGTCTTCTAGCGGCGCGCGAGCTCTGAAAGCGCGGGGTCGCTAAGGGCGACATTGGCTCGCGCATCACACGCCTCGCTGCCGCTACGCACAGAACTGGCGTGTAGTATTCGCGTCGGTAACTCGCCTCTATGGGAATTAAAATGGCAACCCTTCGTACACGGTGGAATATTATCGATGAACGCAGACTGCATTATTGTGTACTCAAATTTATCATATCTAAAAACGTCCCGTCAATCAAATTTTTAAAGCCTTTTCCGCTGTAAAAAACATGATACAAATTAAACTTGTATGGTCAAGTTTAGGGGCTCCAAAACGCTATTAGTAATCCAGTAACTTTAAGAATTATTTAACGGTTTGTAAATAGCACGTTAATACCTTAAAGCTCTGTCTTACCACACTATTAAAAAAAAGTTCACCTTATATTTACGAAGAATGTTTGTTACAATTTTATCCAGGGATCTTCGTATATTTACGCTTATCTTCGTAAGTTTACGGAAATTTCCCTGAACATGACTCCACAAGAATAATCTTAGTATTCTAACAAAAACATTCAAAAACTTGTTAAGTCAACAGAAATAACTAACTCCCTTCTCCCTTGCACTTGCCTGTTTACCTTGATCACAGCGGAGCACGAAACAACGAAGTCGGAATACGCCGTAGTTTTTTACAAAGATTCAGCTATCTGAAATTGTAAAGGACTCTTCGTTTATTTGAGGTAATGTCTTTGTTAGAATGTCAGTAAACTTACTTTATTTGTATTTCCTAACAGTGCAACCATGCAGGTTATTTCCTTTTCTTGTCGTGATTAATAATGTTACGAACGTTAGGAAGACCACGACACCCACAGGTGCAGAGCTAGCTGGGCTGCATCACATGCCGCCGTAACATGAGATGTGCTGTGCGCACCTGGGTCGCCGCTTTATCTCCCTCCAGCCCTCCGCTCTCCCCGCGTGGCACTGTTAGTTTGACATCCGAAACCTGCCAGCTGCGCAGTTACGCGAGCCGCCGACACGTGTTTTCGAGAGAGTTCTGCCGTCTGGACGGCTCGCGATGACGCGACAGGCCCCGGCCGCTCTCGTGTGTTCTGGAATTGCGCCGGGGCCTATATACATGCCCGAGGACGTCAGTAGGGAGTCAGTTCAGAGTGTTCAGTTGGGAGTTCTCCCGCGGTGGAGTTTCCGGGCGATAGTGCCGCGGGTGCGGCAGAGTGGCGAAGTCCTTGGACGAAGGTTACAGGGCAGGGAGTGAGGGAGTTCAGTGGAGTCGGGAGTTTTCCCGCGGTGGAGTTTCCGGGTGATAGAGTCGCGGGCGCGGTGGAGTCCCGAGTGAAGTTACGAGCGAGGAGTCGAGCGGATCCTCGGCGAAGGGGAAGTGCGTCGGCAGCGGCAGAGTGTGGCGACGAAGTCCCACGGCGGAGACCCACGAGGGGTGCTGCGGCGAGAGTTGCGCCAGAGGTGCGGTCCAGTGAGGTGTGCGGAACGAGTGACTGGGGAATAGACCTTTCTTTAAGTGTGATTAATTATTTGCCATTTTAGAAGATTTTTATAAGTGACATAAGTAGTGGCAATAAATAAAACTGTGTAGTGTAATGAAATCTTTAATTGGGCTATCCTTTATGAACCCGCGGTAAATCGTAACAATATTTATCCCGTGGATTCATCACGAAAACTGGTTTTGTATTTTATGTTTCATTTCAAAATTTATAAATGGATACTAAATATTATTTCATAACTGTAAAAATCTGTGCGAGTGTTTATAGTCAAAACAACTCTTAAATCTCATATCTCTAAAATAACGTTTAGAAAAAATCTGGTAAAAATTAATTTGTGACCCAACAACATAGAAAAAGATGGTTATTGGAACGAATTTTCCAGAAACCCAGAAAACAGAAGAACTGTTTGAAACACATAGTAATATATATAGTGTTCGCTCTGTTTTCATCGTGAGATGTACCAACACGATCTACGCAGGAGTAATTGACTGCGTTCGTAGTAGTAATGAAATCCTGGTGAGGAATTTCTCGACCACGAAGACACAATGTGTGGTATTTTTCAGCATTTATTTATCAAACAAAAAATATCTCGTATCAGAAAATTAACAATTTTATAAATATATTTTTTAAAATTTTAAAATCATTACTCTCTTTGCTCTTCTAACTGTAAGGGAAATTCAACTCCGTTTGTTCTTCTAAGACGTGACATTTTATAACCAAATTATTTCTATTATTTCAAATTTTATTTTCTTTCTTAAAAAAATATTTTTGATACTTTTTTTAATAATACAGTATTTTTTTTAATCCATCAATAAATTTTATTTTAAAAAATTCTGATATTACAACAAAAAATCCAGTTATAGTTATATTTAGTGTATTAATATATTTTTATAAGGACTAGTACTTCCAATCTGTCAGAATAATAGAATACGATTTTGATAAGAAATATATAATTTTTATATATCACGGTTCAATATGTTTCCATGTGATATTGATTTTCGCTTAACAAATAGTATATTTCACCAAATAATTATTGTGTGCTTATTTTCTTTTCTGCATTAGTGAGAGGTTTAGTTTGATTGTTTGTGAAAATGTTAAGAGTAAATGTTAGTGTGTCCGTGTAAGTTTAAGTGAAAGTGTCAGTGTAGGTTTTAGTGTCCTGTTAAATTGTGAATTGTTATGAAACACGCGAACAAAGCAAAAAAGCGACAAAGTGTAATCAGGAAATCTATGTCCTTGAAGGTACACACAGCAGACAGTGCGCAGACTTCAGCATCCCGGTATTCGCTAGGTACACTCCGGCTGTACACCGAAGCGATAAGTACTTCTGCCACCACGGACCTCGTAGCCAAAACTCACTTAAAATAACCCAATTTGTTTTTCAAATGACGGTCCATAATGATGATTGCGCAGTGAATTTCACTTTTTTTTAAGTAACTAATTCTGACTGTATGAGAGTGCATTACAATACACACTGAAAGATAGTAATGTAATGATGTTTTAATTTTAGAAGAGGAAAAAAAACTATATGGCGCTGGCAATACAATGGGAATTTGCTTGTACGTGTATGCTAGAGGTTGAAGGATGGCTCAACAAAAGGCGAAACTGGAATACGAAGATGTTAGGGTAGCGAATGGTACAAATAAAACTCACCAAATTTAGTATTGTCATGTTTATTTCAATATATATTTTTTTAAAGAAACAGCACTAAGAGGTTTTTTTTAGAAGTCACACGTGAAAGGTCTACTATATACGGCTGACCAAGTGAAAAGCAAAACGTAACAATCTGAATAAAAAAACAATCCAAAATCAAAGTTACGTAGCACTCAACACTCGAATCTGTTCCTGGTTACTGTGGGTCATCCTTAGAAGATAGGCATATGCTATCGCGTACGTTTATGTGGGCTTATTTAAGACACCACAACACATGAAGTAATATCATAAAAGGTTTAATAAAAATTACACTTGATAATTAATATGAAAATACTTCTTGCGGCTTCCTGATTACAGGTGTGTAACCCCACTGCCTGTTATTTGAATCTGGGTCCATGGAGTACTGCGTCTTTAGAATGCTCTCAAAACGTAACAATGAAACAGTGGAGCATAGTTCCCGGCAGACACGCGCACGGGAGGCGACTGTTCACAATGTTTAAGTTTTTAAAATTTATATTTATTATATTTGACTTCGCGTGAGCCACGTATCAGCACATACGCAAGTTTGTGTATTCATTTATAAAATGGTACTTACGCAAATACTTCGCAACTAATGTCCACCCATCACTTGGTCCAGTGGCTGGCGTGTGTCTGGCTGATGGGCCGAGGGGCGCGGGTTCTGTTCCCGGCCGGGAGGTTTCCAAACCTTTGGTATTACGTGTTCCCAAGTTTTGGCAATGTGATTTTGGTATTAGTGTTTGTAAGTTTCAACAGTTTCAAGGGTATTGATTTTCTAAGTTTCGGCCGTTCTATCTTGTGTGTTTCAAAGTTCTGATCGTTATGACTTATGGACGTTCTAAGTTACGGTTTTAAAAGAATTTGATTTTATGGCTGTTTTGATGTGTGACTTTCTATGATATGTGTGGGTTAGTGGATTACACCTTCTTTGTTCTTTAACGTAAATTAAAAAAAAAAAACGAATCGGCAATAAGTTATCCAGAGATCTTTGTTAACTTACAAACGCTGGGTTTTCTTTGGACATTAACAAACAAGAATATTCTTCGTGTGCAAAACCTTTAAAAACTTGTAAAGTCCAGCGCAAACACCCACCTCTCCCTTTTACGTGCTTCATCCCCTTGTCCACAATGAAGCACCAGCTGAATTCGAATCAATATGCGGCTTGGATTTTGACTAACATCTAGTTATATGGAACTACGAAGAACTCTTCATTTGGGTATTTAAAGTACATTCTTCTTTGAAAAGTTGGTTAATTTACTTTAATCTTTATAGGGTTTGTACTCTTTACTTATTATTCACTGCGACATTCTCCGATTTCGCACGGATGCAATCGACTAATGTGGCGTCGTTTAGATTGAATAAGTAAGTACTTATAAGTATCAAGCTCTCGTAAGTACCCGGTGTTTTCAAAAAGTATATACCTACTAACACGTACTCCCGAAAACTAAATAATTTCTTTGTAAATAACGTAGACCACTTTTTTTTTATCATGAGACCCGTTTAGAAGTCACGTTAAAGGGCTACGTATAGCTGACCAAGTGAAAAACACTAAACACGGGAATCTATTCCTGGTTACTGTGGGTCATCCCTAGATGTTAGGCATGTATGTAGGCTTTTTTGAGACCTACAATTCTGTAGTACATGAATTTGATGCATCAGTCATGTTTAAGTCAGTGTGAGCTATGTCAGAGCCTTAAATGTATCTTTTGACGATTTGAATACAAAACATCGAGATTTCTCTACTATCTGTAATATTAATATAATTTTTTTTTTAGACATAAACCTTCTGGAAGAATTTTGTTGTAAAAACTGTATCAAAATCCATTGTGTAGTCAAGAAGAAGTAAGCGAACACACAGACATAGGGGATAGCGACTTTGTTTTATGCTACCAACAAAATCTTTTTACATGCCAAAAATACTAAAAACATTTTTTTTTTGTTTTAGGCACAATAAATCACTATAATGAGCAAGGTGAAGTAAACGTAGTTCCTGAAGACCTAGTTTCTAAACCCGGGACATCCCGCCTGGTTTCCGTTCGCCATAGTTTCTCCAAGCCGCTCCACGCAGATTCTGAGATGGTCCCATACTGCTAGTCATATGCTGATTCCTTCTTATGTTTCCTTGACTTTTGATTGATGTGCCTGTCTCTAATCAGGTCGCTGTCAACGAGACATAAAACATAACACCTTCATAGTTGAATATGTACCTCATAATTGTCTTAACTGTTAACATGTGCTGCTAACAAAACGAAGGTATGGAAATTTGCTTTTTTTATTTGAAATTATTTTTTTACCGTCGATGCGCTGCCGAAAATCATTTTCTCGATGTTTTTATTATTTTCACAAAAACGAATATAAAATTTTAGAATGGTTAGCATACCTAATCAAACATAATCTAACACAAAAATATTTCATTACTTTTTATCTCCCATTTTCTATTTCCATGCCTAACTATTCAAATGTCTAACGGATGGTCCTTTGGTTTATGGCCGTCGAATCCTGCAATAAATTAACAATCACTTCCTAAGCCCACTTATCCACACTTAGCTCGCTGATAAAATAACTGCTACTGCTGACTACGTGGCCTCGCGTGTGTGCTTACGTTATTTTCATACCAGCTCAAGTGTAGCAATGTTACAGAATTTCTAGTAGTCTACAACGAATTATGTATGTGAGCCACATAAAGAGGCTCACAGCAGGGGTGGGATTTATAAGAACTGTATATGAAAAGTTTTTAAAAAAATCTTTCATTTTGAGAACAAAGTGAATTACCAAGTCCTATCAATATATTGAATCCAACATATCGAATAAAATGAAGATTTTGAACGTGGTACACATCAAAACATGTAGAATGTAGGGATTCATGCGCTTATTTGGTTAGTTAATCAAATGCATACCAGGGAAAACTGATGAAAGCCAATCATATCCAGAGCCCCTGAAATGCGAGTCCAGTATATTTCTACTGTTACACCTCGTAACACAATCAAAATATTTTTTTTAGCGACTGATTAAATAAGGGGTAGCATTGACAGTGATACCGGAGATGGAAGGACCGCTTTGCCAAACCGCAATGGTCGTTTTTTACAGCTTAACTCTAGTACAGCAATTGGTGTTTGAATTGAAGTTCTTGTTCATCGTTGCGGCTAATATTTTTTTTTTGCTACTGTCTCAACTTAATCGCATATCATGTGGATTTGCCTCTAAAGCAACGACAGTTGGAGAACTTCACCAATAGAGCTTTTATTGATGTCCATTAATGTTGTATATAGTTGGGAGGGGTAAACTGTTCCCTCTTCATAAGTGGGAAAAAATAAATCTGAAACTATATACATACATATTTTTTTTTTAAATTATAACAGATTAGGTTATAGTATTAAACATTCTGAATGAAAATAATTTCGAAATAGAGACGCTGCATCATCTGTGATAAGTCATAATATCTTCCTCCACAATTAAAGTGATCGAATTCCTGAAATACCCCCATTCATTTTTGATGTCAATAGTTTGTCTGACATAAATGTTTTTAAATATTAAAGAAATTAAAACCTCAAATATGTTTATTTGCAATATTTAATTTATGAAGAATTATCTTTGTTGTATCATTTTTAATGTTTTTATTAATTCCGCCACTCTAACTCAAGTACTTCTCAAAATATACTAAACATTAAACCTCTTAGTCCTCAAGTTAAGAGACACGAGGAGTTTACATTTTTTCTGCGGAGAATTTACATCGTTAAATGCTCTCTTGATTTTTTTCTGGTGTTTTATAAATATTATATACTAAAAGTATGGAAATTTCATACGATTTCAAAGTATAGACCCTGCCAGTAACCCAGCCCGCATTACCTCGGTGTAAGATGAGTTGCGTTTTAACGAGTCAATCATTTTATCGATACTCAAATGAAGAACTTGAATTGTCAAGAGTTTCGGAAAACTACGCAACTATTTTAGTATGTAATTAATATAAGTTTTACAAACTGGCAACTAACAGGAAGTAATATAGCATGCACATGTATTTGAAATATAAAATCTTATTCAGTATTTTAAGTTAATTACAAAACTAATATAAACGATAGAAGCCTTGAATTTATTTTCTAACATTTAAGAGCTCATTTTATTTTATAACATTTAATACCCAATGTTAATAATATTTACAATTTTTTACGTTGTAAATAAACACTACATGAAATGAGAAAATTAATTTATTAATGAATAAATTATACTGCTGAAGAGTTTTGGAGACCCTTGTTTCCACGTAATCATATCCTAAATAAAAGTACTCGCATCAACTTGATTACTTCAAGTTTGTATGAAGCTGTGATAATTATAAAATGAGGTGGGTGACTAAAATAATATTTCGATAATGAATCTAAAGTTTAGTTTTTTTTTAATTTCATGTCTATTTCACAACGAGGTCATGAGAGACATACATTAACATGTGAGGAAAATTTGAGAACGAATAATTGAAATGATTAATGTAGTAAAAATCCTATTGTAAAGAATTATCTCAGCAAATCCCTGGAGTAGTTAGGGGTGCTACGCAAGCTTAGTGACAAAGAAAAAACTGTAATAGGAAATTGTCACGACAGATCATGAGAGTGTTCGGGAAAATGGTTTATTTCAAGACCTAATGCGTTTAAACCTAAAGTTTTGTAAGAAAAAATTCGTACTCTAGTCAAGTCATAGTAGCAGCTTAGTAATCCATTTAAAGTTTCCACATTTTATTCAAATTTTCTTTCTTGTAATTTCAAATTCTATTTCTATTATTTGGTTATAGTTATTTTTATACCTTAAATTAACATAATATTTATTCTTTGAAGCTTTGAGATTTTAATATTCCTTGGTGACCAATAATAAGTCACCTGTGTAATAATTAGTTCATAATTTGATATTTACAGTTAATTTAACAGTGTTTAGATGTCATATTTCTCACAGAAGTACTATATTAGTACCGGAGTTAGTGTAATGTATTTTATTTACATGAAAATATCTTGTTTTGCAAAGATAAAAGTCAACTTTAAATCCGTGAGTATTTTGTAAGGAATTTCCTGAGATAATTTTGGTCAAAATATTTTTTGGCATATTTCCTCAAAGGTTTGTTAAGAAAAAACAGAATGGGTTGAAGGCACAACTAAATATTCGGAATATAGCCACTAAAATATCTGTGCCGTTGAGAAATGACAACATCAAAAATTAAGTTTTAATATAAATAAAATATTGAAATTTCTTAAACAATATAACTTCAATAAAAAAGTAATTTTACAAAAAAAATGCTTAGTTCAGAATTTATTTAGTGTTATATTAACAGAGTAGCGTATTGAGTATAATGGTAAATTGTTTTATTATCTAGGCTATACCCTGAAATAATTTTTGACAATTTTGAATTATTTTGGTAGCACTGAAATACTAAAATCTATTATTTTATTTGTTTATTAAACAAAAAACGTGGTTTATGATTTAATTAAAGCTTATCGTCCAAGAAAATGCGCTCGAAGAGAATATTCCATATTTTCGGCCCAATTAGAATTTAATAATTTTCAGTGAGGTGAGTACACATTTAATTTATCTGCGCTCTCTTGGCTAAATTGTTTACAATATTTTTGTTGTGAACAATTTATAAGTTTATGTGGCTTTTAACCGTACGTAATAATATCCCTTCTAATATATTAAATGTGAAAGTAAGTTTGTTTGTTACGCTTTCACGCTAAAACTACTTAACCGATCATCATGAAACTTTGTACACATTTTCTTGGAGGTATTAGAAGTAACATAGGATACTTTTTATTGAAAAAAAAAAAACAATATTTTTTTCCGAAGGGCAAAAAATTGATATTTGTATGTATGATCGTCTGACTGCGAGTTTGAGTAATTTGAATGGCATTTAACGCCATCTGGTGTTTCAATAAGTAAATTATATAATTAGTTAATTTAATAATATAATACTGGTGGTCAATTTACTATTCAATTTTATTTTTCTTGTCACCGCCAAGAAATACATAAACTTTATAAATTTTTGAGGTTAGGTGTCTAATTTCTTCGGTGATTGTTGTTTGTACATTGATGCTGAAGGTTATATTTTACTTTCAAGAGAATTTTGTAAGTTAGTGAAAATGATGTGGATCTAATTACTCATGTTTGCCCGGATTTGCAGCAACATTTGAATAGTGATTGGTGGTTGAAAGCAGGAGCAATAATGGCGCCAAAAAATTTATATCGTTAATAAAATCTACACTTATATTTTAAAAGAGGTGCAAGGGGAAATGGAGTATATGTCAATAGATACAATCATGGATACAGAACAAAGCACTTCATATCCTTCGGAGTTTTTAAATTCACTTGAACTTTCGGGTGTACCCTCACATAAACTTCAAATGAAACTAAATGTAGGCCTACAAGTTACGCTTATACGAAATCTAGATGCTCCTCGACTATGTAATGGAACGGGACTTCGGATCACACAATTGTGGCATAATATTAATTTGTTTATTTTTTTATTCTACGTTAATACTTTGAACTTTTTATAATGTTAGGATTAAAAATTATTTTTTTAATAGTGAAAAATTTTTCAATATAGCATGTTTTCAGTTTTTTAAGCTAAATCGGATGTTAGAATTTTTTACCATATTATTTTATTTTCTTTGCAATGATCTTTGATACTTAAGGACATAACACGAGCGAAGCCGCGGGTAAAAGCTGGTTATTATATAAGTGTAAACCAAATTTTCTGTCACTTCAAGATTAATACATCCATATTTTTTTTAAATTATATTCTAGAAGGCTAAAAAAAAATTATTATTATGAATTATTTGTACATAAAAATTAATTTCTTGTTGCTACAGTTTAAAACAAGGGGTTCATTAAATGTTGACTCATTACCTTTTGGTATAACTAAAACCACGTGTATCGTTAGTTATTATTTTCTTTGTAATATTTTAGATATCAGGGTTAATCGACTAGTTTTTTTGCAAATGCGAGTAATCATTTCTGGCGTACTTTTCATGTAGAATAAAAGGTGCAAGTAATATTGTAAAATAGTGACCATAAAACGGCAAAAAAAAAATGCACATAAAATACTGACTATTGGTATGATATAATGATTCTATGGTGGAAGAACTAATAATTTCCAGGAAGTATTTGATATTAAAATTTACAAAAGAAAACGTGAAAATATTCTTTTGAAAACCTATGCCTAAACATCTCAACCTAGGAGTGAAATGAAAGCTCTTTATTAGCTAATTTCTAAGCGATGTTTGTAACATTTAGACTATAGCCTATTCAAAATTAAAACAAAAATATTTACTTATATTGTGTGACAGTATTTTACAGGTGGACAACGGCTTGCTGTTTTCGATTAAGATCTGATACAAATGGTTAACGAATATTTACACTAAAATGCCATCCATGTGAACATTTTTTGAGGACGACTTTATGGTGACATAGAAGTTGCAAAATAAATATTTTCTATAGTATCCTAAATCTTACTAGCCCAAAAAAAGTGTACTTTCTTAAATGCATAAAATTTATTCTGTCTTACAGAATGAAAGGTTTGACTTCCAAAGTGGGGATTTAACAATCGGTAGTCATAGTTTTGACGTCCCATTTGTAGCACCTATAGATTAATTTGTACGCCTATCAAGTGAAGCTTTATGCATTGTATATTATTATAGTTTGCTCACTTGAAATGAATCAGTATTTGAGTTGGTTTTAGGACAAGTGAATTAATAAATGAAATGACCTGATTTTTTTCTAAACACAATAGGTTTAATTAACAATATTATTAAATATTAATATTGCTAAATACACTAGGTTAAATGAATGATTTTTTTATTTTTTCTAAATATACTGTGTTATATTATTTTAAATTTAAAACCATTTACTGTGTTATATTCTTTTAAATATAAAACTATTTAAGTAAAAAAATTAAATTTAATTCAATGAAAATAACGCCGAAATGCATACTAAAAAAGTGCTTAAGACTTAGAAAAACCTTTTTTTAATGGGTAATGAACAAATATACTGAGAGTAGTTCGTTTATGAATCAGAGATCTGTAAATTATTTCAGGAAATAAATATTGTTGAATACATTTATTTTACACAGGTGGCATCCAGCACATTGAGAAGACTCGAACACAGAACAAAATTGAGGCTTATCTTGTATATGAGTATTAATATGGTCAGAGTCAGTTTTTTTATATGTAATGCAATTCATGATATTTTGATAAATTAAAAAAAAAATAAACAACAATGGTGTTAAAAAATTTCAAATTTGTATTAATCATAAAAAACATCATGGACCATTAATTTCTTGTTATAGGTATGAGTTCCCTGACCAACATTTTTTTTTCTTTTAAAAAATAAGTTATCAAGAAGTTTTGTTGTTTTAACTTGTTATAACAAGTCAAATTTACCCATAAGGCATGATTACCCTTGTTAACTCTCGTGAATATTATAGTTGAGTATTTATATGAACAACAAATCTTGATTTAATATTATTTTATTAAGATTCTTACAAATATGCAGGGAAATAGATAAAAGGCTGATCCAGATAGCTTCTTCGTCACGTGCCCGAGATTGCTTTCAGTGAGCTAAGCCTTTGAAGACCTGTCCAGAAAAAAAAATGAATACTTTATTAGTAAACTAAACGACGTGACGAAACTTCAAGCAACAAGGTAATTTTTCTAATGATAAAAAAAAACTCACAGGCTGTAAAACTCCATGCATGCACTTGAATACAGCGTAAGATGTTGCGCATTTTCCTTCAGCAGCTGCAAAAAAATATGTCATGTGAATTATCTTCAAAATACATAAGCTAAAAGATCACAATAAATTACCTTTCTCAGAACAAAATAAAATAGGAACGAATTCCACCCTAAAAAAAAGTACTAATAAAAGAGAAGTTAAGTTTCTTAAAACTTGCAGTCTCGATGTTCAGAGTTCGTTGAAATTTTAACTAAATTATTTTATTACAAATAACCCACGAGTTTAACTAACGATTTGCCGTTTAAGTTATTCATAAATTTGCTTATGATTTAGTGTTAAAAATCCTATGTAAATTCATAAATTTACAAAACTTTAAAATGTCTAATAATATATAGTTTCAATTAAATGAAAACTAAAAGAGCAAATAATTTAATTTGGAGAGATAAAATGTAAGTCAATGTTTGCACCAATAAATAAACATTTAGAATTATAGAAATGTTATTATCTAAATTGAGACCTACATAATTCTGGTATGACAACTGAACTTAAATTAAAATAGTAATTTTTGCATTGAAATCTTATAATAACAATACTATAATGAAAATAATAAACAAATAAGGAGCATTGTTACCTTAGTAAATAATTTTTGATTGCAAGTCTACATACCACCTAGAAATTACCCGAACGGGAATAAAAATGTAAACCAACTGCGAGTTTAAAGTTATACATGAAATGATTAATGCATACGTTTTTTCAGCGAAATGTGACTTCAAAGAAAATAATTAAGAGAAACATGAACGTTTAAACTAGATAGGAATATATTGGACTATATACAAAGCTTTTAGCTTTCAATATAAAATGTATTTGTTTCATCTCTGAGAAATTAGATTTATAACCACAACTCAGTGAAAAAACTAAATTGTAATTTAAGTTTCAAAAGAAAACTGTGCCTCAAATATTCAGCCTAAGGCGAAAGGTTCACCTGCTTACTTCACAGTTACTCGTGCACATAGAAGCAAATATGTTTACACATATGATCATAAATCTACTAAACATATTAGAGATGAATGCAGTTTAAATCAATAAACTAGTGACACGTGTAATAGTAGGGACAAACAAATTTCATAACCGAGTTATTATAACGTGCATAAATACTATTCTTCACGCCATCTTAAAACCAACAAAATTGTTTCCTTCATTTAAAAACAAAGAAATAATAACTTTGTAAAAACTTACTTTTCTTTCCACAAGAGAGGACTTTATCTAAAACACCTTGGTCCACTGATCCCAGCTTTTCATTTATCGTCCTTGCAAAATTCTCTTTTGCAAAATCTTCTTGAAAGACTCCATCCTTCATCTTAAATGTGGGATAATAACATCAGATTAGCAACTTTACAGATTAGGTATTATGAAATTGACGAATGTGGCTACTGACGTACAAATATATATTTTCCTTAAAGGTATTTTCCTTACCGTTCCTTTGCTCGACAGAAGACAGTCGTAGAAACACTGCAACAACAATAGCACCCAGTTATAACAGGCAATAAACTAATGTTGGGAGTAACTTGCTTCCCAACGATAAAAGGCAATGTGCTATGCATTGGCTGCAATATTAAATATGTATATATATATATATATATAATCTTTTGGTTACCAGATAGTTTTGACCTATAACTGGGCCTATTTTAAATTCAGATAAATGAGTTTAAGGTTCCTAAATGAACCTTTTTTCAGTAAAAATTTATAAAGTTTACGTTTATGCAAATATTATGTTTAAAAATTGTGAATTTTAATTACATTTAATAAATTTTAGTTCTATATGCTTTTAAAAATGTTTTATAATTGTCTTTACCCTCTGAAACAGATGCAAATATAATTTGTCACTCACCATTGTACGCTCATCAGGATTCTCAGGCAAAGACTCGATTGAGTGAAGATAATCATAAGTTTCTGCAAGCAAGTAAAATACATTCTTTATTAAAACTTTTGGAGTATATGTATCTACAAAACTGGTGATGTTTTAAATCAGTTCCAAAATTTTTGCTTGCAGTTGATATTCTCTAAAATTAAAGCTTTTAACAAGGGCTTAATATTTTCGTTTTGGTATACGCTAGTGCTGGTTAAATTGTGTGCCGTCAGAAACAATAACGGACAAAACATAAATATGCAAACACAGAGAAAACAAGTTAAAATCAGCCGATGTGAAGGGGGTTTAATTTTGGGAACTGGTCGTTTGATTTGCAATGCTAAGAGGATGAAGTTTCGTTTCACGCGGGGACCATGCCACTAAAACCCATAATTTTTCAATGTTCAATTCAAGGGCGTTTCCAGCTAAAAACAGGGATAAAAGGGAGCATTTTGACGTGACAACGTCTAATAAATCGATGAACGCCGGCTGCACGCACGAAAAAGTGTCTCGTTACGCACATTTTCCTGTTTCACTGTGTCCCGTTACGCTCATTTTATATTGCTCTTTGCTAACCTGAACCTCCTAACATTGCGACCGAGTCCATGGCGTAATTCTGTTTTCATGCATTTCAATGTAACATTTTCATTGCTCTTTCCTAACCCGTTCCTCCTAGCATTGCTGCAGAGTCCGTGGCGCAAATATATTATTCTTGACTGCATCTTGGTGTTGGGTAAGCCATTTTCCTTCACATCATCCTTGAAACACTCCCATTCGTTTCCTACTTTTCCTATCCTTAACAGAATAACACAGATTGGAAGAAGTTAAATAGCAAACATGTGTAAAAGTTATAGTTAAAATATTCTCTTCGTTAAAGTAATAAACATATTTGAATTAATGAATGCAAATAAAAGTAAATTTATCAATTAAATTGTAGAGATCATTTCACTCCTTCTTTGTATCCATACAAAATAGTGATAATTCAATAAAAATGATTCAATTGTATTCATAAAAGTATGCAATCATTTCATCAATGTTTTGTTATGACGTTGTCACGCTAAACTATCGTCCGTAAACCGACTTTACAGGCAACCAATTTTTTTCTGAATCCTACTTAAAGAGGAAAAAAAGGGGGGGATTTAAGGGGAATTCAACCTCTTACGTGGAAGAGAGAGGCTTGGGACTATACACAAACAATAACAAAAGTGAGAATATAATTATAAAAAAGTAATTGGGAAATACATTGTGATGATTGGTTATAAAGTTACTCTAGCTGCAAGGCCTTGCTCCTAAATATATTAATTATTTTAACTTCGTTAGTAAAGGGTGGAAGCAAGTAGTATATACAATGAGCTCCGGGGACAGGGTTCAGGGTATGGTGCTTGGTGCTATTCCGCCATCTTGGATTGTGATGTCACGGCGGCCATCTTGGATGACATTTACCTTTGACCTTGAACCTTGACCTTGGTGGCGATCTTGGATGACATCATCGCCGCCATTTTGTTTTCTAGAACATTTCGCCATTTTGTTTTCAGCCATTTTGAATTATGATGTCACCATTGCAATTTATGTTACGGTCGCCATCTTGAAAATCTTTATTTATTATCCGATTTTAATGGAAAAAATTATAAAATTTATAAAAAATTAATTTATTTATTATAAAAAATATTAAAAAAATACTGTTGCTTTTTTCGTTACGCCATCATCTTAAAAATCCGTAAGTTTTAAGTTATAAAATAGGGAAGAATTTTTAAAAATCATAAAAAAATAGTCGATCAAATTTAATATTAAAAAATATTTTAAAATATATATAAAAATGTACACTTACGCCATGGAGCTCGGAGTCCTTGGTTCGAACCCGACGAGGCCAAAAAAAAAGATGGCGACAGGTCCTTCCTCCACGGAAGCTATCGGCAGACTGACCTCCCACCCCTTATTTCAAGGTATATATATCATCAGTTAGTATGACGTCATGTCCGCCATCTTGTAAATATTTATTTATTATCCGATTATAATGAAAAAATCTAAAATTTTTAAAAAAATTAATTAATGTTTAATAAAAAATCTTTAAAAAACACCGTTGCACATATCGTTACACCCACCATCTTAATTCTAAAAAAAAAATTCATATTTCGTTATGCCCGCCATTTTGGATGACTATGAGGTTACGAGTCTACAAGGTTACGAGACTGCGAGGCTACAGGACTACGAAGCTTCCAGGACACGAGGCTACGTGACTACGAGACTACTTGGTTCTAACTGACTACAATAGCACCATTGGTGAGAGTTAATTTATCTCATGCAAAATAACCTGTTTAAAGAAGTGTCGATTCTTGTCAATAGATGACACCACATGCTGCTTACAGGTAAATATTATTTAATTATTTTATGTGGGATACAGGAAGCTCACAAACGATCGCAAAAGAAGGATGGCTTCGCTAAGCACCAAGGAGAAGTAAGTTTGTCTTGCTTATTAGTGATTCTCAGGTGTATCAGAGCTTATTATTATATATGACTGGGTAATGGTATTTTCGTTTGAATTCCACCTGATAAAAATATTACAAGTGGTGATTTTGTAGCAGAAATTCAATTAATTAAATTTAACTCTGAATAAAATTACATGACTAATTAAGTAAAAAAATCTTTCATGCAAATTTCGGTTTTTCAGAAGCAACCAGAAGCACTTGGAGAAACCACCTGAATAATCAGGAGCACACGGAGAAAACCATGAAAATATTGACAAGAATAATCGGGAGCACATGGAGAAAACCGCCACACATTTTCTTTTATTTCAGAAAAATCACAGAAAAAATTTAAAAAATAATAAAAATAATAATAAAAAATTAAAGAAAAATTACAGAAAATTCTGACTTGTGCACACCCTGAACACACCCTGAACCCTGTCCCCGGAGACCCTTTTATATACTACTGAGGCAGTTTCCCTAGATACACTTGTGGCTCAATCACAATTATTATCATATAATTACTTATTTGCTTCATTACTGCAACGGTACATGCATATTTTTTTAATATTATTCTGGCATAGTTGTATACCATATCTTTATACCCTAAGTGACACAGAAAGGTTTTACGGTGGCCGTGATCACTAATCGGGGTCACTCATATGTGGCAAGGGTCATGGGTTCAATCCCTACATCCCGAAAAGTTTCTAATTCATGAGCACTGTGTTGGGATCCCAAGTGATTTATGAGACGTCTTTAACAGCGAGGTTCACCTGTGCATAACAATACGACGTGAAACATTTATCAAATCAATTTTAAAAATTACTAGTAATTTTCACTGTGATGCTTTCAACGCTAGTGGGGATGGCTTCTTTTATTGCTCTCCTAGAGCGAATTACTGCCAAGGTAAAGCCGCAAAAACAAGGAAAGGAGAGTGTGTAGTACGGAAGTGGAAGTGTTGGTGGCTTTTCGAATCCAGACACGAGGAAAAATAATCTAACTAACTATGGATTAGGCAGGTAATCTCAGTTTAATTACCTAGGATCTTTTTTTTTTTTCAATTTTTTTTACTATAACTTAAGATTCCTTTGGAAAATAGTTACCAATAAAATTGCGATACTACCAAAAATATATTGCAAATTTTTGCAATGCATTGCTTTGGTTATTTTACGTTTATGAATTAGGCCCCCTACTTTTTTTTTTTTGGAAAAAATACTGTTTTTTGTCAGCTAACGAAATGGGAACATAATTTTGAATTTTAAATTTTCTTTTATTCAATCTTAATTTTTTTCAAACCACAAAATGATAATCTAATATTTGAAAAATATATATTATTTGGTTTTACTATGCTTATTAATGTGTGCCGTTAACACTGGAAAGTTATTCAGGGAACGGTTTATAACTTAACCTATGTAGGTACTACGACAACACAAAGCATAAATACCCTGGCAAGAATATGAATCCAGTTTTACTGCAATAATATTTTGTAGCTATACAGTTGCTTTTATTTAAATTAACAAATTTACAAATAAATTTAATTTTACATTTTTATTTCAGTTCCATTTACAAAGGAAAATGCAGTTACGTTAATTATTGAATCACTTTATTAACAGACTGAAAAGTTAAAACTATATAATGAAACCGTTTCGATAAAAGCAAAAAAAAAAAAATACATTGAAAAAAATACTAAACCCCGTCTTTGGACCTGATTTTCGACAAGGAATTTTATTAAAATAATGCGCATCTTGTTAAAATGCACTAAAAAGTTAACACTATAAAGTTTCCTTTTGTTTTTGTGAACTTTGGTTCGCGCCATCAAACGGATATTGCAGTGCAGTGGTTTTTACACATTTCCGTGCATTGACTGACTTCCGTCGCATTCACGAAATTACTTTCACGAAATCCCCAAGTATCGCATACCGGGAGCTGAGATGTTACACATCGGAAAGACGTGACTTTTGAAGTTCGCTGGCGAATTAAAAAGCCCCCCCCCCCCCCCCCCCAAGGCGATCAATAGCAACAGCGCGTAGATCACCCTCCATTGACCTAGTTTCACGCCACTTGCCTATCTCTGGACATGCTTTCAGCACATTATCGACCCCTCCGAAAGTACCAGTTCATCGCACGTGCTCACACAGCGGCCAAAGGCCGAATAAACTATATCACTTTTGTATCTTCTAACAGCATTTCTCCAGCCGTTTCCGCGCCTGAAGGAAGCTACCTTGCAACGATATTGCATTGTGCCGTCACTTTAATCGCACACTCCGAAGCGTCCTGCCAGTATAGTGACAGACGTCGTGGAGAATATCGATGTCACTCGCCCCAACTGTGCTGTATGCCTAACGCCTGGGAAGTTCCGGTGAAAGGACCTAAGAGAGGCTGATGGAAAATGTTGTCAAGACTTAAAACACTACCGTCGCAACCCATATTTACATCGTGAAATTATGTATTTATTTTAGTGTATTTTATTGTAACATTTTAAAATGTTTGTAAAAAAATTATGGAATTAACTTTAATATTGTTGATACTTTCCACTTTGGTAACAGTTGGAAGTATTTCGGGAGTAGGTATGGCCTTTCTGCAACACATCTGTATAGTCATAATGAACAAAGACAACATATATATATATACATGTAAGCGAAATAAAACTCACTGACTCACTGACTCACTCATTACGAATTCTCCAGAATTATAAGAACTAGAGTCTTGAAATTTGGGACGTATATTTAATTTGCTACATAGGCAGCAACTAAAAAGGTTTCTACGAAAAACAGCTCCCAAGGGTTCTTTAGCCCGGGCAACGGCGGATACTGCAACTAGCACACTACACAAACAGACACGCACACACACACAATGGATTTTCATTTAAATACCTTGGTCAGATTGTTGCACGGTTACACAAGGGTAACCTATATTTACTGGAAATTTAATTATTTTTCTTGTTTGGAATTAAATGGTTAACCTCGCAGTTACAAATATAGAAGCAATAACATGATTACTCTCCATGTATTTCAAATAAAAAGGAAATGATTTTTTTTTCAAGAGGGTCTTATATATTTCGCCTCCTTTAAATGGCCGTGGAAGGGTTACTCATAGACTGCTTGCAAACCAACTAACGGAACGTAATCCAACCAGTTCTGAAGCACGCTATAAAAAATGCCCTTCTGCTGCAGGGAATCGAACTCTGCCCTCCCGACCAACGCGACTAGCATATAGTCTAAACCCACTCGGTAACCCAGCTGAAATAAAAATAAATAATTTTATCACATATGAGATTTTGCTTAAGTAATCACTCCTGTAGATATTTGTCGTTTAGTACAAAGCATTTTATTATGTATTAAATTGAAATATTTCGGAAATTTCTTGCTAAATTATCCCGTTTTCTGTTTCAATAATATTTCTGCGTTATAAATCGTGTCTTAAGATTAGGGTTTACACGCAAATTGTTTATTTAATTTTTTATGATATTCCTGTGGTTTGTTGAAAGGCTGTTCTTGAACACGTTTCACTAAATTTCTTTTGCATTTTGAGGTTTGACAGAAATTTATTTTCACCATGTAGTTACTAAAAATTATTTGCAAATTGCTTAAACGTCGTGCATGTGTTCATAATCATAATAAATTGCGCAAAATTTTGCTACTTGGAAATAGAGTTTGGTGAATATTTGGTGACGAATTTTATGGAAAAATACAAAGTACGATATCGTACTTAAATTATGCCAATGACAATAAAAAGAAATAACAAAAAAGACCCACGAGACTGGACCTTAGGTTCGTTCAAAAACATTTTCTCTCAGAAATCTGCAGCTCCTGATTTCACGCTGTTAGAAAAAACAGTAAATTTACAGATTTTTCAACGAAGAATTAACCTGAAGTAAACGAAGAGTTTTTCATAATCTCAAATAACCGAATTTTCGTTTAAACCACGCCTGTTCCTGTCTATCAAGTTCAATATTTGTTGTAAACAAGGTAAACACAATGTGTGGAAGAATATAAAGAAGGTTTTTGTTATGCATTCAACAAGATTTTCAATTATTTGTTATTATAATAAGTTTATTATTATTGATTTATATTAAATATAAGTTAACTCAGTACCGTGAATTTTCTGAGAAAAACCGTAAATTTACTAAGAATCCTGTATAATTTTTAACCAGCATTCTTCGTAAATTTAAGGTGAAAATTTTGAAACAGCGCGTGTACTGAACGCCAAAGCAACTTACGGACAGGCATCTGGAAGGTTTCGGCGCACTTCGTCAGGACAGACCCATCAAATACTCTCTCCTGGAAACAAAACACTTGAAGTTATAAAACCGATTACAAGAATAGTGCGACGAGTCAGTTCACAAGCTAAGTAAATATGTTAGCAATAATTTTTGTATGGTTTCTGTGGTAATGTTGTAATACAATTAAATTTGTACACAAACCCATTAATATTTTACTAGTTTCAATATATATGGTCAACAGTTTTTTTATTTAACAGTTTTGTTGACACCCTGTTTTCGTCGGTAACTTACGAACACTTCACTGTGATCTAATTTATACACAAAATTAAATATAGCATTCACAAGACCTTCAGTAATTTTTTTTGGGAAAGTGTTCTAATTTTTATAATAGATATACGGAAGTTTTTGTTTAACATTTATAAAGCTTATTTTGTTTTAGTTTTAAAGCAGATAATTATTTTTCTCATAAAAATAATTAGAAATTGAAGATGGCAATTTTTTTCCTATCGAAAAATTCAAAACAAGCGATGCCAAAATACCCCTCAACTAGAAGAAATTTGTAGAGAGATACGTCCACCATTGTTAACGTAAATGATGTGATAGAACAGACGTGCCATGAATGAACCAGTGAAGTATTAGAAAAAATTCAGACTTTTATATGCGAATGGCTGATAGAACAGGTAGGATTTCATCACTTTTCACACCCAGCACATGTGACATAGCACATGAGGGGTAATGGAGGTAGACCTACAGTAATTTTGCCGACATTAATTTATCTGAAAAGTAATTTGGCCGACAAACGTTTGAAGGGCAGTCAATTGACCGAAAACCGAAAAATTTATCTTTCTGGAATAAAGAACTCATAACTCTGGCAACAGTCAGTTGACCGACAGGCACCAGACGAAAGTCATAACGCCGGAAGTCATTTAAGAGGGATAAGGCCTCGCCATCTTGCAATTCCAAATACATATTTTGGTACCGCTTTGAATAAAGCTTCTGTGTCAATTTTTTTCGGTTTTACATGGCTAAGGACTTAGCTTTGGCTAGTAATTTTCGAAGTTAACACTTGTGAACTAGTGTAATTATCATGGCAGTTGTAAAAGCCGCGTTAAATAATAAGTTATTACTTAGCGGCACTTACAGACTAGATCCTGACACTAATATGTGGTTGAGACAAGGTATAGAAGTTTGGGAGATATGGTTTATGAACTGATACTAAAACAAAAATTGGGATAAATAGTTCTTAATTAGAATTATAGCAAAAATATGGAAAAATCCAAGATGGCGGGCTCTAATCCCCCTTAACCGAGAAGTCATTTGACCGTCAGTGGTATCTCCAACATTTCGGTAAAATTTCTTCTGGTCTACTGACTGCTAATTGGTACCTGGAATCCAATCATCATTCGCATGTAACCACTAAGCCATCACAAAAATGGTCAATAAATTTATTACATTTTGAATAATAGCTTGCTTACCGGAGCCGCTGATACGAATGCCACTACCAAGGCACAGCAGACTATGAGGCTGTGTATAGCTGACATTGCGAAATGAAAAATTCGTTATGGCAATGATGGTTCCCACATACGACTGTGAAAGTCGCGTGGACTCGTGGAACCTATATAGGCGCTCGTGAAAAACAATTTCCGCCGTCATACGCAAGGTCTTCGACGATTAATCGCCAGCGATGCGTGCAGGGACGAATGCTGTTGTGGTGCGACGGGAGCATAAAGCAGGACTCGTCAGTGCGACACGTTAAGTGTGAAGGAATAAGTGAGTGCTTCCTGCCGTCAACCTGAGAGGGCTTGCAGCCATGTCCTTCGCCCAGGTCAGGGTCGGCAAACCGCGGCTCGCGAGCCGCATGCGCCTCTTTCCATAGGATTTCACGGCTCTACAGCTCACTGTGCTGCCACGAAACAAAAAGAAAATACCAATTTAACCAATTAGCACAATCACCACGCATGTCCTCAACCTGCGCTCTCTTCCTATCATCTCACCGCTTACCAAGGCTCTCGCCCAGGTGCTGTTTGAAGTGAAACCTCTATGGGTGCTATGGGTGTAAAATTTCAAGGCCGAATTTTATTGCACAGTTTTCGTGAAACATTGATTAATTTTTCCTAACACAGCTAACACTAAGTGTTTTTGGGAGGGGTCCGGGTTAGGGAGGGAGACTAAATGAGACTCAGCCAAAGCATATACGCCCAAATCATGCAGGGTGTTAGCCATGCATAAATAAAAAAAATCCTTAATACATGCACTATCAAATTCTTTCAAACTTCTTTTAAGACTTTTAAATGTTATTTTAAACCTCTGTCTAAAACAAATTTTTAAACGACTGCAATTTAGAGTAAGGGATGAAATAAAGAATTTAAAGGTAAAAAAATTCATATTTACCTTAGTAGGAATAGTATGAAATTCTAAGTTTTCAATGTTGAATGCATTGAATTAAAAACATTCTAATAATTTTCAATGCATGGAATAAAAAGATATATTTTTGAAATTTTGGAGAACTAATAGATCCAGAACATTCTACAAGTTTCCAGAATGTTCCAGAATAAATAGGTACTTCGAGATCAATCTATCCCTGTAGGCTGCGCTGAAACGGATTTTATTTAAAGGTTGCTAAAATGTTAGTAGGCGCTGGTATAGTTACCAGCATAGAGAATAAGTTATGACAAAATACAGGTACCTATGCGATTGTAAAATATAGCATGCAAGTATCCGGTTGTGGAAGTATGCGATTGAGCGAGTAAGCTTGTGCTTAATTATTCAAGTGAGCTCAAATACAAACATGTCATCGAGCACTGCTGCTGCCCTAGCTAATAAATGGACACAATGGACGTTCACACTGGAGATTCACAGTATTGTAACAAACATTGTAACGTGTGCCTGCAAAGAGTATACGGTATATTCTCTGAGCGGTAATTGTGCGTTTTTTTTTTGTTTTTTTTTCGTAATTTTTTAACTTACCCCATGGGCTGTACAGAGGTTTCGCTTCAAACGTAGACCAAACTTCACACCTACACATATTTCGCAACATCGCCACCCGACGTGGTATCCGAAATGTTTATAACGGCATGATTGTGGGCCGGAAGGTGTATTTTCCACGTGTCGCTACGAGCGTCGGGGTGACAGGTTCTGCCGACGAGACAATGGGAAAAGTGTGAGGTGTGAACCAACGCTTTGTGTGCTAATGCGCCGTGGGCTGCGCTCGGTTAGCACCGCGCCGAACGGCAGGCATGCACGTCGCCAAACCACGTTCCGCTAAACTGGAGTTCAGCTCGGGACGTGCGTGATCTGCTCCGCCGGCACCGCCGTCATTCTACTCGCTTGCGGATCGTCAGATTTGAAGAATGGTTCTTGGACCCGCCCGCCTTTGGGAAGTGATTATATTATATTATTATAATATAATTATTTTTGTAACTATATTATTATAATATTATGTTTGTAATTATATTATTATATTTGTAATTAAAAATGCTATTATTACTACTGTGATTGCTGAATTTATTATTTACTCTGATTTATTTCAGACTTTTTAAAATTGTGAATTGAATATACTTATACATTAAGTAAATAATTACCTCATCATTAAATTGAGATATAAAGAAATAATCATACTATATCTACGAAGTGTCAGTACTATGATAAGTTCAGCTTCCTAAGTTATTTAAGGCTAACGAAAGTGAGCATAGGTTAACTGTGGTAATAACTGAGGTAACGGAGTGGAAGAAATGCAGTGGAGAATAAGCCAAATTTAAAAACTCTGCAAAATTTTCGCATCCTTGCTTGTTACAATTGTGAACTTTCACTCTGTACTTTATTCCTAACCGCGTCTGTCTGTCTGTTCGCTTATTTCTTTTGAACTGCAAAGTGGATTGTGATGTGGGTTCCAACATCATTTAGAGAATAATTTCTTCTTCTGAAAGGTTTGTGTGAATAATAAAATCATATATTTAAAGATAGTAGAGAAATCCCGATTTTTGTAATCAAGTCATATAAAGACGCTTTTAGGGCGCTTACGTGGCTTACGCTGGCACAAACATGACTGATACATCAAATTATGGAATTGTAGGTCTTAAAATGTCCTACCGAAAAGTTAGCTATAGCGTAGTCTACCTTCTAAGAATGACTCACAGAAAACAACTTTTAAAAATTATTTAACAAATAATGAGCAAAAATCTGGTAACTTAAAAAAGATCGCAGGCTTTCGCGGCCATTTTCTAGAGTGGCTTGGCTTCTGGGTTGTAACCGGGTCGAAGGTGAAGATATCACAGACGTTTCGGTCGACGTTACAGTTGCCATCATCAGGGAGCAGTTACCTACTGATATTATTACAAGTTCTTCTGCCTTTTAATACTCTCGTCTGAGAGGGAAGTGTTTTTTTTTTCTGAAGCTGTGGGCCAATCAGAGTCTTCCTTTCTTCTGGTTGGCCTGATGATTTAGCCAATCAGAGCTGGGCTTCTGTGACTGGCTGGGAGTGCCGTCCAATCAGTGGCCTCTTCTCTTCTGGTTGGCTGGGCTGTTTGGCCAACAAGATGCGATTTGTCTGTTGGATGCAGAGTTAGGTTTTGAGGATTTCTGAAGTCTGGGTCCCATATTTTGCTTAGTTTGAATCCATCCTGTCTATTTATGTTCAATGGATATTTTAATATTTCAACCGATTCTCGCATTTATCTTTTCTTGTATTGTGGAATGTTGACTATGGTGTGGAATTGGTCGAGTTCAATGCTGTACCTGGTTTACAAAGATTATTCTTATATAGCTTATCGTAGGTTTTCGTGTTTATGTGTTCTTTAACTCTTGTGATTATTCACCTGCCAGTTTGTGCTATAGCCTATCCTTTTCCACGTGAACATGGAACATCGTACACACGAACTAGAGTTTCGGCTGTAGTTTTATTTTTCACTGATGTCAGGGACCCCTCCATCTTGTTTATAGGTTAGAGCATTGCGTGTATTTCGTGCTTCCTGAGAATTCTAGCCACTTGATCTGAAATTCCTTTTATGTAAGTAATGAAAGCTTTGTTAGGAAGCTCTTGAGGTGGCTTCATGGCTTCTTAATTTCTAATTTTGAGTAGCAATTTGCTTGAAGAGCAGTTGATAGATGTTTCAGCTCTTCCTTAATATTTTCTGCGCAAATAGCTCTAGCTCTGTTGACCAAGGTGGAAACATCTATCAACTGCTCCTCTTGTGACAAAGACATCCAGAAAATACCACTTTTCTTCTACTTCCACCTCCATGCTGAATTGTATGCTCGGATGGATGCGTTTTACGTGTTTAAGAAAGTCTTGCAGCTTATCTTTGCCATGACTCCATATCACAAAGGTGTCATCGATGTACCTGTACCAGCACTTGGGTTTGAGCTGACTGGTATTTATTGCCTTCTCTTCGAATTCTACCATGAAAATTTTGGCTAAGAATGGAGAGAGAAGTGAGCCCATTGTGGTGGCTTCCTGTTGCTTTTAGATCTTCCCCCTTGAACGAGAAGAAAGTGGAAGAAACACAGTGTTATGTGAGCTTCATTATGTCTATGCTGAGGTTGTCTTCTCCCAGATGTATGTTAGAATAATGTGTTGACATTTAACCCTTGTTATTTTTTTTAATTCTTTCAGTAAATGTTGGACGTATAATAATTATTCTATTTCTTGTGCCAATAAATGACATACACACGACAATAAACTTAATATTGTTTAGATATATATTAATTTTTTAATCTTCCATGCATGCTATGTTATTTTAGGGATACATTGCGAATAATTTAGGTATAATATTTTAATTTTTACGTCTGCGGATTAATAACGGGATGAGTTTATTTTTGTTTTGTTGACGAATATTACCATATGTACTAAATCTTTAGTTCTGTCTTTTCACGTAGGTAGTTATCTCTGTGAGGACAGAGGATAGGGTTGGAATATTTAGAAATATTTAAATAATACTTACATAAATAACAATCAACTAATATTCTAGATACGAAATTTAATAAGTCTTCTCGACATTTAAATTCAATATGAAATTGTTTCAAAAATCTTAAAATAATATTTATGTGTTAAAATGAAATTATTTCAGTATTCTAAGCATAGCTATTACCTAAAAAAATGAAAGTGTAAGTGTAAGCGATAACATATTCTTAAATAAAATGATATAGGTGGTTGATTCTTAATTTTTTTAATTGGCTACTTAATCAAATGGAAAGCAGGTAAGCGAGATATATCCTCGAACACACTAAAAAGAGAATATCAAAATCTCATCATCTATATGGAAATTTTTAAAAAATGCTTACGTATAGCTACTTTATAAAATTGCATTTTTAAACGTTTATATAATGAAATAAATAGTTTATAGACGTAATAATTTATTGTGTCTATTTTATCCGGCAACCGGAACAAATTTTGAGTTAATTTCATATTTCTCTTTCAATGCTAATAAAGTTACAATTCAGCAATGCCCTGAAATTGCGCGAGAAAAGCTACGGGTTATTAGCTAGCGCGTGTGTGTATATATATGTATATTTATTATTTATCTTTTCGACTAGCTAACTGTGGTTCATAAGATTTATTGGAAGAATTAAAATCTAAATTAAAACTTCCAGACTGTTTACATGGTATCAAATTCCTCTGAAGAAGGGGGGGGGGGGACAACTATATTGATGATGTTACCGGAAGCACTTCGACTGAAATTTATTTCCTTGGGTGTGTTTTCTGAAGCCACTCCTTGGAATCCATGCGGGCTCCCGTCTGCGATGAATGTTTCCCAGTCCCCTTCTCGCGTGGTCGACACACCGGAGCAGCAGTCGACGCGAGGGCCCAAGCCGGACTCCCGCCGAGTGGTCGCGCGAGCCCCAGGTGTCGCTCCGGACCGCCGGGATCAGCCGCGCGACGCGGGGTCGCGTGGCTGTCGCGCCGCGGTGACCACCCTGTCCGTGCCCTGGCGTTCTACAGGGTGTCCATACAAGGATGTCCCAGTTTAGATATCACAACAGTTTGATCTAGACTGTTCACCACAAATCATAAATCAAATTTAAGGTAAACCAACCTAGTTTTCCTTACATAATGTTCAGTTATACGGCACACATCCGACCAAAAGTCCAATTCTTCCCACACTTTGGTTAACGAGCCCGCAGTAATGAAAGCAAATAGCCTTCAGTTCTGTGTGGTCTCAACTCTGGCGAATCGTTAGCGTAGCGGCGGAACGTAGAGGCGATCTTTTATAAAGCCCCAAAGGGGGGAAAAAAATGTCTCATGGCGTTACTTCAGGTGAACGTGGAGGCCAGAGAAAATAGAGCTATGTCGACTCGACCATTATTACCAATCCAACGGTCAGGGACTTCGACGTTCAACCACTCGCGTACAAAGAGATTCCAATGGGTAATTCCACCCTGTTGCCATGTACATTTTACAGGTTCACCTTTACTAATTGGGGAAGGAACCATTATTTCGCGCTGCAAGAGAGAAAACAACACTACAGTACTCGTGCATGCGCTTATCTAACATTTTTGACGTGACAACGTCTAATAAATCGATGAACGCCGGCTGCACGCACGAAAAAGTGTCCCGTTACGCACATTTTCCCGTTTCGCTGTGTCCCGTTACGCTAATTTTATATTGCTCTTTGCTAACCTGAACCTCCTAGCATTGCGACCGAGTCCGTGGTGTAATTCTGTTTTCATGCATTTCAATGTAACATTTTCATTGCTCTTTGCTAACCCGTTCCTCCTAGCATTGCTGCAGAGTCCGTGGCGGAAATATATTATTTTTGACTGCATTTTGGTGTTGGGTAAGCGATTTTCCTTCACATCATCCTTGAAACACTCCCATTCGTTTCCTACTTTTCCTATCATCGTCCTATCCATAACAGAATAACACAGATTGGAAGAAGTTAAATAGCAAACATGTATAAAATTTATAGTTAAAATAATCTCTTCGTTAAAGAAATAAACATATTTGAACTAATGAGTGCAAATAAAAGTAAATTTATCAATTAAATTGTAGATTTCATTTCACTCCTTCTTTGTATCCATACAAAATAGTGATAATTCAATAAAAATGGTTCAATTTTATTCATAAAAGTATGCAATTATGTCATCAATGTTTTGTTATGACTATGTCACGTTAAACTATCGTCCGTAAACCGACTTTACAGACAACCAATTTTTTGAGTAACTCATTAATTGTGACCTTGAACCAACGCTCTACAACGCTTACAGTTGACACTATTAACATTTATAACGGGGACATTCTTCTATGGACATACTGTACAATGACTCGGAAACTGAGATGGATCACGTAAACGAAGACAGATCTTACGGAACGAAGCACCTGCAATGGCTTGCATGGGGACACGGATCGGTACGGATTACCTCGGCAGTGCTATGCTCCTTCGTTCACGTTACTCCGTGCGATCAAGAAAGCCGAGTATTTGACCGCGGCGTTAGCCATGTTTGTTTACAATTTAAATACCGAAAAATTGTTTCTACCACAAGAATACTTAATGTTCTATAACTACTTTGTTTTTAATTTTTATTAAATATGTAAATCCTGACCATGTTTTGTTTTTAGACATTAAAAAAACTCATTTTTCTTAAACGTGAAGTTCAATCTCATTGGTTGCCACTTTGTTACGGTTCCGTAGATTTTATACGCAACAGACGGATAGTGAAACGTAAATATCTTGAGGGACCGAATCCGTTTCCATTTTTACGTTTCCGTTTCATTGTAGAACGGGCCTTCTTGGGGTGGGATAGGAACAGAAATAGGCCATATTGGATTTCAACAATTTTTAACCCGTACCAATTATATTTACTGTTTAGTATTGAAATGTTTCATTTGTAAAGGCAGAGATCACCCATCAATGTATTTTCAAAAACAACACAAGGTGTCCATCGACAGTATTATTACAGCTTCATTCATTTCGAAAATAATTTATTAAATGCCAAACTCAAATGACTTCACAACGGAGACTTTTTGTGGCAGCCAGTGACTATTGACTTTAAATGTCTCATAAAATCATATTCTATGCTTTAACGAATTAAAATTTGTCAAAAATACATATCAGAAAAATTATTTAAAATTCTAAAAAAATAAGTTTCGAAAGTAATTTACAGATCACTATAAAACTATTCTTATTCCTCAAACACTGTCTCCAACAATATTTACAATATTTACGCACCTATCCCATCGTTTTATCAGTGCTCTAATACCATTTGCATGAAATTATTTGGGTTTTTGTCTAAACACACATTAGGAATTCAAGTCGATTCTCTATCGTAGGCTACAATCATGGAGCATTATCGGCATTTTGAAACTGAATGACGCATGTTTTCAAATGATACCGTTCGATATGAAATTAATACTTTGAAGCTGGATAATGCTGACATCTATTTACATTTTGGCAGTTACTTGCTACATCTTTGAGACATATGATAAAACTTTGCAACTCTTTGAATGACTTTCCCTCGTAGTGATTGATTGAACACTGTTGAATCAAAGATGACATCTTTCGATTCCTATACGTCTCCTTTGAGTCTGATTTTTTTTCATTACTTTTATTTAAAGGGCATTTATAAAATTTTGATTTGATGCTTCTCTTATATTTTGTGTTCTGCCACAAATATCTTCAACAGAAATTCACTTGGTGAAATATAATGGGTGTAAAAACGTCATTCAAGTGATTATAACTACGAAGACTTGCGCGCCTTTTTACACCCATGATATTACGCTAAACCAATATCTGTTGAAAATATTTGTTTCAGAACAACAAATGCAAGAGAGGTATCCTGTTAAAAATTAGCAATCGTCTTTAAATAAAATTAACGACGAAAAATCTTAAAACTCAACGTGGCGTGTGAGACTTTCGCCTACTACCTTCTGGTTCCTTTTAGAAAAAGGAGGGGGGACCAACAACTAAACAACAAAGGTTATTATTATGGCCCTTGCGTTGTTGTTCCACGATGTTAGCGCTTGAAACGAGAAGCCGCCAATCACGAGCAGATGTCCGAGTAATAACACACATTTCCAGAGCGAAGATGCCCTTGTTTCGTCACAGCGACCGTCTGAAGACAAGAAAGGCGCTGTCAGGGTCGTGGGAAGGTGGTGTTCACGAAAACATATTTCGAGCGCCAACCCTGTTTTTCAGAAGACTTTTTCCCGCCCACGGTTTCGATGGTATGGAAATAGACCCTCCCGCCTTCGTCGTTGCTTCATCGCTTCCTTGAAACTGGTTGGATCACGATTAGGGTATAACCTACATTTTCGTCTGTTTTTTATTAAACCCATCCACCTTCCAAACAATGTTACACGAAATTACCTCTACCATAACACTAACATTATATGTATTTTTTATCACTACTTCGACCGCAACAGTGGATAAATGTATAATATAATAGTTATTAAGGACTCCTCACTTCTAAAGTGTGATAAAAGCACCAGCGGACCTAGCTTCAAATTTAGCGCAAGAAAGAAGGTAAAGAAAAGCCGAAAACGGGTAAGTTTTGGGTGGTATATATAATGCATTCCAGTTAATTAGAAGTCAGAATTTAAAAACTGGACATGTTAATGCTATTTTAACACATTTTTGATGTCTTGAAATTTGTTTATAAAATCTATGGCTTTGTCTAAGTTTTAGGGTAGGTAATTAAATTAAAAAAGTGTAATAGTACTAAAAATATAAAATAACACTTTTTTACAAAAATCTTCAACGATCAGTTGCAGTCTGTAATAATTTATTTTAACCCTACAGTTACGTTTTTCTTTTTTTTTCTTTATTTCTTTAGTCCTTTAGGACCGCCACTGAATAAAAGCAAACACAGTTTTGCCAACACAAGTTACCTGTCACATCGGATACCTTTCTATGATGCTTTATTTGTTTTTTTTGATGACACTATGGTTCACGCTTATGTAGCGAAGCGTTGAATGATAACTGCATCAAATTTACTGGTAAATCTTAACATATGACCACTAAATCCGTTTAAGCCAAGTGATTGGAAACGTACAGTATCTTTCTAAACCGGTATTTATCATGAATGTACAGCTTGACTTTGATCTAATATATGTTCCATGAGCTCTCATAACTAAAATATGGGCTGTTCTTGACAAACCCTTGAACTTGTCTTTGAATTAAATTAAATGCGTCGATTTAAATGTTGACATCAATATGACGTTTCCTTAAAATAAAAAAATAAAAAATGTCCGTGTTGATGAACTCTAAAACATCACACCCCATATGAATGTAAAAGTGATTTTGTCTGTTTGTCCTTGTTTCACGCAGCAACGGAACAACTGATAGAAATGATATTTTGTAGATAGTTTTTGGGCCGGAGTGTGACACAGACTACAAATAATTATGCAATTCCATCTATAATGAAGTGAAAAAATTGGTGGATTCAATTTTATAATAGCAAATCATAGGAGGCAGGTCACATAAAAACAGTGGGTTTGTCCATTTGGTGTCTCATACCAGAAATTTTGCAGCTCCTACTAATTTATATCGAACATTTTTGAAGTGAAAATTCTTAGCTAAGGGAGCTACAATTGTTTAGCATTACGCATACTTTCACAATCACATACTCGCATACTTGAATACTTGCACAATTGCACATTTGAATACATGAGATTTTTGTATAATTGCACACTTGTTTACTAGAATTAATTTAGCGCTCGCCTATTTATATATAAATTTTTTTATCTGCGACCTCAGCCAAAGAGAACTAGTTAGCAAGAAGTTTCACGTCTGTCGCTCGTGGTCTCAACGCACATACTTTTTTTAATTAGAAAACAGTTACTATTTCTCGCACTATTTAAATCTCTGTTATCAAGCAATTAGTCATCAATTAGTTAAATAAATATATTTTATAAACCTAACACTTAGGGTTCGACCTACATCATCGCGCAAAACATGGTTTCAATTCCCAGTGTAAGTGTCGCATTTCTGTATCTCCCTCCTTGGTCAGTGGTAGTGACCTAGCCCACGAATCACGCAGTGGGAGAGGGGAGAGAGTGAGGTGAGGGCCAACGTGGTGCAAGGAGGGAGTGGCGGGGTGCGTCGCCTGAAATGTCACGCGCACGCATGCACGCAAGGGTGACAACGACGGCGGTGATCTGGCGCCCCAGTTTACGCGCGAGCCGTTCACCTCCGGACGGCCTTGCTGCACCCCTCCCCCCCCCCCCCCCCCCCCAACCGACATCAGGGTCGGCAGTCGGCATCGTTAAAATAATGGCCGGGGACACACAGAGCTTCGACGCTGTCATTGGGTCGCTGCGGACAGGAAATTGCGGCGACAAAAACCTTGCATTCTTCGAAGGTCCGCGTCAAAAGTCCGCGATTTTTTCTTTCTTGCGGAAATCGGCGACGACCTCGAAAAAATGTTTTTTTTTTTTTTTTTTTTTCGTTTCCGCTATTGCTTACGGGGCTTTCCTTTGGTGTTGGGGCAAGCGTAATAACTAACCTTCTGCTTAATCAGCTACCATTCTGACACAGCACTTCTACTGTAACCACTGATGGTATCGGCCAACTAATCGTTTGACAATGGCGGTAAAGTTAGACGTGTTCAACTCTACCTCTGAGAATATAATAAAAATAAAAAGCCGCGTCTTTAGGCCCAAAATCTGGCCCGCGGGAACAAAAACAGCACAGCACAGTGTAAACCACCCTGTAAGGAGGGGTTTCAAACGCCATGTCGATTTTTTCCTTTGTTTTCTAGTCATTACTGTTAGTTAAGTGCAATTCCTATAAATTGAACACTTTACCTCTCTTGTATTTTTGTTATGTTGCAAATATTTTAAAGAGATATTTAGTAAGTGTGATATAATTGATGTAAAAATTTCTCGCAACTGATAACAATCCGACAAAAACTTACGTGAAATTTACACCCATCATGTAACGCTTAGTAAATATAAATTTTAAACATTTTCTACATAACGAAAATGCAAGAGATATGATGTGTTGAATTTACAAAAAAGAGCCCGTACCTAATATAAATAATGACAATAACGTGTGAAAAAAAATTGAGCTAGTCTTTTAGTACTCGCCAATGATGTTAGCATCTAACCTCGGTAACAAGCAAATGCATGTGTCCTCATGTTGCAAATACACTTGTACGAAACTCGGAATCTAAATTTAAAGTAGACTTTTTTTTTTTTAAATAATGCCGAGCGTGATCATTATACGCACAGTGTGTTTTCAACTACATTTCTGGACGCAAATCATACGAAGTTTTCGCACCTGCCGCTAGAAATCGCTGCCGGAGTAGGTACGTAGACAATGGAATCATTTAATTTGCAAAACAAAATTTTATACTACATAATAAAACGGCGCCAATAAAATCGAGGATAAAAAGATTGGAAAAAAAAACCAAACCCCGGTTTTGCACCCGATTAATTAAAATACTGCCCATTTTGTTGAAATTCATTGAGCAGTTAATACCATAAATTTTCCCTTTGGCTTTGTGAACTTCGACTCAAGCCATCCGCCACAGACGGCAGAACCGTGGTTGTTACACAATTTCCGTTCCTTGACTTCCATCGCATACACGAAATCATTCCCACCCAATTGGCGCACGCCGAGAGCTCAGAGTTGCACGTCAGGAAACTGAGATGGCGCGCGAGAGCTCGCCTTAAGCCCGTAGGGACAGGGCGAGGGCCCGCGGGTGTTTGCCCGGACATATCGCGGGCCGGGACGGCTTTGCGTAATGAGCCGGCTGGGGGAAAGTGTTGGGCCGCGCCTTTCTTTCGTCCCACGTCTCGCCGCGTCCCGTCCGCCACATCTCTTTCCTCCTGCGTTGCGCGCCGAAAGAAAGCATCGCCTCGCCTAGAAGAAAGCCATTAATATATATGCTCCCCCCCCCCTCACCCTAAACCCCTTCCCAACACAGCGACTCACCTGCAGGGCGTGGCGCAATATGCCAAGTGTCACCTCGGCGCCCGACCAGGTCGCACGACGTCGATTCCTCGACACCGAAAATCGATTTTCATCGACACGCAGCATCTCAAAAGTAATTTTGCTGACACTCATATAACTAAAAAAAAAATATAAAAAAAATTGGAACCGAAAACCCGAAATTTTTTCGCGCAGGGAAAAATATCTCAACTCTGGAAATCGACGGACAAGCACCGACTAGACCGAAGGGATTTTTTTTTTTTTGGAAAGTCATTTGACTGACAGTCCTTTCTTTGATATTTCATTTAAATGACTTTCGGTTTGCTGACTGCCTCGGATTTCAGAACTCCTGGGGCCCATTCCACAAGTTTGTAAAATAAAAAATAGTTTTTTTACAAGTTTGTGAAATTTATTCAGTTATATCACGAAAAAAATGTAATGACACAAGTTATTTTCCGTAGACAACTTTTAAAAATATTATTATTTTAGCTTAGAAACTTGTAGCTGACACTTTCCTGTTTACTACTTATTTTCTTCCTAGTTCACAACTAATGGTACGTTAAATTTACATGATAATGATACTTATTCTAGACAAAAAAAAGATTTGTGATCAAGTTCTTCCTATTATAAGGTAAATTTTAAACAACATACAACAGTGGGATTATTATCTTGCTGCAAATAAACAACAATGACTTCCACCGATACGGCAATTAAATGAGTTTATTTTGCAATATTTTGTTAGTTGCAATTGTGGTAATGTTGCCAAATCTTGCTATTTACAAGTAGTACCAACTACATTATTCGCACACAACTGAAACTTTTTCTTGATGATGACAACTGTTGTGTGTGTATGAAACGCCTACTCGAGAATACAAGAGCCCGTTTTGCAATTGTTTATAACAAGACTTGCACCTTTGTGAAACAGTTAGCATTCCTTGTGTTAAATATTTATTAGGTACAGCCTGATGCACCCGTGGTTCGCTACGGGAGTCCGCAGGCAGAACACTCTAGCACTGCTCGATATACAAGCCCCTCCTCGTGGGTACGCCACTGCCTCACCTCGGCCAAAAACAAAATAATGTATGCGTGGAGTCCACGTGCGACAGAAGTTGAGACTCCTTGCTTATTAGGTATAGGTAAAGATAAATTATTAGTATCTTTTTATTAAAAAGAGATAATAATTGAGAATAGTAAGGATGCGGGTATGATTTCAAATGAGAAAATTCTTTTTTCTGCGACCTGTACTCTCGCATCCGTTCACTGGCACTTTTCGGCGGCGCCACATTTGGCGTTTTATTTCCACGTTGCATTTGATAAAACCTCTTATCTGTTTCTGCCTTTTTATTATTATTATTAGGTATGATGTTGAATCACGATCTCTAGCTGAGTAAAATCAAAGAACAAAAGAACACTCTAATGGAACATAAATTACATCTATAAATTCTGTGAATTTTAAAATCACAGTGTTCACATACCAAAAAAATATTACACTTATAAAGCTAACATGTTAAGTCTGTATGTCTTTTTTAAATTTTCAATCACACCATTCACATAAAAATGAATTTTACTTATGAAGTATATTTTACAAATCAATAAATATTTTCCACGCCAATAAATAAATTGTAGGTACTTTAAATTAAATAAAAGAAACATGGTAGCGTCAATCGTTAGCCTTTACGAAAACTGAGGAGAAGACAAACACAAGCAGCGTTACGAGAATTCCGTCAGTGTACCTGCATAACTGGCACATTTAACGAATTCAAAAATTCGCTAGGAGGCATCAAACAATGCAAAAGACGTTGCCATGGAGACGACTAATGCGTCAACATTGCATAAGTCGTCATGGAGACGAAGAAAACATCAACAATAAAACAGCCGTTGCCATGAAGTTTATCGGGAAAAACGTGAACAAAATTAAATTTAAAAAAACATAAATTAAAGCAAATACGCACAACAACTTCCACCAAGTCCTCTTAGGATTGATGGTAGACCAAGGACGGTCTACCACCACAACTGCGAGTAAAAGGTGGTGAGTGGTTGTGGAGAAAAATTGAGACTTTACACAAATAACCCTTTACTTATCTGTACTATATATTATATAATAAGTATAAAATAATCATATTATAATTGGAAAATTGTTTTTCTCTATTTGTCCTTTCATGCAGCACCGAAGCAACGGATCGACATTATTTTTTTTTTTTGCATATAGCCAGCTTATGGGCCGTAGAGAGACATAGACTACATATAATTATGAAATTCTATCCCTAAAGGAGTGAAATGGACAAATTCAGCTTTTATAATTGAAAATCATAGGCGGTAGGTCTTACCAAAACAGTGGGTTTGAGTCAGTTATCTATGTCCGCAACACGGTCATACAGTAAGGTCTGGCAACTTCCTATCCTTCTCCTTCGCGAAACCAATCCACTTGGTGAAGCTCGCGGCTGCTAGTGAACTTAAGGTGTTACTAACAGAATAGTTTAAAATTTCGTCAATATATGACGTTGCCTTGATCTTGTAACGTGCTGTATTTTGGTGCGTCCGTCACGTCTTGCCTAGGGTCTACCTGCCTTCCCACAAAATGAAGCTGGATATCGGCATCCCAGTTTTTCATTCGCATAGCCTTGATGCACCGAGATTATGCAATCAATGTGACTTTAAAATAAAATTTTCCCGTTTTTCAAGTCTATATCCTACAGACTTGAAACTCGGTAGAGATGTTCCTAATATCATGATGTGTTGAGCCCGGGCAACGACGGTTACTTCAGCTAGTATATCTTTATATATATATTTCTTGTGTGCGTGTGTATGTCACTGAACTCCTCCTAGACGGCTGGACCGATTTTGATGAAATTTTGTGTGTGAGTTCACGGGGATTCGAGGATGGTTTAGATTCACAATTGGATATTTTATCTCGATTCTGAGTTAAGAAAAACTAAAAAAAACACGCTTTAAAAGCAAAAATTGCAACGCATTATTAGAAGCCATTAGGTTTTGCTATTGTAAGGAACTAAGTAGAGAGTAGGAAAAAAATAAAGATCCTGACAGTTTATAGCGTCGCCATATTTGTTTCAACTTTCAATAACCTTTTTGTATATTACAATTTAAATTGCAGAAAAAAAATCATGTTTCATAGCCACACAAAAGGTGAGGATGGTTTAGATTCACAATTGGATATTTTATCTCGATTCTGAGTTAATAAAAACTAAAAAAACACGCTTTAAAAGCAAAAATTGCAACGCATTATTAGAATCCATTAAGTTTTGCTATTGTAAGGAACTAAGTAGAGAGTAAGAAAAAAATAAAGATCCTAACAGTTTATAGTGTCGCCATATTTGTTTCAATTTTCAATACCCTTTTTGTATATTACAATTTAAATTGCAGAAAAAAATCATGTTTCATAGCCACACAAATAGTGAGTGTGAGTCATTTCTCTATGTCCACGAGTTCTCGCCGCGTCAATTTTCTCCTTGGAGCGAACCCGTCCGCTTAATTAAATAAACAGCTTTTATCGTTGAATGATTTCATGATTTATTTAATGAAAATATGCTCTCAAAAAAATTAGTTAGATAGACATTCAATAGGTGTCTTTCTCTCACTCTCTCTCTCTCTCTCTCTCTGAAATGTATGTAGCTTGCTCGCGGGTCAGTAATGCAGACAATCTTTACATTCTAGCTCAATACGGAAAAAACAGTAAATGTGGTTTACAAAGACATTTTATGAAGTGTCTTCCCGTCATTACATTTGAAAGTAGAAACATATTTACTCAAAATTTAGGTAGTAACATATTTTTATTGCAAAGACTGAAATAGAGGTGAGAAAAATTATCATTTGTGAACATAAGAAAACTACTAAAACTGTATCAACTGTTATGTTATAATGTTTAAATTTCTAAATGGTGCAAGATAATACAAAATTCCATGCGGAAAAAGTCGTGGGCAGCAGATACGTATAGTTATAGGTGTGGGGCTATGCATGCTGATATTTCATATACTGCATGGATGCGAACATGTAAGAATAATCTATCTATCTTACTATAATAAAACAGTACTTTTTCTGTCTGTTTGTACGCGATTTTGATGAAATTTTGTGTGTGAGTTCACGGGGATTCGAGGATGGTTTAGATTCACAATTGGATATTTTATCTCGATTCTGAGTTAAGAAAAACTAAAAATACACGCTTTAAAAGCAAAAAAAACTAAGCATTGTTGATAATTAGCCTCCATGGCAACGGGCTTTTGCATTGTTGTTGCCTTCTGCGTAACCATTTGAAAGGTTTTTGGTAACGGCAGTGGCGTGCCCAAGAGGAGGGGTATGTATAATGAGAAGATACAAAATGTCCAGCGTAGAAATACTTACCGCCATATCCATATCTCACAAAAAGTACATTTGGGCAGGACAATGTCTGTCGGGTCCGCTAGAAAGATATATAGAGAGATAGAGATATAAATAAAAAGATAGAGAGAGTTATAAAGATATACATAGAGAGATAGAGAATTAGAGAGATAAAGAGAGATGCTTAGTATACGTTTAAAAAATTACAAAAAAAATTGATTGAGGCATTGCAACGCATGCCGGGCATTATCTAGTATCTTTATAGATATATATTTCTTGTGTGCGTGTGTATGTCACTGAACTCCTCCTAGATGGCTGAACCGATTTTGATGAAATTTTTTGTGTGAGTTCACGGGGATTCGAGGATGGTTTAGATTCACAATTGGATATTTTATCTTGATTCTGAGTTAAGAAAAAACTAAAAAATGTAATGTGTGTCATAGATATACAAACTGTTAGTGTCATTCCTCTATGTCTGCCGAGCAATAGCTTTCAAGCCATTACGTTACGTTTTGCTATTGTAAGGAACTAAGTAGAGAGTAAGAAAGAAAAAGCTCTTGACAGTTTGTAGTGTCGCCATATTTGTTTCAATTTTCAATACCGTTTTTGTATATTACAATTTAAATTGCAGAAAAAAATCATGTTTCATAGACACATAAATAGTGAGTGTGTCATTTCTCTATGTCCACGAGGTCTCGCCGCGTTATTTTCTCCTTGGGGCGAACCCGTCCGCTTAATTAAATAAACAGGTTTTATCGTTGAATGATTTCATGATATATTTCATGAAAATCTGCTCTCATAAAAAAGTTAGTTTTATAGACATTCAATAGGTCTCTCTCTCTCTCTCTCTCTCTCTCTCTCTGAAGATCAATCTATGAATCGTTACAAATTTATTTCCTTTATTTTTTTAGTTTGATTTGATACAATATGATTTCACTAAAAATCAATTTCTACCCCTTCCTATTTTCATTTCCACATTACGAAGTTTCACTTCTTCCACGCGGAGGGACTCCACGCAATATTTTTGAATGCAATTAAAAACTATTTTTTAATGATGCCAAAGAAGTATCACTTCACATGCGCGTACCTAAGTACACGCACCCATTTTTTTAATTTAATTTCTTCTATATATTTTTTTCCTCCCTACCTAGGGCACTCATAATTCTTTTAAATTTCACGTGTATGTTTTCAATGTCATTCGAGTTGTACAATTTTTTTTTTGTCGAATTGGTCATTATTTATACTTTGTTTCATTTTGGAAACATACGAATTTTAGGTATTATGACAAATAAAAAAAATTAGTTTCACTAACATTCTTAGGTTTTTATTGTGTGGATAGTTTCAAGTTTAATATTATGTAGGTACATAAATTCTTAAACTTATAAATTTCTTCGAAATTTATTCATAGGTAGGTAGGGCCTACTAATATTTTGTCAATATTGTTATTTTTTTTTTACATTACCTACTTATTTGCAAGGAGTTTGGTTTAGTGTTTATAATTTATCTGCTGAGCGTCAAGAGTCTTAGGGCTGCTGAGACCGAAGACCAGAAATATTTATCAATTATGTATTTTATCTCGATTCTGAGTTAAGAAAAAACTAAAAAAACACGCTTTAAAAGAAAAAAAACTAAGCATTGTTGATAATTAGCCTCCATGGCAACGGGCTTTTTCAAAATTAAGAAGCAAGAAAATAAAAGTACACGTTTTTCATCTAAAATATGTTACAATAAATCGTTTTCGGTGATAATTAAAAATTTTATTTTCAATAAATAACTCATATTCGTTGTGGATTACTTGAGTTTATTTCAATTTAGTCCACTGGAAAATGTTTATTTAACTAATTTTTCATTTATAAGTAGTTGTTAATTTTGGAATGTTTTACATTCGATCCGGTAGACTGCGCTACCATCGCAGCATCAAATATTAAATATAATTCTATTTTAATTTCAGTTTGACCCGACAGTTGGTGCTGCGATCAAATTGAGAAAAATATTTGAAATTTTGTGTTATTATTGTGTTCGTATAAGTCGTGTGCTAATTAAAATATCAACTATGAATAGAAATTGATGTTTGAAGAGTTTTGAAGTGTTCTTAAAAAACGATACTTTTTGCGAATTTAGGGTGGAATCGAAGTAAGTATATTTTGTATAAATTTTTTATCAAATTTACACGCGAGTTTTATAACAACCAACCTAACCTAAAAATTTATTTGTGTAGCTCATTAATTTCATAATAATTTTTTTAAATTGTTATTATTATTAATGTTTTAAATTTTAAAAAAATATTAATAAATTAGAAAAAAATTCTATTAAAAATTACATACTTTAAAAAAATTATTCATTTTCAAAATTAAGAAGCAAGAAAATAAAAGTACACGTTTTTCATCTAAAATTTGTTACAATAAATCGTTTTCGGTGATAATTTAAAATTTTATTTTCAATAAATAACTCATATTCGTTGTGGATTATTTAAGTATATTTCGTATAAATTTTTCATCAAATTTACACGTGTGTTTGTTAACAACCATCCTAATCTCAAACTTATTTGGTAGCTTATTGACTTCATAACATTTTTTTCAATTGTTATTTTGTAAATAAAAATAATTATTTAAAAGAAAACTATCAAAAAATTAATATTCATTTTAAAAGCTTTTTGCGAATTTAGGGTGGAATCGAAGTAAGTATATTTTGTATAATTTTTTATCAAATTTACACGTGATTTTTATAACAACCAACCTAACCTAAAAATTTATTTGTGTAGCTCATTAATTTCATAATAAATATTTAAATTGTTTTTATTATTCATGTTTTAAATAAAATTACACGTTTTTTATCTAATTTATCAAATTTACACGTGAGTTTTATAACAACCAACCTAACCTAAAAATTTATTTGTGTAGCTCATTAATTTCATAATAAATTTTTTAAATTGTTTTTATCATTCATGTTTTAAATAAAATTACACGTTTTTTATCTAAAATTTGTTACAATAAATATTTTTTGTTAATTAATTAAAATTTCATTCTCATTAAAAAAACTTACATTCGTTGCGTATTATATTACAGAAATTTTTTTTTGCAGAAAAATGCCACGTCTTCGAGGAAGAGCCAGAAATATTGGTCGACGTACTCCGAACGCGCAATTGGTCCATGATCGTCGAATAAATAGAACAGATGAAGAACACTCGGCGGATAATGCAAATCTGAGATATCAAGTTGCATCTACACGTGCGAATGAAAATTCAGTACAGCGCACTCGACGTCTTCGTGCTAATGCAGTAAGACAACGAGAGGCACGTCAACATGCGACGGATGCACATAGAGAACGTAACCAACGCCGGATGCAAAATGTTCGAGCATTGACAAGAGCATCACTCAATCGCCTTGCGTTTGAATATGATCCTGAAATCAACTATTCGTCACATGCATTAATCTCGATTGGTAGTATGGACAAAAAGTGTCAACATTGTCATGCTTTCAAGTACAAAGGTGAATCAGCTGGTTTATGTTGCGCATCTGGAAAAATTTCACTGCCATCGCTAAATCCACCGCCGGAACCTTTAAAAACACTTCTAGCTGGCACCACATCTCAATCGAAATTGTTTTTGCGAAAAATTCGTAAATTCGATTCATGCTTCCAAATGACATCATTTGGAGCAACAAAAATTGTTCATAATGAAGATGGTCGTAATTTCTAATCTACATTCAAAATTCAAGGTCAAGTGTACCACCAAATTGGTTCATTGCTCCCAATGCCTGATGCCGATCCAAAATTTTTACAAATTTATTTTATGGGCAATGAGGAGCAACAATCACACACACGCTGCGCTTACAACTATATAGAGCAGATGGAGGAACGAGAAATTGTGGACATTTTGGAAACGTTTTTTGCAAAACCATAACCAGTTGTTGCAATTGTTCAAGACTTTTTCTAGCAGACTGCAAAACGACAACTACGCCATTATTATTAAAGCAGACAAAGTGCCCTACGGAGAGCACGCAGGCACATATAATGTTCCAACTATTAATGAAGTTGCAGTTGTCATGGCTGGTGACCCATGTGAACGTCGGGACATTTGCATTCAACGCAGAGATAATACGATGCAAATAATTCAAGACAGTCATCGTTCTTACGATGCATTGCAGTATCCGTTGATATTTTGGGAAGGAGAAGATGGATACCATTTAAATATTAAACAAAGTAATCCAACTACAGGTACAACTTATAGACTATCTTACAGATTTTTTTTTTTCAAATAATTTCTGTATCTCTCATATATATTTATTTGCAGGTGAAGAACTGATCAAGAAAGTTAGTGCTATGAACTTCTACGCATATCGATTGATGATTCGTGCTAATGAAGACAATACCATTCTCCGATGCAGACAGCTATTTCATCAGTATATTGTCGATATGTACGTAAAAATCGAGATTACGATATATAAAATTTAATCAAACAAAACTTCGTGCTGAGGAGTACATTCATTTGCGTGACGCCGTTATTGGTAACGTAGATGCATCTAATGACATCAACAACATCGGTAGCGCATATATTCTCCCATCATCATACATTGGTAGTCCGCGTCATATGCAAGAGTATATTCAAGACGCCATGACTTACGTACGTGCATATGGCCGACCAGATCTTTTTATCACATTTACGTGTAATCCAAACTGGGATGAAATTCAAAGTTTGTTGTTGCCAGGTCAAACATCGATGCATCGCCATGATATCACTGCACGTGTTTTTAAAAAAAAATTAAAATCTTTGATGAATTTTATTACACATCACTCGGTATTTGGTAAAACATGTTGTTGGCTTTACTCTTTTGAATGGCAAAAACGAGGTTTACCTCATGCGCATATTTTTATTTGGTTGGTGGATAAAGTACGCCCAGAAGAAATCGACAGAATTATTTCAGCCGAAATTCCAGATCCGAATGTTGATCAAGAATTGTTTGACATTGTAACTACTAATATGATCCATGGTCCATGTGATACTCTAAACATGATGTCACCATGTATGGACAATGGAAAATGTACGAAACGTTTTCCAAAACCATGCCAATCTGATACTATCACCAATATTGACGGTTATCCATCTTACCGGCGTAGAGACGTAGACAATGGCGGTCAATCATATGAATTGCGTCTGTCAAACGGTGTGACAGTAGATATTGATAATCACTGGGTAGTTTCATATTCACCATTGCTGTGCAAAACCTATAAAGCGCACATAAACGTTGAACTATGCAGTTCAGTGAAATCTATAAAATACATTTGTAAGTATGTTCACAAGGGCAGTGATAAAGCTGTATTCGCTGTTCAAAATGTAAATGACAATGACGAAATTACACGTTATCAAATGGGTCGATACATAAGCAGTAACGAAGCTATTTGGCGCATTTTTACGTTTCCTATACATGAAAGGGATCCTGCTGTTATACATTTGGCTGTGCATATTGAAAACGGACAGCGTGTTTACTTTACAGAACAGACTGCACTACAACAAGCTTTAACGGCTCCAAAAACAACTCTTACTGAATTTTTCAACCTTTGCTGCCGACAAGATGTTGTTGGTCAATTCGCAAGGACATTAATGTATACTGATGTTCCTAAATTTTTACGTGGAATAAACAATCAAAAAATTGGGAACCACGGAAACGAGGCATTCCAGTCCCAGGATTCACCGACATATATATGACAAATACTTTAGGTCGAATATATACAGTTCATCCTAAGCAACGCGAATGATTTTTTTGCGTTTGTTATTGGTTAACGTTCCTGGACCAACATCTTTCCGATATTTGCGAAAAGTCAATGGTACTTTATACGATACTTTCTTTGATGCGTGTCGTGAGTTACATTTATTGGAGGATGATAACCATTGGGATCTCACACTTGCAGATGCAGCACTGAGCTCATCTCCACAACGAATTCGTCAATTATTTTCAATAATATTGACAATGTGTTTTCCGTCTGAAGCATCTGCTTTGTGGGACAAATATAAAGACTCAATGAGTGAGGATATTTTACATCGGATTAGAATTACTAATCAAAATCAAAATATTGAATTCTCCGCAGAAATATATAATGAGTCATTAATAATTATTGAGGATATTTGTATTCTTATTTCGAATATGCCGCTCATCCATTTCGGCATGCCAGCGCCGAACCGCCCAGCAGTAGATACCATCAACAGCGATGTTCAATGGGAACACCACTTCGATAGAACTTCTTTGGCTACTTTTGTTGCCAATAATGAACAATTGCTCACTGCTGAGCAACGAAATGTATATGATCAAATTAATGTATCAATTGCAGCGCAACAAGGTGGATTCTTTTTTTTGGATGCACCAGGTGGTACTGGTAAAACATTCCTCATTTCATTGATACTTGCGCGCATCCGATCACAAAATAATATTGCATTGGCTATTGCTTCATCAGGAATCGCAGCAACGTTACTTGATGGTGGACGGACGGCGCATTCAGCGCTTAAATTACCTTTGAATGTTCACACAAATCCCGAAGCAATGTGTAACATAAAGAAGCATTCAGGCATGGCTCAAGTTTTGAGAAAATGCAAAATTATTATCTGGGATGAATGTACCATGGCCCACAAGCATTCGTATGAAGCTCTCGACAGGTCCCTGAAAGATATCAAGGATAATACTAGGCTTTTCTGTGGTGCTCTATTGTTGCTGTCTGGTGATTTCAGACAAACATTACCAGTCATTCCACGCGCGACATATGCAGACGAAATAAACGCATGTTTAAAAGAATCATATCTATGGCGAAGTGTCAGCAAATTATGCCTTACTATTAATATGCGCGTTCAACTTCAAAATGATCCATTAGCGTCAAGATTCTCTGAACAATTGTTGGATATTGGCAATGGTAAAATTGAATTGTATGAAGATACACAATATATTCGACTTCCAGAGAATTTTTTCAACATGGTGGCTACCAAAGATGAGTTAATAAACAGTATCTTTCCAGATTTGAGACATAATTGTACTAATCATGGATGGCTACGAGAGCGAGCAATTTTATCTGCGAAAAATTTAGATGTTGATGCCATCAATTTCAAAATACAGCAATTACTGCCTGGTAATGAAACTACATTTAAATCGATCGATACTGTTGTTGATCCTGATGAAGTTGTTAACTATCCTGTAGAATTTTTAAATTCATTAGATTTACCTGGAATGCCACCACATAATTTGCGACTGAAGGTTGGTTCAACTATATTTTTGCTTCGAAATTTGAATGCTCCGAAATTATGTAATGGGACGCGATTAGCTATAAAAAAATCATGGGCAACATTCTTGAAGCTACTATTTTGAGTGGAAAATTTCAAGGTGAGGTTGTACTTCTACCACGGATCCCAATGATTCCTTCAGATTCGCCTATACCATTCAAACGTTTACAATTTCCAATCCGCTTGGCATATGCTATGATTATAAATAAGTCACAAGGCCAACAATGACAATTTGTGGCTTAGATTTAGAAAATCCGTGTTTTTCTCACGGTCAATTTTATGTTGCGTGTTCCAGAGTTGGAAAACCATCGAATTTGTTTGTTTGTACGCCTCAAGGATTAACTAAAAATATTGTACATCCAATAGCATTAAGATAAATTAAGTTTTTGTAAATTAATAAATAAATGTTATAAAATAGTTTCAGTATAAGATTTTTTACCTTTACTTAAAACAAGTTAAAGTTTGTATTTACGATGCTGTTATTGCCACACTCCACGGATAATATCCCAACCTGTAATCAGTCATATCATTCACTTAAAATTTTCGGTGACGCCTAGAAATATCCGTGTCAATAATCATAGACAGTGGCTGCTATTATCCAGTCTACAAATTTCATCCGTGGAGTGTGGTAATAGATGCATCTTTTTAGTTAACACAGCTTCTACATTTCACTTCACTCATACAGTATATGCATACTTACACACACAGTATATACTCACATGCTACCGATCGGTCTAATTTGTATAAGTGTACATGTAATGACGTTAGATATTAAAATAACTCTTGAATAATAATTTTCATCAAAACAGTCCAGATTGTTACAGCTTATTGAAGAATGTTTGAAATTTTCGAATTAACGACGTGTGTACAGGACAACGTATGTCGGGTCTGCTAGTACATGTATATAATTTGAGATGAACGCATCATTGACAACGATTAGAGACGGAAACACACGACGATACGAGACAGTGAGTGATGGTGTGGGAGTCATAGGCCACGGCCGATTGAAAGGAAGCATGAGCCAGCATTTACCTGGAGTTGTTTCGAGAAACTCTTGGATGCCGTTATCTTATCAGAAATACCGTGCCGGGAGTCGAACCAACGGAGTCCTAGTGTGGGAGTCCAGCGTATTGCCACTGCGACACCTCGTTCCTTTCCAGTTGTTCACGCGGCAAGTCAAAAAAAACGTTCAAGTTTTATTTTAGCCGCACCTGATTACTAACAGTGCATGAGAGCCATTACACTTGCCTAAATCTGTAAAGTTACAGTGTTTTGCCTAGGTTGTAGTGAATAATTTTAGGTAATATGCTTTCGTGGCCAGATGCAATAACTAACTCTTGGCTTCTGGGGTGTGAACACATCCGTAAATGTTGTGCCGGACGTTTTAGTGCGCGTTTTTGCACCCGTCTTCAAGGGAAACACAGACATTTTCACAACATAGCCTCTGTGTTCACAGAACTCACGTGAATTTTTAAGTGAATACGTCTTTATAATTGCTTCTATATGGGGAACCAATACAAAAAACGAATGATAACAAACTATGGGGATACAGTTTGGTGTTGCAGCTACATATATTTATCATCTCCATCCAAAATTTAATTACACCACTGGATAGCTTAGGATCAAAAAATTCGTTACGCTAAGTGAGAACTGTGACGCATCGCGTGCGGTGGAGGGGGAAGCGCCGCCATTTTGTGGTAATTTTGCTGCGTTTAGGTATTTCCATTAGTATAAATTGTGACTAGGACAAGCTACGAAGTTCGTTTGTGTTTCAATCGTCAGCTCTCGTCAAAATCTATTGATTTTATATATAAAACATTAGTGTAGTTACAGTGACTATATATGATGTAAAATAAAAAAAAGTTATAACACGGTAATTATTTGTTTACTTGATTTATTTCCTGAACCCGACGAACGGAAATAGTTGAAATCATAAACAAAACAAGGAAACAAGAAGGACTTCTTAGTGTTCAAACATGATTATAACATACATAAAATAGCGTATTTTATATTTTGTATAGAAAATATTACCAGTTACGTACACGTATTCACGATCAGCACACGGTCGTGTCCATGACACATATACACCCCATTGTTTTTTTATTATTGAAAAGTGCGGAAAATGATTTTTCGCAGTCTTGTTCAGCAGGGGTGAAAATCTGTAGGATTCGCAGTGGGGACCCGCGGAATCTATTACCCAAGGGTTTTGGGTGTAGCGTTAATCGACAAAAGTCGTATCTGGATAGGGTTCTGGTACGTTGTGTACTTGGCAACAATTTGCGCCATTACTTACTCTCCTATATTTAAATTAGCTTAAAACAATCCTAAGTTGGGCCAAGGTAATACCTGAAAAGAAACAGGATAAAACCTGGGCACAGACATGCGGAATGCAAGGGCATGTATTAATAGCGTAGGATTATACAGTATGCAGAGGGTGGTATGTTTGAAGAGTTGGGTAGAGCAGAAAAGAGTCTACCATGCGGGGTTTGGAGCACTTTGACGCGTAGTCCGCTTTCAAATTTTGTTCCCATTGCTGGATTTTTGACCAGGAGTGTTCGCGCCCCTGGTGGTGAGTGGCTGCACTGGCCACTCACTCCTCTGCCAGTCAGCACCTAGAACTGGAGAAGAGAAGCGCGTACGTTTCCTTCTTTTCAAAGCCGAGCCGAGCCAAGCCAAAATGATCCTACCAGAGCCCGATGGGCGATCCAGCTAACTTCTCACATGCATAGCGAAAATTACCTTACTGTTTCAGGGTTTTTTTTTCTTCAGAATTGTAAGCATTCTAATACCCAAAAGCGCTCTATCATTTCTATAATTCTTTCTCATATATAATTGTTTTTTTACTATTATTGCATATTATAGTTTTTATTTTAAAGTGAATTTGTGTTAGGTGACTGAAACCCGCCTAGAAGTATTTAAGTGGGTATTAACCCATAGTTTGGACTCCACACTAGGCTATTCAGTTAATATTTAATGGGAGCCTTTGAATTAACTCCCTATAGTTTTTTAAAGAGATATCTTGAATATTTTAGAAATTAATTCCCCGAAAACGGGTTGTTAAACGACCATAGTACCATCGTATCACAGTGTCTTTCACGCGATGGCATAGGGTTGCGGACGCTGATGTGGCGAAGTCGCGGGATTTATCCCAGCATTCCGAAATGAATTAAATGTTCGAGCAGTGAGTCGGCGTTTATTTTAAGGGATCCGTCTGGTCGAAGAGTATTTGTGTTGGTGAGGCGTAATGAAAGGTGCGACGCTCTCTGGTGCTTCTAGAGGGGTGTCTCCTCTATGTTTATATCTCTGAACTGACGCGCAGTCTTCTCTAGCCCAGTCGCGTTATTCCAAAAAAAAAAGGGCTTTACCTTGCAAAAATTCTAGGCCAAATTTTTTTTGCACCATTCTTTAGGGGAGTCAGTGGTAGTCTAAATTCAAAATGGCGATTAAATTCGGTAGTTGCGTTAGCCGCCATTTTGAATATATGGGGTAATTGTTTTTGCTTAATATCTCGGCTAATTTCAACTTTTCAATAAAAACTGTAAGAACTTAAATTGCTGTTTATTCGATTCGATTCGTTTTATTCCTTGCAATTATTATGGAATTTAGCGGGGGAAAAGTGTCAAAGTGTAGTTATCGAATTATCTAGTTTATTATTAACTTTACGGCCTTAATTTTACATAAACAAAGTTGAATGGGATTAGAATTCCTACAATTTTGGTCTCTACGATTTTTTCCTTAAAATCAGTAGGTAAGCTCCTACACTTATGGCAGCCCTTACAGGACTTAAACGACCCTCGTACCCTAGATGTTGACATAACCTGCAAGTGTACAACGAACAAGAATATCCTGCAGAAACCCTTCGACCCAAAAAAGTTCAGTTTGTCGACCGATGCTCTACGGAGTAGACGTATTGCAAGCAAAACGGAGATTTGTTTTGTGTGTGAAGAAGCTAAAAGTGAAAATAATGTTGTAACGGTGAAATGACATAGTGTTCAGTCACTTTTATCAACAAGTATTATTCGCGGTCATGAAGAACACGAGCTTTTGCTTGGAGCTGTTGACATTTTGTCATGCACCCAGCGTGCTAAAAGAGTTACGCGAACAAAAAGCTAGCGGAAATACGTAGACGAAACACCGACGCATCACGATTATCATCGCCATCATCATCAATAACGCCACCATCAGTTAAATTGCAGGCACTGCCAACGTTCGATTTTAAAAACTTTTGCTTCGAATGTAAAGAGAGTTGCGATCCAGTGATGAAAAAAAAAGGCGTTCCATAAAAGTGTGGCGTTGCATTTCTGTGGTTCTAAACCGTGAGTTACAGGATGATTTATGAACTATTTGAAACAGCACAACGACGAATTGACACAAGCAATAATAGCACGCATCAAGAGCTTTGATCTGAAGGCTGTTGAAGTGCAGTATCATCACAGCTGTTATAATAATGTATGCTATTGCGCTATGAAACGTGGATTAGGCCTACTGAGGATTCGCGCCTGGAACTCTACCCCTGTGATGCGGAAAGGAGTTCGCAAAATACAATTTTTACGTCGCTCTGTGTCTTTACCGCAAGCGTAGGAACTTAAACATCGGTACTAGGAAAAAAAATCGTAGAGATAAAAATTGTAGGAATTCTAATCCCATACAACTTTGTTTATGTACATTTAGCCCTAAAGTTAATAATAAACGAGATAATTCGATAACTACACATTGCCACTTTTTTATCGCTTAGTTCGAAAAATATTGATCGCATCATAAAAATGTCAAAGAATGAAATGTAGAGAAACGAATTAACGACGATTTAACTCCTTGCCATTTTCGTTGAAAAATTGAAAATTGCCAAGATATTAAGCAAAAACAATTCCTTCTTAAATTAAAAACGGCGGCTAACGCACCCGCCGAATTTTGTCGCCATTTTGAATTTAGATTAACACTGACCCCCTTTTAAAGTGTGGTGGAATAAAATTTTGGCCTAGAATTGTTGCAGCGTTAAATTCTGATCCGACTAGGCTACTCGTCGTACATAGGGGAACTAAAGTGGTATTCATAACATTAGATGGCGAATAAAAGATAAAGGTGTGATACAAGTCTCTTGAGTGCTTTCAATATACGTACCGGGGGTTTTACGTCTAAATATTATTCCGAAAAAACATTTTACCCATTTTCACTTTTCTAAAAAATACAGTTCAAAAACCAAATACAAAAGCTAAACTACTCATTGGCCCTCAGGGTATTCGTATATGCTTTTCGTAAACAGGCCCCACTTGAAAGTTTTGAGCAGTTTTGATGTGTTACATCTCAGCTCTCAGTGTACGGCATTTGGTACGGGTAATTTAGTGAATGGAACGGAAGTCGCATGGAACGGAATTGTGTTATCATGGTGCTGTCATCTGTGGCGGATGTCATGAACTAAAGTACACAAAGACAAAGGGAAATGTTATATTATTAGCTGTTTGAATAATTGAACATGATGATATTTAAAAAAAAATCTTGTCAAAAATCAGGACTAAAGTGGGGGATTAATATTTTTTCAAGTGTTTTTCGCTTTTATCAGATCAGTTTCAATATATACCTTTTTTACTAGGCAAATCGAATGATTCAATAGGTGGCGTAACTGCTCCGGCAACGAATCTAGCGGCGGGTGCGGAAACTACGTGTGATTTGCGTCAATAAATATATGTAGTTGAAAACACAATTGTCATATTTAGCATGCTTGGCATTATATTAAAGATTTCTACATTATTTCGTGTCCGAGTGTCGTATTATAAGAGTATTTTCAACATGATATCACATGAATTTGCTCGTTACCGAGGTTACACGTTACCCATTTTTTCCCACTTTTTTTTTTACTGAAGCTCTGCACACCGTATGCTTGCCCAGGTAGGCGGAGCCCTTAACCTTTAGATGTTCCCTCGTCTTCAGCGCGAGACCGCGTGACGCAAACACGCTAATTACGCCTTTCGGCGGACGGTACAGCGCAGCGCATCTTCCTCGGTTCCGGCGTTGCGCAACGGAGGCGGGTGTAATCTCGAAACCGTCGCGCGCGGTGACATAACGGGTGCGACGAGTGTTTGAGCAATGAATGCCCTCTTCCCCCGGCGGTCCGGACCACCGACGGAGAAAGCGCCCGTGAAAACGGAAGAAAGCAAGCAAGCGGCTGGCGGTGGAGCGCGAGGCCTCGTCGTGCCGCCGGGTCGTAATGGATGGGCGCCCTTTACACTTAGCAAGCGGCACGCTTCCCCCCCGTCGGTCGTCAGCGCTCTTCAGCGGCGGCTGTCGCACGGTCTGAGGACTCCCGTCGCCTTCGACTACAAGCGACACACCGCGAGCTAACCCCTTCCGGTTGCGAGGTCGGCTGTCTACTTGCCGTGACTCCTCAACCTCTCGACCTAGCCGGGCGCTCTCCAGTAACATGCCGCGATTGGAAATGGCGAATCTATTTCCCGGTTCAAGGAACCCATGTCAGGCTCTGGTAACAGTGTCTGGCATGTAAAAGACCCATATTTCTCATAACCAGGACTATGCCCTAACGGGATTACCTGCCTGGGGGAGTATTGATGCAAATTTGAGGTGTGAACCTAATGTACATGTCTACTTGCCGCGCGAGTTGAAGAGTCTGAGGTTGCCTGGCTTGAGGGAGCAGCGTCGAAGGCGAGACGATCACCCACCCTTCCGTCGACATTGTCGTCGTCATCTTCGTTGTAGCAGTCCGTCGAAATTTTTTTTTTATGTTGAATTTTTTAACACTAGGTATACGGCATTTGGTGGGAGTAATTTCGCGAATGCGACGGAAGTCAAGGAACGGAAATGTTTAACAACCACGGTGCTGCCAACTGCGGCGGATGGCGCGAACCAAAGTTCGCAAAGCCAAAGGGAAACTTTATAGTATTAACTGTTTAATGAATTTTAACAACACGAGGAGTGTTATAATGAAATTCCTTGTCGAATATCAGGTGCAAAGTCGGGGTTTAATGCTCTGTCAAGACTTTTTTTTTCTTTTGTAGGCTCTTATAGGAGCCGTTTCATATATAGTTTAAAATTTCGCTTTGCAAATCAAATGATTCAATTGTCTACGTGGCTGCTTAGGCAGCGAATTCTAGCGGCGGTTGCGGAAACTACGCGTGATTCGCGTTCAGAAAGGTCTTTTAAAACACAATTTGCGTATGTATTTATCACGCTCGCCATTATTTAAAAGAATTATACTTTAAATTACGTGTCCGAGTTGCGTATTATAAGTATATTTGCAACATGAGAACACATGAATTTGCTCGTTACTGAGGTTAGATGTTACACATCTCTGTAGGGAAGTATTTTTGTTTCGGCTCGATATAATTGACTTATTATTGGCAGGTTGACATATAATATCTCCATTGATAATTTATTTAATTTTTGACAAATTTGTGACTATTGATACAAATACAATGTTCACCCTCGCCATACTCGGGACTCGCACGGGCTGCCAGCCGGCATCCACTACGTCTCGGAGTTAAGGCTACGTTAGGTTTTAATAGGAACTGTTCCTGAACTCCCTTAATCCCTGTGTTACAAATTACATTAAATTTACATCCGTTTTAATGAATAATGCAACTCAATTGAACGAAAAGGTTCTTCGTGGTTCCAGACATTTGGATCTTCGTAGAAAATTCACTGGATCACGATTTGCGAGTTATGCGTCCTGTTGTTAATATAGCAAGCAGGTACTTACTTGGAAGAAAGAGGAGTTGTTTATACTGAAGCCTAAAACGTTTATTAAATTTGTTTTAATTATTCAAGATGATTCTTATGATTTCACGTTGAAAGAAAGTTAGCTAATGGTTTGTAAATTCATGAAGTAATCCGTAAATTAACGAAGATCTCTGGATAATATGTAACTATTTATATTCGTAAATGAGCGCATCAAACGGAAAAATGTCCAAACAAATGATGGAAAACCATACAAACAATCCTATTGGTTTTCTAAGTATGCTCCTGATTATTCGTGGTAATATTTTGTTGGATTTATCCATGTGCTGCTCCAGGTTATTTTAGAGAGAAAAATCTCTTCATGTATTTTTTTCGTAATGAAATATGTAATTGTATTCAGAGTTTCGTTTAGATTGCTTAAATTCCTGTTACTAAATCAGAAGTTACAATATTTTTATGAGGTGGAATTCAAACAAAATATTAATTACATAGTCGAATACTATGTCTTAAAGCATCTGAGAAACACTATCATACAAGATGAACTTTCTTCTCCTTGAAGTCTAGCAAAGCCGTCCGTCTCTTGCGATCGTGAGTGAGCATCCTGCATCCACATAAAAAAATAAATAATATTTACCTGTACACAACACGTAACAACATCTGTTGGCAAGAATAGGAACTATTTGCAACAATATTCTTGTATGAAATAAATTAACTTTCTCTACTGAATGGAGCTCTTGTAGCCAGTTGGAGCCTAGTAGACTTGTAGCATCCTAGCCTCATAGCCTCGTAGCCTCGTAGCCTCGTAATATTGTAGCCTCGTAGCTCTTGTAGCCTTGTAGTATTTTTAGAAAAATGTCGTTGTAGCAATTGGAGCATTTGGATCAGTTGGAACACTTGGAGCATTGAGAGATGTTAGAGCAATTGGAGCACTTGGGCAGTTTGAGCAATTAGATATGTTGGAGCAATTGGAGAATTGGAGCAGTTAGAGCGTTGGAGCTAATTGAAGCATTGGACTGATTGGATGATTGGAGCATTGGAGCTTTAGAGCACTTTGAGCTGTTGGAGCAGTTGCAGCATTGGAGCATTTGGGCAGTTGGGCCATTGGAGCAATTTGAGCAGTTGGAGCATTTGAGCACTTGGAGCAGTTAGTGGTCATGTAGCCTTGTAGTCTTGTAGCCAAATGTCGTTGGAGCTGTTGGGGCCAAAGACTTATGGAGCCAAAGACAGTTGGAGCAGTCGGAGCCTACCGTATATTGGCTTCATATCCTACTGCTGGGATTGCATCCTGCTAAGTTAAATATTCGTGTTAATGTACGCCCTTTTCGTTAAATGCATGTAGTCAAGTCTGTAGTATCATAAACTACTGAAGGGATCGTATTCTACCAATGTCATCGAATCCCTGATGATGGGATTGAATCCTATCAAGTTGAATTTTCGTCTAAATTTGCATCCTTTTCGTTAAAATGCGCTTCCAAAGTGTTTAATTTTTTTAATATATTTTTTTGACTTGTGGATTTAATTAAATGGTTCTTGATTTTACTCCCATATTATTTCAGCAGCCGTATATATATATATATATATATATATATATATATATATATATATATATATATAAGTGGCGACTGGACGAAACGAATATAATTTTGTTACTGGCTATGGCGGTGTAAAGATCATTTAGTTTTACTCGTCTGATACTATTCTTGAGAAATTGATAGCATCTTTAACGCCGAACTCGATATAAATTGTACCATCGACATCAGGGACCTTCATGGCAGCAACGCAGAGCCTGTTCATCCTCAACGAAAACAACGCAGACTTTGATGGAAGTTGTATCATCGACAGGGGAGAACTCTTCAAAGACGACGCATATCCCGATGGAATGTGTACCATCTCACCAGTAACACTATATGAGACTTCAGCAGGCGCGATTCCACCAGCAGAAGAGACTTTAATTTCTGTAGTGCTGACTGCGAAGGATACTTCAATGGCTGCAATACCACTAGCAACAACGATGTCCACTGAAGATGCATCGGCGTCTTCCCAGCATCGATGACGTTATTGTGACAAGATTTTCTCGAACGACAGTAATGCTCGTCCACACGAGAAGAGAGAATGTGCTGATAATCCTCGTCGCACAAAATTTAACTACGAGAAATGCCATAAGCAGGTTGCTAGAAAATATAACATGGAACACACACTTGAAGACATGCAAAGGTCGTGCTGCACGGCAGATGAAGGTAAAGGTTTTGCTGCAGCAACGTCGCATAGATGTGCATAAGAGTACATCGAGAATTGGTACAACTGCAGTAACATCAGTATCTCGTTTGGTGCTGAAAGGTTCGTCTTTATTGCCTAGATATCCTTGCGGCTACTGCAATACGTCATTTGCATTTGTCCACGATGCCTGAAGACACGGAAGAAGTAAATGTACGAATAATCCTTCTTGTATGAAGTTTTGCTGCGATAAGTGTCATGTTTGGTTCACACGTATTGACAGTTTGAGACTTCATGCAATAAACTGTGAAGGTGAAGTCCGTGTGCCTACTGTGGAACTAACTGCAGACATTTCAACTCCTCGGTTTAGTTTGGAGTCTCGTATGCGTACAAGCAAACAATCAGGTGTTCAGCAATCGATTGCGATGAAGCCTGGACGTGTAATTAAATCCAATACTGTGCTCGGTGCTTTACAGGTAAATGATAATTGTTTCCACTTGACGAAATTTGCATTTCGTGGAATGTTGAAAGACTACTATTATCAAAATACATTTAGTGAGTCAAAAGACATCTGTACTTTTCTTGACGATATCAAGCAGAACATTAACAATCAGCTTACGGATGATGTAGCAACGCATAGATCTTTAAAATATAACTCGTGGCTGGTCTGCGTATATAGTAAAAGGTAAACCATATCCATTCGAGGACCATGTCAAGAAGTGCGCTTTCAAGACTATGAAAAGTCACATTTACCGTTCTGACGATGTGAAGCAGTCTGTTAAACATATTATCGAGAAAAACTGTCAAAAACGGGAAGACATGTCAGTAAAGGATCAGGCCGGTCTCTGTCTTCAGTAAACCATGTTATAGCTGAGAATTAGTCAGTTCAGGCCAATGTAAAACTAAATTTTTATTATATTACTAACTTTCGCAAGTTTTCCTAGTAGAGTAGAATTTATGTAATAAATTTTATTTGTAAAAAATAGTATTTTTTTCTTGAACCTGTCCCATTATTGGTTGATTTTATGTGATATTTGATTTAAAATACTTTAAACCTTTGATTATATAGTTTTCATCGTGCAAAGATCGAACCAAGGACAGTAATAGATAAAACCAATCAGAAAATAATTAAGTAATTTTTTCATGATTTTTTAATTTTTTTTCCGGATTTATAGCTAATAGTTACAGATTTTTAAGATGGCGGCCAAGATGGTAGATGTTAAGGTTATAAATAATATTGGAATCTAGCGGGTAAAAATTAAACTTATATGGCGACAGCGCCCTATAGCAGACGAAAACAAGATGTTGGATCCAAGATTGCAGCAGCGCTCTCTAGCAGATGAAAACACGGTGGTTGTCATGACGTTATAATTGCTTACTTAATATCTGCCTTGACATTAGTGGTAGGAGGTCAGTCTGTCGGGGACTTCCGTGGAGGAAGGAGCCATCGCCATTTTTAATCGAATGACCTCACCAGGTTCGAACAAAGGACTACATCTTGTGCGTTTTTATTAGAATTTTATTAAATTAATTTTTTATGTATTTTTTAACTTTTCGTAATTTTTTTCGATGAAAACTATGGAATTTTTAAATGGCGTACGTGACGTCACTATTTAAAATGACCGAAGTATTTTGAATCCAAGACGGAGGATGTGACGTTAGCAAGATTTTTTTATTGAAATTTTATTTAATTTGTAGTAAAGCATTTTTTTTTATTTTTATTAATTAATTACATGTTTACTGTTGCCAGGAATCAAAATGAGGAATGAAATGGATTAAGTAACTTAAACAATTTAAGTAAACACATTTTTTGGAAATTTTTCGAAATTTTTGGTTAAAAATTAAATAATTTCAAGTTTGTGGTCAAGGTAAACGATTATGACATCGATGGCCTAGGGAGGCTTGTCGATGAGGAATTTAAGCCACTTTTAGGAAGTTTCTTTTTTTAAGGCAAATATGTTTTGAGGTATTTTTAATTTCGAATTTTTGAATTTTTGGGTAATAAACCGAGATATTTCACCTAAAAACTGGATATTTTCCATTGAAAAAAGCAATTTTTTAGGAATTTTGAGGAAATTTGATACTAATAGGCCCCCGTGACCTCATAATCCAAGATGGCGGCCGACATCACCAACACCACTCTCTGGGCCCTGCCACAGGACTGGCAAATTTATACTTCTATCCTGCAAAGTAACAGTTGAGCTAAGCGAGCAGTTACGTTCTGTAAACAATGGAGACGAATTAAATTCTTGTGAACTTAGGTTGTTTCATTTCGAATATATTCGACCCTAGCTGTAGTGCCCCTATTGAAGTTATTTTCTTAGTTAATTCAGCTACGTAATGCCTACGAATTTTTTTCTATACTCCCACTATCAAAACATTTTTTCATACAAATTCTGTTACTAGCAAGAACTAAAATCTGAGAGTTTATAATAAAGTTTTAATATTAGTGACAAATAAAATGAGGTGGTTTGATATCGCGGATTGGGCAGGTATCTGAAATATTGAATGGTCTGAGCAAAGTTTTAGCTCACGCTTCGAGTAAACTATATATTCTAATTGAAGTTTGAAATCCAGATTTAATCTATTTTAACCACGGGGATAGTCCAGTTTATTTGTAGAAGTGTACTGGATTTTATAAATCGTATCAAAAATGTTGTAGTTTACGCTATAGAGGATTTTACTGGAGGAAAGGAAAACAAAAGTCTCCACTTGAAACGTACAAATTATTTCTGTTAATACTTAAGAAGACGTGATTAATAACGTCAGATGAAAAGGAGCAGATAGGTATTTGGCCTAGATGGCATTATATTCAGTACACTATGGGTGTCTAAATTAAAGGTGAAACGAGAATTATTTATTTTATGGTTTGGACAACAACCATAGGTTTGTTTATCAACGCATGCTTCACGCTGGGTTTTCATTTGTTTGCACTCGAGTCCAACTTGCTTGTTTTACTTTCAAGTACTAATAACGTCTGTACTCACTGCACAATCGCTTCATGTTGACTCTAGTCCAAGTGTTCTCCAGATCGAATTGTAAATTTAATATGACAATGGTGTCAGCTTTATTAAGATAAATATCATCCCCGTGCAAGGAAATGTAATTTTTATATTATTTGCTTGGTTTCAACTGTGTGCAGGCACCAGCGTAGTGCGGTTGTCGAGTCAGCAGTCTCCGTTCTTTGACCGCGCGCCGAGACTCCGCCTAGTGGAGATCGCAGACACGTCGCTTGGCGGCGCGGAGGAGTTCAGTCCAGTCCAGAGAGTGCGTTACGCGAGGACGGGAGATGGTTGTGTTAGAGAGAGAGAGAGAGCCGGTGTAATCCGGAGCCTTACCGCGGTCACACAGTGCGGCGGTTGCTCGTGAACAATGACCTGCAGCGACTACACTTCTTGTACAAGGCCGATCGCGCAGAGACGACAAATAAATAGGAATGTTCTTGTTATTTATTACCTGTCAGTGTATTGATTGAAGGACACTATGACTAACTCCCGAGATAGGCAGGCGAGTAGTGAGAAGATCGTGAATCAAGCGCCCCGTCTCCCCCTCCCACCCTTTCTGGTTTAAGAATCTCTTCCTATTACTATAGGTTCAAGAAGCTCTTTATTACAATAGGTGCAAGAAGCTCTTCCTATTACTATAGGTTCAAGAAGCTCTTTATTACAATAGGTGCAAGAAGCTATTTATTACAATAGGTGCAAGAAGCTCTTCCTATTACAATAGGTGCAAGAAGCTTTACCTTTTGCGCACGGCATATATATATATATATATATATATATATATATATATATATATATATCCCTGAGTCTGAAAACTACAAGGAAACTCTTTGTTCTTGTGGACGATGGTTCATGATATCTTTACGTAGTGTGGTGACATTAGTTGGTTACTCCTTCACTCGACCATCTCAACATTATAGATGCCGTTTCCTAACACCTTTCTAAAGAAGTCGAAATAGTACATAAAAAGTGCATCTAAAAGGATGTCAGCTTAAAGGACATGTAACATCTTACCTCTCGATATGCGGCATTTGGTAGGAGTAATTTCTTGAATGGAACGTAAGTCGCATGGAACAAAAATGTGTAACCACTGTGCCGCCATCTGTGGCGGATGGCGTAGACAAAAGTTTACAAATCCAAAGGTAAACTTTAAAGTATTAATCGTGTGTTGAATTTTAACAACATCGGCACTATTTTAATAACATTTCTGGTCAAAATCAGGTCCAAAACCGGGGTTGAGTATTTTGCTAACGTTTTCTTGCTTTTATCGGAGCCGTTTCATTGTACAGTTCAATAATTCGGTCTGCAAATCGAATGATTCGATGGTCGACATACCTGCTCCGGCAACTAATTATAGTGGCAGCTGCAGAAACTACGTGTGATTAGCGGCAAGAAATGTAGATAAAAACACTATTTGCATGTATATTTATCAAGCTCGAAATTATTTTTAAATAATTCTGCGTTAAATTTCTGACCGAGTTTCGCATTATAAGTGTATTTGCAACATGAGAATAAACGAATTTGCTCGTTACAGAGGTTATAAGTTACAATTTACTGGCAAGAATTTACTGAAAGACTTTCACACTTTTTTTTACCTTCCCAATCTTTGCAAGGATCTTTACATGTTCGCCGATGAAGCCTTTATTTGCAAGAACAAGTCGCTCGCGATCTTTCATTATCCTTGTGGCCTTTGTGGGATATGTGGAGCTGTCCTTTACTTAAAATTCAACCATAGTGTGTGTTTTTTTTTTTTTTTAGCTAGTATACATAATTTTACGTTTATCCATTACTGTAAAATGATTTAATTAAAAATGAAAAAAAAATTGAAAATTGTTTAAAATAACTATGAAAAATATGTATGGACCGCCAAAATAAGTAGTATTTGGTTGTTGATTCACCTATATGTGCTGACGTCGAAGGACTTTGAATATTATTTCTCGGCTAATTACTCATTTAATGCAGCATTGAAATTACAGGGACCTTTTTGTAGTGTAAGGCCGCATCGGTATAGAGCACATCCTTGCTCACTAACTTGAAACAGCGTCAAGTCGAGGAATCGACAGCTTCACGCCGCTGTCCTGCGCCGGCGGGTCTCATGCGCGCTGGTGGAGTGCACAAGGGGAGGTTAACCGCACAAGCAATAATTGTGATTCGGGCTTTCTCGCTGCGACGCGACGCGCCGGGCGTTGTGACCTTTAGGCGGCGACGCCTGCCTGGTGGTTGATGAGGGGGGAGGAGGGAGATTACCAGGAAGTCGCGGGCAGGGCGACGACACCTCAGGCCGCCTGATGGGTTTCACCTCCGCCGCAACCACCAACTGAGACATCACGCCTCCACCGCCAGCAGGGTCGTAGGCAGGAGGGGGGGGGTTAGGGGTTCAACCCCCCCCCCTCCCTTAGCCAAAATCTTTAATTAATTTCTTATTCATCACTCAAAAAATTTAATATTAAAATTAATAAAAATTTTACCAATACAATATTTAAATTTAAGTACCAAAAACTGCTAAAATAGCACTATTTTACACCTTAAAATCCAAATTTTCCCGGGGGAGGACCCCCGGACCCCCCGCTTTAATACCGGGGGGGCATGCTTCTTAACACCCCCCATACACAAATCCTGGCTACGCCACTGACCGCCAGTGGCGGACGTTGGATGGGAGGGGAGATACATGCCCCCTCAAAGCTATGAAAAAAAAGAGGGTTGTCTGTATAGTCGGTTTACGGACGATAATTTTACGTGATAACGTCATAAGAAAACACAGATGAAAAGTTGCATACTTTTTAACTTTCAAATATTATTTACAGTTTTTTTCAAATTTAAATTTAAATAATTTGTTTAAATATAATCACGAACAAATAGTTAAAAAGCCCGCCTTAACCTGTTTGATATTATAGATGATTTCCTCGCACGGTGTTTGGCCGGTTCTTGCACGCTCGGCCCAGGCGGAACGTGACAATTTTTCGTGCGTGCAGCCGGCGTTCATCGATTTATAAGACTTTATCACGTCAAAAATTTTTGCAAAATATCAGAGAAGACAGTATGTTACAGTGTGAGAAGCCACGTTGCTTTCAACTACTACTGCAGGCAAGCGCGGCCCAAGTGGAGAATTTGGGGGGGGGGGGGGGGGCCTTATAGCTCCTCCCGAGACCTAATTTCTTTTAGAAAGATATATTTATGTATAAGTACTTAAAAAATTAAATTCACGTTTAAACTTTTCTGTCATAAAACGTTAACGATTCAGTATTTCAGACCATGAATACGACAAGTTGCAAGCGTGTCCGTAGATGCGGTACAGGCCTCGGCGCAACCCATTTGGCCGGTCAGTGCTGAAGGTTTTCACGTCCAACATTGAGATCGGAAATCGCGATAATATCCTTCTACTTTTTGGATAAAACACTTCTGGGGGTGTAAATGATGCAATCACTAGAGCGGCGATGATTCGAGCGCATCCCTGGGGCACCAGTTGTAGGGATACAGGTACAGTAGGACCACTAGGCTTCAGCTAGTTTGAAAAACAGGCATCACTGACACACAGTAGCGAACTGCGGTGGGTTGGTGAGACAATGTGGTGCAGACCTGTGATGGTTGTAAGGTCTCAGTAATCGTTGGAAACGTTAATACAGGTTGTTGTTCTTCGAACGAACTGTCGGAACTGTCCTCAATAATAATCGTAGAAGCAAAATTCCGCGCGCATGCATGCCCACACCACACTACAGCAACATACCAGTGGATGCGAGTACAGAACTTCTCATACTCAAGTCTTCCTCGCATATACTAGTTTCTGGCTGTGTGCTCCTCGTCTTTCCCGAGAATGGCGGTAAGGCAATGGCGCAATGACACATATTTTAACCTTTTTATTGTTTTATATCTGTATTATTGACCCGACGGGACCAAGGCACATCAAGAAAATTGATCATGCAATGGTATTCAATTTCATTATTACCAGTATTTCGGGAGTGAAGAGTCAATACAACTCCTAATTTTGAGACTAGAATTGTAAATTTTAAAAAAATTGTAAAATTTGGGTATTACCCAGGAGATGGAATAATGATTTAAGTAAAACAGAACACTTCTGCCATACAGTTTGTGAAATGTCAGGCAATGCTGTAATCCAAATCTCACTTCACTAAACCATGATTTAATTTCTACTAGGAACACGTAGTTTTTCGGTAATGATTTGCTCCAAACTGCTTGAAAATAAAAAAATCTGTCGATTACTCCACCCGTCGCCAAATTCGCGTGAAAGAGGAAAGAACCGAAAAAGAAAAAGTTTCGATGGAGTAAACTCCGGAGGAAGAGAGCAACGAACCGAATGACCTCGACTGCTTTGAGTCGCGACCACACATTTCACGCGATACCTCGACTCGTATTACAAGCCAAGTTTCTAGATACCACCTGGCTACCACCAACAACCTATTGCTAATGTTGGTGTCCAGTTTGTTCTGTTGGTTCAATGCTCCCACATATTTTTAAAGGGTGGATACACAAACAAATACATGCAATGCTGGTTTCGACTGATTTTCGTTACATAACTATTTTTTTTGTTAATGAATAAATAACAAAGATTGTAATATAACTTTAAAATATGCATACACAATACTCAGTTTTTTATGTTAAGCAAGTTGTCAGTTATGTGGTTCTAAGTTGTATTAGTTATAAGCTATGTGTTTCTAACTTTAGAGAGCTGTGTTTTTTTGTTTATAAGGGATGATAATTAGTAGTTCAGCTAGTTATCCATTTTGATTTTATAAGTTTTGTGGTAAGAATTTTGTGTCTGTTAAGTTCATGTGATATTCCATTTAATTGTATAATATGATTTAATGAAGTCAAATTTTGAACATAAACGATATAAAATTTACATTGACTACAAATGTTGAAATCAAGATGGCATCCCTCGTTTCCTAAATGTTCCTCTGAACAATGTCTCGTTTCCAGTAGTTTCCTAGCCACGGAGCAATCGGCAGGGGAAACGAGAAAACGAGCAACAACGAGCTGATGGTTTGGTTGAGATTACGTTCCTTGAGTGCGATTAATCACCCTTAACCGATATTCGCTGAAGTTGGGATCGCATGAATTGATGATCCGCTTGTAGTCATTATCAGACTGAAATTTCAATATGAATTCGTGTTCGCTCGCATTTGGTACTCACTTAATATGTCACCCGAAAGTTCATTATATATTGTGCCGACTTTCATTTTAGTGTGCTATTAAACTCTCTTTTTCTAATAGTTTCCCTTCCTTTTATCTTGGAGGTATCGGGATGATTTACGAAAACATTTTCTAAAAAGTTGGAATTACATTTTTTTTAAATGTAAATTGTATTTTATTGCGTTTCAATGATAATTGACCGTATCACACTATCCAAGAAATTTGTTAAAAGTAGGTCTCTTCACATTGCTTCGAATCAGCATGATTACTTATGTGAGGAATATTCTTCCTTAAGATATATGACAATTAATAAATAATAATTTAAGTTTTCAACTGTCATTCACTTTTTCTTTGTATTTTCAGTTTTTTATCACTATTAATTTGTTTGGGTTGCTTTTATGTTTCAATTTAACTAATTATAAATGTTTTGGATCTTTGATTTTTAAGTTTTACTCAATAATTAATAGTTAGTAAGCTTTGTAAATATAAATATCCTATATTTTATCATTGTAAAGTAATTAAATGATTAAGAGGTCTAATGTTTCTCTTAGACCTTCATTTGTGTACATTGTATTGTAAAACATAAGTTTACTTCATGAAAAATGACCGAATTATTATTATGTACCAAGATCATTTTAAAAATTCATGTAATTTTATCACGCATTTTCTGCTTGGCTAAACAGTACGTTCAAGTGAATAAGATATCCATACCCAGCTGTTAGGAAATTCTATGTAGTTGAGTACTAAACATTCAGATTTTGTTTAGCTCCTGAATTTTTGGACGTTTACAACCGAGACGGGTGTATATTTTTCATCATATTTTGTCGTGATGTAGCCGAGTGGAAGTTTGTCGGGCGAGTGTGTGTATGTGTGGTGAAGACCGACGACCACCGGGGGTGAAGGCCCACCGTCCCGCGGCCGCTGCCCTCCTGGTGACCTTGGGACGAGACCGGAGCTCCGTCGAGGCGTGCCGACACCCCCCTCCCGCCCACCGTCACCCCCGCCGCGAACACAACTGCCCTCCGGGGACACGGCGGCTAGCTCGCTCCAGTTGAGCGGGTATGAGGGGGAGCCGGGGCAGAAACAAAACGCCCGCGACCTAAACTCGCTCTTCCGGCGCGGGTGAGCGCCGAGCGTCCGGACAACCGCCTGGACTCTGCGCTCGCCTTGAACCCGGGCGCGGCGAAGCGAACAGCGCCGGCGTTCAACACAAGTGAAACTTCTCACACGAACCATCAGACCAAATATTTATTGAAGTGGAACTTCTTTGCGCGCGATGGGAGTACAAGTTCAAAGGCCGAATTTTAATGCAACTTCTTCCGTGAAGCATTGTTATGAAACATTTCTGACGGGAAAAGGACAGAGAATATGTACTTGGCCAAAGAAATATAAAGAAAACACTATTCTATATATATGTCACTGGGCTCGTTTTGTTATCCACAATGTACGCTGATTCGTCCCCCGCCCAAATATATATATATATATATATATATATATATATATATATATATATATATATATATATATAACCGAGAGAGATAGATAAACGAAAGAATAAGACAGTGTGTGCATGCGCTTGCTTCGGAAAACAGATTTATGTATCCTATACAGTCAGCTTTGAGTGCCTTGAATTTTATATTTACTACCAGCGCACTCACGTCCTTCACATCCACTTGTTCAACAAGCAGCGTAGAGAGCGCTGTTGAGACAGTCTTTGCATTTTCCGCATATATATCACTACCTGTTATGAATTTAATATTTCGTTCAGAGATTTGGCGTGTTCCAAATGGCAGAATTGTTTGAAGAAACAGTAACACGCACAGTTTTTTTTATGGTGTGAGTATTTCAACAGTGAGTAATACTTATTTTTAATTAATCATTATTGTTTGATCAATAACTATTGATATCCTGAGCAGTTATTTTGAAGTGAGTAATAATTTTGTTAATTCATGTTTATTTAGAAAATTGTATTCATTCTCTCTTTCTGTCTCTCTGTCGTTTTACCCCTTACGAAATAATTACATGTCGAGGTTTTAATTGTCAAAGAAGTTTCACTTCTATCGCGTGTACAGAATTACACGCACTCTTTATTTACTATCACCTTTATTTGTGGCGAAGTTAAGGCGAAACGATACGCCTTTTCTTACACTTAAACACCTTTTTTGCTATTACACCACACATTTAAATTATACAAAAATAAGAATAACATAAACAGATTATAAAAGATAGAAAGCAGGAATAAGCTTTAATTAAATGCTCAAAGATAACAGGTAACCATTAGAAAAATTTAACCAAAAAGCTAGTTTACAGGTAGCCTAACTAACAACCAAGAATGGTAAGCATGGAAAGTAATTAACTCTTAAAAAAATCCTACGTTGTTAAAACAAGCTGATAATAATAAGTAGTTATTACCTTAAAAAGAGTAATTCACATATTCACACACGGATTCAAGCAGCGAAGTGATAACGATATAACTGTATATTTTAAAGTTTTCTGCTTATTTCGTTAATAAATACCAAAATATGGACACTAAACAACACACAAGCAGCTTATCCAGAGATTACATATGTCGGTTAACCCCGCGCGGAAACTTCTCGGGTCACGCGGTCCACTTGCAAATTTCCGCCTCCCTCCCCCTTATCCTCCTTAGAATCCTACAGATTTACGCCCCTGATCGTAAGCAAATTCCACTCCTTCTTTTAATTACACTGCGAAAGCACATCATTTCATTTATTTTGTAAATAATCTAGCTCCGTAAGATTATTAAAGTCACGATACCTTTGCTATTAGACGAAAATGGCAGCACAGTTTTGCCGCTAGGGAGGGGAAACATGCGTCTAATATGAAGGGTTGGTAGGTTTCAATTTCATGCGTAATATTTTATGAACATTGCTGCTTTGAAAGTACATAATAATGTTATCAAGCTAGGATACTATAATTGTGGCACCTGATACAGCATTTCCCCGTAAAAATAGTATAAGATTCTGATTATTACCTAGCCGTTAAAATACAGCTGATTTGATTTGTGGTACGGATGCTATTTGTTTGGTTTGGGAGCGACCTGTCACTGTGGCTCTAACCACAAATATTTTTTTTAAAGTATCCGTCATATATGCATAAGATTTTAGCTCTTTAGGTGTAAGTTAAGTTAGTAATTCCTCGCTCAATTTCATCAGTCCATTTTTTTTTTTACATTTCTTTCAGGCATTTATCAATTTTCAAAGTACGTCATTCAACTCATCCTACGTCCTGTAAAGATTGTAATAATAAATACACGAAATAAACCTCTTTGTTTTGTTTTGCAGCCAAAAAAAATTGTAAACAAATCTTATGTGTATAGATGTGACAGGTCCGAAATTTTCATTGATATTTTAGTCATCGTATGAACTTTACAATAGTTTCTTGCGGACTGCAATATGGTATAGTGTGGGTGGTGTTAACATTCCGACAAGAAGAGAACTTTTTTTCATTTCCTTAAAGTAAAACTCAAAATTCTAAATAATTCAGACGAAGGCGACAGTTTTCTGGGTACAGTAAGGCACGCCCTACTCAAATCCGAGATAGAGATGACTTCAAGAGCTGTTGTTCTGCTAAGTTTCTTCGCGCCCCTTCCTTCCGGGAAGGATGGACGGGCCACGACTCGAGAGAGTTGAGGACGTGGCAACTGACTCCCTGCTCGGGCGGCTAGGCGGGTAATACCTGACATTTACCTCCACCATCCTCGCACGACCTTGGAGCGTCCCGCCGCATCGACCTTCCGACACGGCTACATTCTCCAGAGCGTATCTCCTTGCACCACGGATAAAATTAACTGCCCTGCCTCTTCTCATCACCTACCGGAAACAACTAAATAACTGCCTCGTACAAACGTTGTTCTAAGCAAGATTTTTCTTCCGTCTGGTGTGTATTTTCGATCAATATGTTTATCTACCCAACTTATTGAATTATTAATGTTTTTATTGGTTTTATTAAAAACGAACGTTAAAAAATGTTTTATTTTTTAAGAAAAAATTCCCTTTGTACTCTAAAAATTGCTTTTCTGTGTTTACAAAAGATTTTTCAATTTCAAACAGTTTTGCGGATCACTGCAAAATATTTTGAAATTGGAATAAAAACAAAAAAGTTGTTTTTGGCTATTGCAAATTAATTCTTTCACTTAAAATTGTATAAAATTAAACTTTAGCGCATAAAGTTTTGATCCCAGTGTTGATTGAAGCAAACGAAATTTAGTAATTTCTATTGTTTATTCGAAGTATAAATAACTTTTAAAGAATTGTATTCTTAAATAATTTTACTTTATCATTTCTTTAATACAATGTTGGTAAGAGAATCCGACAGTTATGAAATAGGTTCAAGTAATATACAATAATAATTTTAGTAACTGTTTAATGAAATGGTAAAATCAACACATTATTCTATCGATATGATTAATATTATAAAAATATTGCTCTTGAGAATTACCTATATCTAATATATTTGAATTCTTCACAGAAATTTATGTTTAATTTTTTTTCCTTTAATATTGTTTGTGGAATAAAATGTTTGCAAAAAAGAAATAATTTGGAAGACACACGACGCGCTAAGGACCATAAATATAAATTTAGAGTATATTAAGATTCGTTCTGGTGACTACATTTTTAGATGCTACATTTTTTAAAGGGAGTATATGTATTAATACTAAAATATATATCGTAATTTTCTAGACATGAGTAGGTTAAACCATTGATTTTTACGACGTTTATAGGCCAGTATTACATTCATTCAGCTTTTAAACTGAAGTAAAAATGAGCTGTCGATATTGAATTTAAAGTTATTAAATAATTCTAAATTAACCACCACAGTAGTAAACGTCATGCCAAAGAGATAATTTTTATGTAACTAAAGGAAGGAGAATTATGTTCTGGTCTGTAAACGCTCCGCAATGACAAGTACGCCTAAGAAATTCAAAAATGTGATCGTGTTGCTTACGATCTGGTTGTCTAGCATGCAGCCATATTCCGTGTGTGCTAGACTTCGGATATGATTTTCCTGCCCGCTGGCCTGACGCGAGGGAATCCAGGTCGCGGAGAAACAGAAGCACCCCAGCGCTCCACTGTGCCGTATATGTATCTCATCGTGATCTCCGCATAAAATAAACTTCCTCGGGGCGTGACGGGAAACGTTAGCGCTTTCTACCCGACCGCCTGGAAGATGCCTCATGATGTAGTGCGTGAAATGGCGGACATGATGGAACTAAAGTGGCTGGCGTTTTTATTCCTTACGAAAACATCCTAACTAGGTGATTGTTTACCAACGCGGCCATATCATTAAGACATCGTACTTTTACTTTCCCACCCATCCCCTTTCTTGTCCTTGACATTTTAAGTGCCTCCTCATCAGCATGACTCGAGAAAAAAAAAGGTTTACGTGAGCTGGAATAAAATTGTTGGTTGGGAGTAAACTTGTTACTTAGTTCGATCATTTGCACCACAAAATAGCGATCGTAGGTCGATTACTTTCAGTATCAAAACCAGTGATGTCAATTATACAGACTGTCCATCAAACATTACCCAGTTATAAATTTTAATAATATCAACTGTAAGAGTTGTATAGTTTTGGTTCAAGGTCACAATTAAAGAGTAACTCAAACAGTTTTAGAAAAGCGCATGCGCAAGTATTACTTTGTTTTTTCCTCGTTCGTAGCGCCACATACTCAAAATGGCGACTATTGAACGTAAAGCGTTTGTTGATCTGCAACTTGCTCAGATTTAATCTGTAATTTCAGTTCAACGTGCGTTTAGTTTAAATTTTGTAATCCCGCATGCGGCAAAAACATCCGACGATGGTCGCAATGACGGAGCTCTTCTTCGCTGGCCTCCGTGTTCACCTGACATAACGCCATGCGATTTTTGTAGCCGTTACCATGGTTCAAATTCCGGAAAATTCTTATATAGCTTTTCATTTCATGGTCCATAGACACCAAAACCATTGTCAACTCAAAAGTTATATATATATATATATAAATTTTTTGTGGACACGATAACTGCCGTATTTTTTTTTTTACAAATCACTTCCAAACTGATACATAAAATATAAACATGGAAAATCTCGGCCTAGTTCGTTAATGGGCAATATTCGATCCAAGGGGTATAAATGAGGAAAGGTTTCTTGAAAAACAGAAAAATCGCTATAACTCACATAGTATGATGAATATCACATCCGTTTGAAAGTATCAGAACTTGTAGAATGTAATATCAAAACTTTTGTTTAAAAACATTCTTGATACGACTAGCCATAACTACAAGGGGTGGAAAAAACAAGGATTGGAAGATTTATAACTCCGTTAGTAAGGACATAAACGAATACGTTCCGATTGTTTGTAAATCTTATAATTTGTATCAAAAATTTTGTCTGAGAAAATTTTTTATGAGTCATTGCTGCATAGGATTAAAAAAGCGGTAGAATTTAAAACAAATCTTAATTTCTGTACGATGTACACTATCAAATTCTTTATAATTTATTGTAAAACCTTGAATTATTATCTACAATTTTTTCTCTGAAACAAATTTTTATACGACCTATCATGACTGAAAGAGGGTGGAATAAACAGGGGTTAAATTACAAAAAATTCGTAACCCCCCTAGTAGGCACACTATCAAATCCGTTCAAACTGTTTGTAAATCTTATAATTTTTATCTAAAACATTTTTCTGAAACAATTTTTCATAATTCAAATCATTATTGCAAGGGGTTGAAAAAAGAAGGGGTTAGAATTGCGAAATAAATAAAATTTTCCTACCTGGTACACTGTCGAATCCATTGTTATTTTTGTTTAACTTTCTAAATATTGTCTAAAACTATTGTTAAAAAAACTTTTATTTACTCAACAATTACTGCAAGGGGTGGAAATGAAATGATTTGAAAGTTGAGAAATTAATAATTACTTTTCTAAGAGATATATTTTCATATCTGTTATAATATATTGTATGAATCCTAAACTTCATCTAAAACTTTTGCTAAGACAATTTTCGATGAAACGAATATTACCTTGAAAACATGTGTTGAAATGTAAAAAATTCGAAACCTTTTTAGTATCATATTTGTTCGAATTTATTTTAAACCATCTTAATATTATCTTAAACCTTGGTGCATAGCAAATTTTTAAACAACCACGTTATTAGTACAAGTGATAAAAAAATTGTGTTTGAAGGTCAAAGAGATGAAATAATTATCTTAGAATATAATATGAAATACGTTCTAAGCTATTCAATGCTGCGTTCTAAACTATTCAATGTTGGATACATTTAGTTACAAATATTCGTAATAATTTCGCTGCATCGAAAATGAGAAAATATTTAATATTTAATTTGGTAATATTGGAGAACATATATATGCAATGTACATTAAGTTCTAAAAATTTCCCAGAAGTTTAAAGACAGTTTCCAAAATATTTCCAAAATAAATAGGTACTTCGAAATCTACTTACGCCTGTAGGCTGTGCCGAAAGGGATTTTCCTCTTGGAGCTTTAGAAAAGATAGTGTCGACGATCCGCCGCTTCCTAATAATTTGCCAGAGTTGAGACACAAATTGAAGAGGCTATTGCATCTATTACTCCGGACGAGTTAACTAAAGTGTGGGATCAATTTGACTTTAGGTTGGATGTGTGCCGAACAACTAAAGGTGCACATATTGAACATTTTAAAGAAAAATTAGGTTAGTTTACCTTCAATTTTATGTGTCAGTTGTGAAAATAATATAAATTAAAAAGTTAAAATAAACCATTGAAACTGGGACATTCTTTTATAAACAACCTGTACTTTAAGGCCTTAATTTGTTCATTTATAAGCGCGTGGCCAAAAGGATCTACCGTAAGAGGCATTGGGCAACTCCTTATTTTTGTTTTTCAATCATTAAGTCCCAGTTTACTGTATCTACAGGTTCCGTATTAAATTGTGTGACTTTAAGAGGCATCGGACTTGAAATTGAGCACTTGATTGATATGGAGCGAAGTGGCGCAGTGGTGGCATCAATTTGGAGAACTCAGTATTTTCACACGGCCAACAGTATGTGACTTTATCACGATCAAGAGCTGCAATTCAAGTGAAGGTGTATGTATTTTGAATCGAATACACAGCAAGGAAGATTATTCAATGATCAGAGATACTTAACACGCAATGCAGCTTCTCAAGAGGTTCTAAAAAAAAGATAGTAAATATTTTATTATATATATAAGGGTGGTCGTTATTTTTCAAAGTCTTAACTTCAAATCGCCCACCCCCCATTTTTTTTTCCTTTTGTTAAAAGCTAAAAAACGAGCCCTCACTCATTAGGATCAGAGGTCGGGAACCCGTGCCGCATCGAGCCTGAAGTTGGGAGGACGAAGCGCTTCCCGGCGCGAGCCGCGACACGCGCGGGCGTGTCCGTGCAAGCCTCGACATGTCCGAGCCCAGGTCCTCCCGCACTTCTCAGGTCTATTCCTCAGTCTGTCTCGAGCTGCTGTGCGTGTTACGAGTCCCCGCTATGAAGCAAGTATGTGTTCCAATTTGAGAAGTGCCGATAACAAAGTTTATTTAGTGGGTTCAGTGTCTCACCAAATTCGTGGTTGCAAGCTACCCTCAAACAAGCAAGTACGTTCAGTTTTATTTTATAATTTACGGGAAGTGAAGTTGTCTCTTGTCGAAAGTGCTAATTTCGTGATAAGGGAGTGTTTAATTTTTTGGGAGAAGGCAAGGATCCCTACGAAATCACTGCAACATTGCCAGGAAAAACTCATTAAATTACAATCTCATTGGCGTAACCTACAAAGGAGTTCTCATTGGTCATCGGAAACGCAGCATGAGCGTGAGAATAAATTCGTATTATGATTTTAATAATTTATTTGATATCGCGCATGCAAATGCTTTGGAGTTAGTTAAAATAGAAGAAGAAAAAATATTTTTGCAGCTCCAAAGAGAACCTGGACGGAATGGGTGTCTTGCCAAGATTGACAAGAAGATGACAAAACGGGAGGAAGGGTCAATCGAGAGAGCCATTAAATTTGATGAAACGAGGGCCAAAGAACAGGCATACCGCGAGGGTAATATTAAATTTCACTTTGACGCAGAAAGTAGTTCTGAAGAGTCTGATTCATTCGACATACCTTCATCTTGTTTGTCCCTACCTTGTCCCACCCAAATAACAGGACCCGCCGAAGAAAATTCCGATGAACCGTATATAGTAATGCGCGGTCGGAAATGCATTTTCACACCGAAGTTAATGGCAGCCTTGGAATGTTGCCAAATAAGTCAACGGAATGCAGTTTTCATTTTAGAAGCAGCAGTTGAAGCATTAGGCCTTAACATAACAGATATAGCTCTCAATAGGACTTCTCTACAAATATAAGAGAAATGTTTAGGAAAAATAACCATCTGAAAGTTAAACAACTATTTCAAGAGGATGTGCCTAAGTTTGTAACTGTGCATTGGGACGGTAGCTACTTCCAGCATTGAATGTGCGAGTTTGCCGGAAATTAGGTATTTCGGCACTTTTTTAATTTTTATTATAATTTTAAGATTATTTTTGAAAATATTTTTTTTCATATTTATTGGTTACACAAGGGTGATTTACACTTTGTAAAGCTGGTGTACTCTACTTAGTTAAACTTTGCGGCAGTGGACCGAGGTATCTTTTCTCAGGGACCAATCTGAGCTTTTGCAAGCCTAAAGACGTCGTTAGCAGCCCGGATGACATTTCTCTCCTGTTTGCAGTCATGCCAGTGGGCCTGTAACTTTAATTCCCTGCATGACTAAATTTGCACACAACAGCTCTGGACGAGTTTTCACCACTTCTCAGAGACCAGCTTACAACAGCTTTTCCCGTCACGCATACGTCTTAGGTTCACTCATAGAAAGTCACATTAGGACGCTCTTTCCCAGCCTCGTTGCGTTTTTTGTCCACCCTCACCCCCCCCCCCCCCCAAGCTCCCCACCATGGTACTCAGAATTTGTTGGCCCAGAATCATTTTCCTGATGTGAACTCGCCAGGCAGTGGCCTACTTCAAGGACGATTTGCCACAGAAAAAATATTTGCATATATGGACCACCCACGACATCTAGTGGCAGAAACAGTTACTTCGGCGCTTGTCGCCATCGAGTGGAGCTAACGCCCGCGACACCTAGTGGCGACATTGCTAACCTCCTTTCCTTCCCCTTTAGGCCGCCAGAGAGCAGCACCGGCTGCACCATAAGGCCCTATGCTTTCTACTCACATCCTGTAAAAGTCGATCATATGTAGCTTTCTGTGCCCGCTGGTAGATAGCGCAGTGGTCGTCCCTCGGCACAACAACTGAAGGTGTAGTTACGCCCACCTCGGTCACCTCCGGAAGTTTTCGGTCCAGAGCCGAAACCTTTCCCTAGGGCCGAGCGCCAATTTTAATTAGGAGCTTTCTCCGCCCTTGCGGCACTTAGACTTCGGCTTCTTACCGCGTCATCTCGGCGTCTCCTCTGTCGAGAGGCTTTTTCGCGGTAACGATGAACTCTTCCTTCGATTTAGGAATGTAGTCATCGGTGTTAAGGGATGAGATCCCAGTTCCTAAATTTAGTAGTAGCCAGACAGTTGTATTTAGGCAACAAATAATGTTTTAGTTTACATTTTATTAATTTTTTTATCTTCCTAAATTATGGTTTCTTCCGCATCATCCGCGCTATTCTCGGTCCGCGCCTTTCGGATGTCGACGCGAGACATTTCCTGAGCCCAGCAGATACACCCTGTTTGGTGAGTACTTCGGTCTATTTTTCCTCCCCGAATTCCCGTTTGTTGGCCTTTTCCCGCCGACGGTGTTTGACAGTCTGGAAGCAGGTATAATTCGTCTGAATTTGGCTTGTGTTTCAGACAGGGTCCAACATTTGGGCGCCGAAATTGCACCCATCATGTTGTCCATAACCTCGAGCTTCGAGTTTTTTTAAGAAGAGCTTTATCCCGGCCATGACGTCCAACATTTGAAGCCCTGGGTGATATTTTAAAATATAACTTCTCCCTACTACCAACGAAAGAAATTATTTAAATGAATACCAGCGAGCAGTGCCATAGAGAACTTAACAAATAAATATATCGCACCCCCAGAATAATACTGTCGTAACTCCCAAAAATGCCATTTTGAGGTAAGTGCGCAGCCTGACTCACCGTTTTGACACGCATAGAACAGTAAAACTGTCGTATCTCTAAGTACGAAGGACATCAGTCAATGAACAAAACCACAGTATAGATCTAATCGTTTTACAGTGGGTATAAACACAAAGACTGTCGTATGTATAACATCACAGATTGATCTGTCAGATAATGGGTATTGGATTGATTGTAAAACTGCAGTAACTCCAGTTACCACAGTTTTGCTGTTAAAAGAAAATATTTTTTAAAGTTTGGTACTGTGGTAACTCCAGTTACAACCGTTTTGTTGTTAAGAGAAAATATATTTTGAAGGTTGGTACTGTATGTTACAGCTGGTGACTGCCATTATTAACCGAAAGATGTTATATTAGATGGGATTCGCAGCCACATAAAATCCTTCTCTGTGATAGAAAGCCACTACTTACGTGCTCAAACAATGCAATGTTATTTAGATGGGAGCCTATCGATTTCTCACATGTACCGACTCTATAAAGAAAAATGTGGCATATCAAATGATGTATGTGCTAAGGAACTCACGTATGCAAGAGTGTTCAACAAGGAATTTTATTTAGGTTTTTTTCACACTAAAAAAGGACCAGTGTGTACTTTGCGAGCAATACAATAACGCCAGTCTTGAGGAACATATGCAGCTCGAAGATAGATATCAAAACCACATTAAATGTAAATGTCATGTGAAATAAAAAGGGCTGATGTAGAAGTAGCACTCAAAAACAAGCAAATAAGAGTATGTGACTTTGATTTACAGTCAGTACTCCAGACACCTTGTGGGGATGTTTCTGTATTGTACTATAAGAGGAGACTAAACGTGTATAATTTCACAATATTTGACAATGCATCAAAGGATGGCTATTGTTACCTGTGGAACGAGGCATCTGGAAACAAAGGAGCAATAGAAATTGCATTGTGTGTGTATGAATATATATAAAGTGTACAGAATGTACATATTTCATATTCTACAGCGATAATTGTTGTGCTCAAAACAAAAACAAATTCCTAGCTACAATGTATCTGTTCGCCACCCAGACACTACAGAAGGTAGAATCCATAACACACAAATATTTGATTGTAGGACACACACAGAATGCTGGAGATTCGATGCATTCTTGTATCGAAAAACAAAAAAAGAGAGCCTTGAAAAGTGGTCTTGTTTATGTACCTTCACAGTGGACTGGGATTGTTCAGTGTTCCAAAAAGACAGGAAATCCTTATCATGTGAGGGAAATGAACTTTACCGACTTTCATGACTTCAAGACATTATCTGCAGAAATGGGAAGTAATTTCACTGTAGATGAACATGGAGATGTCGTGAAATGGAATGACATTCGCGTACTAAAAGTCAAGAAATATCACAAATATGTGCTGTATTATAAGACAGATTTTGAAAGTGACGAATTCAAATCTATCCATATTAGGCGACGTCGAAGAGGTCATCCGTTTTCTGTGGGTTTTTCACTCACTCCTGCCTTTCATCATTATGTACTGATGGAATAATTCCAAGTGTATATCACGAGTTGTATCAGTCCCTACCAACAACTACTGATCACTTGATCAGTCAAAGCGAAGCAACAATCCCAATGAGGATACTTTCGAATTTAAAAGCGAGTAGCTAGTGTTTTTTGTTGTTGATGAAAACTCTTTACAAACAACTGCAATAATGTGTTGCATTGATGATACTTGTATTTTAAGTGTAATTTGGGACAGTGTAATTAATGTTTGTTCTCTATAGTAACTACAGTATATTCAACCAACTTGAAGTATTTCAATAGTCACTGACAGTTAACTTGATGTATCTACATTTTTTTATGTTCAAATTCAACTGCAGTTGTGTTGAATTAACTTTTATTATAAGTATTATAAGTGTAATTAAGGAAAATGTAACATTTAGTTTTTGTTGTCTTTACTAACCAGAATGTCAATAATCATTCATTATAAACATTGTTGTAATTCTTTTTTTGCACCTGTCACCAACAGTTAAACTGTTGTAACTTCTTTCATTATTTTTTTTTAAATATTTATTTTCGATTTCATATGTCTATTAGAAGATATTTTCAAAGCATTGCAATAACAACACATGCCACAAAAATTACGAAAGGGAGGTAGCTTACCCTGATTTATCATGACACTTTCAAATTTTTAAACCCAATTTACTCAAAACATTGAATTCGTAGTTACGACAGTCTTATTCTGGGGGTGCGATATGTAAAATTGCTACAGTAATGAGTGGACGAACCTAACCTGCTATAATATGTCAGGAAGGACATTTTTAAATTGTTTTTTCTGTGCTTGATTTATTGTTAAAAGTATAGTATAACATGTGTAATCATATCGGGCCGCCCCCCCCCCCCCCCCCTTTTAATAACTTGTTAATACCTTTCTTTGTGAAACTAAAACAAATGGTAAACAGAATTAATTTAATACTTTTTAAATAAACCAGGAATCATATAGACCAATCTACTTATGTAGCTGTTTATTTATTTATTATTAACCTATATCTATTTAAACGATCCTCTAGCTCCCAAGTTGCTTGTGTGCAGGGAGTATCAAATTGTCTTGTTCACCACCTCGTGCCACCTCTGGTAATACTTGTCTTTTTCTTTATATTTTTGCTCAGCTGTTTCCTAGGATTTTTTTATTAAATTGAAAATAATATAATTTTGGGGCACGAGGAGCGTTACACGAGATCCAAAGCAAGAAAGGCTGCCAGGTATAGTTTCATATGATGGTAACAAAGAAAAATTGTTGGGGGTACCAAAATTAGAAAATAGTTCAGGAAGAGAGTAGGTCTCAGCTGTTTGGACTGTTCTGGGAGACTGGGGATTGCAAGAAAAAGTTCAAATGTTGTGCTCCGACACTACTGCGTCTAATACAAGACGTTTCAGTGGCGCTGTACTGTATTTAGAGCAAAATGCCGGAAGAGAGCTAATATACTTCCCCTGTAGACATCACATGTACGAGCTAGTTTTGCGGAGTGTCTTCGAACAGGAGTTTTCAAAGGCTTCGTCCAGTCCAGATATAGTTTATTTTTTAAAAAAATAGAGAACAGTGTAATACATTGGATCATGAAAATTATATCGCGGGGCAAACTTACCTAAAAGAAATATTGGATGAACAAAAACATGCGAACATCACAAATTATTTGTATGATGCGCTGCAAAACCAAGATTTAAAACATGATTACCGTGAACTGACGGAATTGTGCATAGTTTTTATTGGAAAGGATCCGGAACAGAACTACAAAATTAAACCTCCAGGAGCTCTCCATCATACCCGATGGATGGCGAAAACTTTGTATTCCTTTAAAAAAAAATTTTTTTCAGTCGTCAGTTAGCCTGAAGTTAACAGTTTAAGAAATATATGTGTGTTCTTAGTGAAACTTTATGTAAAAGTCTGGCTGGAGTGTTCGTAAGATCATTTCTGTATTTATTTTTGCTTATGAAATTTATGAAAATATTGTTAACATAACGGAAACCTGTCATTATTAACCATGCTTGTTTAATAAAAACCACTTTTATATGGCATATACATAAAATATTATTATTATAGAGTATAATTAAAAATTACTTACGAATTTTTTTCTTTTTGTTTCAGATATAAATACTGAAGACTTTATTTCTCAAAAAAGTTTAAATTTCCTGAAAAAATTAGAAATCAACACTAACTTTTTGAATTATAGCCCAGACTTTTGGCACGCAGACGATGACTATTTAGAGAGTCAAGAAACAATTAGTAATTTAAGAGTAGTAAATGACATGGCAGAGAGGGGCGTGAAATTAATACAAGATTTTAACGGACTGATCACAGCTAATGAAGAACAAAGACAATTCATTTTTCACAGTGTTGAAGACCACAGGAAGCAATTCCCTGAATGCAAAAAAAAAACTTCATTAAAACGAAAATTTGTTTAACTTGGAAATATTATTTTATTAAGCACCTAAATGTTCATTTAAAAAATGTATTTTGAAAAGAAAATGATATCTATTAGCATCTTTAATTTATTTGCATGTTTTAATGTGTTACCCTTTTTTTTTTCAATATTCAAGGCAGATGTTGCACGGGCTAAATTTTAATTTACTAAAGGAATTTTGTGTATTGTCATTTAACGGAAAAGGGGAAAAAAATAATGGGTGGGGAACCTAGAATTACGAAGTTATTTTATTTCCCCCAAAGGCTGTGTCGAAGATTGTAGGAAGAAATTCCTTGAATGCAAGAAAAAAAATCATTAAGTCGTAAATTTGTTTGATTTTGAATTAAGACGTTTTTTTATAAACATTCCAAATCTGTATTTCTTTTACTAAAAAAATTTTCATTGAAAAATAATAAAAAATATAACAGCATTTTTAATGTATTAGCGATTTTTAATTATTAACCCTACATCGTCATATTCAATGGCGATGCGGCACGGGTTAAAATTAAGATTTTTAAAATATATTTTGTATATCTTCATTTTAAATGGAAAGTAAATAAAATGAGGAGTGGGCAACCCGGAATTGCGAAGTTTTTTTTTTCACCCCTATAAATAAGGATTACCCTAATACATATAAAATAAATAATTTTCATTTTAATAATAAAATAATTTGATTTCTTAATCAACATTTTATTTAAATCAAATTGAATTTTTTGTAACATTCATATTTTTATTTTCCTACGGTTCCCTTAGGCACTTTATAACTAACTCGTTTTGAAAAATTTCTTTATGAAAACAGGCATTGAGAAAAATAAAATCATATATTTCCGGTACCGGGAATCGAACCCGAGCCTCCTGGGTGAGAGCCAGGTATCCTAGCCCCCTTTTTTTTTTTTTTTTTTTTTTTTTTTTTTAAAGATTTATGGCACACTGGCAAGTTTGGACAGTCACCAGTGTGCAACAATCTCCCCCCCCCTTAATGTTGTAGTTGGAAGTCACCCCGAGTCATGGAGGAATGGTAGTGTTCGTTGAAGGTTGTTATTAAGACAATACAAATTACACCCATGTCTTACCCGGGATTCGAACCCGGAGCCCCCGCACCATAGCCCGGTGTGCCGTCGACTGCGCTACGGAGGCCGACAAGCCACTAGACCATACCGGATTGATTTTCTTTTACTTAGCTTTTAATATAACAAAACAAAATGGTAAGACACAGGACTCGCATTCGAGAGGACCTTGTTTAAATCCCTGCACGACCAATCTGATCTCGGTTCTCCAACGGTCTGCAGGAAATCACACCGGTAAGAGGACGCGATAAACCAGTGGCTCGGAACTCGAAAGCCATGGGCTGCAGTCTACTTTAAATGACATAGATTGTTTCTTAACTATAGGCCATATTCGATACCTCCTCCAAATATTCCTGAATTGTGTCTCTTAAAGTTAATTTTGTTTATTTTACGGTCATTACTAATTTAGTTAAGGGCTATTTATGTATATTTAACACTATACCTCTTTTTCATGTGTTGTTCAGTCACAAGTATTTTCAACAGATATTTAACAAGTGTCAAATACTGGGTGTGAATATGTGTCGCGCAAGTGTTTACGATTATCACTTGCGCGTATTTACAGCAATTCTGTCATACTAAGTAGATAAATATATGTTGAAAATATTTTAGACAAAACAACAAATGCAAGAGAGGTACTGTGTTAAAATTACATAAATATCCCCTGTCTAACGGTAATAAAGACATAAACAATAGCAATGTCCCCAAATTGTGTCCGATAGTGATGTGTCGTTCAAAATGAACAAATTTTTGAGCGAACGAAAGCATATGATTCGTTCGCTTGGTTAGGAATAGGTTCTTTGAGAGTCGATTACTCGAAAGCTGAACACAATTCAGGAGAATATAAAACGAAGAGAGAACTAGTCTGAACAGCTAGTCTGACCGTTCGTAAAATGACTCGTGACGTCTTGAGTCACAGTATTCAGTAATCTCTGTGTGCACTTTTTCACAAGAGCAGGCGATAACTAGGCGAAGAAAAATTGGTAACATGAAAAGGGGTGGGAGCGGGAGTTAGTGGCTCAACAAGAGTCAAGTTACAATTATTATTCATAATTTTCAAAGTTTTGTTTACTAAATTTACCTGTGAGAATTTTGAAATATTTTCACGCACATTTTTTTTTTTTTTGTTAACAGTCAGCAAAAAAAATGTATATACGTCTGGAATCTGAGCTATTCAAGCCTACCAGATTGCGACAATCAGCAAGGCGACAAGGCCAAACGCCAAAACGTAACAAATACTTTAATGGTAGAAAGAGTTATGACCTTTAAGATGTGCCAAATCTCGTCGGTGGTCAGAGCTGGGAAAAAAACGAAAGGAACTAATCTTTTTGAACTAATTATTATACGGAACTCATTAAATTAATCAATTCGGTCAAATGAATCGTTCTGCCCATCACTAGTGTCCAACTGACACCGATCGCTGATTGATCCGCATGATGGCGCTCTGACGTAATCGATTGTGTGGACAGTAGGTAATCCTAACCTCCCTGATCCGAATGCATTGGTATACTTGAACATTTTGTCCTGAACTGCGTCATTCAGTAGCACAGAATAATAAAAAGAACACTCATGATTTTTTAGGTATCCGGTTTCCGTTTCCAAAATGTGATCTAAAACTTAAAGCTTTGCTGCATAATTATTTACAATGCATGATATTAATAAAGAAAAACAATTGAAAAACGCTTAATTTGGCGGCCTACGTTTTCTGCACTTTTGTGACTACTCTTAGATACCAGTAGGTTCGGACATCGCCTCTGTAGACAAGGCAGTTTCATGTGTGGCATATGACGTTACTCACATTCGGATAAGAACGTGGATCACCCACTGGTTCGGAGTGTTGTAGACGGGCTCTTAGTTCTAACCGATCTAATCACCTAACTATTGAAGAGCCTCAATTCCAACTTTAGTCAAAAGTAAAGTTGATTGTATGAAATTCAACATTATTAGCCGGGTGAGTAAATTATGTTTGAGTTGTATTTGACCGCATGGATTATTTTTCCAACGATTTCAGGCTTTAGCGTAGGGACCTCGTTTGCCGTTATCGATAAAGCTTCACACTCATGGGGTGAGGGTCATGGATCAGAACCCATCATTCCAGCGAGACCCAAGTCTCACGAGAACCAAATCGGCGCCCGAGTGGTTCGATGCCCACTTTGGGCTTGAAAGTCCTTGAAAGTCCCGCTGCCTTAATTTCCTGTGCATAACCTTTCTACGCAGAGCCCTACGAAACAATCGTATTAATACATGTCAGATTCCAAAGAGATATAAAATATTGAGAACATGTTATTTACGCGTTCTTTGAAAATTTATTGCACTGCAGAAGATTGATTTAAGTTTTTTTTTTTTTACATACGCTATTGATGGTTACACTGAATGCCATATAGAAACTCAGTAACGGACAAACAATATATGATACACAAATACACAGAAAAATAGCCAAAATCAGCCGATGTCAAAATTTAAATTTATAGACTGCACATGGAATTTCGTAGCAGAAAAGGGTCAGAAAACACGTCACAGCACAGGCGAGCACAGTAGGCTGACAACTACGAGACAGTGGCAACAATAACAGTATGTAAAGACAAAAAACCGAACTTGGAAAGCACAGCGACAGACGAACCGAACGATGATACTAAACATTTATTCTAGATTCCACGACGAATACAGTAGTCTATCTACGAAAAAAAAAAAAAAACCGTTGCAACGTTTTTTTTTTTTAACCCTGTAGTGCTAAAATTTTTTGAATGAATAATTTCAAATTAAAATTAAAGCATAAAAGCATTACTTCGTCAGGAATCAAGCCTATGATCGCTTGGCTGGTGGTGCATGACCGTTGCCAGTATTGGTTTAACTTTGGGGCCGCAGGCACCTTTAAGAATATATTTTGGATTGGCCTGTTTCTGGGGAGCCTGTGGGTTTTTGAACATCCCCTGGAAAGCAATATATTTGGGGTTCTTATTCCACAAACTTTTTTTTAATATAAAGCTTTTAATTCTTTTTTCTTCGGACTCTCTGGGAATCCTCAAGGGCCCGCCAAGTCATGGATGTGTTTGTGTTAGTGAGTTAGGATGATAAATGTGGTGCTCGCTGGTATCTCCTCTAAGTGCACGGTAATGAACTGGCGCGTAGTCTTATCGACGTGCATAAGTCATCCATGAGATTTGAGCTGCAACCATAACATAACGATGACGGAGAAATGTGTGATGGAAGAAAAATGTACTAAAAGCCTCTTGAATGCTTTCGAGTATTTGTACTGGGAGTTTTATTTCTAAACATTATTAAGGAAAACACGCATTTTAGCCATTTTAACTCTCCTAAAAATACAGTTTAAAAATAAAATACGGAAACAAACTTACTCGTCCACCCTCAGCGTATTATTTAATAGTTTTTGTAAATACACAACACTCGGATATGTTGAGCAGTTTACAAATCGCGTGGTTTCTTCTGAAGCTCTGCACACCGTATGTGTGCCCACGTAGGCAAGGCCCTCAAAACCTGAACTTCTTAGAGAGGTAGGTGCTTTCACTAACCCTGTATATGATTGTGTCCTAATACATGTTTAATGAGAGGGCTACTGTCTAATGTTTGCATATTCAGTGGTCAATAATTGAGCCATACTTCGTTATTTAAAGCTGGTGTATGTGGTGGATTATTATTTGGAATAAAATTATGGCTGTATGGCTCTAAGGGGAGGAGGCCATTTCACCAACCTTCCCCACCTTGACGCGCCCTTGATGGGAGGCGGGCGACATGGCCACTCGGCCACCCGGCCACCCGGCCACCCGGCCACCCGGCCACCCGCGGCGAGAGAGAGAGCTGCTCCTAGTCTCCGGACGTCGACACGCCCTGAATGTGGACCTAGCGGGCAGGGAAGGCAGCGTGGCGAACCACAGTCGCGCTCACTCGCGGAGTTTCACACGCTGGCTTGCTGCCTGCCACCCCTTTTATATTTCAGTTATGTTTCCAAGACAAAGAGTATCCGTTGCAGTGTCGTTAACCATGGTGCGACTTCTGGGAAATGTATTTCTAATTTTTCATTTCATTTTACTTTGACCCTAAAAAAAATACCCTAAAAACCATCGTCAGCTAAGAAGTGTGTGTATTATATATATTTATATAATGTCCCATAACAGTTTTTAGGCCAATTAGTTACGATTTTCAATCAAAAAACTACATTTAAAAAAGGTGTTTCATTTTTCGATCTGTAAGCATTTTTTTTTTAAATTTTTTTTTTAAATCTCCGTCTTGCACAAAATTATTTTAAACTGGAAATGTTTGCTACGCAATCATAATTAACGCTACTATTGATAACAATTCAAAATAAAATCAAAAATTTTATACTTTTTTTGGGGGGGGGGATTTTTTGCACAGATTAATGCGACAACAATATATAATCGGGTAATATGTACCTACTATTCACCCTATAAAAAAATGTTTATCAACTCAGTCACTTATTTTTCTTCAAGGGGCCCGCCTAGCAGGGGAGGCGGGGTCATAAGTGCGAGGCTCGGCATCTCCTTTGAGCGCAAGGCTGTGGACTGGCGCGCAGTCTTCTCGTCGCGCATACAGCCACTATGAAATTTGAGCGGTAACCATGACATTATATGGCGGAGAAATGAAGATAAAGATGTAATGCAAGGTTATATTTACCCGGGGTTTCATGAATGAAAATTATTCTAAAAACACGCGTGTTAACCTTTTTCAATCGTCTAAAAGTTCACTTTGAAAACGAAATAAGGAAACAGAACTAGCTATACGCTCTCAGCGCATTTTTAAAATGGTTTTTTGTAAAAAGATGCCACCTGGATATCTTAAAAAGTTTTCAAATCGCGTTTTTTTTCTGCAGTTCTGCACTGTATGTATGTCTAGCAGGCGTGCCCCTAATTTAATATATCTTCATAAAATCTTGCTAAGTTAGTTACGTATTTTTATTACAGTATGACTCGACAAATTTACCTGATTAATTTTTTTTTTGCTTCTTAAGTCTTCCAAATATTTTTTCTTCTCTAAACTTAAAGCATGTTTCATTTATTTTGAATTTGTTATTGATAGTAGAATTGCTTATTATTGCGTAGGAAATTTTTTTAGTCACAGTTTCTAATAATTTTGGTGCAGTGTATGAAATTTAAATATAAAAAAAGGCTATAGCTTGAAAACTACAATTATTATAATTTTTTTTTTATTCAAAACCGTGACTAATTGGTCTATCAACTATTCTTGACTTGACTTTGAGTTATGGAACACTCTATATATTACACAGAACCTATCCACCTGTGCCGGACCGACGTTGGTGTGGCGAGAACGTTGGTTAACCATGTTTATAAACGGTGCTCAATTTGATCTTTCTTATTTCTGAAGCATTTTATAGACCTAGAGAATACTCTGAAGGAGCCTTGTGGTTGCGAATATGTCAATCCATTATATAGAAGCCTCTTCAAAAATTAAAAGAAACTAAATTTAAGATTAATATAATTTACACATAACCTGTAATTGTACTGTACTGGCATTAACATTAAAGCCTCTGAAATCACGAATGTATGTATCAGATTTTAGTTGTCATTTGTTGTTTGATAAATAACGTTTCCTAACAAGGTTGCAGATGATTTTACAATGTTCCAGAAGGTCCCAGTATATGAATTTTGAAATCTACTGGCGGTAGGTTGTGTCAAAATAAATTATTTTCTTATTTCCAATAACATTTTTATTTTGTTTTTTGACTACGTCTCGAAGACAGTGAAGTCGTTATAGACGGACACATGGCTAAGGTGATGCGTGGATCGTGGATAAGGAATACCGACAGTCGAGGAAGCCGTGGTAGAAAATATAAAAATGGAAATATCAAGACAGTACTGGAATAACAAACCAAATTTCCGTGTATTAATCACACTCGCCATTATTTTTTTAAAAAAATTCTACGTTAAATTTTGAGTCCGAGTTTCATATATAAGTGTATTAGCAATATGAGAACACGTGAATTTGCTCGTTCACGATGTTAGATGTTATAATACATCACTAGCAAGTACTGAAACACTCGTTTTTTTTTTTTTTTTTTTTTTAAACGCCAGTCTGTTTGTGCCTGATAACGAGAGCTAATAATGTCAGTTCCAAAAACGTCGCTGTTGTAGGCTATTGTCTTTGAAAGCCTTGTATGTTCTTCTATTCTGTCATCGTTGTGTTGTTCAGAATATCGTGTTAGTCACATCGCTCGGTTCGCCTGTGCGTATCTGTGCTGCCATCTTTTTTTCCCAGATTATCTGTTTAGTTTCATCTTTGGTCAGTCCGTTTGTCGCTTTGTTGTCGGAGGTCTTTTTGTTTGCCTTTATTAACTGTTTTTGTTGCAATTGTCTCGTCGTTTTCAGCTCACTGTGTTCGTCTGTGCTGTGATATTGTTCTAGTTCCCTCCACGGAATTATCTGTGCTGTCTATGCATTTAACTTTTTACACTGGCTAATTTTGGCTTCTTTTCTGTGTGTTTGTGTATTTATCTCTTTGTCCATTCTTGAAGTTTTCCTATTATATACAGTATGAACCAGCAATGGCATGTATCCAAAAAAAGGTTTAAATTCGATACTCAGTGTATCCTTAAACGACTTGTTGGCGAAAACCTTGCGAAAATAAAAATACGTCTCAACATCCTTGGGCGACTCATGAAAATGAGCCCGGAGGGAGTGTGCAAGTGGTTCGGAATCCACTAGCAGCTTGTACTTCCCGTCATGCTTAGCTTCTGAGCATTACCAAGCGACGAGAGACTTTCACTTAGTAATCTTTATCAGCAACTAATACGCCTTACTAACAAACAATAATTAATTCTGCTCCAAATAAATTCAAGTAAAATTTATATTAAGAATCACCATGTCATACTTTTATAAAATAAGAGTTTAAACGGCCACACTTAGTCGCATTTACGTATAATTTTGTTCCTGAACAAGTAAGCAAAATAAAATAAATAATATTAAGTTTTAAATAATTACAGTATAAAAATAACCTAATGTCAAAATTTTCTTTTTTTAAATACATAGTACTAGTAAATAATTAATTTATGAAAACGACGTTTCTACTTTTAACAGTCGAATTTGTGAAGGTGATGGTTCAAGGAGAAATAGACTTCTATGTTTTTTGAATCAGGGAGAAACTGTCTGTTTTTCTTTGGAATGCGAAGAAGCATCTTAGTGACCTATGGCGACATTGCGTGTCCTTGTGAGCTGTTGACCCGAGTTAACCTGCCAAGAACTACTAACCTGTTAAGCTATAAATATCATTTTCATTTGTGCCGAAATTTTTCAAGTTTCGAAAAAAAAAATTTAAGACATGAACCAATAACCCTGACTATAAATTATTGTTTAGAAATCTGACCTGTCTATTGTAGCTATGCGGTTGAGCAATTTAAAGAGGCTTTTGGGTAATATTCAAGCTCGCTGTGAACTGAACGTTTGACTTTTCTCACACACAAAATATAAATTTGTCTTGTTCCGTAATTTAAGTATTGTCTGCTTAAAAATGAGTTCGTTAAAATAAAAGCTATCAAATACTTTTTTTTCGTGGGTTTTGTTGCAGAAGTATTTCAGTGTCTAATTCCATTAAATGCGGCTAACATTGTTAATCAGGTAACGTTGACCATATATGCTGTAAACAATTTACTGTGCTAACTTAGGAAGTCATTTGAAGAGATTGCTCATATAGTTAGCGAAGCATATTTTTTTTCACAGAATTAGTTAGTCAGATTTATACCAGATTAAAATTTTTGCCACAAAAGTCGAGCTAAGAAAATCCCCCTCCCCAGAAATATACCATGTTTGATTTTATTTGGAATTTATTAATAGTATCGTTACTTATGATTGCGTAGCAAAACGTTGTAGTCACAGCATCCAAACATTTTGTGTGGGTTGAGGATTTAAAACTAAATGCTTCTAACAAAAAGGACACATTTAATTTTTTTAAAAGTCAGAACTGTAATCAACTGTCCTATCAAGTCCCCCTTTTGATGTTGAGTTCAGGGACATCTTGCATGTGGTTACTTCCACTAATCCACACTGTAGACAATCCTGAGCAGACCATAGCACCCAGAATGCATTAGTAGTTCAACGTCATAGTTGTTAAACGCCCGACTAGAGGAGCCCATTATTTTATCTTGCCCAACACCGACTTGTCGTTCCGCGCTCGTATTACAAATTACCTTGCATCTGTCCTTGGACTCTAATGTGTACAACACACGGATGTATCGTATATTTTACCTCTATCCGAGCACCAATTAGAAGACATTTTGAGACGCTTTTAAGACCAGCGCAGCCGACGGCGACACAGAAGGAAACCCTGTGAGCTGCATGCTAAATGCTAGTTAGAAATAACTTAAAGGAGGGTAATTACTAAACGTCACTCCCGCGAAGCAACTCCCAGCCATTGGTCCGCTGGGACAAGTCTGGTTGCTTAACAAACAAACGTAGTCCCTGTTCATCATTGAAGCTTTAGTCTACGGAGTGGGATTCTGCTTTGAGGTAGCAGTCACTCTGGTCAACAATTGGTTACCGTAGTTGTATACAGGCTAATACTATAATATATTCATTAGCTTTAAATGAACTCGCTGCTGGACAGAATAGTAAAAATACTGTCATGAAGTAAAATTATTTTTAACCAAGGAGTTAACAACACATTAGCAACGAATCAGCGTAAAACCTGATTATAATAACAACAAAAATAGTTTGCTATCCATAAGGGTCTGGGAAGATGAGGTCGTCCTAATTTATACTTAAAGTATTAACATAGTAAATATTACACACACATACTTATTAAATTCTTGCCTCAATGATATTCCTCACAATAGCTGGAACTGTTGGACTTCGCCCATTTGGTTTTACCATTTGGTGTTTTATATATTTAAATCTAAAAAAAAAGTTAGTCTTTCGGTACTCGCAAGAGATGTGTAAACATCTAACCTTGGTATCGAGCAAGGTTATGTGTTCTCAAGTTGCAAAACATGTAATAAGAAACTCGGACACGAGATTTAACATAACATAAAACATAACATTCTTTAAACTAATTCCGAGCGTGATAAAAATACGGAAACTTTTCATTTTAAGGGAAACCGATAATTTTTCCCTCTTTTTTAAAACCTAACTATATTTATTTTTTAACAAGATGGTACTATTGATTTCTCAGGGCTATCCGGACGTTAGAAGTACCGAACGCGTCGCGTGTTAATGACTCAACGCTGAAACTGTGACATTTTCCCCTAGACTGGAATTATTATCGCCTGCGTTTTTGAGGTCATACTTCTTTAAGGTGCGTTGAGGGTGAATTAGATGCACCATAAATGAAATTAAATAAGCCTGCATATCACAACGGAAATTTGACAGGTTGAAAGTCCAACGTGCATGCGTGCAGAAAACTGCTACAGCCACGAGCCTAAGTCGTCGAGATGGCGGACCCACGTGTGGCAACATACGACCGTATAATTTAGCTTAGTGTGCCAAAATAAACTTTATGGTAGTAAAACTACCCTGGAATACATTTTTGTAAATTTGGATTGTTATAGCTATAATTAGTTAGCCGGGAAAATTGATTTAGAACAAACATGGCGTCAGAGATATTTAAAATTTTGTTGGTTCTTTAAAGCATTATAAACGTGGCACCATCATTTAGGTATTTTTCAAACTAAAAGTTGCCGTCCAAAAAATCATTAAAAAAAAATAACCTGAAACATTTTAAAACACGTATTATAACACTAAGTATTTGTATGTATATTTGTTTTTGCTTAAACGTATAAATCAGACTGTAAATACTTCCTACAAAAAACAACCATATTGAGCTAATTCAACATTTAAGATCTAACGGTAAAAATTTCATCACGAAATTCCTTTATTTTTCATGGCACCAAAATATATGTACGCTAACAATTGTTGTCACTCAAAAGTAATATGAGCGCTGCGTTATATCTTTATTTCCGTGTTAACTAAGGGATATCAAAATCCTAACGTATTTTTTGAGTTGTCATTATTCGTTTTTACGTTTATAAATTATAACATAAAGTATTGTACTGTTATAAAGTTTAGTTTGGCACAACAATACGATTGGTACAGCCTCAGATTTTAACGAAAGTTAATATACGTTTATGGATGAATTCGCGTTCAGAAACGCAGTGGAAAAAAACTGTTTGCTTAGGCCATTATATTTATCACGCTCGGCATTATTTAAAAGAATATTCTTCGTTGAATTACGAGTCCGAGTTTAAGTGTATCTGCAACATCATGAGAACACGTGGATTTGGCTCGTTACCAAATTTACATGTTAAACATGTCTGGCGAGTACTGAAGGACTCGCTCACACACACACACACACACACACACACACACACATATATATATATATATATATATATATATATATATATATATCGGTAATCTCCATACCTTAATTATTTACCGTTTCTTTTCTCGCCGAATGTGTTCGGAACCACCGTGGGTCGGGGAGGGCCGTGTTGAGTTGGCCGAGACGAGGATTGGCGAGCCAAGGTCGACCGCTCTTACTTTCCTCCTCCGCGCGGCGGGATGTCCCGCCCGTCAGCTGACCGCGCGCCAGCGCCATTGGCCGCACGCCCGCCACGGGTCGCGCTGGTTGTCGTGGACAAGTACTCCAGGCATGGACGACAACTGCTGGATGTTACACGCTCTTTCAATGATTCTTGCAATGGAAGAGGTCAGTTAACCTTAATTAATAAAATAAAGAGTTTGCCTGTCTGCAGTTCGCGCAGAGCGGCGGCGGTAAGGACCAGGGCCGTTAAATTTTGGTACGTAAATTTCCCAATGGTGGTCCGTTTGCAAATGGAAGAATTTTTTTTGACGTGAAACTTCTTTGCTGAGGGAGCTACAATTTTCGAGCTTTGCGAAAATTCCGATCGCATGAGGGGGATATTTAGGTACGTGATGGGGGAACCGGTAGAGGAGGAGACGGTAGGGGAGACGTGGAAATGACGCAGCATACTTGCACTCTTTCATACTTTCACGTTTATATCTTGCGCAATAGCATAATATAACGCTCGCATACGTACATATATATATATATATATATATATATATATATATATATATATTGTTCTGCGACCTAAGCCAAAGAGAATTATGCTTCTTATACCTAATATTACAATACGCAAGAATTTTCACTTCGGTCACGCGTGGAGTTCACGCACACATTTTTAGGTAGATTTCAAAGAAATACTACATATTGTAGCCGTTACTATGGTGCGAAATCCGGAAATTTGTAATATAGTTTTTAGTTTCATGTTCCCTAGACACCAAAAACATCTTCAATTCAAAAGTAAATATATATTTATATATATATCACAATATTTTGGTCACGATAACTATCTCGATTTTTCACAAATCACTTCCAAACTGGTACATAAAATCTAGTAGTGGAAAGTCTCGGTCGAGTTCGTTCATTGGCAATATTCGATCAAAGGGATAGAATTGGGGAAGATTTTAAAAAAAGTATTGCAAGACTATTTTCCACCATATTAACAACAAATTGGGCTTAAAAAAAGTAATAAGAGACACTGATGAAGATGTCCTGGAGATTTACGGTATGGCGAAGATTCCAACTCAAAGAATAGATGCTATTGAAATAAAACTCAAATAATTGTATAATAAATATCTGAATCTAAAAATTAAAAAAATTAGAAGACACTCTTCAATAGCTGTCGTATGAAAAAGCAAATATTTAAACGAGACCTCACAAATATGTTTGACACTGCACATAAAGATTCTTTGCAACACTAATGAAAATTGATGAAAACAAGTAGTTTTTAATAATGCAACGTGAAGACACAAAGAGCTGCAGAATGGTAGGAGAAGGCAAGAATCTAGCTCAAGAGTCACGAAAGCGACTACGAGAAAGTCAAGATAGTCTGAAAAGTCAGCGTTCTGTTAATTAAATGCAAAAATTCACCGAGTGTGTCACCTCAAGTATACTAGCAGTAACAGAATAATCCATAAACATCAGTTCTGATTAATCTGATTTTAATTATCAACCTTCCACGAGCATTACTCTAAATCAAACCATTGCAGCAGCATCACTTGACAGAGTAAACTTATCGGACCGGAAAGCCATGTTTGTCATCAGTGCAGTTTCTGAGGCCTATGGTTTGACTTTGGATAAGTTGTCAGCATCTCGGAGCACAATCAGGCGTAAACGCATGAAAGAACGAGAGACTTTAGCAGAAAATGATAAGTCATCTTTATGTTCTGAAGATCCTTTATTTCTATACTGGGATGGCAAGTTACAGATATTGCGGGGGGCACTGAAAAGGTTGATAGAGTGACGATACTTGTCACTGGAGATGGGATCGAGAAATTACTAGGAGTTCCAAAGATTCACCGTGGGACTGGCCAGGAACAAGCTACTGCTTGCCTAAATGCTCTGGATGATTGGAACCTAAGAAAAAAATTGTGCGTGCTCTGGTATTTGACACAACAGCTGCCAATACAAGCTTGAAGAGTGGAGCATGTGCAATTCTTGAAGAGGGTTTAAATACATTTATTGTGTGGATTCCACGTAGGCACTATGTAGCCTACTTAAAATTGTGCTCTCGTCTGTTTTCAGCATAGTTTTTGGAGTAAGTGGGGGATGGGGGGTTGTGTGTTCAGGTGTCGCTATATTTAAGAGTTTCAAGAAACACTGGCCTCAGATTGACAAGGAAATCTATTCTCACGACAGAAATGATCTGTTTGACTCCAATGACCAAACAAAAATCTTAGGAAAGAAATGGTGTGCTAATATACTGACATTTTAGAGGACCCACATTAGCCAAAGCAGCCTCGAGATGACTATGTAGAGCTTTTGCAGTTGTGTAATGTATTTCTTGGAGGAATAAGCTCAGAATCAAAAGTAACATCCCGAGCCCCGTGTGGTTTGCACAACGCACGTTGGATGGCAAAGGCTATTTATTCTCTTAAAATTTATTTATTCAAAGAACAGTTTACCCTTCCAGAGAAGAAAAGGGAATAACTGAAGTAAGCTTGTCCGTAGCCCTCATTTATGGTCGGCATTGGAATGAGGCACCGATTTCTGGGAAAGCTATTATGAATGATGTAATTCTTTTAAAAAAAATCGAAGCATATCCCAATTGCAATGTTAATAAGGCTGCTTTCGTAGCATTTAAACGCCACCTGTGGTTATTTTCTAAACATTTGGATGGGATGGCTCTCTTTGATTCTCGTGCCAATGACGCCACCAAAATTGAGATGGTTAAAATCCTACAGCGTCCACCAAAGACTAAGGCTCGTAAGAGAGTAGAAAGTAGATATTTCAAGCACGAGAGTCCTCTGGAGACATAATTCACACATCGAACCACAGAACTCTTTGAAATCCTCTTTACAAACTGAAAATAAAAACCGGCTTCTTTCCTTTGCAAAGACCATAAGTCGTGGCCTTCCGATACCAACTTCATTGATCTCAAAGTGAAAGTATGCCTAACTGAAGTAGTAACTTACTGTGCCGAAAGAGGTATTTCTCTGATCCAAACATTTAATACCAGTATCACGAAAAATGAAGAACAGTTTCAGTATCTTCTCCGGTTACTTCAAATACACAGAAGTTTCCAACATCCAAGAAGGCAACGCTGATGGCCGATCATATTAGTAATTCTTAGTAAACAAGAACAAAATATTATATTATGTAATATTAACATTTCAGAAACCAGAATTATGACGACTGCAAATGTAAACTAACTTTTCCACAATATTTCAGTATTCATTTATATCATTAGTTAAGTTTTTTAACCAATATATCAGTGTTTTAATAAAAAACTCAGTTTTGACCTATAAAATGTTAAATCATAGGGATCCCTAAATACTGACCAATTCAACTGAATTTTTCCCTCAATTCTGTAATAACATATGGATTAAGGGCAGGCTTGTGGAAACTACTATTTCTAAAATTTTATTTTTTGGATCACCCTAATATGTATATACATATATATCACATTTTTTTTGGACACGATAAGTGACGTAAATTTGTACAAATCACTTCTAAACTGATATATAAAATAAAGTAAAAACATCTCGGTCGAGTTCGTTAATAGGCAAAATCCGATCAAAGGGGAATGGTATAAGACCAAATGGGGAAGATTATTTCAAAAACAGAAAAAACGCTATAACTCCTATAATATGGTATCACATCCGTTTGAAAGTTTTATAATTTGTAGGAGTTATACAAAAATCGTCTGAATAATAATTTTATACTAGCAACCATCACTGCAAGGGGTGGAAAAAACAAGGGCTGGAGGACAAAAAAAATCATAACTCCCTTCGTAGGGAAACCATCGAATCCATTCAAATTGTTTGTAAATTTTATAATTTTTACCTAAAAATTTTACTGAAACAATTTTCGATAAGACAGCCCATTGCTGAAAAGGGATAAAAAAAACACAGAGGTTGCATTAAAAAAAATTCACAATTTCAATGTACACTATAAAAACCGTTTAGATTTATTGTAAAACCATTAATTATTATATTCAACTTTTGTCTAAGATAATTTTTTTATACGACCAACCATTTCTGAAATTACTGCAAGGGGTGGAAATAAAAACTAATAAGATTTTAATTGATATTGTATTAAATCTGTTATAATTTATTGTATGAATCCTAAATGTTACTCTGGCTGAAACAATTTTTGATTATACTAATTATTACCTTAAAAACAGGGGTTGAAATTTAAAAAAATATCAAAGATTCCTTACCATCATAATTGTTCGAATTTATTCCAAACCATTTTAATATTATTATAAACCTTGGTTTAAAGCAATTTCATACGACTACTTTATTAGTTCAAGGGATGAAAAATAGTGTTTGCAGGTAAAAAAAATTAATAATTGCCTTAGTTGGCATAATATGAAATTTTTTCTAAGCTCTTCAAAGCATTAAAAACATTCGTAATATTTTCACTGCATGGAAAATGAGAAAATGTTAAATATATCATTTTATAATATTGGAGAACATAAATATATTATGTACATTATGTTATTACAATTTTCTGGAAATTTATAGAAGTTTCCACAATATTTCCAGAAGAAATAAGTACTTCGAAATCGACCTACACCTTTAGCTCTGCCGAAATGAGTTTTTTTTTATTTGAACCAAATTTCGAATAGAATATCATTTTATTCACGAGTAACAAATAATTTACGCTTCTGAATTTACCGTACAGTTCAAACTTTTTTTATCCAAGCTTCACACGATTCCAAGAAAACTTGATCCAAAATACAGTAAAATGTAAAGAAAAAAATAAATAGAAATACCTATGACACCACTATAGAAAGTTTCAAATGAAATATAATCGAAATAAAACTGGCAAACTATTTTCTAGGAACCAACAAAATGTTATATATTATAATAATTTGTTTAATTAATTGAATTATATACAAACAAATACGTATTATTTATGATTATAACTCATGTTCACGTATTATTTTTATATACAAAACAATGCATGTTTAATATCACAGAAAAATCCTAATTTCTCAATAAATCATCTTAGACATTCCATTTTTTAATTAAATTTTGCATAACTAATTCCTATTTGGCGTATTTATTGGTAACGAACTATTTTTGAAAAAATATTCTATTGGAAATATCAACTTATTCACTGATATCGGAGTTTCTTTTCGAATACTCGCAGACCGCTATTTGTAACAGCGTGGTTGTGCACAGACTGTGCCTAAAACATTGATTGGAGGTCGCCATTGTATTTCCTGCAGTATTGCACTCCCCAGACCAGACAGTATTCGATACCCGTTACCGGGGCACGACGACCTTGGGTACTGCCGCGGCGCACCTTGGAAAGAAAAGAAAAAAGGGGGGAGGGGGGGGGGAATGACAGTCTGATTCTGCGTTGGCTTCAGAAACGCTTATCGACTGTTCTCGGCTCGACGTTGTTTTCTGAACCTTCTGTGTGCAGCCTATAGGTAAAACAAACAATTAATTTGTGCATAGAATTCGAGAAGGCCAACGAAATTTCTTGTTGTAAGTAAATATTTGTTTCGACCAACACACTCGCGTATTTGTTCGTATTGAGCAGATATTTTTTATGTGTAACATCTTAAATCTTGGTAAACGGCATTTGGTAGGAATAATTACGTGAATGGAACGGACGTAGCATGGGACGGAAATGTGTAACCATGTTTCTGCAATCTGTTCACAAAGCCAAAGGAAAACTTGATATAACTTGATATAACTAACTGTTTAATTAATTTTAACAAGATGTGCTGTAGTTTAATAAAAATTTACCGTCGAAAATCAGGTCCAAAGCCGGGATTTTGCATATTTTTAGTCTTTGTCACTTTTATCCGAGCCGTTTTATTACATAAATTAAAATTTCGCTCTGCAAAGCGAGTGATTCGATAGTCTAGGTAGCTGCTCCGGCAGCGAATTATACTGGTGGGTGCAGAAGCTACGTGCGATTCGCGTCAAAGAAATACAGTTTGAAAACTCAAGTTACGTACATGCATTAATTATGTATATATTTTTCTCCCCGATCAGTGTTAAAACTTCCATGTTCTGGCGCTCGGTACTAGACTTTCGTCGGCACACCTTGACACGCTCAGGGAAGACTAATTCATTTTCCTGCGCGTTCGCTACGAGCGCTGTTTCGCGAAAGTTCCGAGCGGCGCGGATGGAAGTCCTTGTCCAGATTCTGCACGTCCGCGCGCCGGCCATCTGTCACGCGATGCTGCATCAGCCTTCTTGAATGTCTCCTGCCTCTCTCTCTCTCTCTCTCTCTCTCTCTCTCTCTCTCTCTCTCTCTCTCTGCCGCTCGCAGGACTCAGTCACACAGCGTCCTGTCGTGTTCGTCTCTCCCGCTTCGACCGCGACGAAGAACCATGGGCAAGGGGGGTGGAGGATTCACATACGGAAAACAATGAGCTGGGCTTTTACAGGAGATTCCTTTTTGAAACAAGTTGCCGAGAAATAGTTTGTAATACACCAATAAAAATATTATATTTTTTGTACAACACAACGCTGTGGGTAATTTTGCATGTATGAAATATGTTTTTCGACATGATACAGAGCATTCCTTACGAAAATTGGCACACACGATTTTTTTTTAACCACGGAAAAGATAATTGAATATTAAATAATTTGACACTGTTTTGTGTATCATGCTTATTATGTGCTCAGTTAATACTATAAAGCTATTCAGGGAATGATTTACAAATAACTAACCATTGTGGGTACTGGGACAATACAAAGTATAAATTCCCGGGGTAATAATCCGAACCCAGTAAAACTGCGAACACTATTTTGCAGTGATAGAGTTGTTTGCATGAAAATTTACCATAATTTACAAAATTGTTAAATTTTACATAAATATTTATGTTTCATTTACAAAAAAAAATACTTTTTGCAAGTTGTAAAAGGTCTTGTGAGTAATCATAATTGTGAACTCGTGCATAACATTTTACCACAATGAAATGATAATTTGTTATAAGTTCTTTGAAATATTCTTGATACGGGGAAGATTAATTTCAAACAATTTCCTGCTGGATTACACTGGAATACCTACAATCAACATCAAGAATGGGCGATAAAGATGAATACATAAACACAAACCCTACTGTGTTCGTCTGTGATATCGTCACTGTATTTCCCAGTTTCAATGTTGGGTTCGTCTGTTTGTCGCGCTGTTGTCCAAGGTTGTTGTCTGTATTACTGGCTTATTGTACCGTCGCTGTCAGCCCACTGTTTTCGTCTATGCTGTAAATTTTTGGCTTAATTCCTTTCACGGAATTCTCTGTACTGTCTAGAAAATTAGCACTGGACATCAGCTTAGTTGGGCTTGTGCTTATTGTACATTCTTGAGGTTTTCCTTTGACATCCAGTATGATTCACCAAAGACGCGCGTCCAAGAAATTGTCTTAAGACTATTTAGTAAATATCTGTTGAGAAAATTTGAGACGAAAGATAAAATTTAAGAGAACTATCGTTATGAACTGGCAAAAAAACAATAGCAGTAATGACAAGAAAATATAGCAAGGAGCATGGCGTATGACACCACGCCTAAAATTTACGAAAAACTTCAAAAATAATCCAGAGATCTTCGTAAATGTTCGGGTATTTTCCGTAAATTTTATGTACACTGATATTACCAACCTAAAACAAGGAGTATAACAAAAATCAGCTTTGCATATTAACAAAAACTTCAAAAACTGGTTTATTCTACAGGGAAAACACTTCCTGATGTGTAAACATCTTAGTTCTCGGTATAGGCCTACGGCATTTGGTAGGTGTAATTTCGTGAATGGAACGGAAGTGCGTAACCGAGGTGCTGAAGTTTACAAAATGACGGTCTCACGTGTAGCAACATAAACCCGTATATAGTCACTTTTGTAAACATTAGGGGACATACCAAACGTATTTTTGTGCCAAATGAAACTTTATGATGGTGAAAATACACTGGAATATATTTGGTAAACTAAAATAGTCATAGCAAGAAGTAATTACAAGTTTTAAAATACGTAAGAAAACTGGTATTGCATTGATTATATTCATATTCTCTTTGAAAATCCTCAACAGGCTCGGTAGCACAGTGGTAGAGCGCACACTTGTAATGCTAAAGAGCGTATTTTTGACGTTGTTCTTACCTCTTACCTACTGAAAAATGTTTTACTTCTTTTATTATATAGTAATATAATATTATGTAATAATAATGTTTAGTCAGCTCAATAAGATTAAGGTTTGTTTTGTAGGGAGTATTTACAAACAGATTGAACATATACTTAGTGTTATAATGTGTGTTTTAAAATATTTCAAGTTAATACTTTAGTAAATTCGTAGAAGTATAACTTTTAACGTGGGTGGAAACTTTATAGCATTTACGTTTTAGTGAATGTTAACAAGATAGGAAGGCTTTTAATAAAATTCCTTGTCGAAAATGAGGTCTAAACCTGGGGTTCAGGATTTTTCGAGTCTTTTTCATTTTTATGGCAGCCGTTTCTAATAGTTTATAGTTTCCATCTGTTTCGTGCTGCTATCTGCGCGAGATGGTGACAAGCAACGTTTACGATTCAAGCAGTGAATTATAGCGGCGGGCGCATAGAATATGTGTGCAATTCTCATCCAGAAATTTGGATATTTGAAAAGGGAATAATTTATCGATCGGTTTATTTATCAGGCTCGGTATTATTTTTAAGGATTCTACCTAAATTTCTTGCCTGAGCTTCGTAGTGTAAGTTTATTTGCAACATGAGCAACATGAGATCACGCGAATTTGCTCGTTAGAAAGTTTAGATGTCCACAGATCACTGGCGAGTACTTAAAGGCCCGCTCACTTTTTTTTCCCCCACGTACATTTTTACCCTGATTATAAAATACACGGAAATCAGAATTCTGATACAGTCATCTGAAACTACGATTGACAAATTCGTTTATCTCAGGTACATTCTTCATCAACGCAACCATCCGTAAATTTGCTGCAGTTTCCAGCAGGGCGTGATTTCCTCTCAGGTGGGCAGGCGGCTTGCATCAGAGGGGCCCAGTCATCTCGGCATGTCGCTCCTGCGGCGGCGAAGACGGGAAGTGACGCTGCTGTTTCTGGGTGCTTGCGAGCCATGTCTTTCTCTACTCCACATTGCGCAACTCTGAGCTTCCCCTCCTGTGACACCTTCCCGAAGAATACCGCCCTCTGTCTTGAGCACATCCCTCGGCGGGACTGGAAAACATCTCCACTTCCCGTGCGCAACGCAGGTGTTCTTGGGCTCGTGACAAGGCCTGTAACTATTAACATGTTTCTAATACTCAGCGACGTAACTAGACTAGTTTACACCCGGGGAAACAGTTCATCTTGGCGCCCCTCCCCCCCTTTTTTTTTCCAAACCAACCAAACCAAACCCTTTCCGGACAATACATCATGACGCCGCCACATATTAATTCCACTATTCCAAATATTTTTTTATTCAAATTATATGGTAAATAAATAGCTTTGTTTGCAATCATTTCATTTTTAATTTATTGCAGGATGGATAGTACGCGAAAAATACCCGTTTTTAAATATATTGACGATGTAGATGTATCTAATTTTCAGTTCAAATGATTCAGTTCATCTGCCCTCAAACATTGGTTTTTGTGTTCTAACATTAAGATATTCAAGTAAATATTGCTCTGCCAGTTTATAATAAAAACCACCCCCCCCCCCCCCCTCCCTCATGAAATTCGGTGACCTAATCACGGGTCACGTTTGACCTCTTCTGGTCACGTTCCTGCTAATATTAAGATGTTCCTTCCTCATCTTCCTTAGTTTCGCGGCTGGGTGTTGATTGCAGCCGTCCGCCACCAGGGGCGCATGCGTCCTTGGTTACAATGCCGGACGTAAAGGTGCCAAAACTATGAGGACCACAGAGTCCACGCAAGGTAACAACTTCCTGCTCCGGTCAACTCTGCAACCGTGTTCTCCTGCACTCTCATGCATGTAACCGGCATAACTGAGCCCAGGGTTATCCCTGTGTCTATTAAAGTTTTACCTGAGCCTAACTCAAACATTTGTAGTAAAGATTAACGTAAGAAGAGCTAGAAATAGCATCAATCGCTGTCATGGCTGGTCAACTCTACGCGATAAATGCGACCCTTTTCCTGCATGGCTAATCCCAGCATTAACTAGGAGTTATTACACCTGTAATATTCCTTTACATAAACATCGGATGCCATATCAAGCGTATTGGCGTGCCAAATGAAGCTTTGTGATAGCAAAACTATTCTGTAATATATTTGATAAACTTTATTACTCACAACAGAAATGGTTGCAATTTTTAAAATGCGTTATAGATTTGGGATTACAATATCGATAAACCAGTATTTTACCATTACAGTTTATTGAGATATTTAGACATGTGGTAAAGTGTAAAAGTGCTGATTTGAGGCTCCTAAAATCTAACCCTATTTAAACTTTCTTATAGAGCTCATTATTGCATTATAACACTGTACTTTAAAAAAATTTGAGGAGTCATTCATTACTCGTCAACATCTAACCATGGTGACGAACAAATTCATGTGTATTACGTTGCAAAAACACTATCTTATAATACGAAACTCTGTCTCGGACACGAAATTTAACGTATAATTCTTTAAAACAATGCCAACTACTTTCTGGACGCGGATCACACGTAGTGTCCGCACCGCCGCTAGAATTTGCTGGCGGAGCAGCTAAGCTCTGTAAATCGTTCTATTTGCAGAGCGAAATTTTAAACTATATAATATAACGGTAACGATAAAAGCGAAAAGGTCTTGAAAAAGTAATGAACCCCGGCTTTGGACCTCATTTCCGACAAGGAATTTTATTAAAAGTCTGCTTATCTTGTTAAACTTTAGTAAACCGTCAATACTATACAGTTTTCCTTTGTATTTGTAAATTTTGGTTGGCGCCATCCGCCATAGATGCAGCAACGTGGTTGTTACACATTTTCGTTCCTTGACTTCCATCGCATTCACGAAATTATTCCCATCAAATGTCGTATACCAACAGCTAAGACGTTACACATCAAAAATTATACAAGTGAAGTTTCAAAAGTGTTGTCCCAACTCGGTTTTGGAGGGAGGGGGCGTGCCCCCTCCACAGAGAAGTAAACTTAATCCTTCAATAAATATTTATCAACAATATCAAAATTTCTTCTCCTCCCCTCTCCCCCCTTCCCCCCCCCCCAACCCCAAAAAAACGTAATAGTTGGTATGTCCCTGCTTTATACAAACATTTTGCATTACTAATTTTAAAATAAATATTCAGAGTATGGGTTATAACTGAACTATTTTGTATACAAAAAAGGGAGTGTGTACTTAGTTACACAGGTTAAAAGTTATACTTATATTTCATTGCTAAAATATTAACCTGAAACATTTCAAAACACATATTATAATACTAAGTTTATGTATGTAAAATAGTTTTTGCTTAAACAAAAGAAATAAGTCTTTTACGAACTTCATTCATTGTAACTTTACTCTTTTTATTTAGTAATCTTCTTTCTTTATTAGATTCTCTGGGCTTGCTGAATATCTGTCTCGAGCCTCTTCTCTAATTCTGTCTCGTTGTTCGTCTATTAAGTTTTCTGTCAATGTATTAATTCTTCTCCAATTATAAAGCTAAACGTATTTCTCGCTCTTCATCTGTTTCATTTCTTTTTTATTCTTTCCGTTTTTTCGTTTTTGATTCATCACTGGCAAAATTTCCTCCTCTTTTACGTTTCGGCATTTTAATAAATTTTCTAGATCCTTTTCATACAGAAATCTTATTCGATCACCAAGAACGATCTGAAAAAATGTAAATATTACTTTACTTACTCAAATTTTAATTAAAAACAACTTATAACTTCGTAAAGGAATTACCTTACTTTTATTTCATTTGAAAATGTTCACTAAAATTTAATTTTCTCAAATTGAATATTATTTTACATACTCAATTTTAATTTTGAAAAACTGTTGACTTCGTTAAGGAATTTACTTACGTTTATTACATTTTAAAATGTTCACTAAAATTTTCTATGACTTAAAATTTATTTTTGATCAGCTTTGTAGAAACGATAATGAAGCAAACGTCTCACTATCGCCGTTATGTATTTATTTTCAAACATTCTACAACTTTCTAGAACATTTTATATAATTTCAGAAAATCTTCAATATTCTCAAATTGAATTTATGATAATACAGCTATCCATTATTACTTTATGTTATAGTTTCTAGCCTTAAAAATAAATAATGAAGACTTATTAAGTACGTTAAAATATTGGTTAATCAGTAGAGGGACAAGAAACGTTAGCCTGCCTACATTCATTCGACACCATTAGAAATACAATTTTTTTTAAAATCGCGTAGCTTTCGTACTAAACTGAAACCTTAGTCACCAATGGGGGATGAAGGGCTACCAACTAATATACCTCACTTAGGGCTACAGGGATTGGTTGTGGAGTTATAAAGGAACTCACATGAAAACCACGCTTACTTTTATTATATATATTGATTAATTAGTAGGGATTAGCTGGAAAGTACTCATTTCTCTTCGTTCTCTGTCAATGCCGTTTTAATGAAAATCGTTTTAATTGTTTTGGGTGAACATAATTATTGCACACGTGTTAACTCCACAGTTTAATCCTTTGCACGTGTACTTTAAGCTCACAATGAAGCATATTCCAGCGAGTAAGTAATCCAACATCTTTTGCAGCATGTTTTTAGCTCGTCTGGTGCAATGGAGCTATAAATTAAATTCTGAAATAAACTAACGCCCAGTTCTACAGTTGGAGATGGAATTTTTTTTTACTCAATCGTCTTTGGCAAACAGACAGTACATTTGTTTTCCAGAAATGGCAAGGACTGAATTATTCATCGCAAGTCGTTTTCTTCGACGCTCACTCAACGGCCGTGACTGAGTCACGAGAGAAGCACCGAGGAACGGAGAAATTCCAGACGAGACTAACGATCTGATGAGATAATTGCGTTCGCAGGAGAGATAGTTAAAGGTCATCTCTTTCTTCAGCCCTGTTTTATTTTTTCACTTTTGCAGTTTTTATTTTTTGAAAAATGTTTATAAAATGTTTTAATAGAAGTTAAATTATATGCGTTGTCCACCTGTGAGAACTTACGAAATGAACTTCTGCAGTACGTGTGATCATGACGCCAATAGAAATACAAAAGAGTGACGACTATGAATACTAACCAGGCTTCGATAAAATAATAATAATCACTATTAACGCACGAATTTCGCAACCAAATATAACATGCAGTGCTTAGATGATGAATTATTCCTCTACCTCAAAACCCAGAAGAAGTTAACTTTTTTTTGTTCCATTGCAGATACCTAACAGCCTGACAAACTTAAGTCCATTAACAATGCTATTGAACCTTTCTCTTTTGAAAGTGGTCCTCCATTTGGAGGTAATAACGTAGTCCTAAATTCCTTATTGCCTGCCACACATGGTAGAGGATGAAAAACACCGTTTCGTTGAAAAGATATTTTGATTGAAGTGAAAACTTCTTTAGCCGTGTTGAGCGATTTTTGGTAGGAGCAAAACTTATGGGTTCACGTCACCGACATGCTAGTGACGTGTTACGCCAGACTGGCGACGCGCAGTGACCTGTGTACATGTATACGCATATATACACTAATTTTATTGTATATACTCGACTGTATCATGTGCGTGTTGGACTCTTTTTGGATGGGTAAAGTCTTGTGAGTTCGCGTCACCGACATGCTGTAGCAGCAGTAAGTGAAGTTAAACTGACTACGTGAAAAGTTTAATTTGTGTATACTGTGCATTGCCCAGTGAACACATGACCTAGGTCTGACTTCACTGGTAAGTCATAGATAGGTAATAATTTTTTACGTAATTTTGACATACCACTGACATCTGTTATGACTAAAAGATGATGTAAGGATAAATTATATCATGCTGGCATCATACTGATATTTATAGAAATCGAGGTATAGAGAGCTGAGAAAATCCGTATGAAATCTTATGGATCCCTCGCCCGATAAAATAGAAATCAAGACTTTCAATTTTCTGCATTTAAAATTACAATAATCTTCCCAAAAGTAAAACCAGAAAATAAAAAAAGGATAATTTTTTTATAGCCAATACGATAGAGTCCGACTTTTATTTTAATTGCCACCTACGTACATAATAATTTTACATGTGATAGTGACCTTTTAACCTTCTCCCTTAAATATTCAACAAAATTCATTATAATTTGTAGAGGCGTTGCGGATAGCGCATAAGACTGGTGAGCGTTAGGTACTAGGTTCGGATCCCGAGTGTTGTGATTTGTCGTTTATTATATTTTGTATTCGAGTCACATTGAATTATTTTATTATATATTTATAATTTAATAATGATTATGATTTCATAAATAATCATCATTATAACAATACTCGAGTCCTTTTTATTAAGTTATTTATTATTATTTTATTAAAAAAAAAGGATCCCAGCGGAATTCGGACCTGAATCGCTAGGCATTTTAAAATTTAATCGATAAAATTGAGAATCATTACTAAGTCATCGGTATTCTACCAACCTTTCCCAGCCTGGCTAGGTTTGACCATTCCGAGAAAGGCCCGCAGTGGAAGATGCCCTGAACCTTAGGCTCAATGGTGTCTTACCTCAAGGTTGAAAAAAGTAGTTAGGCACAAAGGTAGGCCGACTGAACAACCAGCTCACAAAATTATAAGAAATATTTTCTTTTAGGTTAACTTGGGGGTAATATTTAAAAATAGAAACTAACTCATTTTCAGACCATCATTTATATTTGATATTAAAAACAAACTTTATGAGTATTACAGTATTACTTAGTTATTTATAAATCTTCATAAACAATAAATAGAATATCATGAGTTACATTTGTTACTTGTTACATTTGTTAATTAAATTTTTAAAAAAATGGGGCCCCAAAACATTAAATAAATTATTAACGTTACTTTAATTCATAAATTTATGTTAGCAAAAAAAAACGATGAAAAATTTATAAAATGAATTTAGGTAGGTTGTCCACATTTATTGCCGAACACATGCTTCATGCGAAGTATGAAAACGAAGAATCACTTTCCTGAATTCATGAGTGAGTGAATCCCGTAGCCGTCAAGGGTTACAAGTTGCTCATAGCATGGCCGGCATAGGGAAGCACTCCTGATCCATGACTCGTGGGCCGCTATAAAAACATTTCAAAGACTAATTACATGGTGCAATATTTAAAAATAAATGTCCAGCATGATTTCCAGAGAAATCTGCGAAAACTCACCCAATTGGCGGCTACCCAAACTTGAAACTACCGCATGGATGCGGTGGATAAATTAAGAGCAGAAAATTAATACAGTCTTTTACATGATGGTCGCCAAGAAGGAAGTGACCATAGATGGCATAACACAGTTAGCCAAACATTGTTACAAATGCACAATTTAAAGAATAGTTCCGAAAACTGAATAGCACACTGCCTTGACGAAAATATAATAATTAATTAAACTTTAAAATAATTAAATTTGTTCAGAGTTCTTTTCTTTGATTCTTGATGCACTTAAATTGGATAATAATTATGTGATAATAAAATACAATACAAATGGTTAGAACAAAACATACCTTCACTTAAAGACAAAATTACAAGTAAATTACCCCCATAACAGAAATTCTTAAAAAAAAATAAACCAGCGTTCAGTTTGCCGAAACAAAAAAACAACACACAAAGAGTTAAGCAAAAACGAGTGTACGCCCAGCTGAATGCTGCAATGGCACAGTATGTAAAATCCACTTAAGGGATATCATAATGATGTCACACTGAAACCATCATTATGTCATTAAAGTTACGTTAGTATCTGATGTAAATAAGTGCGAAATTATTATTCAGGCTTTAATTAATTTAAAAATTCAAAAATAGAACACAGTTATTCCAAAGTTTTAAGTCTTCACTTCTGTCGGCAGTCCCCGTTATATAACTCTCTAGTAAAGTTGCCCAACAGTGACTTAAAGATATTTTGGTTCTGAGGTTCAGGTTGGTTTAAACTGTCCTCGGGAATATTATAATGACGTGAAAAAGCAGTCAACCACCTGATCGGGGGGGGGGGGGGGGGGGGGGGCACGCCGGGCCTGCGGTTGTTCCCGGATTGACGTGGACGATGAGGTCACCAGCCGAGGGAGGAACAGTGACGGTGCCGGGGGGGGGGGGGAGGTCTGTGGTTTCCGGACCCCTCCCTTCCAGGATTTAAAAAAAAAAACAATCGAAGACAATAAGAATATACAGCCATTTTACCACACAAGATTATTAAGAGAGATTATTTTGGAAGGACTATTGTAATACTTTTTGGGCTGCTATAATGTATTTCCTCCCCATTATAGCCCAGCGTGCCTCGTACACGAAAAACCACAGGAATTGTGTGTTCCCACTTAAGTCTATGTTTAATGCCGTTTTGCACACGTGTTACTGTAAGCATGTCTTTCATACAAAATTGACATGTGTGTTTCATGCATTTAATAACATTAATATATACTTGTTTTTAACGAAATCTTAAAAATTTGCTTAAATACCTAGAAATTAAAAATTAATTAAATAAAAACCGAAATATATATAATGCTCTGTTTTATTTTATTTTTTCAGAGAAAATTATTACTTAAATTTCTACGTGTGAGCGTTGGAGTTATAAAAGTGTAATATTCCCTGTGATTTTAGTGTGGTATTCAATTATTTTTTTTTAACTTCGACTACGAAGAACACTTACTAATAATTAAAACATATATAATGGCCATCCTGGACCCGCTCCTTTACTAAATCCTGGCTACGGCACTTTGGTTTGTGTGGTGGGGGTAGGGGGTAAGAGACGGCGGCGCGAGTCCGGCCGAGGAACTTCCACCTTTGAATATATATACTGTATAGAAGTCGCGAGTGGATAGGATTTACTCTACGTTTTTCAGAAGCGTATGATGAGCAGCTTGGGAACTTCACCGCTGCAGTGCGCTGCCGTAACGCCCTGTATCGTCTTAGTTGTTATATATACATTAGAGCGCAGCACTGTCGCCCGCTGTCATTCCCCGCACCCCTCATCCATCATTCACTGCAGCTCAACGTCGTTCAACGGGAGGGGGAAGGGGTGTCTGAAGAGTTGGACACTTGTCCGCTAGGGACCACCACAAGTCGATGCCCTAGAGATGGTGGCGATTGCGGCGGTGAATTAACCAACTACCTCAAAACCGTATTAGAAAGTTTAACCTGGGCTGGCGACTTCTATACAGTATATATATTCAAAGCTTCCACCGACCTTGCGCGCATCATCACCGCGGGGACGAGACGACTCGCCTTTCTCCCGCGGGCGGCTAACCTTTCCCGCGCAATGCCAAGTAACTGCGAAGGAGGGGGAGGGGCGCTGGTGGATTGGCTATCTCGATGGGCTCCGGCCGAGCCGGCCCGCTGCTGCCAACCTCCGCACGGTGACCACCACTCTCGCCGGGGAGTCGTGACATGTCTGGCCTCTCCGAGGCCCTCCTGGCCAGGGGTGTGTCTGTGTTAGCGCGACACTGGGCTGGTGCTTCCGGCGTTAGATCGCCTCTCGACTGGCGCGCAGTTTTCTCGTCGTTAAACTATGAAATTTGAGCGTTAACCATGACATTAGATCGCGGAAGAATGAAGACAAGTGAAATACAAGGCCCTCGGGTGCTTACGGGAATATGTACTGGGCGTTTCAGGTCTAAAAGTTATTTTTAAACCATGCGTTTTAGCCATTTTCCTTCTCCTAAAAATACAGAAGTACGGAACCAGAACTACCCATCCACCCTCAGCACATTCTTATGTGCTTTTCGTAAACAGGCACCACTCGGATATGTTGAGCCGTTTTCAAATCGCGCGGTTTCTTCTGAAGCTCTGCACACCGTGTGTGTGTGCCCGGTGGACGCCACGAGGGGCAGACAAAATCACAAAAACTTGCGTTCAAATGGAAAATACAAAAACTACCATTTATCAAGAACGTTTACAAAATTTACAATATAATATAAGAAAAATTTTAATGACTTTTCCCTAAAGCTTAAGATTGAAAGAAAGTCGAAAGCGAGATCACTAATGCTGAGACGGATAAACTCAAAAGGACACATTTCAAAGAAACTTCGGAAGCAATGGACAATGGCCAATAGTAAGGAACAATCCTAGCATTTTCATGGAGTGAATTAGTAAACCATGGAAAAACTTAAATCAGATAGAGCTGGGTCGGAATTCGAACTTGAGTCCTCTAGTTTAGTGTTCTAATACTTGTTTTTATATGTTTGGCTGCTTGGTAATTGTTTATTACCAACGAGCCAACCAAGACCTTTTTTTACTGGTATTCATATCGTTTTAATTTGATATATATAGAGAGAGAGTTTTAAATTTTTTGTGGCGATTTTAGACAAATAAGAGTGTCATTCTAAAAGGAAAAAACGTTTTGACGTGACGAGCCGCGTAGTTTTCCCACCATCTTCCGCCGTCGCGTCATGAACATTCCCGCTCCTTCGCGCCAGTCTGAAGCTGACAGCGAGGTTCAACGGTCGTTTACTGTTCATAGTGTCACTTTGAAATGTGCGACAAAACCAAAGAGCCCGTCAGGTGTGAGGTTTCTTGTGTAGTACGCTTTTTGATTGCGAAAAAAAAAAAAAAAAAGCTCCGCCCTATCGAAATTTACAAATAGGTAACCGAGGTGTATGTTAATGTTCTGACTGAATGTTCAGTTTAAAAATGTTGCATCATGTTTAACGGTGGCCGGACGAATGTTCGTGATGAATCACGCTTGAACAGACCTTCAGTTGTGACTGACGAACTCAAATCAAGGAATGAGGAAAACAAATTCAACCGGATATGCCGAGAAACACTATGGAATGGACTACGAACTGAAATAGGACGTCAATGACAGGTTCAATCCCTTAGTGGTAACTAAGTGTGTAGAAGGCATAGAAAAGCTATGACAAAATTTAAATTGGTGTGGCGACTACGTAGAAAAATAGCCACTGAACCATATTTTATGCAAAGGTTTTTGTTGCTATCTTAAATAAAAATATCTAAAGACACAAACGTGTTTTACTTTTAGAATTACCCCCGTAAAAATGTTTACATAGAGTCTAACCCGTGGTTCCTCGCATCCAACTGCGTCACAGTCTGTCCATAAAAGAATGTTCCCTTTATAATATTTAATAGTATCAACTGAAAGCGTTGTAGAGTGTTGGTCAAGGTCACAATCAAATCGTAATTCAAACAGTTTTAGATAAGAGTATGCACGAGTACTGATGTGTTATTTTCTCGATGGCAGCGTGAAAGAATAGTTATTTCTCCAATTAGTAGAGGGCGAACCTTTATTTGGCAACAAGATCGAGCCCTCTCCCCCAATGGAATCTTTTTGTACGAGAGTGGCTGAACGTCGAAGTCCCTGACCGTTGTATTGGTCGTAATGGTCGAGACGACAGAGCTCTTTTTCGCTGGCCTCCACTTTCACCTGAAATAACGCCATGAGGGATTTTTTTTCCTTCGAGGCTTTATAAAAGATAGTGTCTACGTTCCGCTGATAACTAATGATTTGCCAGAGTTGGGAGACAGAATAGAAGAGGCTGTTGCCTCCGTCACTCCGGACGTGTTAAATTAAGTGTGGGAAGAATTGGAGTTTAGGCTGGATATGTGCCTATAACTAAAGTTGCACATATTGATCATTTTTTTTAAAAACTTGATGTATGTTTTGTTGTAAATAGTCTAAAATAAACTTTTACAATACCCCATTCAAACTGGGACATTATTTTATGGACATACTGTGGAAGCACGGCTCTATCTTATTTGCTCGGATGCCGCGCGGTACCCATGCGACACCGCGGACGCCGCTCCCACTGGGCGGGACATCACGCCGTGCGGGTTGCGCTCCGCACGCAGGCGTGACGACCGCCGGCGGCACGTGCACGTGCACGTGCTCGTAGCGACGCGCGCTGACCGCTGGGGAGCGTCGGCCCCTGGGGCGTCGCCGCGACTGCAGTTCAAACGGCCGTCTCAAGTTTCCGAACGACACCAAGTCTTTTTTTTTTACATCGCCGTCACCCGCTCGTTGTTTGGTTCGGACGGAACTTGTGCAAGGAAGTAATTACGGCAAAACTCAGTAAATTTGATGTTGAAAGTTTTGTTTACGAGATAAAATTTAGGCCTTTGCGTTTGGATTACCGCCTGTGAAAATTTTAAAAAAAATTAATTGAAGAACCAGTAGTTTTTTTTTGTGTGATTGTAATTCAAATATGATCACACAGCTTCCAGTATTGTTCGTTTATGCGTACGTTTAAATAAAAGGAGCCTTAAACTGTCACTGTTGGCTGGCAGTGGGAAGAGGAGTCGGTCAGTCGAGAGCAGTTTGCTCTGCTCGTGACCTTGACGTCACCCGCGACCAGAGTGCGTCCTTGACCTTCAGGCCGCCGGACACACGAGTCTCCCGGATGTTCGCCTAGAGGGTTGTCCCGCGGTTTTAAATAAAAAAAATATATAATTTAACTCTCACTCTTGTTACATGTCTCGATGGCCGTGTGGTCAAAGGCTTGTGATTTTCGTACCAGATATCCGAGAAACATAGCTTCCAATGAATTTGGTACAAAAAATTTAATTTGATGTGTTTATTATTAAAAATAACACTGGTAGGTAATGCAACATCGAACTAACGTGTATGACACAGAGCGATGCTGTGAAACCATGTCACACTCCAAACAAAATAACAATACAGTTACAGGAGTGGACGGATTCTATTTAGTTTCCAGTTTTTTATGATGCGTTAATTGTGTGGTGTTTCACATACGTTGCGTTAATTATGACCGTCTCAAACAACGACCAATATATCACATCAAACTTGAGGCAAACATGTCTTTATACCCGTTATAAACAAATTTACCCGTTAAGTTATTTAAATATATACAGAAACACAGGTGAAAAATCTTTCTGGTGGACTGACAACGATGTCCCTAATGTTGATATTTATTTCACAATAATACTTAGAATCACAGCAAATAATGTTATGAAAAAACATCACATCAGCTCTTCAACAGTTTCTTTCCTGGCAGAGAAGAAAGTATATCGTTTAAACATATAAAATCATATTTCTACGAAAATAACATTTCTTTTCTTTTTAACTGTAACCATTTCCAGCCACCATCAAAACAATACTGAACTATATTTCAGTATGTATAAGCGTTTTCTGTAAATAAACTGCAAAATTACACAGTACACATGCCTCAGAAATTATTACAACAAACCTCTCTCAGCTGCTCTATCTTGAGATCAAACTACAGTGTTTGCAGAATAGAGACAACTGTGTCTATATTATTTATTTATGGTTTTGGGCTGAAAGCGGATACACTCCGTGATTGTAAGCTGAGGAAATATTCATAGATAAACAGAAATCAAACTCGCTCTATAGCCTAACCTACCTCTCAGCCACAAGTATTCACCAGACCGACAGGCACTGGTTCGACAGGCCAAAAGTCAGTTTGCTGAAAAGTCATTCGACCAACAGGCACTAGACTAAAAGTCAATTTATTGAAAAGTACTTTGATCGACAGGTATTAGACTAAACGTCAGTTCCACAAAACGTCATTTGACCTACAGACACTAGACTAAAAGATAGTTTACCGAAAATTCATTTGACTGACAGGCACTAGAGTGAAAGGCAGTTTGCCGAAAATTCATTTGACAGACAGGCACTAGACTAAAAATCAGTTTGCTGAAAAGTCATTCGAACAAAACAGGCACTAGACTAAAAGTCAATTTATTGAAAAGTACTTTCATCGACAGGTATTAGACTAAACGTCAGTTCCACAAAACGTCATTTGACCTACAGACACTAGACTAAAATATAGTTTACCGAAAAGTCATTTGACCGACAGGCACTAGAGTGAAAGGCAGTTTGCCGAAAATTCATTTGACAGACAGGCACTAGACTAAAAATCAGTTTGCTGAAAAGTCATTCGACCAACAGGCACTAGACTAAAAGTCAATTTATTGAAAAGTACTTTGATCGACAGTTCCACAAAACGTCATTTGGATAGTTTACCGAAAAGTCATTTGACCGACATGCACTAGAGTGAAAGGCAGTTTGCCGAAAATTCATTTGACAGACAGGCACTGGACTAAAAGTCAGTTTACCGAAAATTCATTTGACCGACAGGCACTAGACCATAATTTCTGTGAAATGACTCGTTCTACTGACTGTTCCCCGTGGCGTCTTGACACCGGCGGCAGTTTCTGCTCGAAGCGTCGGCTTAGTTCTGAAGCGTCCCTAAAGAACGCCGCGCCGCGCTAACTTACAAACGAGCATCCGCCGACTGCCCCAAGGACGACTCGCCCTCGGCTGTCCCGTAACTTTTTTTCTTCCACTCCGCGGGCCGACTCATAAATTCGCAGAACCCCCGACCAGTCGATTTGAAACGAGCTCCGTGGGTCCGGTTCCCAGCGAGGACGAGAGGACGTTTCGCCCCGCCTTAACTGCCGCGACCTTAAGGGGCCCGCCTCGTCAGGGGTGTATGTGTGTTAGTGAGACGGGATGATAAGCGCGACGCTCGCTGGTATTTCCAGTGCGGTATAGCCTCTAAGCGCAAGTCTCTGAACTGGCGCGCATTCGTCTCGTCGTCACAGGATAACTGTGAAATTTGAGCGGTGACCATAACATTATATGGCGGAGAAATGAAGATAAATGTGTTATGCAAGTCCCTTAAGTGCTTTCAAGAATCTGTACTGATTGTTTTATGCCTAAAAATTACTCTGAAAACACGTGTTTTAGCCATTTTAACGCTTCTAAAAATACAGTTTAAAAACTTAATCCGAAAATTAAAAGTACTTTTCGGCCCTCAGCGAACTCTTAAATGCTCTTCGTAAATAGGCCCCACTCGGATATCTTGAGTAGTTTTGAAATCACGTTGTTTTTCCTGAAGCTCTGCACACCGTATGTGTGCCCAGGTAGGCGGGACCCTTAAGGTGCCCGCCTAGTCAGGGGTGTATTTGTATTAGTGAGGCGGGAAGATAAGTGCGACGCTCACTAGTATTTCTAGCGCTGTATCGCCTCTAAGTGCAAGGCTCTGAACTGGCGCGCAGTCTTCTCGTAGTGCATAGGACAACTCTATGAGATTCGAGCGGTAACCATTACATTAATTGGTGGAGAAATGAAGAAGAAAGTGTTCATACCAACTATAACGACACCATCTATCATATAAGTGTGTAAGTAAATAATTGTTATTTATTTTATTAATAAGTTAAACACGTAAAAAAAATATGTACTATCTCACTAAATATACAGCTATAGACCCCATGTGGGGGTTTGGGGGAGAAGCCCCCAACGAGCCAAAGCGAGTTTTATACTATATAATGAAACAGCCCCAATAAAAGCGGAAAATAAGTGGAAACAAATATTAAACCCCAGCTTTGGAACTGATTTCCAACAAATAATTTTGTTAAAACTGCCCATCTTGTTAAAATTCATCAAACAGTTAATACTATAAGTTTCACTTTGTATTTCTGAACTTTGGTTCGTGCAATCCGCCGTAGATGGCAGCACCGTGGTTTGTTACACATTTCTGTTACTTGACTTCCGTAGCATTCACGAAATTACTCCCACCAAATGCCGTACATAGAGCGCTAAGATGTTACACATCAAAAACATCAGACCGGGTTCCTAACAGAGCTATTCCAGAAGCTTAATAATGCGTCACTTCTTTCCGTGTTAATGCAAGGCATTAAATGTTTGATGTCAAAGGTTTCTGCAGGAAAATTAAATCACACCAGGAAAAAAAAAACTTGATTGGATGAAGCGTGTAATTCACACAAGGATGTTGAAATAAAATAAAAACTTTCAACGTTAAAGTCAACTTAAGTGAGCAACGATAGAGGCAGAAAAATTGTTGCGTAATGATTTATTAGGACAAAGTCGTGAACAAACGTAGAAAGTTGCACCGCGTAATAACAGGGAAGAAGAGATTCGCAGTACTCCCGATGGTTTTTCTTTACATAATTATTCCCTGATAGTGTTATTAAATAATTAATTTTTCAAAATCCAGGAAATTACATACACATCTACTACTAAATTTATTGATTGAACAAATAGACATATCTTCAATTAATATCTTATTGTAAACCAAAACTTTCTCTTTGATAAAACATTCTTCCTCATAAATTAAAACATAAATAAACAAGACAAATAATAGCCAGGATAACCCCCAGAGTTTTACATTATGTTCGTTTATTTATGTTTTCAAGCTGTTTTATATGAAATATCCATATTATTCGTTGCTTAAAATAAATAGATAAAACTAAGGTTAAAAGACAAATCGGCTGTAAGTTACTTGAAATAATAAATGGATAGTAGTTTGTGTAATGAAAACATTAAAGAAATATTGTATTTTTAATCATAAACTTTTAATTAAAAACGTAAATAAAATGTTATAAGATTTTTATTGTTACATTCATAATCAATTCTACTGCTAATAAATTTAAGAGGGTTTCACGTTTCATGTTTAAATTTAAAAAAAAAAATACTTTTTTCCAAAGTAATCAAGCTGGAATTTGAAAATGAATATTAAACGTTATAAACGTTTTTTTTTTTTTTCAATTATTCCGAGTTTATCATCTACAGTGTTGAAAAATATATTAAAATATTCTTAAATAAATAAAATTCTTTGAAACTAATCAAGTAAAAATAAAGCTATTGGTATGAATCATATACAACTTTTACTTTTTTCACAAATTTTACACATTTTGAGTGGGAGAATAAGGTTATGTAAAACAAATCATATTTTCAAGGCAAAGATTTGAAATTAGATAATTTAAATTTATATTGAAAATAATGAGATTGTTTCAATAGTTAGACAATTATATTTGGATATAACTGCAGTTAAAGCAAAATAATTTGACAGTGAATAAAATAAATAGTTAGATAGGGTGTCAAATGATTAGGGACGCCAATTAGGGCCTTGCTACGAGGCCTCTTTAGCAATGTAGTGTGGGACAAACGTTTACCGCGCTTGGTTCCATAGTTCGATGGGAACGCGTTACTCGGAACGCACCAGCAGATCCAAACATTGCCGAATCGGCACGGCTCGGTTACGCATAACTGTTCTAAAAACATCTATCATTGCAATGACTTTGGTGCGTGGATGTACGCATCGCTCTTAAAGCATTAGAATGGTCAACATATAACGTACGGGTATAGCTCTCAGAAAAATAATACCACCCCCAAGGAGATTTCTGCAACCTTTCTTGGCTGTGATCCACTGATACGTAGAGGCATGTATTTTTTTCGCGGAATGATCTGATCGCTCATCAGACTGCAATCAGGTATGCCCGCGCTAGCGATTGTTTTCTTGTAATTGGCGGCAGTCTGCAAAACAAGTCACTGCTCTATTTGGCCGGGCCATTCATGACACGTTTGCTTCTGTGCAGGTTGGTAATGATTAGTGTGCTGACGGTACACATTTGCTTGAAATAAACCCAACCAACCACGAAACCCAGACAATACCACAAAGTTTCAACACACAGCTGGTCCGAAAATCTTTTCGCGGAAAGTACACGGCCTTACTGATACATGTTTCCCTTCCCGACACTTCTCCTTCTGTCCCAGTAAATTCTTCCTCTCTACACCTCCCGCGCAAGACCTTTGGCCGGCACTGTACAGACAGCGCGGCACCACTTGTCTGAGCGTTGACCTCTTCTCTCGCTGAGGCAACGAAAACGAAAGCGAACGCCACGCTACTGCGGCGCCGGGCATGTTAACACGTCGCGCAGTGCCGCCATTATGACCGGTTATGTCACACTGGGCCCTTACCAACAGCGATGGCGCGAGTGGATGATGCAACGCGGCTCTGCGGCCACGCGCGCCGTGTGACCGCCATTTGCAATGAAGGCGATGGCCGGAATCGCAGACCCGGGAGATCGTCTGCCGCCAAGCAATAACAGTTTCACTTGAATGTATCAGTTCTGTGCGTGAAACCTATCATATTATGTACTGAACACTTGGGTTTTTATTTGAAGTGCTAGATGATCAATCGTAGCCATTCTGTTTGTCTACTCAATATCTACGGGAAAGAGGATTTTCAGAATATGAAATGCTGCGACGTAGTTGTAAGTAACTTTCTACCCCACCATCGCCACATTGAAACACCCAAAACTTTGCAGAAATTGTGCAAATTTTTTTCTTCTAACCTATGTAAATTAAAACTAAGTGTATCTGTAAGGGAAGACTAAAAGCGTCTTAGGCCCAAACGCCTAATCTGGCAAGGTTTTAGCCGTGCAGGAGAAGTAGCATGCCTCACGTGCTAGGAGGAGGATCAATTGATTCCTTGACGTACTCCCCTCACTCTTTACTCTAGATTAAAACTAGATAAGTTGGTACCACGTAAAACCTGCATGGACACGGGGATCTTTCCTGCGGGATGCAAAAAAATGCGTTATGCAAACAAGATGGTTACAAGAAACAGAAGGATGGTTCAGGAGGAAGAGTTTTTCCGGGTGGAAAAAAACTACTAAGTAAGGGGTGGGAACTTCAACTTTGCTGTCCAAATTGTTTTGGGCGATGCTGGTATTTTTCGGGGGTGGCGTTCTTTTCCCACCCGGCTGCCAGCCAGTCTAGTCTTAATCTAATAAATGGAAGAAATGTGGCAGTTTTTAAAAACTGATCAAGCCAGATGATGGGTAATAAGTAGAGACATGCAAAATTTGCGGATACATTTCGTGATAGGCTAGTATCAAAACAACTATACCTTCGTACCGCTTCTGCGATTGGCCCACATTTTATCCGGGGAACTGTGAGCCAATGGGAAACACTAAACCAAGAAAGTGCCGAATTACGGACAGCCTAGTTGAGACGTCTCACGCGTCAGTAGCCAATGAACAGGTGTCATTTCCGCGAATATTTAAAGGACTGTGGAGTCTATCCTAGAGGTCAATGAATCCGCGAATTTTGCAGGTCTCTAGTAATAAGTATGGATTAGAGTTTCCGTTGTTGAACGCACTTGCTGCCAAAAGATACAGTCTTTTTTTTTTTTTTCACAATGAAAACACTCCACACTTCAGCCGAGGTTGCGGGTGCCCCGCAGAAATTGCGCGAACCATCAGCTGGACAAAAAAAGGGGCTTCACGCTGTGCCGACACCTGACAATAACCCATAGATGAGACAATAGAACGCTTGAGGGACAACTGTTTGCTGTTTGGGACGAGACTCCTGAATGTCGGATGAAATGTCCCTGGTTCGACTGCCGGTCCAGTCGGAGATTTTCTTCTCCTAAAAAAAATTCCGTCGCGGATTCAGATCAGGACGTTACGTTTTTCCGTAACCTCCGTAGATAGCCTGCAGTTCACAGGAGCCACAACCACAACCCAAACAGTTCCGAAATTTACCGAAGTAAATGGTGTGGTTACTGTTTATAAATGAAATGTTGGGTCAGTGACATAAAATATTTTGATTATAAATTAGTATGGTTTTAAAAAAACTGCGTGTTTTAAAATACATAACTCGTCGGTGCCACAATAATGGATCTCTAACCAGATCCTGTAGTTTCCAGGACATCTATCAATCCAGATCAAAATCTGGAGTTGAACTGATCAGAGCAGGAACTCAATTTCAGTCCGTTGCTGTTTAGGCAATCACAAAGAGCTGTTCAAAGTCTTGTGAAAAGTATAGTTTACGCCAAAAGTAGGCATACGGTAAAATTAAAGCTAAACAATTATGTTTTGTGACACCACAAAAGTATTTTGTCAGAATAGACCCAAAAAAAACATTTTTGTGGTAACAAATGAATAATTTTTCAGTCTCAAAAACACCATTCAGGCTTCTTGTGAATACGAAACTTTGTTGTCACCAACAGCCACTTTGTGGACGCTACAAAATGATTTTCGCTGTCAACACAAATATATTTTGAAGTCTATTTAACAGAATATTTATTTGTAGTCCCAAACTCTTTTCAGTGTACAGTCCACCCAACTGGCTTTTTTTTTTTTTACCAAATCATCAGTCAAGGACGTGAAATTGAACTGTTTTTCAGCGAATGTTTTAGTAATTTTCATCTAAACAACACGTGTAATTAGTATTATTGAAAAAATAAATAATTCCAATGATAGTCAGCACTAATAATGTATAATTTACTGAAACGGGTCAACACATCGTGGAGGTCAAAAGTAAAGGTCGCACAGCAGGCGCCCTCGTCAAACGCGGAAACACACACGGCTATCCATGAATGGCAGCCACGAGGTCGCCGCAGCGCCCCGTCACCTTGGCACACAAGTTTTGCGGCCAGCTTGAAGGGCAGGGCTTCGGCATTTCGTCTGGTCGTTGATCTACGACTGGAGGCTGTCTCCTCCGCAGTCAGCACGCGCGCCGGATAAACTGCGCTGCACGCGCCGTTAAAGCATTGGCAGGAGCGTACGCAGAAATTTCATTCGGGGAGGGGTGCTGTTTGCTTTCAAATTATTTCCTTTCATTGGTGGGAATGATCGAGTTTTAGGATTTCTTATGATTCCCTCCCCCTTTCCCCCTCAAACGTACGCCCCGAGTAACAGGCGATTTGCCTAACGGCGGTTTGCCTAAACATGAATTAGTTACGGCGATTTGCCTAAAGTCATTTCGCCTAAAGGCGTTTTGCCTAACGGCGATTTGCCTAACAGCGTTTTGCCTAACGGCGATTTGCCTAACGGCGTTTTCCCTAACGGAGTTCTGCCTGACGGCGATTTGCCTAACTGCGTTATGCCTAACGGCGTTTTGCCTAACTCCGATTTGCCTAACCTAACCTAACCTAGCCTAACCTAACCTAAGCTAACCTAACCTAAGCTAAGCTAACCTAACCTAAGCTAACCTAACCTAAGCTAACCTAAGCTAACCTAACCTAACCTAACCTAAGCTAACCTAACCTAAGCTAACCTAAGCTAACCTAACCTAACCTAACGGCGATTTGCCTAATGGCGTTTTGCCTAACGGCGTTTTGCCTAACGGCGTTTTGCCTAAACGGCGTTTTGCCTAAAATTAGGCAAAACGCCTTTAGGCAAAATGACACATGCCCTACGCCCCGTCTCCGTAGCCAGGATTTGTGAAAGAGGGAGGCCGAAGGAATCTAAAAGAATACTTTTTTGATAGGCCTGTTTCTAAAAATTTATTTGGGGGGGGGGGGGAGATGTGTAGAAAACAACCCCCCTTCCATCAGACAAGCGGGTCCACCCCAGGTAATGTTTTTAAAATAGGGTGCTTTAAAACGCATTTTCAGGCTATATGAGGACCTTTTTTTTTTATTTTTTTAAATAATCTGAAATTTTTAAATTACAAGTGCCAATTTCGTAAATCCTTACACTCCCACTTCTTATGATTATGTTTTTTCATGATTAAAGAGAATGCTATTATCTAATTATGCATATTCAGTGGCCGTAAATAGAACCTTACATGAGTTATTTTAAGTTGGTTAATAAGTTTGTTTATAAGGGGGGGAGGGGCATGTCCCTTCCATTGAACCTCCACGAATTCTCCCTTGGCGTGAACTGAGAGCATGTATTCAAGATGCACACAGTTAAAAACCATCGTTTTTTCGTGATACTTTCTCGTCAAAATATTCACTGTTTTAAAAAAAAATCATTCATAAATCTTCACAGTCTAAGTTTTTGCAGTGTCTCTGAAAACTTTAGTTTTTCGCATTTCAGGAGAATCGAATTCATTGATATTTATTAAAGAATTTCTAAAATTTAACAGTTTTATGACAAATACCAGACAAACTGTTAATTCAAACTTGTTTATCACTGAATACATGTTCTCAGCTCACGCTGACGTTGAACAGAGTAGAATTCATCCATTAAAATTTTAACTTTAAATAAACACACATTGTTTTGAAAAAAAATTATATGTTTTTACTTAATGTTGTATAAAAACAATTTAAAAAGCATATGCAAGAACACAAAAATATACAAGCAAAATAATCTATTAATCTACCCCGTTAATAACGCTGTCCCTTGTCAAATCCGAGAATTGTGTTATCCAACTTCTAGGAAGCGAACATAGAAGCTAACTGCAAATTCAATTTGGACTTAAATTTTTTCCATGTGACTGTTAAAAGTATAACATATGCAATAAAAAAGTATTTAAGTATGAACCCCTACAAAGTTCCTGCAAACGAATTTTGCTTTGGGTTTTATATTAAATGTAAAATAAAGTTGCATTGCTATTTAAAAAGCACAACAGAGTGGCTTAGATTTTTTGCTATAAAGTAAAGTTTTTCTAAAAGACAAAGTATTGGAAGAAAATGGAAAAACTTTTAAATGTACCTACCAATTCATTTTATTTAAATAAACTATCCTGAAACATTTTTTTTATATAATGGAACCGTTTTTACAGTACAGAATATATAATAATAATATATACATTTTTTTATATTGCTCCGGTATGTTGAGTCAAGTCGTGCCTTACAACTACTTGTACGTATTATTCACGACATAGAATATACATTAGACTGTACTGTTTATTGAGGCGTGTCAACATTTTCTTCAAATGTCTTATTTATACTATGGTACACAGTTCTCGTGTCTACGTATCGAAATCATTAACTTCATTTTAAAAAAACAATTTGTAGGTTTTTGTTTTATTTTTACACCATAAGTTTAGTGTTTAAATTCATATTTTTTTGAAGAACTTTCTTGGACTACGAAAAATCATTCAAATCATCCATTGATCACAAATAATAAAGTATTTATGCCAGTAACAATTAAAATAATGTAAATTCATTGCTGTATAGTAAGAATTTGATATTATTAATCTTCAACTCTAGCATATTGTTTTAACTTTTATTTATTTATTTTTTATAACTTTAATACTTTCTTTAAACACTTGAATGGAATAACATAGGTAAAACATGAATGAACATTTAAATTGCCTAATATGATAAAAAAAAGTGTGAAAGAAAATCACAAATTAATTAAATAATATTGGCCAAAATTAAAATGGCACATGCAAATTAACTCAACATAAACTCTAGCAGTCAAATAACTATTTTACAAATCGATCAAGAGTACACACACGAACAAAAACCATAAACGATATGTCAATTTATATGTATTCAGTGCGTCAATACGCAGAATAAAACGATAAATTCTTGTAAATAAAATACCAACCAAAAAATACAAAACTTAAAAAATGGTGACAGTGGTAAAAAAAAATCATTTGACAAACTAAACAAAATAAAACAAAATATAAAAATAATACAAAGCGAACCCAAACCAAAAAAAAAATCGCAACACAAAATAAACAACTATATGTATGATGACAGAAAAGAAAATACCAAAAAGTGGTAATGTGCATTTCGTTGCCCATGTTGTCCTTACTGTAGAGTTTATTCCCTTAGCAAAGCCAAGAAGAAAAACCTAACGAGGTTTATAACTCCATTGAACCCCGAGATTGATATGGACCCTCAAAGTCTAAATTATGAGCATCGTACGGCAGACAGTGATGCCATTCTGGTTTTCAGACAGGAATTGTTCTGTTTGCGTTTTTAGTTCTTAAATGTTATTTTTAGAAAAGTGAAAATAGATACAATTTTTTTTTTCGGAATAATTTCTAGCCCCTTGAAACCCCTTGAAAACACTCAAGGGACTTGCATTGCACTTTTATCTTCATATCTCCGCAATAAAATGCTATGGTTACCTCTTAGATCTCACAGTTGCTCTGCGCACGACGAGAAGACTGCGCGCCAGTTCAGAGGCGACACCGCGCTAGAAGCACAAGCGAGCGTCGCCCTTATCATCCCGCCTCACCACTCACCAACACAAATACACACCTGAATAGGGGTGATTCGCAGCAAGATATCATTTGTCCCTATGGGCGGCCTATGGGTCTGCTTAGTTGCTGCAACAGCATTGGCTGGGATCATTGTTTTGAATGGTGGTCGTGGCTTCAGCCTAGAGACCTAGAAGGCAGTTGAAATGCTTTAGCCACAAATCCTACGACCTACATTTGCTTAGCACAATTTAAATTTCTCTGTTACAAACAATCTACGGCTGGCAACACTGGGTGCGCTTATCGGTAAATGGCGGAAAACTATACTTGCTGTTCTTGTCGAGTGATATTTAGGGAAGGTTGACTTTTTCACAATATACAGAGCGTTGATATTTTTTTTTTCCGCGAATAGTACATGTCCCTGCCTATCAGTTGTTTTCACGTGATGCTCAAACAAATAGACAAACTTGAAAAATATCTGTTTTCCTTGTTTTATATGTACATAATGTCCCATAAATCAACTTCAAACCGAAAACATTTGGAGGCTAGTTAATTGAGGTTCTGAATCAAAAAATCTTGATCCATAATGTGTCGTATTTTTCAAGTTATAGGCTCTTTTTTCAAACTTTTTAAGCCCATGCCTTGCACTTACTGCAACTGAAATTTTTTACTACGCAATCATAGTAATTCAAAATAAAATTAAACATGCTAAACATTTAGGGGAAAAAAATTATTTGGAAGATTTTTCAGGAAAAAACATTTTAACCGTCATAGTGTCAAAAATATTACTTTGCTAACAATTTAAGTTGGAAAGATAGTTTAGTTAAAGCAAATAACTTGCTCAGTTATCTAAGTAAAATTTTTACTGTGGGAATGGGTAAAGATACCCGATAAAAAAAATTTTGACGCCACACAAGTCGTGCAAAGACGTTTTTCCCCTTAAAAATAAAGTATTTTGGATTTTATTTTGAATTGTTATCAATAGTAGGAGTATTCCAGATTGCGTACCAAAATTTTAGCCACATTATCTAATAATTTGGTGTAGGGTGGGGATTCAAACACTTTTGAAAAAATTCATATAACTCGACAAATACTACAATTTTTTTATTAATTTTGGTGGTTTTTGATTCAGAACAATGATTAATTGGCCTATACATCCCAACTCAACCTCAAGCCGAGAACATTTGTAGGCATATATATAAGTATATACATTGTTCAGACTATTTCCCTAAATGATTTTATTATTAGTTTTAGTTCATGTATGTATATATAGATTTATTAATACTTTTTTTTAAAAAAACACGTTATTCCTCCGTACGAATCCTTTCAAAAGAAACATATTCTTAGACTATCAGTTTAGTATGTGGCAGGGAATGAAAAGAAACAAGCATTTGTTTTGCACACGAAACACCAATTGGTTGGTTGCCAGGTGCAAAGTCCTCGGATGATTAGTCGCCAGGTGCAAAGCCCTCCTATGTCAAGTCGCAATTTTAAAACAGAACACCTTTTTAAGTATTTGACGAATGGGATGCATAAGTGGCCACTAATCTGGTCGGGTGGGGGCGGGGGGGGGGGGGATGGTGATGTTATATCTCGGGATCAGTGGGAGCCTGAGGGTGTTGGGTGCGCCTGGTATGGAGTTGTTTTCAAGGTCACCGGACCGTGTCCTTCAACCCGGCGCAGCCACCCCGAGTCTTCGGCCAATCCGCGTCCACGTGATGCTCCGCCACACTCGTTACCAACCCACCAGAAAAAAAAGTCTTGATCTCCATCGATTTCGTACGGTAGGAATAGCATGTTTCCCAACTAAGTACCAAGGAATCTATTACTATCATCATAGTTAAAAATAAAGAAAAAAACTTGTCAATTGCAGGGATTTATTTAAAAATTCAAAGGGAAATGGATATTTACAATATTTCAAAATCAATAATGTAGCTTTTTTTATTCAAATGTTTTAGTATTTGTCTGTTCATGAGTATTTCCCATGCTTCATAATTTGAACTTTTCCATTCAGAATACAAATTTGCACAAACTCTTGCATCAGCATCTGCGATTAAACTGATAAACAAAAAAAAAATATAGGAGTGTATTGAATCCTCACGTAAAACGGCATATTTTTAAAGAGTTTCTTAAAAAAAATTATAAATATTTCCTGAAATTAAGCAAAATTTATTATCTGTTCTCAAATAACTATCGAAAAAACCCTAGATCTGGTGTCAAGAACAGTAGTTTGGCAACCCTGTGGAGGCAGGTGACCGTGAAACCTCCCCCCTTCCCCCTTAAAGGCTCCACCAATCTCGTTCATGGAAGTTTCCCGATGCCACCACGATACCTTCCCAGGGAGACGTTGAATAAATTACTGTCTTGACAAAATGTCCCGTGTTTTTCATCGTCTCCTCTGTGGCATGAAGTCCTCTCTCACGCCACTAGATGTATCGGGCCACTAATAGCTCGTGAGCGGGGGCGCATTGGCAGGATGTTTCATCAAAGTCCTCGCGTTAGCATCCACGTAGTTAATTTTTCTAAAGGACCTTTAACAGCATTAAAATCGTTCACGTGTTCAGCTGTAAATGATTGATGAAATAATGCGTGTAGTAAACCATACTTTGTAATATTTATTATTTTGTTCATCAGAAATTGTCAAAAATATATATAATTATCACTTAACTCTCTGCTTCTTAACACTATAGGGATACGTACATCATCACGCTGCAATCCAAAATTAACTCATTCAAAATGTTCAATTATATAATGTAATTGACTTCCTAGTCAAAATGAAAAAACTGCCTGTTAACGAGAAAATTTAGTTTTGATTTCTAAGGAATGAACTCTTAACAAAATATCCTTAACATTATCTAAATATGAAGGGTGATTTTTATTTTACTGTAGAGCCCAAGCAAATGAGTTTTTTTTTGTTTTTTTTTGTTAGTGTGTATTATCTGTCTATCATTCTAAGTATTTCTTCATGATAACTCTTTGGAATTGTTACGAGGCGGCCAGAGACACTGGAGTGGTGCTCTGGCTGCGCTTATATCTGGAAACCCCGCATCCTCTTAGAACGGGCGTGACATAGGAAACGCCCGTCCCTCTCCCTACCACTACATGGACATTCCATTAGCGGGCCTCTTTCTTTCCCGCGGAGTCCTGGGCACCTTACTGAAAATAAATATCGTTCTGCGTTTATGCTTTCCGGTGTCCCAGTAACTCCAATAGTTTAATATATTTGTAAACCATTCCCTTAATAACTTTACAGTATTGACTGCGCACATAAATAAGCATAATAAAACAAAATAAAGTCCATTGTTGACTATCGATTACCTCATCCATGGTTTACATTAAATTATGCTTGAATGAAACAGCAACTAAAATATAAAATTATGAGCTAATTTTCGTAAAAAAATGCTCACTGTTATCTTGGAAACGATATTTCATTAATGCAAAAATAACCATATCCATGTATTGTACAAAGTTACAATATATTTCCTTTAATGTTACAAATTATTTCTTGGCAACTGGTTTCCAAAGAAATCTTTTGTAGAAGTACAGAAATTTTTTCGTGTGTGTAACAATAGTTTTGCGGGTTCCCAGGTCATTTTCGTACAAAGTGGCGTAATTAGGACGCCAGTGTTCTCGTAGCTTCGAGTGTTAAGTCGGGGGTATTCGATGGTACGACACTTCGGGGGACTCTGTGTTCCAACCCTCCACCAGTCTTCCCAAATATGCGACCTTTAGGGTAGATGTGTTCTCAAAATAGATTTGCTGAAGATCATGTAATAGCGGTAAAGATTCATCCAAGTGTTCATGATTTTGAACAATTGTGTGCCTTTTTACAGCTGAAAAATAACATATCCACTGTTACAAATTACAGGAAATTTAGGGGGTTTTCTACGCAGAATGCAACCAAAACAAACGAAGAGTATACTTTATAATTTCGAATAACTGATTCTTCGTAGAAACCACGGTGAATTCTTACTTCCGAGTTTCGGGTTCAATTGTATTCAGGACGAACAGGCACATGGAAGAAGGAGTAGTATTTTTTGCTATACATTTAACAAGTTATTGAATGTTTAGTTAATTTAACAAAATAATTCTTGTGAATTCATATAAAAAAATAAGTAAACTAAGTACTCGTAAACTAACGAAGATACCAAAAAATTTATGAAAATCCCTGGATAAATTTGTAACCAGTATTCTTCGTAAATTTAAAATTTTTAACTTTATAGTACGTATCTGGTGAGAAGTGTTGTGACCCAGCAACAAATGTAAGAAGTCCGTCTGATGATTTTTCAGGATTTTTTTTTTAATTGGCTTGTCATTACTTTTATTGAGGCCTATTTCAGAAATTTTATTACGCTACCTCCGTTGCATAAGTTATTCTGTCACAAATATTTTCAACCGATGTTGACTAAGTGTTAGCTAACGGTTTTAAATATTCGCGCAAGTTGCAATAATTTCTCAAACTTGTGCGACTTTTGACGCCCACTACAATACACTTAGTGAATATCTGTTGAAAATGTTGGTGATATAACAACAAATGTAAGGGAGGTGTCTTGTTAGATTTTTCAGGAAAGTGCCCTTAACTAATAGCAATGACAAGAAAATGAAAAGGAAAAATATTGTTAGCGAGTCTTTCAATACTCGCCAGAGACGTGTAACATCTTGACCTCGGTAACGAGCAAATTCGTGTGTTCTCATCTAGCAAGTACAATTAATATACGAATCTCAGACACGAAATTTGAAATAATGCCGAGCGTGATAAACATACGAAAATTGTATTTTAGACTACATTTCTTGACGGAATTCACGCGTGGTTTCCGCAACCGCCTCTATAGAGTTCGCTGCCGGAGCAGCTCCGTCGACTGTAGAATCGTTTGATTAGCCGACTGAAATGTTAAACTACGTAATCAAACGTCTCCGATAAAAGCGAACACGACTTGGAAAAATAATAAAAAAAACCCGGCTTTGGAGCTAATTTTCGACAATGAATTGTATTAAAATACTGTCCATGTTGTTAAAAAATCATTAAGAAGTTTGATACTATAAAGTTTCCCTCTGGCTTTGTGAACTTCGGTACGCGGCCATCCGCCGCGGATGGCAGCACCGTGGTTGTTACACATTTCCGTCCCATTCACATACCGAATGCCGTGCACCGAGAGCTGAGGCCACGCATCAGTAAGCATGGCGCGTGACGGGCGCAACGGCCTCTGGGAGCGCGGGATCGCACGAGGCGGCCGGGTGAAGATGGGACTGGCTCTCGGAAGAAATGAAAGTCCTTCGCGAGCTTGCCGTGCGGGGATTGGGGAGGGAGTTTGAGGAAGGGGGTGGGAGAGGGGGTGACGAGGAGAAGAGAGTAGGTCAGAGGGGGAGGGGCAGCCTTCTCTGCCGGGACGCTATAAAGAGTTCAGCCTTGCGGCTCCAGCCTGCTAGTCGTGTGCGATCAGTGCAGCCGGTCAGGTCGTCGAACGTCAAAAGAAGGGGAAAAAAAAGAACAGCAATGCGGAGCTACTGCTTGTGTCTGGTGGTGGTGGCCGCAGCGGCGACTTTCGGTACGTAACCAAGCCTTGTCGCGCCAACCAAGGAGGTAGCATCCTCCTTGCGCGCACGTGCATGCTTGCATCCTCCTTGCGCGCGACGGCTTACCTGGGTTCGCGCCTCGCTGCGCCTCGAACACGTGTCGGAGACGATTTTCATTCCCACACAGACACTGGACTTGCATTCCAGAGGAAACGCGGACATCCCGTTTTCGTATTTTCACCGGATTTCCGTAGATCTCTCTACGCTGACGCCGGGATATAGTTCCTTTCTATAGGTCGTAGCCCAATATTCCTGGTGTGTACAGTTGTGTGTTAGCGTCTCTAAATTATCTCGGTGTTGACCAGAAGTAATTGAATTAGAATTTAAAAAATTAGCTCTCGAGTTTGAAATTACAGTAATTTATTTATAGACCTTAAGTGTTTTACAACAAAACAAAAATCGCGAAAACACAACACGGAAACCATTACAAAAAAAAAATGAAATAGGCAAATCAGCAGTCATTTGAAGACTGTCGAAGTTTTTTTCTTTGTATGGGGTAAAAATCTTTCCTCGAGAGTATTTTGCTTTAATTTATAAGACAATAATTTTTTTTCTCAGCCTACTGCCGAGTAAATGTATGCAATATGTATCCAGTACATTAGTTAAAGCAATACCACTTAGTGATAAATATTGTTATTTAATTAAAATTACTTTAAATTTTACCTGAAGTAAATATAAGTATTACAAATTTTACAATTTTATAATTAATTTACGATATTATAAGGTTTTTTAAAATGTTCTTTAGAATTTTACACGTGATATAAAATCGAACCCAGATCACTCGGTGTACCTTGTTATATTCTGTTTTAACATTTGCATCTATCTCAAAAGATAATGAGTATCATAGAGGATGTTTATAAATAAATCTACCAATAAACGTTACTTATACTAGGTCTTTTAAAGAAAATTGGTTTTATATATTTATTTTATTTTAACGTTTTAGATCATGTTAGTAAATTAATATCATGAGCCAGTGCAATTTATTTTCTAAGACAATGCAGTTGGAAAAAATCGAATGTTTTGAAATGTTACAGTGTTAGTTACATTAAATATGTTCTTTTCTTTGCGCTGGAATGTTATTCCCAAATGTGTAACACGATGTGATATTTTATGTGTCACTTTACCTACAAAAAAGTAAATTAAATACTAGTGCTTGAATTTCACGTAATTTTGAAATTTTGAATATATTTAAACATTATATATATTTCATCTGAATAACCCTGGCCTCTGTGCTCCGTCGAATAACACTGAGACCCAACCGCAGACATTCATCTAACTACATCAATTGTTACTTTGTTGCGTACGTCACCAACGCTATGTCTTGAAGTAGTATATGTGGCTGGATTGTGTTCTTCTTAGACTAGGCAGAACATTTTTTCGAAGCCGCCATGTTGGATTTTTACATTTTCATCACGTCATTTTTTTTTTGTTTAAAGCCAGTGTTTGCAGACAGTTCTAACATTATGTTTTGTGGTAAATTGTTTCCTTATCTGTTATAAGAATGTCGGGCAATCGTTCCTAATGAAAAGGTCTCTTCTTTTAGTTGATAGCGTAATGATCACCGACTGTAAGTTACTTTTTCGTGTTTCCCTAAGGTTGTTGAAGCGAACAATTTATACTTTTACTGGTGTGATTTTGGGGGGAGGGGGGGAATATTTCTTTATAAAATTCTGGAGCCAGAAAAATAAAAAGCAAATGGCTGCAAAGAAGGAGGAGGGGGGAGTTATAACCACCGTGTCAGTTAAGAGGGGGGCAGAGCTGCACAGCTTCCAGGCATGTCCTCGATACAGCAATGTCCCCCACCACCTTGCTCCTCCTCTCTCCCTTGTTGCACCACTGCCATCACCTCCTCCACCCAGCTCTCCCTCTTCCGCGGAGCCAAACCAGTTCCGCGCCGGTCAACCCGCCGCGCGCTGCCGCCTCTCTCGTCGGTCGACTGACCTTCGACACACTGACCGGCCACGGCGCACTCTCCAGGGCCCCCGCAGTAGCAGCCACTGCCCAATACACGCTGTCCGTTAAAGGAAGTCCCAGTTTCCATGGCGTATTTAGACTATTTACAACAATCACACATCAAATCTGAGGTAACCAAACCTATATTTCCTTACAAATGTTCAATACGTGCACCTTTAGTTACACGGCACACATCCAGCCTAAAGTCCAATACTTCCCACTCTTCGGTTAACACGTCCGGAGTAATGGAAGCTAAAGCCTATTCAGTTCTGTGTCTCAACTCTGGCAAATCATTAGGTAGCGGCGAAACGTAGACACGATCTTTTATAAATCCCCAAAAGAAAACATTGCATGGCGATGTCTCAGGTGGACGTGGAGGCCAGCGGAAAAAAAAAAAAAAACAGCTCTGTCGTCTCGACCATTACGACCAATACAACGGTCGGGGACTTCGACGTTCAGCCACTCTCGTACAAGGAGATTCCAATGGGAAGGGGGCTCCATCTTGTTACCAAATAAAGTTGACAGGTTCACTCTCTACTCGTCAACAAAGCAGTTTTCGCGTATGCGCTCATCTAAGACTGTTTTAGTTATTCTTTAATTGTGGCCTTGAACCAACTCTCCTTATCGCTTACAGTTGATACTATTAAATTTTATAACAGGGACATTATTTTATGGACGTACTGTATTTGTCTCCAACTGTGTTTGATAATAGAGTTGGAGGGGCTTCAAATTTTATCAATCATATAAATTTGAATAGATAACCTCAAATATGTTTTTAATCATGGCACACTAACAAAGTTTATTTTTGGTCTGAGCTATACCAAACTTTTCAATTTTAATCCCGTTTTTAAATTCAATAATGCATCACAGAGCTGGATGGAATAAATAAACTTGTTATGCCATTTGTGCATTTAAAAAAATTTAAGCGTGTATGAATTGAAGTCACAATAATACTCGTTATATAATAAAATAAATGTTCGGTCAAATTTTTAAAGTTCTAAAAATATAATTTCATTTTTAGTCAGAAAATTATTTTACATGTGACTTTCATAAAACATAACATTATTTTTGTTATTTCACTTTTAAAATCTCTTTAATAGCCATTTTGAAAGCGCCAGTAAAATCTCCATTCTCATCTCCAACATTCGAAAATAATGCTTTGTGAATATAAATTTTGCTAGAATTTACTTGCATGTTTTATTCAAATTGATTCAGCAGTTAAATAGTTTTCCTGACGGTGTGACAGTGACTGCCCCGAACCTTGTTGGGGCTGGAAAAGGTCCTCAGTCACTGCTCTCGGAGCTTAATTTCCACACATGTTTGCCCTTTGCTGGCGTTTCCACATTAACTGCCACATCTTACAATCTTCACAAACTCAAAAATAAATTCCTCAGGTAAACTAACCAACCTCGAGTGTCTTAAAAACATATGTATTTTCTAGTCCTTCTTTCCGTCTACATCGCCACAAAAGTATGCTCTCATAATTACGTAGTAATGCTACTAAGCCACCGAATATACAGATTTATTATTCAACACCACATCTTAAAAGCATGTCCTTCATATTTAGTAGTTCTAATCTTGGATCAGTGGGTTTATGTATGTAAGCAGAAGCTCACTAAAGTACCATAATACTTTTAAAGAAATATGTGAGGGGAAAAAAAATTTTCGCGTAGGGTTTACTGAAAGTTAAATCATCATATCAAATATTTCACTAGTTTTCTTATTGGTAGTCGGATATCGCCATATTTGTTTTTTATTGTATGAATATAACGTTGCATCCAACTGTATGGGAAATTGTATGTTTTCTCCGTATTTTCAAATCAGCTTTTCATATCTGAACGCAAGAAGTTGAGCTAGGCAGCATTTTTCTGAGGTTCAAAACGCAGCTATTGGCACTAAAAGCTAAACACAAAAAAAATGACATTCTTATCCTACTGGTCACTGAAAAAAAAAATGGACGACCAAAATGGCGCCTAGAAATTCTACACAATCTTTCCGTTTGCGGCTTTTGTTCTTGGCATGAAAGGACGTCGAAAAACCTGTAGCTCAGGCAGACTGGTTTCTAGCAACGTGCCGATGTTAACGTGATGTGACGCGGATCACGTTGCCGTCAGCAACTCGAGACCGACAGTCGGTGGAGCGCTGCCAAGTTGCCGGCATCCCAGGCATGCCGGCGGAACCGCTACTCGGTGTTTGTTATTCCCGCCTCCGCCCCACACTTGGCTGGGGGCCGGCCGCACGCAAGTGCGCGCGCGAAGCTTGCGGCGAAGTAACGTGCGCGTAAAACTCTTGACGTTAGTTCGTGAAATAACGGTGGTTTATGTATTAGCTGAGCATAAATATTTAATTTTTTTCATTATACCACGATTTTAAAACGGCCTAAATGTATTAAATAATTCCTCCTAGTAACCCCATTCATATTTGTAACCCTATTCATATTTATAACCCCATACCGATTTATAACCTCATACCGATTTATAACCCCATACAGATTTATAACCCCATACCGATTGTTCTGAAATTTTGTGATTGTGAATTTTTAATACCTATGAAAATATTTGTAAGATTTATAACTGAAAACATTGGACACATTGGAAGATAATAGTAAGGAGTGTGGAAATTAACTGTTTTGTGAAATATAATTTGCAATGCAATAAATTTTTTAGTGACTTAGGCGAACTATTCGTGCATCAATTATCTATTACATGTTCCCCACGTGTTTTTTTATTTATTTTATATCTTACAAGTTTTTCCATTGGTATTAAACATTCACAAATTTTCAGGACAATCTGTATGGGGTTATAAATCTGTTTAGGGCTAAGAGAAATTATTTTATAATTTTTAGTCCGGTTTAAAAACGTTAAGGTGTATTAAAAAATATTATTAATAAATTATTTTCTGATTATTAGTCTTTTGGGTGTGAAATTTTGCCAAATTAGTGCCGAACATACAAGAAAGCGAGTTAATAAAAACGTGGTAAAAAAAAAAAGAATGTTGCGATAACAGCTGGTTAACTTGGTACTCTTTAGGGAGGGGGAAAAATCAGTTTGGAATTGATGTTCGGATGACGAAACAAGCGTGTTCCTCCGGCGCGAAAGGTATATATATAAAAAAAAAAAAAAGCAGTCGTCGACTCAACGAGCGGTCTCTCAGCTCTTGCGCAAGCTTCGCCGCGGCCTCACGCCGCCGTCGAAAACATCAGCAGCAGCTCTGCTGCCCGTCGAAGGTCGCGCGCGACCGCAACCGCCTCCTCGCCGGCGCAGAAGACTCGCGAGGTCGAGCCGCTGGCTGCTCGTCGCCTCTGAACCCGGGGGGCGCCGCGCGGGGTCGCTTGCGTCACGCTTCCTGCTTCTATCTTCGTCCTCACGAGCTCGCGAGCGCCTTCTGTTCTCTCCTCCTTGTCGTTCCGGTCAGCCATCTTTCCTCGGACCTTGGTGTTTCGTGTTTTTTTACACAATATACTCGTAATATGACCACATTTATTTGTTTATAAAAATACGCTTTTATTTCTGCACAGTCAATGGAATTCGTTATACGTTGAATGAAGACCGTTTTCATACCGAATTAAAATATCTTAAGGGATTTTTTTTTGTTCAAATTTGATAAATTTAACTTCAAATCAAAGATAGTATTTAAAAATGGTGTTTGCAACAGCTTAAACATGCATTGATTAAGTTATTTATGTGTGAAAATTTAACTCTTTTTTTTTACAACAGAACATCGCTTGTGGAAAACGCGATAGTTTCATTAAGGTAAAAAAAAAGAGTCTGCCTTCTGGCCATTTCTCTTAAATCACCTACACAATGCAGCGATTAATTTAGCTACGGATACGTTTACTTGCGGTTATGTTTTATTCAGACCAAATTTGGTACAATCGCAGTTTTTTTTATGTTGACTTTCTTAAGTTACAAAGGCGAGAAGCGTGCCAATCTTTTACTTATAATAATATTATAAAGAAATGTTATGAGAATGTCTAGTTGCAGAAAGTAAACATGTAAATTACTACACCGAGTTAAAAAAAAATTATTTGGCTGTTATAAAGCTACATTATTCAAGATAGATCTAGGAAACGTTTTATTATTTTGTTAATTATTTCCGAAGGATATAACAATGATTGTTGCTAAAACCGGAAAAAAAACCACTCAATTGACTGTATCTATTGTATGTCAAAAGTTTTAAACGGTGTATTAATTACCGATCCGTCTACAAACGGTTCGGAGACAACAGGCTAAGGGGATGTTGTGTCTAACAAAGTGGGATGGTTATGACGTCACCGAAAACGTCACTAGCGCAGCCAAGTTTGTCTGACGAATTGGATTACTCTATTTTACATCAAATATTTTCACATAGGAAAGGTTCTAAAATATGTTAGATGCAATCGGCCAATCGAAAACGGAAATGACAACATACGTTTCCGTCACAACGAATCTTTAAAATGGCCAAGAGCACATGGGCGATTAAAGAGGTTGTAAAAGAGAAATAATTAAAACAATGGTAATGTGAATGTTCTATGCGAAATAAGTTTATATAAGTATTTAAAACATCGCTGAACATATATTTTACTATGACACTAATATTATCGTGAGTTAAATTCTTACACGTTTAAAATATTTTTTTAATGCACAAATAACATAACAAGTTCAATGATTCATACAGACCGTGATTAATTATTTAAATTCAAAACTAGCTTAAGATTGAAAATTTTGAGATAGCTCAGGCCAAAAATAAATTTGATTATCTGACGATTGAAAATATTTTTCATCCAATTTTATTTTACGAAGAAAATTTGAAACCATTTTCTGTTTAATACTACCCCTCAAACATTTTTTTGTCAAGTATATTTGGATAAAAATATTTGACAGTGTGATAGGGCCTTCAGCATTCTGAAAATGGTCCACTGTAGGGATTCCCCTTTAAAGTTTTTTTTGTCAGTTTTCTTTCAGCCCCTACCCCCTCCAACACCATCATACACACAGAGAGACACTCTAATTTATCGTTATTAATGTATTAATAGTTTTTATTTATTAGTTGATATTTACTTAAACAATAGCGATTTCTGTTAGCCAATTATAATCCCCAGCCTCACACGACGTGTTTATGATTTCAATTTGTATTACATCACTTTGTTGTCTAGGCCCTTTCTGCAAATTTACTAAAGCTTGCATATGTTGTTTGGATGCAAAGTTTGTCTCTTGATACATTCTGCATGTAATTCGTTAGCTTTGAAACGTCGCGCAAGCGAGAATAACTATCAACATTCGCGTGACGTTTTTTTACCGCTATTATATTACCCTTATGGAAAATACATGTTGATAAAATTGGTGAACAAGCCTTAATGACAGAAAATTAATTAACCAACTGAGCGTATGAGACAGAGCCTTAAACTTGCAATCGTTTGCGACAGTTAAGTTGCGTTCCAAATGGCGAAGAAAATAAGTATAAAGAAAATTAACCATCAGTTAATCACCAATTGGGGTTTACGATTCCGAGAAAAGAGATGCTAACTGACATAGCGCCAGTAAATCCTCCACTTGCCAGTTTGATTTTCTCCTGATATTTGCTTCGATCATCGGAGAAAGTTGTATTGTGTGTCGTGCCGGCTGCCGACTGCGCGGGCTGCCAACTGCTGGATATTTTACGGGCGAGCCCGAACTTTCCCTGCGCGCCTCCGCGCAGCGGGACGCCTGTGTCTCCCGAAGCGCGCCGCGGCGTCGGCGGGCGAAGAGAGGCGGGCGCAGTTCGGCCGGTCGCCACTTGGCACCTCTCTGACCCAGTGAAAGTCCCCACTGACTCGTCACTCCCGACACGCACTGGTTAGGGGGGAGGACAGCAGCCCCGGTTTTCTTCCGATGGTTCCAGATAAAAGCGGGTGAAAGTCCCGCGGGGGTTCACCCACGTCCTTGGCCGGTGTTTACGAACTCCGAGAGCAGCGATCCTTACGCGTTCTGGGCTGTTTTCATCCGGCCCGAAGTGAAACAAAACACCCCCCCCCCCTCACAGGACAAAAACCTGAAGAACGACAACACTCTCCCTCACCGCAAGGGCGGACCCTGGAAGAATTTTGGCCAGGAGTTATCGTACAAAAATAAATAAAAAAGATTCAGTTGCGAAATTTCGCCTTGAAACATTTACAAATTCGTGGTCCCAAATGCCGAACCTTGAATGTTTCGTACAACTTTTGGCGAAAGAAAATTTGAATTTCTGCTCTAGCATCATCGTCGTCCTCCCTTTGCCACCTGGAGCCACGCACGCACCCACAGTTTGGCCAGTCCATTCACTTTTCGCTCGACATGGAGAATCGCGTTATGGAGATTTGTAATCATGGTTCTTAGTGTCCGACGCCAGTCGTCAGCACGATCTTTGTATCCCATTTTTTTTAACCGAAGAGTTCAATGTTCCTCACGTTTACCCTAACAGCACTTGATTAAAACCACATCTTTGTGGTACACGTTAACTTTCAACGTAACTTCTGTTTGTTACGAGCACTTCAATGTGTGCATCGTGATTTGATTGTTTCTATATCATCCCAAATCCACAATCAGAAGCCACCGAAGTAACTTTGGAATGGACTATTTGCACGTTTTAGCCTAAAATAAAAAAAGTTATGGGATTAGTTTCTCATGAATTTGTTTGTGTTTCTTGCGAACCTGAAACTACAAAAAAGGTACAGGTGTTTATTATGTTGAAAGGATTCGGATTTAAGAATTCTCGCCAATCAAATAAGCACTGTGTGGAAGTTATATAACTAAAAATTCCCACTGTGGCTCACAGATAGATAGTTAACCGCTCTTTCTATGATAGAAATCATATTTTTAAACAATCGGTAATTTTTTCCACTAAGTTTGCCCTTTTGACTTGCCGCACAGATAAAGGTGTTAATTATATGAACATCATGTATAAGCCAGTTACGTTTTTTTATTAATTAAGTTTTAATTACTAAACGCTAATAAGGGAAATTTAACAATCGATGATAAAAATTTATTCAGATACTTGTTTTGCTTTTTAGGACACCACCGCTCGCCTATTAAGAGTCTGGTTTTTATCTGCAATGATTTCAGCGACCGTTGAAGCAGAAAAGAGAAGTAGCGCTGTTAGCGAAGGAAGTATAAAAATAATTCTTTTTTCCTTTTTTTTGTTAAAAAAATACGAGAAGTTTCATTAAAAAATGTGCGCGACCACGGACCCACTTCACGGCCGATCTCTCGAAGCTTTGCAGGGTAACTTTCCCGAGTTTAAGGCCGATAGAATGTCAAGTCTACGAAAGCGTCCGCGGCATGGTTTCAGGGTGATGAGGAGGGTTGGGGGAAAACCATTCCGGATGTAAAACCGGCCTGTTCGTCCGAGTTAAAAAAATCTTCGCTGCACTTTCCTTGCGTGTTGTAAACACGGGGGGTTAAACACTGGACCGGTCCCAGCAACACCGCGGAATCAGCCACTTTTTCTTTTCTTTCCGAAATGGCAAGTGTTAAATCGTGAATCCCGCACAGCCCTCTCTGAGACTCGGGACGGTTGGCACGATGGTTTCCTATTGTCGGTGTCAAGGTGGTAGCAGTGGTCGCCGACCCCCGTAGCGCTGTCGGTTGCACGCCGGCTTTTGGTGCGAGGGGTTCTGGGTTCAAGTCCTGGGAAAGGCGTGGGAGTAAATTCTTATAGTCTAAATAGGGCCAAAACATGTCACTAGTCAAAAATAAAATTTAATAACTAATTTAAATCGTCCAAGATAAGTTAATTATGTGGGATTATTAGCTCGTTAATATTGAAAATTACCAGCGAGACAATCGTTAAAAACAAAAACAAAACGTGGTAAAATCACACGAAAACCACCAAGACGATTTGGGTATGTTTCCCTAAAATGTTTAACCCGAATTCTCCTCAGGTGGGAAACGTGACGAACGTTGCCGTGAGTCAGAACGCTTTCCACGTATTACTCCCGTCCCGTCAATGCTACTATCTGATCCCATCACCTTTTCATAGTATCCAAACACCTGGATGTCGACGGGACTTTAACACAATTCACTAATTCCGTCATTCAAAATTATTTTAATTTGTAGGAACTTAAAATTAAAGTATATTACTTAAATGGCAAGTGCGAGAATTACAACCTCACAGCCCAAACCAATCCCGAACCACTCCCCTACCGAATCCCAACTTCTACTCTATCCCTTCTTTCCAGAGGAAACCCTGGTGGTGTCAGATAACTAAGAGTGGCCCCCTTACACTGGGTGGCATTACGGTATGTTATTTTGTCGTTTCTGGGTTTGCAAATTATTGTGGGTACGTTGAAATAAAAGATAAACACAAGAAATTGAAAACACTACTAAACACTTAACATCTCAAAACAAGTTACGAGCTCCGTACTTCTCCGACTTTCTCCGATGTTTCCCCACAAAAGCTCTCTCGCTGGAGTGAACAACAAGTTCGTTGCCAGTCATCGGAATTCGCCTGTACCGTGAAATATTGTAAGAATGATTCTGTGCCTTAGGGCCTAGCAAACCTTAGTTCAATTATATGCCTAAGGGCCTAGCAAGCTTGGCTAGATTTTGACGGACGGATGAATGGAATTTCTCGCACCATGTGATTGGCTGCAAGTCACGTGATTGATGGACCGATGGGATTGAATCATTGTGAGTCCTGCTTTAGTACAAATCTTCAGTCGAGCTCAGACAAACGCGAATTGAGTTACAATTTTACGTACCCGTGACTGTTGTAAAAAGTTCTCCATTTGTAATAAATTATTAATGAGATTCTTCTTTCTGGTCACTCGCGTGTGAAATGTTAAAAATTTTCTCCTTCAATTTACTAAAAAGGCCTGTTAAAAATTATCCAGAAATCTTTAAAAATTGTACGAACGTCTTCTTGAATTTATGGACAGTAATTTTACCTATTTATAACATGAATCCCAAATATTTTTTTTGATATGCTAACAAAAGATAAAAAGTTAATTCTACAGCAAGAACACTTTTCTTTAGCCTAGGTGTGTGTCTACGTTTGTTTAGGATGAAATATTTAACTCGGGAGTCGCAATACGGAGTATTTATCCGAAGATTCGGTTATTTGAAATTACGAAGAAATCTCTGTTGGTTTGAGGTGGCTTCTTCGTTAAAAAAATTCCGTGAATTTGCAGTACTTTATAACAGTGTGGAGGTTGATGGGTACACGTGGTATCATTGAAAGAGTGACTGTCTACTCCCCTGTAGATTTGCCCGATTGTTACTTACGCACGTTCGGTTGCGAGGCGCTGCATTACTTCCGGACTTTCATCTCACGGAGTGTCTCAGCTGCGTGCTTTGTTGACCACTTCCTCGTCTCAGCGTCGCGGCGGTCTGTTCTTCGTCGGAAGTGGCGTCGCTTCGGCGACTCCGGCCGTGATGAGCTAGCCTAACGAAACACTTTTTTTTTTTTTTTTTTGCTGCTGCCAACCCAGGAACTAATTTCTCTCAGATATTCCGGTTCCTCCCTCACTTAGCTAGGAAGGACGGGAGAGACACTTGTTTATCAGCGTGAAGTGTAAAGGAGGAGATTCGCTCCCATTCACTTCCTCCCTGTATTATTCTTAGATTTTCGCGAAAGAGCGAATTAAAAAAAAGAATAATTTCGTTTACTTTCCAAACAGGGCCATACTCAAATGAAGTTGCTAATCTTAATTATTAACTATTATACATTTGTGCCCGGTGGCAACAAATCTACTGCAACTAAACGACAACTATTTATCCAGGATTAGTAGCTATAAAAAAACTGTTTTGCGACCACCACAAATTTTTTTTAAATTTATTACCTTGCCAAATTTACTGTGCTGAAAACTTTGTATTTGTTTAGTATATACAATTGGCTATATAAAAAAAACAGCTTAATATTGTCACTGTTGAGTACGAAATATTGGGAAGAGTGTTTTCTGACAAGCTGTTTATTTTTGGCGGCGACAAAATTATTTCTTGGCAGTCTTAAATTAAATGTATTTCTGCGATGCTTGTATATATACTGGGAAGTTGTAGCGTTCTCAGAGTGAGAGTTGTTGCCATACACCTGTCCCTTTAGAGCTTTCTACGAGAAGAAATCACAGGGTGATGAATCTGGAGAACAAGGCGGCTGAGGTTAGTTAGAACCACGGCTGATAACGGAGCCTCTTTTAGAAGACTCGCTCTTTTTTTCTCTAGTCTTCTTATCAATGTTATTTTTTTTTTCCGTAATTTTCCCACACATTCGTCTTGCCTTCACTTTCGTTTGCTTCTTTCCAATGGAAACGTCTTTCATCTATGATTCAGTGCAAAATATATTATTTGCAGAATAAGACATGAGACTAATTTTTTGATAGGGTTGTACGTTATCGAATGCTATATTTTAGTAAAAAATAAAATATATAACATCTCCCAATTTTGAGTAGACCTACTACGTAGAAAGTATATACTTGATGTGTATGAATTCGACTGAAAAACTTTGGCTGCAGGTTGATCGTAAAAAAAAAATCTAAAATTGTATTTACGAATTATCGTATGAACTGCTTCCCGAGGCTGGTATAAAACCTCTGTAGCTGGAGATGAACGCTGGTTACCAAGGGCGGCTCCAGGATTTGTTTTGGGTAGGCTCGGACTGTACCGCAGGGGCGTATGCACAGTTTCGGGAGTCCGGGCTGTACCAGAGGTCTGGCCCCAACATCAGAGGGTGGTCCGGGAAATTTTTAAAATTCAGTTGCAAAATGGTAAGTTTTGTGGCTTTCTGTGAGTAACTTATTTCTCTCTGAAGTCCAATATTAATCATAACAGTTATTATAAACGTATAATTGTACGCCAACGAAATACACTTTAATATCTATAAAGGTCACAAAATTAATTGTTAAGATAAAAATTCTTTTAATATAAGATGAATATACAACTGGTGAATGTATAGTTTCATTTGATTGCAAACTTCCCTTTTTTGACAGCCAGACAAATACAATTTGCAATGAAAATAAGATTTACTTATATTATAGTTTTCAAAATAAACCTAACCATTAATATTTATTGTGTATTTTTATATAAAGTCTTATTTCCAATGTAGGGTAGACCCGGGCCCATACGGCCTACCCACTGGAGCCGCCACTGAAGGTTACTTGCAGACGAGTAGAATAATTGTATAACATGGAACACCAAGCGTCTGGGTAATATTTAATTTTAAAAAATTTCTACAACAACCTCAAACGTTTCGCTGTTGCTACTCCCGAGTGTTTCAATTAACTCCCTTTATGACAACAAGAGGTTTCGACGTGGTTGTTGAACATTGTTTAATAAATAATATCCTAGACGCTTGTTTCCGATTTTTTTTTTTATGAACCTTCAACCGATGTTTGTCGATTGAGTTCATACACAACTTGTATGTCTGCAAGTCTATGGCTCAGATGGGCAGTAAAGAAATTAACGATTCCTTGTTGAGTTGGGGGAAAAAATTCAGTGGCTCGCCAGTGCTTCGCGCTCGCACGTGAGAGCTGTGTCGAATTATTTAGTGATGATAAGTGCGACGCTCGCTGGTGCTTATAGCGTGGTGTCGCCTCTAAGCGCAAGGCTCTGGACTGGCGCTCAGTCTTCTCGTCGTGCATGGGATAACAATGAGGTTTGAGCGGTGACCGTAACATTATATGGCGGAGAAATTAAGATAAATGTGTAATCTAGTCATTTCGGTGCTTTGAAGAATCTGTATCGGGTGTTTTAATGCCTAAATATTATTCTGAAAACTCGCATTTTTAGTAATTTTCAGTTTAAAACGAAATACGTAAACAGAAATACACATCCACCCTCAGTTCATCCTTAAATGATTTGCCCGTGAACAGACACCACTCGGATATCCTGAGCATTTTTCAAACCACGCAGTTTCATCAGAAGCTCTGCACAGCGTGTGTATGCCCGGGTAGGCGAGGTTTTTTTTGTTTTGCCCGCGCTGACTAAACCACTGGCGGGAAATGTTTCTCGAACCAGGCGCCCACAGGCCACCGCCCAGGCGTCTCGCCTGCAAGGTCGCGTCGGGCGCTCGGGGCTGACGGTTTCTGCGGCTGGCCCGGCGGTTTCGCGCCGAGTCCCTACTTTTACATCTACCATTCACTTGCCCCGAGTCAGATGGCCGGTTAGTCTGTGTTCTTGCATTTTAGGAACAATTTTACATGTTAAAAATAAAAGAAAAGTTAGTTTAAGTGTATCACATATAATTACAAATCTCGCAAAAATTCGTCATTTACGTAAATGATACGTAAAACCTTTTATAAAAACCTTCAATATTCGTTGTTTACGACCCCTCCCGCTTTATTTCCTGTGAGAAATTTATGTTCGACGACTGATCGGGGGTTAGTGAAGCTTACACTCTGCTAAGGAACAGGCCGGAGGAGAATGTGAAAGGTGTGGCGGAGTTTAGAGAAATAAAAGTTAAAAATAAATAAATAAAAAAAAAGATCTGTCAGGGAATTCCTTGCACGCTCGTGAGCGAGGAAGAGAACAGGGGAGCGGCAGCTGGGGGGAAGGGGAGGAGGAAGTGGAATGGGCGGGACTTGTTGCGCCATCTTGGTTGCAGTCGAGACCCACGCCCGCGCCTGCAGCGTGGTCTCCGCGACCTCGGACCGCCCAGCCATGCCGGCGGAAGGCAGAGGCGCGCCCTTGCAGGCTCTTCCCAAGGCCTGGACTCTCGTTCGCGACAGAGCACGCGCGCAGAAGTCGCGATCACGCCTCTGCACGAGCACGTTGCAACACAAAGTTGTCGAGCTCGTAACTTTTCTCTGTGCTGTGCGTCCATTTTCTTTTCGCGGCCCATCAGCACGCACTACGTAGCTAAATTTTATTTTAAAATGTGCATTTAACTACTTATAAAAAATGAAACTACTGTAAATATGGTATTTATTTGCGAACAACTGCTTTGTAGTTAATAATACCTATTTGTTAAGAACGACACAACAAAAATAAATGTTTTGATTTTGTTACGGTGACAAAATCCAAACGTATTAAACGGAATGTTTGTACAGAAGTAAATGAGTGGGAAAAGAGGAGGATAAGTTTTAAGTTTTGAACCTCTGTGTTGTGTGCGAATGTAGCATGAACGTATATGCTATGCGGTTTGGATGCTATCGCAAATGTAGCCTAGGTTTACTGTAGTTGATGTTTGATTCTTTTGTCTCTTTTTAGATGTAAAATTGGGAAGAAAAAAACCTCCCCACGACTATTTATAAGCCTACTAAAACACTACTGCGGCCCACCCGCAGCTGCTTGTATACCACGATTCTCAGCCAAATATTGTTTACTTTTTCTTCGACATTGTTCACCACTAGCAACAAACGATCTGCAAATCCAAAATTACCACCTTCGTTTTCCTTTCACTCTCAGTTTGCATTCCCCGACCAGAATTCTACGCACCAGAGCACCTTTTCATCTGAATAACGTTTCCCAAATTCCGTTTTCTCTCCAGTCCGAAAATGTTTAGGACAAAGTTTCAGTCGGGACATCGTATTTTAGTCAGAGCTGAAAGTTTGCTTGTAACGCGGTTAATGGTGATCTGGGGCGAGGATAATAATAGGAAAATGTGAAGACGGTGCATTGGCCGTTTGTTCATCATGACGTCTGTTAAGTTCCCTCCAGCCAGCACCGAAGTACACAGACGTTTCTGCGTTTAACAGCTGATACGTGGCTCGTGAATTCCACAATTCCCACCTTACGTCTCTGGGATTCTCTCCCCTCTAAAGAGCACTAGCGGGCTTCCCTTTCGCAGCCATCGCCTGGGGTTGCTTGGCTCGAAGGTGAGGACGTTTCGGTCACGGTTGCAATCGCCATCTTCAGGGTGTTCAATATCCAGTGATGCCCACGTCTGTGAACCTATCGCCCTCGACGTAGTTGGAACCCGGGAACTTCATTTGCATGTTTAGGTTGGTGACACATTTAGCGTGTCAGCCAGCCCCTGTGGCCAAAACTTCCGCTGCGTTATTTGGCTAAATATTTTTTGTATCATCTTAGCTCTCAGTATATGCCATTTGGTAGGAGTAATTTAGGGAATGAAACAAAGTCACGTGGAACAGAAATGAGTAACCACAGTGCTGACATCTATGTACGGTGAATGGCGTAAACCAAAGTTCACAAAGCCAAAGGAAAACTTTATAGTATTAACCGTTTAGTGAAAATTTAACAAATTGGGCAGTATTTTAATAAAATTCCTTGTATGAAAGTTTAATCCAGAGCCGAGGTTTTGTATATTTTTAAAGCTTTTCTTTTTTCACTTTTATCGGAGACGTTTTAACAAATGTTAGCGGGGTGCGTACACGTGATTCACGTCAAGAAATTTAGTTGAAAGCACAATTTTCATATATATTTATCACACCCAGCATTATTTTTTTTAAGAATTCTAAGTTATATTTCGTGCCCAGTTTCGTATTACAGGTATATTTGCCGCATGAGAACACTTGAACTTACCCGTTACCCAGGTTAGTTGTTACACATTTTTGGCGAGTACCACAAATTTTTTAGTCTCTCATGAACTCTCTAAGTTAATTTATAAAAATGTTAGCAATTGATTTACATGAAAGTACCGAGTGTAAGCTGGCGACCGCTCCGGTTCAAACGCTTAGTGTGACACCGCGCCTTACCGCTGTGCGAAGTGTAGGCCTGTCAGGAGCAACTAGTCTGTGTGTGTGTGTGTGTGTGTGTGTGTGTGAGTGGTGGGGAACTGGGTGACCTCGGACCCGCTCTGTGGCTGGAATGTTCCGCGATGTTCTTCCACGAGAGTTCCGCCTCCTCCGCGGGGCAGCAGTCCTGCACGACTCTGCGGGGTCCTGTTCCGTTACTCGCACGAGCGCACGATCCTCGCGTCGCGTCAAGGACTGGCGACCGTCGCGTAGCACGATGTATCAACGCCGTGTTTCGTTACCCGCACGAATGCACGAGCATAGATTCAGCAACATTAATAAAGATCTCAGGCTTCCGCGGCCGTTGCCTGGAGTTGCTTGGCCTCTGGGTTGTAGCCGCGTTGAAGGCGAAGATATCACCGACGTTTCGGTAGACATTGCAGTCGCCATCATCAGGGACCAGTTACCTACTGATGTCATTGCAAGCTCTCCTGCTTTTTAACAGTCTCGCCTGAGAGGGAAGTAGGTAACTACTCCCTGATGATGGCGACTGCAACTTCCACCGAAACGTCGGTGATATCTTTGCCTTGGACGCGGCTACAACCCGGAAGCCAAGCAACTTTATCAACATTGCCTCTAGTGTAATAGTTTCGTGAAATTTCTGCGTCTCTAAACATAACTTCTCCTACAATTGAGTACTGACAGAATCACCATTGTCACCTTTTCATGCTGAAGCTAGGTTTACTGGTTAATGCAATATGTATATTACTGACTGGTAGTGTGAGCTACTGAGGAGGAAAGGAACTGGACCCATTACGCCATCGAACTCCGGGCTTGCTACGCCTTCTGGTTGCTGTGTAAGTTCCTAGTGTGTTTGAGCTGTTGGTTGGAATTGTCATGACGCGATGCTTGTGCTTGAATCAACGTAGACGAGTCCACCATTTTAGTAAAATGTACCAAAATTATGATTTAACTGCTGTGAAAGAGTACTACTAGGTGTAGTTTTATTTAAATCAGATGTAGGTAGTTAGTTGTGTATCTATTATTTTAACTGTCAATTGTGTAAATTTTATCATGCAATAGCAAAATTCTTCTTTATGAGGCATAAAACGGGGATAAGTGTTTTTTTTTTTTTTGAATGTCATGAAGATTGACAGATTTATTTAGATGGAGACAGTAATTTTCCTCCTATTTTGAATGTCAGTGTGCACATTTTCATCAAGAAGTACCAACATTCTACTTGAAGGGGTAGGAAAAGCAGTTTGGGGGGTAGTTAATTGAAATATTTTGTAGACAGTGGGTTGGGGGTAGGTTTTTAAATTAGATATATGCAATAATTTTCCTCTTATTCTGAACATCAAGTGTGCAAATTTTTATCATGACGTAATATAATTCTACTTTAAAAGGTAGGAAATGGTTTTGGAGGTTGTTTGGAAATATTTAAAGAGGAGGATGGGTGTGATTTTTTTCTGAAATCAGATTTTGACAGTATTTTTCCTCTTAATTTTAACTTAATTTAAAGTTGTCAGGTTAACAACCATACATACCTACACATGTACTTGTAAATGGAGTCTCGAAGCGAGCCACCATCGATCCCAATTCATTCCTGCATGAGCGTTTGAATAAGAGGACAGATCTAGTGTGAGGCCGATCGCTAGGGGCAGGCCGTTTTCGCGAAAAGATCTGAACACTTATTAGACTGCAACAAGGTATACCCGCACCTGTGGTTTCTTCCTTGTGATTGGCGGCCGTCTGCGAGAGGAGTCCGTTGCCTTATTTGACCGAGTCACCCAGGACGCGTTTGCTTCCGCACTGAATCACTGTGATTGGTGTTGTAACAAATCGATATGTAACTGGGAGAAACTCTCCCAATCACGAAACACAGAATATGCTACAGTGTTTTAACTTTCATCTAGTCCCGAAATATTTTCGCGAAATCTGCATGCCCCTACCGATGGCGTGTTTTTCTTTTACACGTGGAAATCGCAACCCGGGTTCACTAAGCCAATCAGCCTATCATTTCGTGGAGCGGTGCTCGGGTTTCTCTGGTGCGGTCGCGGAGTATTCCTGACGTCACGCGCGTCTCTGTGCCCTGGGTCGCGATTCCCGCGTGGAAAGGGCAACACATGCGGGGCCGGCGCCGGCATGTCGGGTAGCCTACAGCTGCCGGGCGCCTGCTCGTCTGATTGGCGCGCGGGCGTGCCGTAGCTCGGCTGGGAACACTCCTGAGGAGCGTGCGAGGTCAGTCCAGCGGTCGAGTGCTGTTACGTGGACCACCACCCTCCCCCCCCCCCCCCTCAAACGACCCGTTGCGCAACGAGACTCGCTTACCCCCCCCCCTTCCCCCGCACAATCCCACCAGGCAGTCTTGGAAAGTGAAACCACGCGCCTCCCCAAATATATATTCAACGACCGCTTCGAGTAGGCTCAGCACTCGCGCGTAATTCAATTACATAATTTCTTAAAAAAAAAATAAAAAAAATCATCGCTTTCTTGAACTACGGCATTGTGCAGTAAGGTTGCTGACCTCTGAATGTCTGTAAACCTATGTCTTGCTACTAGTTTCCAACCTTCCAGGCACATTTTAAAAATTCTACAACCTGACACAACCGAATGACCGATACTTTGTAAAATAGGGTTTTGTTCCACCTATGTGCTATACATTTGACGCCGTGCTGATTTATAAGTCAGTTTTCGAGCTTTGAAATTTTAAAGGAAAACTGTACCAAGTAAAATGTCTTTGCCTAAATTATCCGGCTAGAGTCTTACGAAGAGAAGGTGGAATTTTTCTCAATTATCCATTTTCGTAAAAACCTGTTACATATAATATTCAACATCACAAAAGTGATTAGTTTCAGATTTAAATTTTTACCTCATGTATAGACATGTATATAGTTTCTAAAAGTAATTAGTATTCTAAACTAACTCATATTTCTCTCCTTAAAGAAAATTAAACGTGCTTGAATAAGTGCTTGAATAAGTTATTCAATTGCTTATAATACACCATATTTCCAAGTTAAAATTAAAATCGAGTTTACTGAGCCTTGTATGAAGTATGTCACATATAAAATGAATTCCTTTGTAATTGCTTACATTGTTAAAAAAATCAGGGTTTTCAAGGTGATTCTATATAAGTCGTGTTGTCTATCCTTGCACCTGATATGGCTAGCGACCATGACCTATTGTGACATTACGGGCTCAAAAAACGTTTGGACGATAATTATAAATAATTAGACATTATAATTTTAAAAGTCTATTCCTAACAAGGAGACTGTTTTATTTATTTAACACTTTTTAATATGCAGCTATTTAATATAAAGTAATTTATCACCTCTTTTTCACAAAGATAGTTTCGCTAGCAGGAGAGCTTGGCTTTTGGAGAACCTTAAGATAAAATCCTGTGATATAAAGTGACTGCAAAGGAGCAAAGGTGGCACTTATGCCTTTGGCAGGACGCTGGCATTGGTTAAAGTTAAAACATTATTGATAAGTTTAAAGTCGTTCAGTTTTTTGCTTGAAAAGGCCGAAGATGACCGGTAGAATAGTCAATATTTCAGTTGGCTGGGGAAGCTAACGGACCATGCTGTGAACCACGCTGCGTTCCAAGAGCAGAGAGCCAACTCTCGCATCTTCAGCGACCCGTCACGATAATGGCCTCATGAATCGGGGAACCGACTTTCAGTTTTAACTGGTTTTCATTGGTCATCAGCGATGCATGCGAAATGCATCCGTTGGCACACATAAATGTAATAGGTGCGTTTCTCTGCATACCTGCCCCTTATTTAACTAACTTTAATTTTACTTGCGCAGTGTACTGTTCTCCTCTCCGCAAACTATTCAGCTCTGAACGTTTCCTAAATCTCAGTACTCATGCAACCAAACAAACACACACACAGAGAGAGAGAGAGAAAGGGCCAGATTATACTTCACAATTTCAGTATGTATTTAACACGTTCGGCATGATTTTGAATGATTCTAAAGGTGACGTAGCTGTTCGGCAACGAATTGCAGCGGCGGGTGCATATATATAGTTTCGCTCTCCAAATTAAATTTTGTTAATTTTTTTTTTCTTTTTTAATGATTACTTTTTCAAAATAAGTTTTCAAACACATTTTTTGACTACATTTCTTGACGCAAATCGCACGTATTTTACGCACTTTTTCAAAACATTTAAGTACCTCGATTCCTCCGTTGCAATTGTCACAAACATTTCCCCAACAGATAGATAGCCCTTAAAATAAAGAAATGACGAAAAAACGAAGTAAAAAAATCACATGGTGCGCAAGATTGGCCTTAACCGCAGTACGTAAGAACTGAACGAAGTCTGTGTAGATTGCGATACTGAAGACAGATACATAGGGACTGGAAGGCATTTTTTTTAGACTCATGTAATATCATTTTATTGGCGGCGGGGTGTTCTGAGATCTTATACTTGTTTGTTAATGGTTGTGTCTCCTCTGCAATTCTAAGCGAGTTCATATGTACCTTCTGTTTTCTCCGTCTTCCATTCTTCAACGCCAGTCTCCTCTTATTCATCATCTTCTTTGCTGTTGTGTCATTCTTCAGAGGCTGACACTGCATCTCCAGAAGAATTCCCTGCACAGCTAAAAAAAACTCACAGCTTACCGGCGAGTTGGCGGATTTCCGGTCATGTCAACTCCAAAATCGGAGGAATCCCGATGTTTGCATTCGGCGTTGCGTAACTCCCGGGAAGAGAAGTGAGCAGGAGGGTGGTGGGGGCTGTTGTTTGATGTCGTGCGCGGGGAGGGGGGGCTCTGCTCACGCGGCGTTACGAAACTGGCGGGAGAACCGGCTCGCCGCATTGGTTCGTCGGTGTTGGCGTGTTTATGGCGCGAAAGGTGGGGGGGAGAGGGAAGGTGGAATAAACGGCACCGCTTGTCGCCTGGAATGTCAGGGGGAAAGTGAAAGTGTATCGAGGGTGCGCGCGCGCGCCTGGTTCCAGGTTAGCGGCTTTCACCCTGAGGGTGGGGCAGCCCTCTCCCCCCTCTACCTTCCCATGATCACCCGCGGTCCCCGCTCTTCGCCGTCGTAGTCTGTGCTCTCGAGACGTCATCTGCCCTCTCAGCTCGCCACCGGCGCCCTTAACCCTTCCAATGGGCGTAGATACCGGGGAGGGGGGGATTTTACATCGACTAGGGGGCCATTGAATTTTAAAAAAAAAAAACCTCATTGTGGATGCAATCGTAACTGTGAAACGGAGATGAACACAATAATAACGCCGAAAATATGTTCGAAATAATACTTTTTTTTTTAATATTTTACATATTTACGCTTATTTCATGCATATAGGCCATGCCACCTAGGGAGTTAACGTTTGTCAGTTAGACCCACGCGCAAAACCCTTTGCCTGCCAATTCCTAGATTTTCGCTTTTCCACTTTCTCCCTTCTTTGCTTTCCGTCTCCGAACTGCTTTAATTGCGCTTATTTTTAAATGGAATGGCACCGTAGATTGCTCGAAGTACACCTATTTTAAAAAATTATAGTTTTTTTTTAAAACGAAGTTAAAACCTTAAGCTACATGTTAGCTGCCTGCTATCAAGAATTTCACATTCTGTCAAGCATTAACTTTGTAGCCTTTAGATGTTGCCAAAACTCTCATTTTCGACTTCAATGTTTCATGTCTTATATACTATCAAAAAGTGGCCCGTTGATACTGGTAGTAATTTAGTAGTTTTCCGTCATCGGCACACGAAAACAAAACAAAAAAATGATTATAACATTTACGCCATGAAGTGGGAGAATATAACACATTTTAATGTCAGAAACAAGGCATAACATTAAAAATATTTATTTAACATAAAAACAAAAGTTGAGTCTAGTGAAGTCAACTCATATACGATTCAGTACATGTATTCAAAATACATAATCTTTTCTAGGGTCATGTGAATCTAAACCAGTGAGTTTCAAAGTCCTGTAGACCAATATTTTGAAAGATTTAGCAAAAAGATTTTATGAGACAACCGTGAAGGTGTGAAGCTAGAAGAAGGTTGTGTGCCATATTTGCCATTTTAATTATTTAAGTAAAACTGAGAATGGTTCCCAGCCCCCTAACCCATCTGGATAGCAAAATTCTTTATACCATCACTACCGAGTTCCAAGTATGTAGGACATACACTTGAAAAAAGGGAAATTTTGATTTTAAAGTCCCATTGATTGCACAATCTCGGTGCAGCAAGTCTACGCATCAGTAAAAACGAAACGCCAATCTTCAGCTGGCCGCAACAAACTATAGCACGTTACAAATTCAAGGCAACGCCATATACGACGAAGTTCTAAACTAAACTGTGATTAGCGCCTTTAGTTCGTAAGCAGCCGTAAGCTTCACTAAGCGCATAGGAGGAGGATAGGAAGTTGCCAGACCTTACTGTATGACCGTGTGGCGGACATATATAAATGACACGAACTCGATGTTTGTGTGTCCATGACCTACCTCCTAAGATTTTCTATTATAAAACTTAATTGACCCCTTTTCACTCCCTTAGGGATTAAATTTCGTAATTATATCTAGTCTATGTCACTCTCCAGCCCATAAAATATTTATATGCAAAATATCATGTCGATCCGTTGCTCCGTTGCTGCGTGAAAGGACAAACAGACAAACACACTTTCGCACTTATAATATCAGTTGGGGTTGTTTTGTTATGCTAACCAACAGCTAAAAAGATTGGTTTCATATTTATAAAAGAGACTCCACAGACTCATACCTCTATGGTTATAACCAAATATTGATTTAAATATTCAAACCCATTTAAAAAGGGGGGGGGGGGGTCGCTTATAATTTCAACTTGAAAAAATTCTGCTCTGCAATTTTCCGATGAATGGCGTAAGTTTCAGCTCCGCTGTCGTCATTCGGCAGTAAACTCCCTGTAGTTCACCAACTTGACCGCAACGAGCGCTCTCTTCGCTACCGCCACGCGCTATCGCGGGCTGTAAAGGTCAGCAAGTCACCTTCTCGGCGGGACAACTTTCAAAAGAAATGGAGAGATTTTTTAATAAAGAATCAAGGCCACACTAGCCGCCATCAATAGCATCGATTTTCAACTTATCTTTCCCTCCAATTTTGTGTTATTGAAAATTCATCCAATTAATTAAAGTTTGTCGAGATTTAACGCAGACACTTTTGGCTCGATATTTTAATTCAAATAATGTGTTCTGGCACATCGTGTCATCACTGGAAAACTCGTCAAACTTGAATTTTGCCAAAACGCTAGGGAGCACATTAATGTCTGCGACATTTCACAATTATTATGGATACCTGAGTTTTTTTTTTTTTTTTTTTTAGGGATTTAGGAAACCCCAATTTTTAGATATTTATTAACGATGTCCTAAAACTAAAACGTTTTGCGACAAACTCTACACATGGTTTTTTTTTTAAGGTGGCAACATCATGATTAAGTGTTTTGGTGTATGCTATGATTGAAATATAAAATTACCTGTTACACTTTTAAAACTTAAAAATGAACGCTTACTGAATTACATATAAATGTAGTTACATTATTAATAAAATTTAAATTATGGGCTATTGTAGCTTAATAATTTAGGACACCCATTCGTATGGCACGTAATTTTAGGGGCCCACGTATTCAGGGGTGTATTTGTGTCAGTGAGGTGGGATGATAAGTGTGACGCTCGCTGGTGCTTCTAGCGCTGTATCGCCTCTAAACGCCATCTTCTCGTCGTGAATAGGAAAATGAAATATGTGAGAGGAGAAATGAATATATGGGTATAATACAAGTTCTTCGTGTGTTATCAAGATTCTGTACCGGGGATTTCATGTCCAAAAATTATACTGAAAACACGCGTTTTAGCCGTTTTCCCTCTTCTAAAAATACAGTTTCAAAACGAAATACGGAAACAGAACTACTCATGTGCCCTCGGCGTATTCTTACATGTTGTTCGTAAACAGACACGGTAAGCCACGTGGTTTGTCCAGAAGCTGTGTGCGCCAGCCCCTGGAGCGGCCGGAGGGTAGGCTTCACGCGTGACGCGCCCGCCGCGCGGGGTTGCGTCACGCGGTCGGGCGGGCGCCGGCTGCCAGCCGCGTGCCGGGGCGGGTCCACTTTCACCGGGTCGGTAACGGGACTTCCAGAGAGACGACAACCACGTAACCGCCGCCGTGGAGGGGGGCGCGGTGGCCGGTTCGCCGCGAACCACGCGGTCGAGGCTGGCTGTCGGGCGTTCCTCCACACTTCGCGACGTGCCTGCTCGCTGACATTTTACGTCGGCGCGATTACGTGGGAAAACGCCCTGTTTGAAATTCCACTCTCTACTACTCTCCCCCACCCCCTACTAAACCAAGTGAAGTTTATCCTCGCCCCGCCCCCACACAAATGTCGAGGGTGTGACCCAGAACCAAATGAGTGTTTAAAAAAACTGTCCGCTAAATATCTAGTGCGGCACTATCTTGCGGAATGCGTCACTATAGAATTTCAAAATAGTGTGACAACAATTTTCAGTTAAGACATTTGTTACATTTTTCAAGTAAGCTTATTTATTGATTTAAAATGTATCCGGCTTGTTGGTTTTAAGACACGACCAAATTTAAAAAAAAAAAAAAACACGTGTGCGAGTCATAGTACTCGCCCGTGATGTGTAACATCTAACCTTTGTTATGAACAAATTCATAATACGAAACTCGGACACAAGATTTAACGCAGAATTCTTAAAAATAATACCGAGCGTAATAAATAAGTACGAAACTTGTGGTTTTCAACTTCCTTTTTCTTGACGGAAATCACACGCATTTTACGCACCCGCCGCTAGAATTCGTTGCGAGAGCAGCTACGTCACCCATCAAATCATTCAATTTGCAGAGCGAAATTATTAAAATGCTGCATATCTTGAAAAAAAAAAAATTAATAAATAAAGTTTCCCTTTGGCTTTGCGAACTTTGGTTCGTGCCATTCGCCACAGGCGGCAGCTCCGTGGTTGCACATTTGCGTTCAGTTCACGAATGGACTCCGGCCGAGAGCTGAGATGTTAACGCGTCGAAAATTCCGTTTTTGAACACCGTTGTGCGGCCGACATGCATCATCTCCTGCGTCCGTAAAGCGTTGGAAATGCCCTCGAGGGTGTGTCGTTCTCGCAGACCAGCGCGCCGCGGTGCAGCTGCGGGCAGGAATGCGGTCACGTGTCTGCGGTAGCAGCCGTGCGGAACCGTGGGAGCAGCGAGCTTTTGTTATCTCGAGAGAGAGAGAGAGAGAGAGAGAGAGAGAGAGAGAGAGGGGTCACACCCGCAGCCGTGCCAAATGGTAAGCTCTGAGGTCCAGCGGGGCGCTGTCCGCTGACGGGCCGGTAAACAAGGCGTCACTCGCTCGTGGGTCTGAGGAGACGATTACACGTTCGCGACCAACCAGGTCACAATATTGTCCTTTTCTGTTACTTAAATGATAAATGTGGCTTTATTTTGTATATCATTTCGAAAGCATTGTTTTTTTTGGGGGGGAGGGGGGGATTAATTGAAAACAAATGCAAGGTATGGGCATTTACTGAACAAATATTAATTTTTGGATTAGTTTTAGGAGTTTCGTGTCTGTGAGTTAAAAGACACGAGTTTAACATAGTTGAGTCTGTGGGTAGAAAATATATTGAAAATAGTTGTAGTTTTGATGATGAAAAGTTATAGTCTCTTAAAAAAACTTTTATTTTATTTCTGTGTATTAATTTGTTAGAGTGTCATGCAAAAACTTTAAATATCTTATGAATTTGGAGAAACGTTTGCCCGATAAATTAATTGCATCGTTCGTATTCTACAGTACGCACTCCCATGTCTTCGCAAGAATCATTCTAAATATATTCTACGTGATTCATTGATCACACACTAACGAAGACGCAGGCACAGCTAGTTAAATAGTTAAATTTCGAAGGCCGACAAAGGATTACGGATATCCCGCGCATTGTGTTTGATTGTGTGCCGTATATCTTAGAGCCTGGGCGCTACCGCCGTCGTCAATATTTCGTGTTGTTCTTCACTTGGTTCGGCTTGGTAAACTCTCTCTCTTTCTCTCTCTCAGCCAACTCAGCACGTGTAGTCCAGGAATCGACTGCACCGCGCCAATTTCTTAGATAGCAGAGGCTCGCAAATATCCGATGCACAGTGTATTGAGTGTTTGGCCATTTTACTAACCTAATTACACTAAAGGTTTTTTTTGGGAGAGATCCGGATTAAGGAAGATTCTAAGGCCAGTATGCCAAGACGATGAAAATAAGGGTTCAGGTGTTGAATATGCTACACGTGTACTCTAACCGTATTCCTAATGCACAAAAAAGCTCCCAAACCCTAAGATAGTACTTAGATGGTACACGGCCAGTCTCTTAGTTTTAGGGAACGGATTTTAGCATCCCATCCGTGACTCATCTGTTGTCCAAACTTCTGCCCATGCGGAACTTGCCCAGATGGTGTACCCGCGTCTGGCGCCATTAAAACATATAGGTATAGTCACTTTCGTGAATATAGGAAGACGTACCAAGCGTGTTCGTGTGCCAAATGAAACTTTGCGATAGCGAAATTATCTTGGAATACATTTTATAACACTTTAATTTTCACGACAAGAAATAATCGCATCTTGAAAATTACTCGAGAAAATTAAAAAGGCAGTTACATATATGTTTGTGCGATGGTGCTGCTATCACTGTTATCTTGCCGTAACGATTGTATCGACGGTTGCGAAACGTCCACTAGAATCAGTTGAAAACAGTTTCTAGCCTCGCGCAGGGCACTGCTAATAAAACGGTTGCCGATCTGTTCCCATGCTGGGGTTCGGTTCTAGAAACGTTCCGGAACGCGGATCGCGGATTAGATTACTGTCGTATCCCAAGAAGTCTTTCCGTAACGTCTTGGAATACCGTATCTGACCTCATGCGGACTTTCAGCCGTGCAGGAAATTTATCACGCACCGTGTGTTTTAGTTGGATATTGGCCAGCCAATGACAGCGATTGGGGCCACCTCAACCCTAGAGCACATCTAGTTCAGTTGTTCCAAGTGAAGCCTGCGCACGGCAGTCGGGGTGGCGATCTGGCAACCTCGCGCCTGACTAGCCCGTCGGTAAAAGTGGTTTCAGCGGGGGGTTTGTGCGGCGGTAGGCGCGTCGCTTGGACTCCAGTCCGGAGAGAGGCGAGCAGGACACTGATACCATCGGCTGTTGCTGGGTCGAGAGCGCGCGTCAGCTACACGGTTGCCGGTTTATTTGTTTTTTAATCTTTAAGCCCGTTATGGAACAGCTTGTCAGCCGGCGGAACTGTCAGAATATCGTGGCATGAGGTAGATGGTTGGGAATTCGTTGCGTTATGAAATATTTAATGGGCCAAATCTGCATTCAAATGTTTGAAAATGAAAAACTTTAATAAAATTTACCTTGAAATTTATTGCGCTGAACTTTTTCTCCTTCATACGGCTACTTGATTGACGTCAAAGTTAAAGTTTCTAAACATTGGCTACGCTGTTCAAAATGAGAGAGGGCTACATGCATCATTGTACTACGAAGATTAGATCGTTACTTTTTAAATTTTAAATTTTACATTACTCTTATTTTTAATTTACATGAATGGTTATTGTTAAAGGAACTGGTTGCCTCATTTAGCTTTTCCTGTGAAGTCACTGGCTTTTGGTATTGAATTATTTTCTTTGAAAAGACTACAATTGATATGTTCTATACTATATTATGTTCTTTGAAATTATATTAATGTGTTATTTCTGCCTAAACAAAGGCTAATTTTCAATGTTAAACGTTAAAGAATTGCAATGGTTTGAAAACTGTTGAAACCAATATGATGCATTGCGTTTCCTGATGCTGTCTTTTAGTATCCTAAATTATTTTGCTTACATCATTTTGTATTTTTTCTCATTATTTTTAATAAATTCATATTATAATCTAAGCATCGTTAATTGTTCATAATATTTTTTATTAATTTAGTACGTAATTATTAAAAGTTTTGTGAAACCTAAAGGCCAACTTGAATGTTGGCCCTAGCATGTAATCGTGTTGTAGGCCTATACATTTTTAAATTAGTCGTTTGTATGTAACCTTTGACATATATTACTTGATTTTTATAGCATTCATAAGTCAATAAAAAATTGGTTTTCCACAATCCTACAAACCTGCAATATATGACAAAAGTTATACACAAACTATTTATTGAAAACTGTATGCGACACGATTGACATGCTCTTAGTTCATGATATGTTTGTCAAAAATTGGCGCTTAATTTCATGAAAGTTATTAAATAAATGCTTATTAAAATTATAAAACACTTTGTCAAATGAGCCATAGTTATATGAGTGAAAACCATGAAATAGTGGAAGCAGACAGGGGCGCAACAACAGGGGGGGGGGGCGGCAAGGGTATTTTGCCCCCCCCCCCTCCTCTGAAACCTTGAAGTGGGGGCAAACAGGGGCAAATAAAGTGCTGTGTAATCAATTTTTAGATATTAAAACAGCTTAAATAGCACCATTTTCCACCTTGAAATACAAATTTTCCCGGGGGAGGACCCCCGGGCCCCCCGCTTCAATAGGGGGGATCGATGATTCTTTATAAAAAGGTATATTGCCCCCCCTTTGGAAATTTAGTTGTTGCGCCCCTGGAAGCAGAATAGTTTAAAGAAGGCATGACCAGCCTCCGGGCGGCACAGTGTGTTTCACAACGCGCGCCTCTCTGTGTGTCCCTGCAGCGGCGGCGCAGGAAAACTTCAAGTGCCCCGACGACTACGGCTTCTACCCGCACACGTCCTCGTGCGACAAGTACTGGAAGTGCGACAACGGCGCAGCCGAGCTGAAGACGTGCGGCAACGGCCTCGCCTTCGACTCCTCCGACCCCAAGTACCTGACCGAGAACTGCGACTACCTGCACAACGTCGAGTGCGGCGACAGGACGCAGCTCGGTGAGTGCCGCGCCGCCATCTTGGATCCCGCCATCTTGTCATTTACCTTTTCTCTTAACCACGCTGCTTTTAACTCAAATAACCGAACATCTCTTCAAATTTTAAAACAACTGAATCTTTTATAAACTACGCCGTATTTCGACTTCTTAGTTGTATGTTTCGTTCCAAACAAAGATAATCACGCACTTGGACAAAATAGGAGTGACTTGACCAGTTTTTTTTTATGTTTTGTTAATATATTCTCTTGGATTCATGTAAAAAAAAGTACGTAAACACAGTGTCCGTAAATGCACGAAGAAAGCTGTGAATTTGCTACGATCCCTGGGTGATTTATAACCAGCGTTCTTCGTAGGTTAAAGAAGAAAAAAAAATTTAACAGAGTATTTATCCAAATTTTTGGCGTGTCAAGTCATAAATCATATCTTCCAGATCTTCTGTAGCTTGTTGCAACCACATATATTACCAACCGGCTCTAGCCTGTGAGCGCCGCGAGGAAATAACTTATTATTTCACGCGGGCGACTGCAACTATCAAGATAACCACACCATAAATTTGAAGCACTTGAGGTTTTTACTCGCAACAAATTTATAAAACCTAAAAAAAAGTTTTGTTAAGTGAATTGAAACTGTCATAATACTAGTATCGTTAATTTGGAACCAATACAACGTGATACTGCACATATATTCTGCCATCTGTTGGACTGGTGTGACGACAATGGCATATTTCTCTCACAAAATTCATGAAGCTGTCCTGTATTTGTTTCTAGTGGATTTGCCCTTAACGGCACTGCTTCTGGGTCCAAGGGCGAGTATCCAGTTCAAAACGAAAAAGAGAAGGGAGGGGGTGGAGAATTTTCGAATTTAACATCTTTCATGGAGGAGCGTCGCTGCTGCGATACAAAAATAACAAATAAACAAAGTAAATAATTTTTATTTAAAATAGTAATTGGACGATAGTTTGTGAGTTTTAGTTACAATTTTCTAGTTACAGCTCCTTGCTCCTTGTTTTTCCACTTCGAAAATTGGTGCAGCTGCCCCTCCCCCTCCCTTGCCACGCCCCTTGGACACGCTCATTTCCGGATCGGACCTCTTGCTTACACAAATCATTATTAGAATTTAATTCATGAGATAATATACAAAGATTATTTCTAAGTTATACTGTTAACTTTAAAAAGCGGCAATTTGACTCTTGTTGACATTCATGATTGTGTAGTAGGCATTCAGTACTATAGAATGCAGTACTAAACTGAAATTTCACGTAAGGATTAAAACAAAAATCAACATATTGTGTCACAAAAAAAAACATTTTGAACAAGCTTAAATGGAGCAGTCAAACGATAGGTGCGTCAAGCGATAGGCGCGTCTTTCGACAGAGACTGTGGAACGCGGAGACACCGTACAATCTCGAAAGTAGGGCAAGGCAATCAGTCGTCGAACTAGAGGTTTGTGACGCAATTTGTAGTCATACTTGTATCGTAGCGTGGGCCGTTTTAAAACCTAGTTCTGCCACAGTTGAAACTTAATTTAAAATATATATATATATATATATATATATCTTGTTAGAATAATCTTAATAGTCAACCTTAAGTTATTTTTATTATTTGCGAAAATACTTTTTTATTAAAATGTTTCTTTAATTGAAAAACACAGGCATGTTAATTTAACAAATGCGATGATATCAAAGTAACGTAGTCAGTTGTGTCAACAAGATTTTTGTTGGTTTTTGTCGGGCATACCATCAGTTCTATGAATGTGGGTTTATCTAGAAGTCAAGATTCAGCTAGTCAGTGACTTTGGCCACGAAAGCCACCTATTTATATTTAAGATCTAAGTTGCCACGTTTTGCATTATATGAAGAAAAAAATGGTAATAAACCACGTGGGTTCCCATCACGGAAAGCAAAGAAGTGGTGCGCCCACATCGTTCAACTCATATACCGTCGTTTGATTCGGTATTTTTGTCAGATGTTCAAAGTTTAAAACACAAAATATTAAAAAACTCCTCACTTAGTGTAAAATCATGGTTGTAGAAAAAAAAAGGCGCGCAAGTGTTCGTAATTATCATCACGTACGTGCCTTTTTTTTACAACTTCTAGGTCTATATTACACTTGAAGAATATCTGTTGGAAATAAATTGTGGCAGAATAAAAAAAAGTAAGGGAAATATAAAGTTAAAATTTTATGAATAGCCCATAAAAATATGACGAAAAAACTAAAAAAAAAAAATTAAAAAAATCAACATGGTGTGTGAGATCAAGCCTTAAGATTGTAAACAATACCATGGCTATAGCTGTATATAAAATATGCGCGTATCGCATAACTTTTAAGATTGTATTAGCAACAGGCTTGTATTTTCGTCGTACTATCAGCGAAAACTCAATCATGGGCGTAAATTCCTAAATATTTAAAAGGTTTTTTTTGCTTATTGCATGGTTATAGGCCAACATACAAGCACCCTGTTCAGATATGACGTGTGTCGGGTAAAACCCACGCGCCAAACTCTCGGCTGCGCTACTCTCTCCCTCCCCCTCCCCCCCCCCCCCCCCGGGCGGGGAGCAGGTCCTGACGTGAAACGCGCTGTTGCAGAGCCGCCAATCAGCGCGCCGCACTGCCCGCGCCTGTACGGAATCTTCTCCGACGAGGCCAAGTGCGACGTGTTCTGGAACTGCTGGAACGGCGAGGCCAGCCGCTACCAGTGCTCCCCCGGGCTGGCGTACGACCGCGAGGCGCGCGTCTGCATGTGGGCCGACCAAGTGCCGGAGTGCAAGAACGAAGGTGAGTCACGCCCCCCCCCCCCCCCTCCTCCCTCACCTGCGACGGAGGCGTGCGCGCCAGAGATTAGGATAGGACGCAGATTTAGAATTAGCCGTCAGACGTGAAGCCGTTTATCCCCCTATTTTTTTTAAAAATATGATTTTCACATACCAATATGTCTGATGTTTGTTTATATTTGTATCGGCTGTTCTACCCTGCTTTTACTAACGACTGTTAACTAAGCTGTTCGGAAGAAAATCAGATCAAAATATTACCGGTTATTATGTTAATTTATATTAAAATTCCGATAAGAATCTTCATAATACAAATGTAATGATATCAGTTGGCATTTTTTTTCCAATCTAACCTCCAATGCAGGTACAGCTGATACATTTTTGAACACACGCGGCCGCCATAATTGGTACGTGTAGTACACCGAAATCCCCCTCCCTTTTTGACTTCACCCCCCTCGCCAAGAATTGAACCTACTGCTCCATCTGTATATTTCCCTAACCTCTAGCGCGCACTTGAGGAACCTATGATTCGCTGTGATGGAGTCGGACGCCCGGAGAATCCGCGTTATGCCCGTTATACAATGGCACAGAAACGGAACACATAAACGGAGACGGATCTCCCGCAAGCCCGTAGCCAGGATTTTGTAAAGACGGTGGTCCTGTATAACCATTATTTAATTTTTTATGAGCAAGTTTTCTTCATAGTTGAATTTTGAAATAAATATTACAGTCACACTATAATATCAGAGACTAGTAGACTTTTATAACGCCAAAGTTCACGCATAAAAATTTAAGTAATGGTTTTGCTTGATAAAAGAAAACTGAATATTTATATATTATGGTTTTTATTTAATTGTCTTTCATACTTAGTTCTATTTCTATTATGTGATGGTTTCGTTAGAAACAAGTAAAAAAATATAGATAATTCGGAAACACAATTTATTCCTACCACTTCTGTGTATAAGGCGTGTGGGGCTATAGTTGGAAGGAAACACATTACTGCAGCCCACTAATGATTAAAATAATTCTTCTAAAATAATCTCTCTGTAAACTTATGTAGCTAAGTTTAATTTTCTCATTCTGACCTCTGAAGCGACTAAATACGCACTCAGAGCGTGGCTTCTCTATATTATCTATCACTACAGTAGCAGATGGATTAGTGTATATTAGTATCTAATCCCTAGTTACTAAGTAATAGCCTTAAGGGAAAAGTTATAAAATTATAAAAACCGAAAAAATACAAAAACCAAATATAAAAATAATAAATGTATTATTTTTTATATTATATTACGACTAATTTCAAGCAATGTGCGCCCACGCCTCAGCTGTGAGCTGTTCATATCATAGAAACTGGCCAATCAAGTGTCTAATATGTAAGTTTGCTTCTCTTTATTCTCTAGTTCTAGATGATGACTGGTAGCCGAGTGAGTGGCCAGTGTGGTCATAAATCCAGCAATGGATACAAAATATGAAAGCGGATTACCCGTCCAAGCTCCCAACCCCCGCATGGTAGATTCTCTCTACTCTGTCCAACTATTTATACATACCATCCTCTATACTGTATCAGTTGTACGTTGCGTGCACGAGTCGGGAAACCATCGGTGCTATTCATTTTCCCTCCGGTACATTATACAGCATTGTAATAAATTTTCACTGAATTTGTTTTTATTTACCATTACTGTAAATGGGAAATGTGGCTTAATTTTTTTCCATTAGTGTAGCCGTGCGAAGCCGGGTCGGGCAGCTAGTACTGTATACTCCGAAGCTATTAATGCATGCCCTTTCATCCCGCATGTCTGTGTCTATGCAGGTTTTACCTGGGCCAAACTCAGCATAGTTTTAAGCTAGTTCTAAGACAGGGGAGTTAGTCATGGCGCCAATCGCTGCCATAGCTGGCCAATTCCCGCACAAGGCACACGATGCAGGCGACCCTCTCTCTGCATTGCTGATCCCAGCACGGCTAGGCGTATAGGCTTCGGCCTGAGCCGCTCAAATTTCCTTGACTTCCTTCAGCAATAGCAGCTCCTACTCCTGTATCTTCATTGGTCCATTAATCAACTCTTGTTACTGCTTGTGTATATTTATTAATTCGTAATAATCCTATGTATATTGATAGATCATTATCATTAACATTGATATAGATAGGGCAAAGAAAATATGTTTGGACAGCAATAAAAATAAGCACGGACATATTCCTGCTTCAGTGCATGTGTTCCAATGGGAAATAGCACGCTGGATGGTACCAAACGAAGAAGGTACTCTACGACTGATGCTTCTGCGTGTCCGCAGAGGTCGCCAACGGCTTCGCGTGCCCGGCGGCCGGTGAGATCGCCTCGGCCGGCGGCTCCTTCTCGCGCCACGCGCACCCCGAGGACTGCCGCAAGTACTACATCTGCATGGAGGGCGTCGCGCGCGAGTACGGCTGCCCCATCGGCACCGTCTTCAAGATCGGCGATGGCGAGGGCACCGGCAACTGCGAGGACCCCGAGGACGTGCCCGGGTGGTACGTACACGGCCGACACGCCCGCGGACATGCTCCCGCGCGTCGCAGGGACGTTAGACGTTAGGACGCCACAGTAACCGCCATGCATGCTTCCGAACCTACTGATTCACGATAGCGCATACGACGCCGACGGTCGTGCACATAGAAGGGAGATGAATATATTTTATTTCTGTTGCGCGCGGACGCATGGCGCAACAGCCAATGAGAGTACAGTATGAAGCCATTTCAGCGGGACTAGAAAACTGTTTACATTATTATCAATCATACTGTGGCAAGAATTCGTAGAGATATTATTACAAATGCTCGGTGTAATTCCTGCTTTAAAAATTAATTATATTACACACAAGTCACTATCAAAAATTGTAAATTAAAAAAAAATGTCTGTCGAGGTTAGAATGGTTAACTCAGAAATTTATATAACCCTTATTTATTAATATATTTAAAAACTATGCTAAAAAATTGCTGGTCAGATGTCACGGGATTATCGTTTGGTAGTTAATATAGTTACTTACTGACACGGCCAACAGATGTCGGATGCATTCCGAAATTTCATTGGCCTAAATCAACAGTAAGATTTCAATTGTGAACGGACTTCGGACAGGTCGTGTGCACAGTCGTTAGTCTGGCCTGCTGTGCACTTGCCTTTTTTTTTTAATGTGAACCCAAGCCTAATACGGAAGCTTCACGCAAATTTATTTAATGTTGCAAAAAGTTACAAAATCAATTAATGTAAAATTTCTGTCCCATGCAAAAATGGAAGTTTCAAACATATATCCGCGATGTTTCAGAAACGTTACGATGTTTCATGAATTGTTAAAACATTCGTTGATCCAGGAATCTCGAAGTCAGGGCTTTTAATCCTCCTGCATAGGCGTACCCTGGAAAATTAACCGTTCTCGCTTGAGATATATCAACTGGATTGCCCACAATTCGATATCCGCTTCTGTTTTAGTGGGTTTCTCATTGTACAGTGTCAACTTAAACTGAGGGTCAATTGCCGGTTAAATATTCACAACTTTTACACCATCATGAAAGAAAAACACTTTTGTTTTTCTCGCTTGTGAACTTACATTTCTAAACCAACCAGCACGGAAACTCCATAAAAGTTTCGGTGACACTGTAGGAACGTTACCGTGTTTGACAAAGGCAATGTTGCGTTTCTGAAATGTTATATCTAAAACATTGTATACGACACGACTCATCTCTCAAACGTGAAGGAGACGGATGCCACATTGGCAAGACACAGGACTCACATTTCGCAGGTCTCGGGTTTTTAATTCCGATCAGATTGTCCTGTTTTACATCTTTTATGCGTCAGCTTCCCTACTATGGAGTCTACATTGTTGCTTATTTGTGTGTATATTCATGTAGATGTTTTCGAATAAATATTAAACAACTGGCAGCATGTAGCCCAAAAAAAACTTTAAACTTTCAAGATGCTAATATTGATAAATTTATATCATTTTCCAAATTTTACAGAACAATATAAAATTTAGAATAAAAGAAATTTTAATTACTATAAAAATGTTTATTAAACTTAAATACATATAGACCTAATATTATTTACCTAAATACATTTGGTTTGTTGAGAGCCAAATTATGGCCAATATAAAAGTTACCTTTGAAACAACAGATTTTCTATGAAAATTAATATTGAAGAAAAATATATGTTTGATTTTTGTGTGTAAAATTGTAAATACATTAATAAATATAACTACCACCTTTTCATTAATCTGTACAGTACAGTAAATTATTAACACTGATAACTAGTAACAGGTAACTTGATCAGGTCTTTTCTCTTATTGCATGGCTCTTGGTCGTGTTTCCTTCTTCTGTCTCTCTTCGCTCGCTGTCTCTGTGGCCTTGCCCCTAACGCCTCTGGCCATCCACAGCGAGGACTACTACGGCGACCTGGACCTGAAGACGATACGCAAGAGCGAGCTGCTCGCCGGCCTCAACACCAGCAGCGGGCAGTCCCGCGCCGGGCCCGCCGCCCCCAAGAGCGGCGGCAAGCCCCGCCCCCAGTCCCAGAACCCCCGCCCCACCCCGCAGGACGCGGCATAGGGCCGAGCCCCCCTCACCCCCACCCCCACCACCCCCTCCCGCGCTCACGGCGTCATGCGGTAAAGACTGCGGGCTCCTGGTCGCTCGCCGCGACTAACAAACACACTTGGTGCACACCGAAGAGAACAATCCCCCCCTTCACGTCTTCCGTACTTCCTTCTCTCGTTTCTCTCTCTCTCTGTCTCTCTCTCTCTGTCCAGTGCTTTGTACTTCTCACGACTGTCGTAGTGCACGCCACTCCCGAAGTCAGTCTCCAACCTCTGTGTTTAGAAATTCCAAACAAAGTAAGTACTTTTGCAAAAGTTTCAAACCACATGCATCAATCAGCTATCGGAATGATTTTTTGCAACACAACTTTTTAAAATTTTTTCCTATCAGCAAACCCGACTATCGTGAGCAAGCTAGAAAGTCTTGCAAGTGTTAAAATAGTCGTCACCACCACCACCACGACCACACAAACTCCTGTCAGTTCTGCATGCTTAAAGTACAATAAGTATGGAACCAAATACCAAATTCTGTAAACGCAAAAATTATATTTCTGAAGATGAACCTATTCTTATATTTTAACTGTTTATTCAGCACATTTAACTTTAAAAAAAATCATGAAACCTTTATCCAAACTACTCAAAAAGGTAACAGACAGTGTCTTAGAATTACCATAGACTTCCAACAACTAATATTCTACACACTTAATGGCATGATTTTAATCTATAATATTACACTGCTCCTTTTTCATTGAAAGTAACAGCCACAGTTGGTACACTAACCATGGATTGGCGAGTGCCTAACTTGAATTTTGTGTTTTTTTCCCTCTAAATTTCTGCAGCGAGGACTACTATGGTGAATTGGACTTGAAGACACTCAGGAATCTGGGCCTCAGGAAGTGAGGATCAGAAGACAGATGTAAATCAAAAATGGGCTTGTGCATTGGGCCTACTTGCAGTGTCTTTGTTGAGTTGAAGAACTCAAAAAAAGCAGACTTTTCCTGAAGAATATCACAGGAACACATTCCAAGAAAAAAAATTTTCCCTTATGGCTCTGTTCAGTAGTTCTATTAGGAGCTTATGTACATAAAATTATCATTGATTTGGCTGCTGGAAGCATTGTTGGTATTTATTTATCTATAATTTTGGTGTGTTGAAAAATGACCTGTCATTTATTTTAATTTTTAATACATTACAAGTCAATACATTGATACCACGACACTTTATTCCTGATAGATGACCTTTAGCATCGAGAACTTATAATCTTAGGCATATGCGTTTATTTTTGTTTCCTATTCTTTCACTTCAAATCTATTTGATCTTCATTTAAAAAAATGTATAATTCTGGACATTTTGAATTTTGTGATGAAGTACAAGTCAACGAAATAAGCTCAACAAACTTTGTGCTTTTGTGGTTACAAAATGAATGCCTGTTTCATGTAATATTTTAACTGAGCTGTATACTTAGATTTGCCCAGTCACATAAAAATATATGTGAATAAACATTTTCAACTTTAATATATAAAAAACTACACATTATAAGATCAGGTGACTGCATTGTGAGTAGCTACAGCGAAGTACTATAGCCACAGACTTTTATTATTTTCTGCCAAGTGTATGTATGAGATGTGTGTTTTTTTTGTAAATAAATGTTGTATTACGTACAAAAATTTGAAAAACTTTTATTAATTTATTTTTATTTTTTTGGTTCATCATGGTTGTTTTCAGGAAATCCTGAAATTATAGTATGGTACATAAATGCAAAAAAAAAAATCCTCAGTTCAAGCAAAATAATTAGGTACTGATTAAATGATAATTTTTGTCAGAAAAAAATTATTGTAACAAGGTATTAAAAAAGAACCATTTTGAATGGTTTCAGGTGCTCGATTTATTTCAGACACACACAGGCACACACATAGGAAGCATGACATAGCTGAGCATATTTTAGAACAATTCTCGCAAACCCTCGTGGTCTAATGCCACATAGTAACAGTTGATTTGTCACATGAATTATGTACAGTTTTTTTCATATATAATTTCTTCAATTGGAGGGGAAAAAAATAACTGAACAGTCAATAGTACACACCAATTACACTTCTTTTTAAATAAATGGAGTCCTTCCAATAATGTAAAAATGTCTATCCATCATTTTTATGTGCAAAACCAAATGAGGGTAGTGAAAAAACACACAAAAAGGCAACATACAAATCAAACTTATTTTTAAGTAAAAATACATAAGTACTTGTTCTATGCATGGATAACAGCTGAAATATGTTACATACTACTACATTTAAAAAAAATTAATTAATTAAAGCTGAATTTTCACAGCAATAATTTACCTGTTCGTTAAAAAATAATGTCTACTACTGACACCGTTCAATGAACACACGTTCACACACTTCATTAACAAAACCGCTACTCCACTCACAAAGTTGCCAGGTTACAAATACAAACTGAAAAATAAATTATTTCAATGAATATTTTACAAAATAGTTCATAATACTACCTAATGATGCAATAATACTATTACTTTAATTTTACTAACATAAAATTGGCACAGTCAATTTCTTAATACCTAATGTTGATGCTCAGATAACATAAACTGAGTTAAACTGGTGGTAGAGATTAAAATGAGCAACCAAAAGATTCAAAAAAGTACGCAGTTTCTTTAAATATGTTTTAAGTTCAAATAGCAGCTAAACTGAAACCACAGAGAGTCCCACTCATTACTTTACTCACAGCTTTAATTAGGCCCAAGTGGCAACAGAAGTTATGAAGCATACTTAACGTCGAGTTCAGTTTTTACTGTCCTCATTTCTATTTAATTTATTCACACCATCAACCTACTGCACAATTGTGTTTTCTTTATGTCTGCTTCATAATTATTGAGTCATTGTGGATCATGCGCTGAGAATATAAATAGCAAGCTAGGGTTGCTCAATCATTTCACCAGTGTTAGGAGAAGTGCACGTGGCTTGGGCACAACTTATTACTCATCATCACAGAGTTGCTTTCCAAGTAACACGTAAATAACACATTTTGTGACCTGTCAGGCGAGATTCCTAAAGTATGAGGAAGAATGGTCCGCCATAAGGAGCTGCACTTATGAATGCATGGCTTCAGGACTCTGCGTTCTCCTGAAAAGCAGCAGAGACAGGTGGCATCGGTAACAAATACTACAGCACGCTGAGAAAACCGACCCCATCATTGCTGACATTCCCCACATTTCCCACATGCAAAAATCTGAGTTCAGTCCCGAGAGTATTCAAAATGAGATCACTGCATTGGAATGTGAGCCCATTATTTAAAACAAAATTACTAAGTTAAGCATCAGAATAGATTTACAAAAAGAGAGGTGAAAAGGCAGTGAGTAAACTACCGCGTGAGAGACAAGAATAGAGACATAGCATTTTGCGTTGCTGCCTCACTATTACGACAATGTGGAATGCTGTGTAAAGCTGCAAGCCAATGTTTTCAAAAGAACTTGTACCAAAATATACTTTTCTTTCAAAATTCTTCTGAAATATTATTTTCTACTTCATTAACTTCCTGATGCGGTTGCAAATAAAATGACTATGAATCTGGGTGATTTAAATCTATAACCTAACGGTTTAACCTACAGTAAATGATACCCAAAGTCTTTGTTTAAAGAATACATACAAACTATAAAACACACCACCATTATTTGAATGTTTCCATTCTTCACTAGGGAAATGTAAACTCAGTAGTTGGATAAACATGGATCATTGGATAAACTGCAACCCTCTCCTCAAAGACTTTAATTACACCCTGTATTCTGTGCTGACGGAGAGAGAATTTTTTACTATTAACTTGACTTGGGTTCATTCATGTCCGAATAGAATGATGTCAGCGTGGAGTTGTCCAGCAACTAGCCTCCCTTAAAGTATTGACCATTGCTGCAAACACATTTGCAGAGAGATAGAGGACATAAGTAAAATCAATCATTCACTCAAAGGTAAGCACATTCCAACAAGATATCATAGGGGACACAAATTTTGTGTCAGGCTGAAATTCAAAGCTTCCTATTTATCGTGCCAACGTATCCATACACACTTATTTCGAACAGCAGTATGGAGAGAAGTGGCACAGTGGTAAGACACTGAACTCACAAACAGGGGACACGGGTTCGAATTCCAGTCTAGCAATGCAGATCTCGGTTCTCCATGGCTTACCGAAATACCACCAGGCAAATACTGGGATGATTTCTTGCAATAGGCCCTGGATGCTTCCTTTCCCTAAATTCCTGTTCTAAGCAACTATGTGTTATCATTACTTCAACCTCACTATTGACGAGAACTTAAACCCTACATTTAAAAAATTGCACTGTGGCCAACAAATAGCACTGTTAAAATTAGTGAGTCATTATGCTATAACAAATGATAACATATACTCTCCATAGTACTTAAAAGGTTGAATAATGATAATTTATAACTCTCTTTTCAAGATGACGATTAAGGGCCAAGTATACCTCAGTACACATACAGTGTGCAGAGCTTCAGAAAAGAAACCACACAATTTAAAAAGGCTCAAGATATCCAGGTGTCTGTTTACAAAAAGCATTTAAGAATATGCTGAGGGTGGATGAGTAGATATGTTTCTGTATTTAATTTTTAAGCTGTATTTTTAGGAGTGTGACAATGGCTAAAACGTGCATTTTTTATAATAATTTTTTAGCATAAAACATCCAATACAGATTCTTGAAAGCACTAAAGGGACTTGCAGCACATCTTTATCTTTGTTTCTCCGCCATATAATGTTATGGTTACCGCTAAGATACCACAGATGCCTATGCATGGTGAGAAGACTTTGCGCCAACCCAGTCTTGTGCTTAGAGACGATACCACACTAGAAGCACCAGCGAGCATCAACCTTATCCCGCCATACTTACACAAATACTCTTGACTAGACGGGTTCCTTAATACAAACAATTTAACACACAGATGCTCTCTGTGACTAGTTTTCAATAAATGGGCATTAATGTACTCAACTCGAAGTTTCTAAAGCAACCTGGCAACTCTGTTCATATGTGATGCAGCTTTTACAGATTTTGATTATTTTTTTAATAACAGTAGATTTAATAATTTGATTTGCCAAATTATTTATTACAGATAGTTATTGAATAACATGAGAATGCAGACACGCAAGACACACAAATTACCTTTAAAAGAATATTACATCACACAGTTACCTGCAAGAAATTTCATTTACACAAATACACACACAAAACACAAACAAACTCATCTATGAAAATATTATAACAAAATGACTAGAAAGGATCAGTAATACATACAATAAAAGTATACATACATTTAAAATTCCTGTATCAACATAGATTTTTTTAAACTCAACACCCTTCACTATGATATTTATTGAAATACTTAACTTAGTTGCAAAAATTGTGTAATATAATATGAATAAATAAATAAATTTAGAAAGTTTGTAATAAAAATTACTTAAAAAAAAGACATCATAGCAAGCTAGTGAAGCTCATGATTCCATACTTAATTCTGTAAACAAATAACATATGTATAGCAAATAAGTAAATATAATGCTTTATAAAGTACTTCATATAACTTACAATGATATCTTATAACAAATTGCATTACAACAGTACAAAGTTACATTAAAAATATGACTGTTATCTTATAATTTCATTATCTAGTGTACGTAGTCTGCATGAAATTATCTTTTAATAAATGTTTCAGTACAATGACACGAAAGGCATGAGGCTTAATACTTTCCCTAATAATCTAAAAACTTACAATGATTAATTTTTATCTATAAAAAAAGTGTGATAAAAGTTTCCAACCAACTTTTTGTATTTCAAATTTAAGGTATTAATCAGCAGTTACTTTTTTAACCAAGACTCAATGTGATTATGTATCATTTTTGTAAGTTCTATCTGTGACATTAATAAAAAGCTTAATGGCTTTAAAGCATTAGCACATAAAACAAGCCATTAAAACATAGTACAAAAAGTAAACATAACACAATAGTTGAGCAAGACACATCCAGATGGTTGTGTAGACATCATCTTTCAAGATACATTCACAATGGGGCAATAGTGAACAACAAATACTGCACTTTTACATTTGCATACAAAATACATTTGAGCAATTACTTATATAGAAGTGTACGTACTTACATTGAAAGACTACTCATGAACTATGAATGAAAAAATATTAAATTTAAACTCGGTACATGAACATTGTATAAAGAACAGTAAGTGTATTCTTTCTCTGCTATAATAAGCTTACAATAAACACAACTTATCAGTTAAAAATGTTTCTCTGTATGATGTACAGTTAAGTGAATATAAAAAAAATACTCAATGTCAAAAAAAATTATTTTTTTAAACAAAAATATTTAGTACCTAATAATCAATTTGATTTCTTGTCACAGGTATTGACATATTTTTGGTGCACAAATTTTACAGTAATGCAGAGGTTCCCAAAACATGCTTCCCGAAGCCTTTAAGGCAGCGCAAAGTATGGCAGAGGGCACCGCCAAAAAAGTTCAAATAAAACTTAACCACTTTTTCATAAGGACTGGAAAAATTCGTGAGTTCCACTTCCTCTAGGATGGACCCTGCAGTCTTGTGCATACTCAGGCAAATTTCACGTGTTTATTGGCTGCTGAACTGTGAGATTTAGTGGATACATTGTCTGTGATTCATTATTTTTTTGGTGAGGGTTTTTCATTGGCTCACAGTCCTCCAGATAAACTGTGACTCATTACTACAAGTAGCACAAGGATACAAGTGTTTAGCTCGCTGCGAAGTGAATCAGCAAGTATTTACGGTTTCTACTTGTTCAGTAATGAAAAATGCATTATTGCAAAGCGTACATAATTTTAAAATATCAAATTATTTGCAGATGCTTAGTGCAGTCAAGTAAACTGTTTTCCAAGGGTGCAACTATCACGTGAGTGCCAGACATCCCTGGATGAAACATGCGACGAGGCGCAAAGATCGAGTAGTGCGGAACCACACAAGGATGGGAGGGGAATGGGGAACAAGAGCTCTGAGCTCAAAATTCGTCAGTGAAATACAAGCTGCTAGGTTGCAGTTGTCAAGAGTCAACTGCAGCAATCATTACTTCTTTCACTGATGAGCCACCACTAAAAAATTAATTTTGATTTCTTAAAAAATGTTTCATGAAGTTATGCTAGTATTATAATATCACTAACCTACTGAAGTTCACAATGTTTTAAATTTTGCAACTACACATTATGAGGAATGGCTAACTCAAGGAAAAAAAAAATTCTTAAATAATGGTTTGAAGAGCAATCATTTAAATGACCCAAAGGATTCAAATGTAGTCAAATCTCATTTCAACGTACCTGAAAAAAAATTCAGTTTTAGTTCTTAACACTAAAGGTACTTTATACTGAAATGTTAAAAGATATAATATATTTCATGGGGATCTGAAAATATTAAGTTTAAGGAGAGAAATCCTTAGACTTTCTTCATTCAATATAAAACTACAGTTCAGGACTTAATGATTTTTCTGTTTACTAAGATGAAAATAAATTGTTGGATGATACATGATAGTATCTGAGTGTGCCCTTCAAGAAATATTTCACAACAGCATAGGAGAAAGTTATTGAAAGATCATTGCTGGGTGTTCTATACATTTGCTGTAACTGGAAGAAAAAAAAAGCCAAATGATATTAACTGGAATGAGCTCTTTATAAACATCAATTAATTACAGAAGTTAAAATAAGGCTTATCCCGGTTTGGAATGTGTTATATAAAAGATTACAAGTTTAAGTTCTGGCATTCATCAGCCAACATCCAAAACAAAACTGGTCAATCCCCAACTGTGACATTAAAGATCTAAATTTCTTTTATTGAGACCTATTAACCTTACAATTTGACTTTCTTTTACGGTATCATTAATGAAAAAAAAATGGATCTACAAGACAGAAGTTTGGGAGCCACTGCAGTAATGTATACATGCACACATACGGGATGAGACATGATACCACAGCACCAACATTCTTGATTAAGCCAGTTTTGACACGATACTTCTTGGTTAAGGAGGAAAAATAAATTGTAATAATGTACTCATTACACAACAGGATGCTAAATTAGCGATGGATTTTGGCTTCAAAGGTAACATATCATTGTATTAATTGAGACAATTTTAAACAATTATTTAATATTTACACTGCGAACAATGTTGGCAGTAAAGCTCAAGGAAAAAAAATATTAACTGAGCGAATTTTTCAGTACTCATCAGTGATGTGTAACATCAAACCTCAGTAACGAGTAAATTCCTTTCATGTGTGTTCTCATGTTGCAAATACACTTATAATACGAAACTTGGACACAAAATTAACGCATAATTCCTTAAAATAATGCCAGCATGATAAATATACGCAAGTTGTGTTTTCAACTACATTTTCTAGACGCGAATCATACAAAGTTTCCGCACCCACTGCTAGAATTCACTACCGGAGCAGCTACGTTGACTGCTGCATCTTTTGATTAGCAGGCCAAAATTTAAACTATATAATGAAACGGTTCTGATTAAAGTGAAAATACTCGAAAAATTACTAAACCACGGCTTTGAACCTAATTTTTGACAAAGGATTTTATCAAAATACTGTCCATTGTGTTAAAATTCATTAAACAGTTAATACTATAAAATTACCCTCTGTCCTCTGTCTCGCACCATTTGACAGATGGCAGCACCGTGGTATTAAAAATTTCTGTTCCTTGACTAACGTCATATTCACAAAAGTACTGGCAGCAAAACGCTAAATACCGAGAGCTAAGATGTTGCACACTAAAAATTCCGAATAATTTATGTTTAAAGACATGAATTTACCAAATTTGTTTTATACAATGACTTCTACAAATAGTTGTAATAATGCTATTACACACACAGTAATGTCAAAAAATAGCCTACAATCCACACAATTAAAAAAATACCTTAAAGACATAGAAGTAGGCAGAAAGTTCTCAAAACTTGAAACTAAATGAAAAATCTATACACATGTACCTCATGGGTGCGGCATGAGGAAATAAATAATTAAACATTTTGGTACTAATTATCGATCAACTACACAATGCTTATTGTTTGAGAAGGCACTGACTGGTTTTCCAGAGAAGCACAAAAATTCACAATACAATACACATCTATGCAATAATACACAAACCAATATTTATCTACAAAGCACTTGGGATTGCATTTTTTTTTAATTTCTTCTAGCAGAAAAGTGGAATAAGAGATTCCTTTTCATACAACTAAATAATTTTTTAGACAACATTTACATAGGAATAGTAAATTTTTTTGAGGTAGTGAAAGTAGGGTGAAGTGACATATTTTGAACTGGTAATCAACAAGAAAATTTTAACTGCACAGTATATAAACTTTAATTGAAAAAATCAGATTACTAAATTAGGCTTCATAATAACCATAGCAGTGGCTATTGATGCAAAAGCACGACAAAGTCTAGTTGGAACTAACGACACTATCTCAACTTATAAAGGCTTTAAAGTTTAGCTGAAACTGCAGTAAAATTTGTGATGGACAGATACATTTAGCTTAAACATAACTGGGAGAAGCAGTTACACTGTTATTGAGATTTAAGGGAATAAAGTGGAAGGGCTTTAAACCCAACACATTCAGGACAACGGCCATGCTGGATTAGCGATTTCGCTGGATTACTGAATAGTTTTGATAAGAATTCCAAAGAAAAATTAATATACACAATGGAATTCAAAACAAGCTGTAATAAGTGTACCCATGAAATGTGAAAGGTGAAACAGAAAAAAGTTTAGATAAATGAAACCTGCCAGCATAGATAAACTCAGAGTGAACTAAAAACCGTAGGCAGCGCAGTAATGCAACCTAGCAGAGCCAGAATACAATTGGAAAATTCTGAACACAAGCGGCTCCCCTGGTACCGGATAGCAGTGTGTGCAAACCACAGAATGCCACATTAGTCTAGGGACAAGATTATATGGTGAATTGTAATAAAACCGAAATACCACTGAAAAGCATTTCAAAACACCATATGACACCAAAATGCAAGTTAATACACCATAAAGCACCAAAATTCAACAAAACTAAAGAAATTAATTAGCCTATTTAATCAAAACTCAACTTAGATTACAAAAACCTAATCTTTTAATACATTAAATTCAATGAATGTAAATTATTAAGCATGGTGTTAGTACCCAAATGTATGTACTAAACAGGTTGGAAAAATTTGTGTTGTTTTTTTATACAGTAACTGTTATTATTAACTAATTTTTAAATAATGACATTGGTACATTTTTCAAACACACATATACTTGCTGAAATATTTTTATTGTTCCCAGTAGTTTGACATGCTTATTACAAATTATTATATTGTAAATGTTCGTCATGTATCAGTCAAAATGACACTGTGTAAGTATCACTGAACATGTATTTGTTGAAAATGGTGTCATCTTTATGAATAAACAGAGTTCATAAAAAAATAAAACCAATAACACCGAATTCTCTTGGTTTAAAAATGAAACTAGCCTGAAAATAAAACCATGTAATCTTGTCCCTAAACATTACAGACCTTTCACTGCATTCGAAATACATTTTGTCAGCGGGCCTCACACACAGAGTTTGGCCTTCCGATCTGCCTGGACAGGCCTGGGCTGAAGTGCACGGGGCGGCCGGACAGCAGATCACCGGGACTGTCGGAAAGTAAGAACTGACAAGTGCGGGGGATGGCCGATACTCTGGCCGAGTATTCATTCGGCTCACACACGTGCACCTCGCCGCAAAAGACTGACGATCGTGAACCGACAGTCCGAACTACATGCGTGTGGAAAGCTGGGACAGGCGAACTGAAGGCCGAACAGTGTGTGAATGGGGCCCCTTAGCAGGACATTCAGCGACTTTGGCACACAGTTGACGTATACTTTGTGCCAAAGACCCAAGACGAGGCATACTTGTGCCGCTTGTCTGTCCGGAAGACCAGAAGGCCAGCACTTGCCCTGAATGTTGCTTTTATGCATTTCCAGGTAATTATTTTATATTCACGGAATTTTGATGAATATTCCACTTTGCAAGCATTACACATTATGTTTTAATGTTAGATATTTTTTTTTACAAATTATATCCTATGCATGTATCTGCTCTTTGTAAAAAACATAAGAAAAAATCAGGCAAATTATTTATGATTGAAATTTTTAGGAATATAAAACTTACTCCAGGTTTGTATGTATTAGTGAAATTTTAGTAGTATTTAATTTTTTAGCTATACCAAACAGTGAACTAATCAAATTTTTTGAGATTAAGATCAAGACAAATACTTAAAATTTATTTTGAGTATGTACTTATGCATCCCTAGAAAATATATAGTCAACTACAATGGAATAGTTATATATTTTTGTATATATCTGATCTGCATTTTTTTTAAGTGCTATATGTGTAGTGTCTGGACTATAGACATGCATGCTAAAGAATTGTAAAACTATAGAGTAGAAGCCTATTAAAATGTTCCTGCTTATAATGTTTTCCTGCTTATAACCACATATTCTTAATTCCTGACATTTCACCCATTAGAACAATGCATTTATTTCCTGGATATAATGTTTCACAAAGGTTGCATTTTCTGATTAATATAACATTTGCTTCCTAAAATTCAATAACTGTAAAAAAAAGTTTAAATACCTAACTATTCCAACACTACCATAGATGTAGATTATTAAAATAGGATTGTATGCAAAAACAAATCTCCAGAACACCAGCTCTACATGTTAGTGCATTCGATATATTGAAGGTACATAATATTCGCAGTTATGTGTCTTTTTGCACCCTTTTCTTGAAAAATATAACAAATCCTTCCGTTCCTTGCCATTCTAGTATATTTTCAGATGTATGTAAGTAGTCCTACAATATATAAGTTTGCCAACTATTCCAAGATGGCAAAAAAAAAATTTTTACGTTGGTGATAAAGATTTATTTAATTCGTAGGTAGGAATCTCAAAATTACACCTTTTCAAGTGGAAAAGGAATTGGAAAAAAGACATTTTCACTATAAAAGTTAGTGTCACTAATCGTGAGACAATTTCACAAAAGTGTGGAAGTGTGTCTTTAGACAAATAAAATGGAAGCTATAAGCATTATGAATAGGAAAAATTGTTGCTTTGGTTAAGCAAATTAGAGCATCATGTGTACCCATCAGTAGTTTTAACATTAAATTTGTTTACGTAGCTTGATGAGTCAATTGGTAAAAGTTCAAACACTGACAAGTGCTAAATTGATATTTCCTGCTTATAATGTTTTTATTTCCCTTATGCCCCCTTGAATGATATAACAGGGTAGGCTAGCTATAGTTAAAGCATTCATATCATCTGAGTTCCAAGGTCAGAGATGTGATAATTTTCATTCAGAAACAAACACAATGTTTTTACAGACATGAGTTATTTGATAGCTGACAACAGGTACACATGAACAAATTGAGAATGTAAGTTACAAGCAGCAGATACTTGCCAGTTTTGAAGTCTGAAAAATGTATATTACGTTTACTGTGCTATATTTGGTAAGTCATTACAGAGAAGAAATATTTTAAAGAAATATTAACTAACAATAGGACTCTGTCTCACATCCAGAATTGGTTATTTCATTTTCTTGTCATTACATTTAATTAAGAGTTTTTCCTCTCTTGGATTTTTTGTTCGGTCAAAATTTTTCTCACCATGTACATATTTGCTAAACATTATTTTCAAGCTATAAAAGATTGCGCAAGTGATCGTAGTGTTGACACTTATGTCATTTTTACTGCTATTAGATAATATTCAGTACAACCTGTTGATAAAATGTGAGATATACAAAAAATGCTAGAGGGCTATTATGATAAATTTACAGGAAAAGTCCTCAGATGCTAATAACGACAAGAAAATTAAACAACCAACATGACATCTGAGCGACAGCCTGAAGGAACAGATATCAAACTAACATTTTTTGCATCCTGTTATTCTTTTTACTCACTCAGTGATGTAATACATGGAAGGTCTCTTATCTCCTTATCTCTACATTGTTCCAGATCTTCATATTCTTCCAGTTAAAAAGTTATGTCTGCCCAACTGGCTTCAAAAACTGCTTGCAATTCATTTAAACTTTGTGTTTCCAAGCAAATAAGTATGTACGTATTTTAAATAGTAAGTACAGGTTTTCTTTCCTGGTGAGCAACAAATTTCCATATATATATATATATATATATAGTTTTCTGCAATATTTAGTTTTTTAATTGTTGTACCATATTCACGACTGCATTGCGCTGAAAATATGTCAATTGTATCTTGTCTTGTGCATAATTTAATGTAAATAATATTAACAAAAACAATTCTCCTTCAGGTATGGTGCTTTTTTCAAACAAAATTATTGCACAGATAACCCACAGAATAAAAAAAATTTAGTTTTATTGTGGATATATAAAACATATATTTTAAAACAATCATTCATTATATAACTATCACAACCAAGCCAAAGTTATGCATGAGTAGCCCTGACTTTGACTGTGATAAACACCTTTAAAAAATTATAGAAAAAAAATCAAAGCCAGATGTAAACAAACTATTATATAAAATACACATAAAAACCAAATTATCAATCAGCAAGCAATATTAGGCCATGTTGGGTGACCTGCCAATTGTTGATCACTAAAACAAGTGCCACAATTGTTTACCCATTATGTATATGTACAACTAAATACATATTTACCAATAAATAAAATACATACACAATAAAATTATGTTATAAAAAACTAATAAACATGTTTAAAATTTACAGTAAGATCTTTTAGCATGAATTTGACTTAATGTTTTAAGAACACTATTTTACCTAGAACTACTTACCTATGATTTACAGCTACTTAAGTTACAAATTTGGCATAAAATAGAACATTGTATAAAACACTATGTCCATACATCTAGAACTAAGTTAAGCCCAAAACATCACTGACTTTCTTCATTGTACTGAGGTGCATTTCTTCTATACTACGGTACATCTTACATCTTTGGATTCTGAGGGAGTTGGTAACACCTACGTCTAGTAACAAATGGTAACCTATCATGTCAAAGCTAACAAAGCTAACTCAACTAACACACAGTCACGTGCTACTGAAGTCTGCTTGGTGTTTTATAATGGCTCGTAAAAATTTTTAAGCAAAATTTGCTTACAGTTTTTACATTTATCACTCACACAAATAAAGTAAGCTCGAAATTGGCTAAACGTATCTTTTATCTATTCCCAAATTAATAATACAATTAAACTTTACTTTAAAAATAGTAGTTGATAAAAATCTAAAAATACAGTTTATAAAGAACTATTAGATATAGATAAAGTAATGATATAAATCCAGACCGAACTACCATAAGAAAATTAGTATTATTTTAAAATAAACAAAATAAAAAAAGTATCACTATAATTTTGTCTTTTTCCACTTTAAAAATTATGAAGAGCTTATTATGTTTGCCAGTAATCATAATCACTTCAAAAACCCATTAGCTACTTAGAGTTAATTTTTCGCATATTGCATTTTATGTAAGTTAATTCCATTTTGATGGCTATTGTGACCAATGAAACAGTATTTAAACTTGCAAATCTTTCTCTTTAAATATTATTGTGTAAGGTAAAGTGTAGTTGCTGGTTGCATTTTACAAGGTTGGCAATGAGTATGAAAAAGAAGTGGCTGAAACTAAAAATCATAGAATCATAGTATCATAGTATGTATAATTAAATTTTGTGATGATAACAATAAAATTTTTTTATGTGATTTGCATGTAGGCTGTGTACTTACATTACAACTTTAAAAAGCATAATAAATAAGTGTTTTGCTAATTCTGATTTTGGGAACGGCTGATTCTATAGATTCCAGTGTAATCAAAGGAATCAGAACACTTTGGTTTTGGAGTCACTTCCATAAGGAACACATTGAAACTGAAAGTAATGTGTTATTTTAATAGATTTATTAAAATCAATCCATCAGTCACAAATATCATTCATTCTTACTTTTGTCCAATTAATCAGGTGTTTGCCAATTAATCAGAATATTTTTAGTAGATTTCTTTTTCCCTAAGCTCGTGGAGTCTTGCCAAAGCTAAAAGGCACACAGAGTTAGTTTACAAGTATAATTGGTATAATTAGTATAATTAGCCATTTGCAAGTTTTATATAACTTTCAAAATTGTAAGAACTTACATGAAATGCTGTATACTACAAAAACTAACAGGTATAGTAAAAATTCAAAGAATTAGCAGGGGAAACAAATACAAACTGAAGTTACATACAAACCTATTTTCTAACACAAAATTATTCCTGGTTTCAAAATCATGCTAAGAAACAGAGAGAGAAATGGATGTTATATGGAAGAAATCAGTAAGTAACATTTGAACTTCATTGAACTTCAGTTACAACATAGTTGAAAAAAAATAAAAATGTAAAAATCTTAAACACACACAAATAATTGCTTCAATGAATAGGTGTCACCAACATGGCCTACTGTATAATTAAAGATAGAAATTGAAAAATTCATAAAACAATAAAAATTTTATCAAACAAACATAATTGCTTCAATATTGTGATAAAACTCTAGAAACAAATGATGTAATGGTCATTTCTTTAAAAACCAAGATTTTTTACATTTGAATTCCACTATAAATTTTAAAAAACATTTAAAATAACTGTTAAATGCAAAAAAAGTTAATTTAACAACATAAATGCAGCATTCATAGATCAAAGTGATTTCATTTAACACCAAAAAGTTCAACCATAACTCCAAACTTTGAAACACATTCAAAATTTGGATTTTTTTTTTCTCAGTAAGTCAATAAATGAATGCACTTCACATGTAGTTCACAAAAAATATATATAGTCATACATAAATTCCAGAATCTTGCGAAAAACAATAAAAGGTTTCACGGTGAACTGGTAGGAGTTTATGGAGAAGTGCATTTCATCAAGATCTGTGCACCATGGGCGTAGCCTTAAACTCTTTCCATGCCTTGGTGATGCAGAGCATTTTATCAAGAAGAATTTACAATTAATAAAGTACAGTCACATGTCATAGCTCCATCAGCTAGTTTCAAGTAAAGGAACCTCACTGCAACAAGTATAGTTATGACTTCATAACAATGAAAGTTGGAGCAAGTCTTAAATTCTTTGGCGCCACTAATAGTTCTAACAAGAATTAGATTCAAACGATAAAAAATACTATTCTCCACTGTTAAGTAATACATATATTGAGTACGTGAGGACTTCAAACATAAGACCTCAAACATAAGATGACCTCAAATGTAAATCAACCTCAAACAAAAAATAATCTGAAACACAATATGACCTGTAATACTTTGAATTTAAGGCAACTTTGCATATAAGGCAACTTTAAATATTAGGCAACCTAGAATATTAGGCAACACCAATGCAAATGACCTACAATAAAACATATAATACCACGTCAAATACTACTGAGTCTTGAACACAATACAAACTTGAACACAAGGTGGCCTCGAATGTGTTACACATAAATACTGAACCTAAATATTCACTTTGAATTTGACTAAATGTGAAATATTTACAGAAATATAATTACTCAGATAATATTTGCACTTAATATAGACATACCTCTTTCCCCAAAATGATGCTTATGCAAGTAAATACATTATTTTGTTCACTCAGGATAATAACTTTATGAGAAAAACTTACTTTGGGCCACAGTTAATTTTGCCTTATTTGGCATAACTAATTATTTTGTAAGACTGACTGCCCACGGCTGTAAAAACTGTGCGTAAAAGATTAAGTCTCAGTGTGTGTGATCAGGCGACACAATGCCTAACTCACATTTTGGAAGTAAGGGTGGTTCCACTCAGGACACATAAACTGATGGTGCTTTTGGGAAAAGTAATTTCCCATCCCCACTTTAGGAAAAGGATGAATCTAAAATAACTTCAACTGAATACAGGAGCAGGACATGTAGGGGAGAAATAAATTTTCAATGGACGTATGTCCACAAATGCTGCTGCTGCTGTTTATTGCCAGAGTCATTGCCATGTACAAGGAGATGGACTGGATCCTTGTTTCGTGAAATGTAATATCAGCAAGATAAACAGCCAACTATGCGTATTGTGTGTTGTGTACTGTGCACACTATCACCATCATTCTGGTATTCTACATTGATCCTTGTTATGTGGAATGCCATATCAGCAAGATACAGCTGACTATACACATGTGGTGTGTTGTGTACACTGCCCGCAGGATAACTTGATGCTTGGGTGACGTCACGAACGTTCAGAAAGTATACACAAACCAAAACACATCTAGTGTAGACTATTATTAAATTCACCTATTACAAAAAAAAACTGAGATATTCCAATTTCTTCAATTTAAAAAAAGTGTAGTATACACAAACCAAAATCATTAACTTAAAGTCTATTATTGATTAATAACAACCAATTCACCAATTTACTTGCTCTCCTCAAGAATTCCAATTCCTTCCATTTCATCTTCGGTAGAGTTTGAATCTTCACTGCTACTATTGACACTGCCAAGTGTAATAATTATTTTGTCGATTTCAATGTCGAAACGAACATCCCGGCTGTAATACTCCTGCTCTACTTTTGCAACATGATTACAAAATGGAATCCAGTCTTCTTTTCCCATGCTGTTAAATTGTTCTTCGCAAAGTATTTTCACGTCATCTAATTTGAAGGACACATTTTGTGATGCAACAATACCCTTAACTTTACCCCAAATATATTCAATGGGATTCAAGTCGGGATGGTGGAGCGGTGTGTGACCAAAACTTTCAAGAATCTGGTCGACGGAATACACTATGTGTCTTGGCTTATTTATCTTAATAATTTTGTACAATGTTGGCATCAGCATGTCTTCAGTAAATGAAATTGTGTTTTCTCGTAGCCATTTTTTCAAGTCACTTTTTGTTGAAGAAGATGTTGGCGTTTTGTTTACGCGGGCATTGTGATAGGGTGCATTATTCAATACCACGACGCTGTTTGCTGGCATGTTCGGTACAAGTTTTTCCCTAATCCACTTCTCGTAATTGGTCTGGTTCATTTGGTGGTGGTAGTCACCAGTAGCTTGATTTCCACATAACGAGGGCATTTGGCACGAATCCATCTTTACCGCCAGCATGTATCATAATTAGGCATTGCCCTTTCGCTACTGGCCGAAGGACACCATTTAATGTTTCATCTGCCCAGCTTTTTTGTTGCACAGGCGAGGATAACATATACGATTCATTTAGATAGATTACATTCCTGTTTTCATTTCTGAAATGCATAATGCTCTGTATATAGTTAATTATTTTCTGCCTGATATCATGCTTTTCTATAAGAACGAGGCGGTGAGATTTAGTTTTACGCCATTGAAAGCCTAACTTTTTCAGAATTTTACAAAGTGTGCAATCGCAACCTTGAAATCCTATCTCCATTTTCAGTTTCTCCCTAAGCGTTGGCACTGTTGGCGCACTTTTTTCTGTGATATAAAAGTCATAATTTATCCTTCGAACTACTCCTTCGTCACACCTATCCAGTTCGTATTTTGAAGACTTTTTTCTATTCTTGTTAGGCGTCTCAAACTATCCTTCACTATCTTCGTTAATGTGTTGACCTTTTTTCTAAATACATTGTACAGTAGCATGAGAAACTCCTGTTGCTTGCACCGTTCACAGTTGCACTTGTTCAAGAGGAATAGATAACGACATCACACCATTCCGAGCTTCATTTTCCATAAAATTTAACACATTAAACACTACCTCTCGCACCTGCGAATGAAGTTTTTTCTTTTTAATTTTAGATAACATAAGAGGCACTTTTATATTCAGCACGTGCGGAAAAAATGTCGCGAGAGAACACGTTACAATTAATAACTAGCATTTTATAAATCAAAAGAAGAAACCACTACTGCGAACTTGTTGAGAGCTTACGTTTAATACGTATTCAGCTGGGTCTCCCTCCCCTCCCCCCCAGTCAAAGCTACCTTAACTGTCACTCAGGCATCATCTTATTCTGCGGGCGGTGTACCTTGCACACTATCACTGACATGCTGGCATTCCACATAACAGGGATCCAGTGTATCTCATTGCACCACGGTAACAGCTCCAGTGATAAACAGAAGTATTTCCGAACTTATGTCCACAGACAATTCTGCCCCCTCAACACATCCTACCTATGTATCCATCCACTTTTTTGACATGTATTTTTGAAACCACCTGTGCTTACCTTCCTAATGCTCCACCCACCAGTGATGGCCAATAAATGGTGCCAACCACTACATAAAATTTATACGAAAGTAAACTGAACAAGAACAAATATTCCTGTCAACCCTAAGATGTGACAGGTTGAAAAATACTTTCTAAGAGCAGAAGTGCCGATACACATGAGTGATGAAATACATAAAACATCAAGTCTAAATCAAAACTGAATTTCAACGATAAATCTTGATCCAAAATAGATTTTTCCTTCTACAACAAAAAAAACTGACAATAGTAACTATGAGAAGGATATTTTATCACTGACTGCACAAATTAAAAAGAAAAGTGTTTTATAAATATCTTTAGCAGAAATCTCATAACATTTCCTACCCGGCTACGTCCACAAAACACAAATCTAACATTTTTTCTTTTATAAAGCATTGTGAAGTGGATGACTGACAGAGAAAACACAACAAGGCATAACCTCTACACAGGGTTTCACAACACAAAGAAGACAAAAAAAGACACTCGATGCGACAACAAGCCGCACGGCCACGCAAAAAAAAAAAGTCAGCAAGTCACGCGCGTGCACACAAACAAACAAGTGAGGCCAGGAAAGGTGGCCAAGGGGAAGGGGGGGTGCACATCATCGCACTATCAGATGTCCTGCACGTCCGTCGCCCCGAATAGTTTCCGCTGGGGCTCAGGTGTGTAGTGGAACCGTGCCCGTATGTGCTCCATTCGGCGGTGCTGGGGAGACCCCGGGACCGAAGTGCTCTCCGAGAGTCTCCTGGGAGGAGGCTGCGGTGGAGACGGAGAGACGTACCTGCGTACCACCGACAATAAAGTTACAGCTCGATCAAAAACTCAAAAATTCATTGATGCAAGATTTATGGTTTCATTTTTAGGTCAATCCCATTTATAAAATGTTAAGATTTCTGTGTTATTTGTTTTATTTTTGTAAATTATGTTTATTTTATGAAGTTAAAGTGATATATAATGCAAAATATGTTAAGCTGTACTTGATACTTTTTCAAAAAAATTGTGATATTTTAACAGTGGTGACAAGACTCATTTTGATTGGGGAAAAAAATCATCAAAAAGTTTTATGAATCAAGTAGGTATGTATAAGAAACTGAAGGATGATAATGGGGTATGAAATATATTATGAATTAAGGAACATTATCAATTTTTTCAATCCACTTTGTTTGAATTCGTTTTTTTTACTACATACACAATAAAAAAACATAATAACACTCAATGAAATTTGGAAATTAAAGAATAAATTCTTAAATATTTCAGTTCAAATTTTTTTATCAGCATTTTGGTGCTCAATGCTGCATTAACTAGCATTTCAGAGTTATATGGTTTATCGAGACACATTTCGGTGTTATTTCAGTTTTATCACAAACCACCATAAATTAATATTACTAAAAATTTATTACTATCTCCTACATAAATAAAATAAGTCTGTTAACCGGAATTATCTTATGACATGTCTAAAGATACAAAGATCTTTTGCTTTTTATGAGTGAAAACCAAATAAAAGTTTACTGAAACAGGGTGCCTAACAAACCTACAAACAGAATTCCCTAAATTTTCCTTTTTATCCAGTTCTTTCCATAGAAAACAACTAATAAAAACTGCACTGCCATAGTCACAACATAATTACAAGTTCCTCAAAGATAATTCTGGCCTTAGAGAGCCCCAATTCAATAGTCGCTTATTCAGCTTTGTGTACTGTCCGGACCAAACGTTGTGGTAGCTGAACTCCCTAGTGCTGTAGGCGCGTAATGTCGGCACGGCCCGGTCACACGCAATGCACATTCGGCACGGCCCGGCACGGCTAGGACGTGTTGTCTCTGTTACAAAAACATATGCGTGTATCGCTTTCTCATCGCTCCCCAGGCCACAACGCTTTGGGTTTCACTTGTCCTTATCATGACACCTTAGGCCCATATAATTTTTTTTTACTATATAACGAGAAATGTAAAACCGATGGTGTGACTGATATTAGCAACCCAAAAACGGCAATGTAATCAACCCACATGAATGCAATGCACACGTTACCAGTAGTCTGAATTTCACCTCAACAGATTTTTTATCCAATAATCATCTGTCTCCAAATGTTGTTAGCTGAAAAACAAGGTTAAATATAGATCTGAGTCGGTATCAAGGAATGTGTAATGAAATAAATATGTTACACGCAAATAAATTTAGCAAATGAAGTTTACTGCAGGGGGAAAAAACGTATTTTTAATATACCTTGTCACAAGTATAACTTTAAAAAAATCAATTACATGAAAATATAATACTACTCTCTTGGTAAAAGTGCCACATGCTGTAGAAAGAAAATTAAATAAAATCACCCTGCACGGGTAATTAACTCTTTAAATTACATGAAACAATAAAACATAAATCTCAGGAATTTAAAAATCAAACTGACCTGGTCGCCGGTTTTGGTTCAATGCATAATACTGTAAAATGCAAAATTAGACTATAAAATGCCACTACACAAAATTATGAAAGATACAATATCATTCACAATAGCAAAATCGTAAGTATCAATGTCTACAGAATAAATACAATTTCCAAACAAAAATATAAAGGTATACTATAAATAAAAAATGTATTGATATCCTCCCCCTTGAGGCATTGAAGTCATTGCTCACTACTTTAGCAATAATGTCTCTTTCTCGACTATGAATAACTTTATGAGGCCGTCGGCAGCGTCCACGTCCGTCCATTTCCGTACGTCTCATAACACGCGCTGCGAGTTGGTCACGTAGCAATGTTTTCATGCTGAACGCTACACGTACCGACCTGCGCGCGCATCGCCTGCCCCTCCACCGCCTTGCCCCTTCACCCCCGCGCTGCCAGCTATCACAACGTTTGGTCCGGACAGTACAGTCCACAATAATGATATTATTTATAGGTTAGTTTCAAAATCCCACAAATATATTTAAATTTTCAATAGTTAAAATATTTACACTTAACATATTTTTTACTTTTAAGTTAATTGTCTTCGTGCTCAATTATTTTTATTTTCTGTTTACACATTATGTCATTACATTATGTTCCTTATTTTTTAAGTGCCTGTGTGCCTATTATGTTTTGTTTGTTCTTTTTTTTATCCTTTAATTTTTTTGTTTGTGACTGTGTGTGTTTGTGTTTAGTCCCTGCATCTGTGTGGTTCAGGTTGCTTACGCTGGTTGCCTACTAGTAGGGGCGTTCCCTTCAACTGGTGCCTATCTTTTTGGTGCCGACCAATCGGCAGTGCCCATGCACTTGCAGTGACTACATTTTGTCCATTGTTTTTATTTGTCGTACCCACGGCTTAAGTCCCTAGACTGCTGATGTGCATGTAACAAAATAAAAAAATAAATAAATAAATAACAAACTGTACATAAACCATGCAAAAGTGATGGATGTTTTTCACACCACACACAGAGGTGTCATCACTAGAGATAAGATTTTATGGTTTTATTTTCAGGCCAATTTGTTTTTTAAAACAGGAGATTTCTGTGTTATTGTATTTATTATTTTCCCAATCTGTTTAATAGAAAATACAGCATATTACTGAAAAAAATATGATAGTACTTAAATGTTCCATGATATTTAATTTCTCCACAAGAGTCATTTTGACTGATAATCAATGCTCTTTTACAAGATAATGATTATTAATAAGCATGTCTAACTTTTCGGAACAAATAAAATAAATTTAAATTATAAAAACGAGTAAACTTTATCCACTCTTTTTTAATAAATTTTGATACAAATATCATGAATACACTTTCATCAAATTTAATATTTGAAAGATTAGGTATTTGTCATTAAGAGTAAAGTTTTGATTGAAAATGTTGATTAGTGTCATAATTATAATTGCGTTTTGGTGCTTTGTGGTGTATTAACTTGAATTTTGTTGTAATATGGTGTATTGACATGTTTTCCAGTGTTATTTCGGTTTTATCGTAATTCACCACATAATCTTATTCCTAGTCATCCATCACAGATGGAATTCTACCTCACATAGCAGAAACAAAAAATATATATATATGTAACACTCTTCTCAAAAATATTTGACACAAAAAACATGAACTGAAACACAAATACAATATGCATAACAATGTTAATAAAATACAGAATTACCTTTGTCCAACCATTTCATGTAACATCCCTGACCTAACATATATTTCCCTGATTATTCACTGATTTTTCCATATACATACTCAAAATTTCCTGATAATTCCTGATTTTGGGAATCAAGCTAAAAAAAAAATACCTAGTGAGCATAAAAATGGGGTATAATGAAATTTAATGTGGTTCTATTTAAATGAAATATCTGGTGACCAACAGCAAGAGTATGCAGTTATTCCTTATTCAAACAGAACCACGTGAACAGTAATTAAGTAAATTAAATTGGTTTTAACCATCCATTATTTTGTACTCTTGGCATGAAATAATAAAAATGATGTACTTAACTGAATGGAGGAAGTCTCCTAAAAAAATGGTATGCTGAGGCTAAGAGGGATGATCTGTTTCAATTAGTACATCTTTTTAAATTTTAAAAGGAATTTTGAGACCTTTGTGTCTGTAGGCACATGATAATTCTCAAGCACAGTAGTTGAGGATATATGCCAGAGTACAAGGTGGAGGAGAAGCAGCGCACACACCTCCTGGAAAGCGACGGCGACCCCTCCGCAAAGCCCCTCCGCACCGGGGACACGTCCAGGAAGCCCCTCCTCAGCAGGAGGGGCGAGGAGCCGGGCTGCGGGGTCCCCCCCTCCGAGGAGACGGACGACACCCTGCTGAGTCGCGGCGGGGGTTCGGGGCTCTGGCTGGCGCGCGGGCAGTGGGCCGGCGACCCGGGGGACGCGTGGCGGCCCGGCCGGGCGAGCGGCGGGTTGCGGCGGGAGTCGCCGCCCCCCAGGTGGAACTTTATGTAGGACGCGAACCTCTTCTTGACCGCTCCGCCGTTCAGGTCGCCGACAACGCACCCCGGTGGCTTGGCGCCTTGCTCCGTCGACGACCGGTGGGCCGGGGACAGCTGGCCGGGGTGGACGTCCGGCCGGTGATGGCTCTGTTGGTGGAAGAACCTCTGGAGGACCAGCGGGCTGGTGCTGCCGAGGTGGCGGGCAGCCTCGGAGGGGAAGCGCTTCCGGCCCGGCACGGGCGAGCCCAGAAACCCACTCCTGGCAAACCACAAGACAAACCACGACCCCTTCGGTGCGCCACCTTGCGCGTCTTGTCTGCAACCATGGTCGCTCCACAGCAAGCCCAAATAGTTCCCAGAATGGTGAATCTTTTTTTGACATCTCATTACAACCTACCTGTAAAAACTTTCGTTTTAAGAACATAATTAAGAAGTTACTTTACAATAACCTTGCATAGATCTGAAGATAAGCACTTTTAAGAAAGATGTAATTTAAAGTGAGGTTAGCAATTATCTCTATTCATGTGAAATTTAAAAAAAAAACAATTTAAATTCTTTTTATGGATAAAATCTTTTGTTGAAACATTTTTTGGGTGAAAAAGTTATGCATGGTTTTGTAATTTCCAAACCCACTATAAATCTTGGGAAAACTGGATATGGCAACAAAAATTATTTTATAATCCATTAGTTTTGACTTTTGAGCTAAAAAAAAAAAAAGTTTGGTGATCATAGGAATGAAAGTGCATGTGAGCAATAATAGAATTTTACTTAAATGCTTTTTACTTTTAAAATGTAGTGATATTAAAGTGTGTTATCAACCAACTTTTGTACAACTGTTATATTACAAATTGAAGTTACCTGCTTTCTCCCGATTTTTACCCAAATAAACATAGTATATATAAAAAAAAAATTTTTCAACTCAATGTGGATAAATCCAAGGACTGGAATGAAACCACTGAACTTGCTTCTCAACACAAGTGCCTGTGCACATGAACAGCTAACAAGTGATATCAGTGTAGAAGTTACATTCAGTGAACTAATAAAAAAATTTTGGTAGCTATATTATCTCACACAAGATCATTTAGTTGAAACTTAGGGAAATTCAGAATGGTTCAAAGTGCACTCCTTAACCCTGCTACAGTACTTACATCATGAACAACTGCACCTTAGTATGTACCGGAAACTTTTTTTTTTGCGATACAATAAAAAAACAGGGCTCAAATGTGGAAGATAACATGCGATGGGATGAGGCTTTTGGATACCTACACAAAATTTTCTAGCAACTAAAAGCATTCAATGCTTTGACAAAACGGGACTGACATACTGCGCTGAAGCTGAGATCTCGTAGTTTTAACAAAAAGTAAGGACAAAGCTACACGATGAATCCTAACGAGCATTACATTATATTTTGTCAAGTCATGAAGTGCCAGTACAAGCTACTTAGAATGTTAACTAACCCAATCCACACTTACTTTAGTAATTACGAGTACATGTAGGAACAACTTCATGTTTATGGCAGAACATTTTTCCGTCAAATACAAAATACAAATGCTATTTTTTTTTTTTCCCTCTTTCTTTCAGCTTGTTTTTGGTGACTATCTTACCACAGTGTGCTTCCTCCATCTTGCTAAACCACTTGAACAATTATCTGTACATTTAGGTCATACATCATTGCTAAGAAAAAGTGATCTTTTACACAAGTCTCCATTAATGTGCAAGTAATTGTGAGTACACAATTGTAACAAGTTAGCTTTTTGATTTAAACAAAAAAAAAATTGTAAAAAAAATTTTGTTTCTCTAGCTACTCAAAAAAATCTAGCAAGGAAATGTGTATGTGGGAAGCAAATTTTCCAGGTATGTAGTTTGACTAGGAGTTGTAGTTTATGATGGACTCTGCTACTATGGTATTATTTGTATTGATATTAGTATAGTAATGTATATTTTCAGACTCTAAGACTTGGGCAAGGCCTGAAAAGGGAGGGGGGGGGGAGCATTGGAGGTGTGAGAGAAGGTTAATATACATGAATAATGCAATACAAAACCAATTTCTCTACACACATTTGAGCTGGGAACAACACTCAGATTCCATGCCATGTTCTAGTTACAAAAATAAAGTTGTAATATCAAACACCAGTGACAAAACAATTTTTTGCCGCAAAAAAGGTGGTTAATATCTTTGTACGGATAGCCTTAAAATTCAACTGAACCTACCTTCTATGGACATCTTTGTACATCCAATTTTAAATTTTTGTATTTTTCTACCTTCACAAATTTTTATGTTAATGTGCCACAATTGTTGGTAGTAGTTTAGCTTATTCAAACAAACAATAATTTTAATCTCTGCTCACATATTTTTAGACATACTTGTTTCGTTTCCTGAAAACAAACTTGAACATCAAGTGTTAATTATGTCACAAGCATAAATTTGATGGTCAACTAACATATGTATCCTGTATCTTCCATTCAAATTCAATATTAACACAATAAACAAAATAGGTGTAGTTAATTTTGTATGTTGAGGCAATCACAGTAAATCACAGCATTAAAAAGTAAAAACACAAGAAATAATTTTTGCTGCAAATATTTTATAATATTCATTTTATACAACAATTGATAAGACACCAATAAATTGAGGAAAAAATCAATTTTGCAGTATTTAAAATAATTTGGAAGATTTTCAAGGTGTTAAAAGATATAAAAAATAGCCAAACTAATTTCAAAAAACAAATTTAAAAGATTTTTTTTTGTTTCCATGTTTTACTACAATCAATTGATGCATGTAAAAAAAATTCTTAGTATATGGATTTAATAACTACATACATGGATCTAACAATGAACACAATTAATTATTTTACCAGCATCATGTCATTGTAATAAATCTTTAGTGATGTTTAGTCATTAATGTTTTCTATTATTTGCACTAGGTATCAAAAATATTTCTATGCAAGACCTTAGTTTAATTTCCATGTCAAATTAAATAATGCCAGGTATGTGATAAAGTCATTAAAAAAAAGACTCAAACCATTGTAACCATTGATATAACTGTAAATATTGTGAAGGTAAATCAAATTATCTCTCGAGCCAAAACTTGGTAAATAAATACAAGTGTCCGACAGAAATAGTAAGCAATAATAATAAGCAATTAATCATAGTTAAATTAGCAGTTTTGTTATATTCCAAATACAAGATACAACTTAAATGCTAATAAGTCAAGAAACATAACTGGAAGCATGTTTCTACCAGTTTAAATGAGGCTTAAGCAAGAAGGCAAACATATTGATCGATACCTAACTGTTAAATAACGCAACATTGTTAGAAGCAAATCGTCACAGGATGACTGTACAAATTTTGTAAGTGATGTAAAGTTTTTGAAACACATCGACCATAGCTTGTTTACAAAGAGTTTTTTTTTTTACAACATAAAATAAATATAAAACAAAAAGTAATCAATGTTAAATCTCAAAACCAAAATTGCTACAAAAGTAGGGAGGGTTTTGATTTTTTACACAAAAAGTCAATTCAACACTCCTCTAGTTATCTACTTAAGCATTTCAACAAAAAGCAGCTACTGTAGTAATAATTATGCCACCACAGCCATATTAGGAACAAAAAAAGGATGCAAAAAATATGCTATGGAATTTTCTAAAGGTTGTAAAATGCAAACTCCTTCAATGAATTAATTAAAATTCAACTACAAACAAAACAATAATCTTGAGTACCATATGTACAGAAAAAAAAGATATTTAGAGAAGCTCATACACATTAGCTTATAAAGTTTTCTGTAAAACAGCATTAGTAGATGTTAATTGGTTAAACATGATGAAATAGTGTTATAAATAATACAGCTAGAGGTTAAACTCACCCTCATTTGTTATAAGAATACAAATACGTAAGTAAATCTGTGATAAAAATTACACCTGAACCCTTTCACTCACTCACATGGCTGGCAAACCAGATTTGTTCTTATTCATTAAAGAAAATTCTTGCAAACTTTTCAGTACAAAACAATAAATTTAAGCAAAAAAATTTTAAGTAGTGTTTTTATTTGTTACTTAAATATAATTATTACTATAGTTCTGTTCTTTGAAATACTTTCAAATTGCTTCAAAATTATCTTTCAATATAGTTTTTAAGCTACTAGGACTTGCTGTATCATTTCAAATAATTTTGCGGTGAATTATTACGGCTACGCATCTTTACTGCAAAGAAGAGATAAAACATTATTGAACATATGAAAAATTTTGATACGAAAATTGGTGGAATTTGCATACTAAGAGATGAAAATGTAGCTGCATGAAAATGTAGCTACTAAATGTATCAAATTAAAACTAAATCAAACCAATCACAGGTAAATTTAAAATTTTGCATGGTGGGAGGGGAAGGGGGGAGACTGTAATATCAAAATACTGTGTGGCATCCTACTACTGTAGAAGTGCTGTCCTAAAGTGATTTTGGATACTGTGAGGCAATGCTAATAGAAGCTAGCAGATGAGAAAACCTTTGTGCTGTCTTCAAAGTAACGGTGAACAAACATTTTTTTAGAGTGATGTTCAACCCTTTCTACACACATGTATTGCATATTTAAATCTATAATTTACAGTACTGCATTGCCTGCAATGATCGCAAGTAGTGCAAATGAAAGGAAGCAAGGGCAACGATTATCAGTAAACATTTTTTTTTTTTTAAAAATCTACATACGTACAAGATGACTTCAGAGGGGTTAAAACAAGATCTTGTAGAACACCTGCATTGCCCGTTTACGTCCAAGTTGCTGATTGATCCTGGCAATGCTCTAGTAACGGGGGTTACTGGCGACAGAGCCCCCACCGTATTTCCTCAGGCAGTTTCATTGTAGGTGTCCGCGATGGTAAAGATTTAAACCCAGACACGGAGGCTCTACAAGATGAGCCCTACCACACAGTGGCCACCGTTGCTTCAACCCAAGCAAAACGACAGTGAGGAAGGCGGATCCAACAGCCATTTCTAACAAAGGTGTGTTACTCTTAACACTTAACTCTTAATGCCCAGTGACACAATTTCCTGATCTTTAAAAATGATTTTCTTACAATTTTTTGACGTGCAATATTTTAGATCTCAGAATACGGCATTTGATAGAAGTAATTTAGTGAATGGAACAGAAGTCGCATGGAACGGAAATGTGTGACCATGGTGCTGCAATCTGTGGCGAATGGCATAAGCCAAAGTTCACAAAGACAAGGGGAAAATTCACACTATTAACTGTTTGATGAATTTTAACAAGATGGGTAGTATTTTAATAAAATTCCTTGTCGAAAATGACTTTTAAAACGAGGGTGTTCAAGTCTTTTTTAGTTTTTATCGGAAACCGTTTCATTATGTAGTTGAAAATGTCTGTTTGCTAATCAAATGATTCAATATTTGAAGTAGCTGCTCGCAGCAAATTCTAGCTGCAGGTGTGGAAACTAAGTGTGTTTCACATCATAAAATTTTGTTGAAAACAAAATTTTTGTATATTTATCAAGCTTGGCATTATATTAAAAAAATTCTGTATTAAATTTCATGTCCAACTTTTGTATTACAAATGTATTTGCAACATGAGAACACAAATTTGCTCTTTACAGAGGTAAGATGTAACGCATCTCTAGTGAGTACTGAAAAGAGTTGCTTACATTTTTTTTGTATTACAGGTTAATTTTTGTATACATAAGCAAAACTAAGCATAATACGATTTAGATATACTATTTGCACAAATGTGTCAATTAGATAATAGAAGATAATAGAAAGCTAAAACCTTTTCACAGATAATTTACACATTATTAAAATGGGCTGTCTCTCAAAATTCATATTTAATATGCACCCATAAACTGAAGTGAGGCATCGAAAAACCAAGTAAAGTTAGCAAAAGGCTGCTATAAATTAAAGCTTTATAGTTTCCATCATCATAACTATTTATTTTGAGACTTTTAAGTCACTTTCATGAACAGTCCTTCAGTTTCAACTCACGTTTTTGTGACTTCCGTGACAAGTGGATACCTTCATCATGACAAAGGTAATTTAGCCAGCGGCTACGCAGATAAGAGCTTCCAAGTTTGGAACCTTGGCAAGCAAATCACATCACTACTGCTCACAGCTCAGGTTTAGGTAAAGAGGCAAGAATCCCACCATTGAGTAAAGCATGCTTATCCATGGTTACTTTCATTTGGGAAGAATGTAAGTTGACATATAGCATGTATGAGACAACTTTTTAAGTTCTATTAAATGTTTTATGCAGCAGCACACTTCATTTGACAGGTAGAATTTAGTTACAAATAAACTTTCTTCTATTGTATGACTGTATATCGTAACACAGTTAAGCTCTGATTTTCAATAAACATTTGACTAGCTGCGTTGTTTTCTTTAGTAGCATTTTTAGTCTTCTTTTTTCTAGGTTTTAGTTGTAGAGCTGTGTGTTTAAAACAAACAAATGAGTTCAACTTTGGATTATTTCATGTAAACATTTCAATTTTCCATTAAAAAAGTATTTTACGAGGTAGTGAGCTGTTGGAGGTATGTGGTTATTGTACACAAAGTTAAACTTAAAACATATATTATTTCCTGAAATGACATTTATGACTGAAGGAAAAAAAATTTAGTAAATAATTACTACTGAAAAGTCAGAGAACCCAGGGTGTAGGTGAAATACCATAGCAAACCACTTCAGAAAACAATTTTAATAAGAACCTCTCAATAACACTTTGATTTTTGGGAATTTATTAGTACAGTAGTTTCTGTTGTACAGTTTTACAATGGTTGACTTCAATGAAATCTCATTTTTAAAGTGCAGTTATTTTAATATTCACCTACGTTTTATTTAAAACAGAATCCCTAGATCTCACAGTGTCATCAAACCATTAATTTAATCAATACCAAACCGTGATCACCTATATTCTTATTTTTATAAAAGTAATTCCCTCTCCCCCACCCCTCATAAAATCACGAGTAGTGGACAGGAAGAAATACAAGGGTAGTAACAAACATGGAATAAATAATGAGAAATGAAATCAGGTTTCCTACCTTTCTTTTTGAACAGGACGAGTAGAATGCCACAGAATCACAAGTCACCAAATGCTTGTACAAACAAACTTAAAATTATCCAAAACAAGTATTCTAGCCACTTCTGTGTTTGAGTAACTTGTTACAACAGTATTAACACTTTTAATGACACACCTTTATAGTTTTTTCCTGCCAAGTATTTTTTTTTTTTAGTTGTAACACATTTTGTAAAATGACAGTCAAATATTTGATAAAAGTATGAATTTTATTTTTAGTTTCTCAAAGATCTGGACAGTAAGTTTAGTTCAATTTTATACATAAGTTTCTATTGCCCCTGGTGACTTGTTATACAAATGAATTCCTATGATGTTAAAAACTCTTACTTTGAACTGTGAAGCAATACTTGGTACAACACATCGTTATGTGTCACTGTGTTTACAGAATCAAAATTTGTACCAATTATTGCAAGTATAAAATGGTACTGATGAGTGACTTCATCTACAAAGGATTTAGCCTTATCCAACAAAAACTTTAAATATGCTCCATCTTTATTTATAAGAGTGATAACTAAAAAGTGTACAATATTTATAAACTCAAAATATGGGAATATGGGAAATATACATATTTTAGCAAAGTGTTAAAATTAACATTGTGTAAAAATTCAGGAAAACAAAGAAATTGGCAGATGTGAACATGCTACTTTGCTCTGAAAACATACTGTGAGAACAGTGCTCGTACTGTGATCATGCTCACTCAAAACACTTTATAATTCTAAAGGTGCGGCTAAAATTAAGGAACAACAACACATGTAAGTAGAGAATGGAAAGAAAAATAGAAAATAAACACAACAAAAATTTTTAATAAATATCTATTTCTCAAAAACAGCATACAGGATTTGAAAAGAGAAAGTCAACTACTATTAAATAATAAAAAAACACTTCTAAAATAACTTTTTTTAAAGTCGTCAATCAAGTAAAAACATACACTGTAATAAAACTTGATTACGTGTAAAAGAATATATTACCTCGGTATTCACATTCCATTACTAAATAAATAAAACAATTTTAAAAATATATTCTATTTGATCTGACAGGGTTCAGGTTTTACAATCTGGTCAAACTTTTCTAAAATACTTAATCATTTCATGAATCACAGATAAAGGAACAATACTATGAGAACAAAACAAGCACTTTTACTAGGGTTGTATTACAGTCATTCTCGTGCACATAAAACCTCTTCCAAACATGCAAAAAAAAAATATGTTAAAAAAACATGCAGTGGAAGAAACCACATTTCCATTAGTAACATCACTTGAAAATTGTTACAATTCAATTACATGATTTGGCTGAAAAACTCGTAACTACTAAAAGTATAATTTATTGCTTCTTCCTCAACAATGTTTTAGTCAAAATTTATATTTTTATAAGTGCAGAAAAGGGTCTGGTAAACTTTAAGTAAAGATATGAAAATGAGTTGAAAAGATGTTAGCATCAATAACTGCTTTGTTTTAATTAAAATCTGCATGACCTTTATTACCATACATATTTAATTATTTATTTACTAACAATAAACCACAAAGTATTTTATTTACACCAAGAAAATTATTTTTAGATCCCCTTACATGAAGACCAGATTGCATTTTATAACATTGAAATAAAAATGTATCATCCAACTAAATGACAAGTCCAGATATATATTTATCATGTACTGTACAATACACCAATACTAACAAACTCTGCTACCAAAAATAAAAGGCTATTTTAAATAATAACGAACAATAAATATTTGTTTCAACTAAACTAACTCCAAGACAATAATAAAATTAGCATAAGTAAACATACTTATTTCATTGCTGTCAATGCAGTTTGATATGCAACTTCATATTTTGAGCATGTAACAATTTTCAAGATTTAGAAAAGCAGGTTAGTAAAACTAGCAAAATTCATTTCACAATTTCAATTTCAACAACATTAAATATCATTCACTGAGATTTTATAATCAATTACCAATAGGAAGCAAACTATTATGTCACAGATGTAGTCATATTTAAAAACCTGGAAACACTTCTCACCTGCTTGTTAACCAACAGTTACACTTATTTATTAATTGATTTTATAATTTAACCCAAATAACATTGTACATCAAATAGCAAGAAAAACTTGGAGAAAAATTTTTGTTTTGATGTGGACAGTTATTAATAACAATACCTACCGGATCCTGAAAACACTAAGCTATAAGAGAGACAAAGTAGCGGAGTTGTCAATCTACTCAACTATATACACAAAAAAAATTCAGACAGTACAAAAAAAAACATAGTACAGTAAGGTTTTAATTGACCAAAAATTTAGCAGCACTGATCTATCAAACTTAAGCATTAATATTTTAAAATTTGTGATTTTGCTATAAAAATTGAAAATAAGTGTGCACAAACAGCAAGTGATGTTCAAATTCAATTTTTTTTTATCATAAATTACTCAATTTGTAAAAAAAAAATCCTTTTTTAAAATTTATTTCTTCAAAGTAATGTCTACTAGGCCTCAACAAGTCCCTAAATTTTTGGTTCCAGCCCCAATTTCTTAAAAAAAAATTTATTCAAAATCTATTTTTTAAATTTTCTGTTTCGGTTTTGAGTATTTTTGTATGTATCTGTTGGTTCATAATATGTAATATTTACATAAAGTTTATCCTACTAGAAAGGTCACCAAACACAATATTTCAGTATTAGGTACTAATGCTTTAGGATTGTAATAACTCACAAAACATACATGCCATTGGCCCATTGAGTGGTGTATCTTTCACAATGTATAGGATTTACTTCTACATGTATTAGATTGGTAGTACTGTTTGTTTGTTGGAAGGTTATACACATTAAAGGCCAACTACATAGAAAAAGCTTGCAAACGGCATGTATTGTTATTGCATTGTAAAGCTAGAAGCGTTAAAGCTGTCGACTATTTAGAACAAATTGTGGGCAGAAAAATAATACAAAACAAATGCCAATAATATTAACCAAAAATAAAATGTATCTTCACCATTCAGGAAATGGAAGCAAACAGCTGGTCTCTAATTACTTCAAAAATATTTTAAAAATAAAGTTTTACGCTAGTGTGAAAAGTATTGTCTTCTTTTCTTTGTAAATGAATTGTTTTCAACAACCATATAATGCACCAGCTAAAAAAAATTAATAACCCCATCTATATTTTTAGTTAAGCTCTTGGAGAAAAACTTTTTTTTATACAAGAGCCAGAACTTGAACCGAAAACAGAGTTTTTTTATGTAAAAACCAAACCAGAATTGAACCGACCAATGAAACACAGAGCTGTGCAACCCTAATTCCTACGCATGGTAAGTGACCACTTTGTGGTTCAAGCCACGAAAGTAGGCACACACAAATCAGACCACCAATATAATGTGCATGTGATTTGAAAGGCAGTTAAGATACACTAGATAAGTAACTTATTTAAATGTTTATAAAGTCGTAGTACAATTTTTGAAATATTACATTTAAGTCAATTTAGTAAGGGTAATTATCAAGTAAAAATAAAAATTTGAAAACTTCATGCTCGGGTGTAAATTTCAACAAGTAAATACAAAAAATTAAAGTGAATCAGTGATTCATTGAAAATGTTACATTATATAAATGTTGAAGCTTATCTTATGAATTCTTTTGTGACAAATTTAATTAGCGATGGGCAATATGGATAAAAAAAGATACTGATAAAATTACCAATACATTTCTTTAACAGATCTGATTTAACGATTAAAACTACTACTTTTTGTAAATAGTCTCAGTGCAAGTCTCCATAAATTCAATATTTTTAAGAAATAAGTCATTATTTTAATATAATTATTTATTAAAATGATTTTTGAATGATGGCAAAAAAAAGTATTTTACCACCAAAATTTGTGCATACCACAATACAAATTATGCCTTTAACTAATTAACGAGCACAACGTTCCAAGTATAGCCTTAAATTACAGAAAAATTGCAGTAAAAGAGGCCTATGGAACTATAACAGGTAATATAAAATATGGACGACACCTCAATGAATGACATTTTTGTACTTTTTCCATGGGTATAGGTTTTCTAAGTATCACTTGGAAACAATTATATCAGAAATCCAGAAAATTGGGAATATCGACCGAATGATTACATTGGTACATCACTAGATTTTATGCTTAACTTTAAAACTCTCTCAAAATTTTAAAGAAGAGGACAATTAAATAAATACACATTTTTAATGATGTAAATAATATTAATATAATATTATTCAATTGATTAAAAAAATTGTGTATAATAAACTTGAACCCACGACACACCCAAGGAAAAAAATATTGCAATTGGAACTAATCAACAAATAATATAAAACAAATAAAATTTAGATTCTGTAAATTAAATTCACACTTGATGAACAAATAACATAGTTTATCTATGGTTACTACAAGATATAAATTATAATATTAAATTGGATATAAATTACGATCTAGCCTCGAAACAGTACTTTAGAAATAAACATTAATAACCAATTATGGATCTTCATAGCTATTAAATAAAAAAAATGCAAACTGTGAGAGTAGTCAAACAAATCAATGGTGTATCTGTTAATAAAAAAAAATTCAAAGAAGCATAATTTCAAGTTGGATTAATATCTACTGGGTGCTAATGAGCTACTTTATATATTTTAAAAGATTAAAAACCTTAACAATTCTTGGTATGTGAATGAATTAGACAAAGTGTGCTGTAAAGATATAAAACAAATTTTGTAATGATAATACATATCTCTACATGCAACAAGCATACTGTGCAAGGAGTACGATTGTGAACACAAACTCGTGCAATATGCTAGTAAATTATTTTTTTATAAAAATAAGACATTTAAAAATGTTTAAATTAACAAGGTCTTGTTAAAAAAAAACTGTATGCAGTTCAAGAAAAGAATAAAGGTAAAAATATCTCACTGAGATCACAGTCCTTCTCTACTTAATAAAAATATGGCTCGTCGCTAATTACACAAACTGTCCACGCAGGGGGAAAAAAAAAGGATTCAAGGTATTTTTTTCTCCTACCCCACGACTCTATATGCGTCTCGCTCTCCTTCATCGCCTGGGGGAGTCGCCCTCCAGAAGCCCTGTTGCTCCACGCCGGGGTCCCCGGACGCCAGCCGGGGGTGCGGGTACGAGGGAGGGACCCGGTCCGCGAGGTCGTCCCCGCCATTCGTCTGCTGCAGCGTCTCGGAAAACGACCGGTGGTGGCTGTTTATCAGAGACGGATGCCTCTTGGCGGAAGGAGATGGCGGGGCAGCGTCGAACCTGCAACGAAGAACCACTATCAATCTCCTCCAAGGCACACACAAGACTAAACCAACATTACACAATCCAATGCAATCCCTTTTATTTTACAATTTACAGGGTTCCCATTCTCTTGCAGTAGAAAATTTCCACGTCCTCAAAACATTTTTTCCAGCCTCAATACGTAATTTTACAAGATAACATATCTATACTACACTAAAAATAAGTTTTCAAAACGTGTTTCGACCACACATTACATGTCAAACTAACCATAATTTTTTTTTTCCTCATACAGGTGCCCAAACCTTATATATTATAAAATGTTTATATTTTAATATTATCTTTAATATTTTGAAGGTCAAATGTTTAATTAACAATTTTCCATGGAAACGATTTCAAGTGAAGTGTAAGTTTTATAAAAATACAAACTAGCAATCTCGGCAATGTGAATGCTCTTCTGTTACCAGAAGAAGATAAAGTAGTGAAGGCCGTGAATAGCGGGTAGTCGAGGAGAGGTGGTGAACCCTAAGACAGCTAGGTTCCCCAGCCCTGACCTGGGTGGTAGGACTAAACATGGTTTTTCGTCGGTCAAGAAGCTGCAAATAGAGGTCCAGGGCGTGACCTTGTAATGCTTTTCGACTGTAATTTCTTATACTACTTGTGTTTTGGTGCAAGCTTCGCCGTTCACCCATGTCCAAGTGGCAGCAGGCTAGGGAGCAGACTACCCTGTATTGTGTGCGATGCAAAACTACAAAGAAAGACTGACAAGCAACAACACCATTTCGGTTCTAAAAAAATTAATTCACTGACAAAGTATGCTAACCGAACAATCACATTTACAATTTACCTACTCCATGTATCTCGGTAACAGCTGCGCGTAACCACATTTCCATGGTGCAAAAACAAAAATAGCATATTTATATTTTGTCTTCCATACTTGTGGCAATGATATAAGCGGAGCCTTACATATTTGATTAAATTTTGAAACAACACACTATCATTCAGTCAATACACAGTTCATTCCAAGTTTCTGTTGTTATTTTTAATTAATGAGGATAGCAGATGGGTTTTAAACTGCACATAAATTTGAGTTTAAAGTACCATTCTTCAAGACATTAAAGGAACACAATAGGATTAAAAAATTAATCCAGTTTGGTAATTAAAAGTTTTGTCAATTTCTTTGTTTTCCAAATTCTGAAGTTACCTTTTCAATTCCCTGAGGATTCCCGGTTTTCCAGGTATCCCTGGCCATGGGAACCCTGATTTACTGCAGTACCAATAAATACAGTACAATGAAATACTATAGGCCATGTTTGGGAACATGGCTACATTGAATTAGCGACTATGCCAAATTATCAAACGTAAATATATTCTCACTGAGAATACCAAGTGTAAAAATATGAAATGTAACCTGCTAGAAAACGAAAAAAAAAAAAACACTGAACTGAAATGAAAACAGACAATAACGATAAACTATGAGCGAAATAAAAATGCAGACAGTTAAGTAGATATGTGATCTGGTAGGTAACGTCAACAGCCGAGATCACCTGAACAAAAAAAAACTAGGGGAAGGCGCAATTTTGGTCCCCGCCATAAATTTTTAGTGGAAATGTCGGGATAAAATCACAAGTGTTTCATATTTTATCAGTATTTTCTGTATTGCCTTCAAACAACTGTACATGATCTGTAGATGTTTGAACTGTCGCTGACCACTGTGTGCCCGATGGACCGGCTAAGTAATCAATTTGAAATGTTTTTTTTTTTAATTTTCTTTACGATGCTGCCGTAGCTCTTGCATTTGCTTGGCACTGGACATTTACGATTTTTGGATTCCTTTCGACGCGAACTTTCCTCTGACTTGCATTTTCTATTATTCTGAGCATATTGACAAGTCATATGAGAAAACCTCTATAAGTATTTTGTTATTTTCAATTTAATGCCGATTTTATCTTATATTTTGGCAAATGTTTTTATTGTCTCACTTTGAAATTTTGAAGTGCTCCGCAAGCTCTTCACAATGACACCCGAATCAATGTCTCAGGTAAATGCGTTTCCACGCTACACCAATTTATAACATTATACAAAGCTAGTTCATAACAATCACACACACACCTACACTGGTATGATGACATCAAAGGCAAAACAAATACTACGCTACAAACATGTACAGACATGATCTATCTGTTGTGGGCTCAACCACGGTTGACACATTAGTCTTGTAGTTATTAGCGATTCAAATCTGATGGTTCTTTGTCACACAAGAAAGTTTGACTATCATGTAACAAGCAAATAAATGTTTTCACATCAAAATTCCAAACGCAAGCAGCTAGAGTGGAGCTGGATTGCAGAATGTGCAGAACCACAGAATGCCAGGTGATGAAAGACTTTTTTCTGTACTTCCAACTTTATTCGTATCTATGCAAGAAAGACAGCTAGAATAAGTTTGACAATCAAATAACGATTTGGCATCCGGTTGAACATTCTTCTTGAGATGAGGTACCTATATTCACCTGGTGGCATGGAGTGAAAATGCAATAGTTTTTCAATAAGTTAATAGTAAAATAATCTACTTCATCATCTGGCGACAAATTTTTTCTTCAACATTACTAGGACATTTCAAGCACTTGAGGTTTATTTTTACAGCAAATTTGTGTAACGGTAAAAAATTGGTTTGCTGAGAGAAAAGAAATATTTTGTTTTCTAGTATAAATTTAGGTTTGTACATTTTAATCGAATATGAAATTAACACCACACATGCATGTTGCCATCTGCTGGACTAGCGTGACAAAAATGGCAGATTTGTCGCACAAAAATCATGAACCTGACCTGTATTGGTTTTTAGCAAGGGTCCATCATTGCCCTGACCACTGACAGATTTCAATCCCAACACCCATGCAAAACTCACATTCAAGAGCACCAAATCACTGCCCTCTGCAATCTTCCGATCCAGTCGTCTTAAGGCTCTGACTCACACACCGTGTTAAATTTTCCATTTTCTCGTCATTACCATTATTTAAGAGCTAAAACTGAGATCTTAACACAATACATATCTCCAATTTGTTGTTCTCTCACAAATATTTTGAACAGATTTTCATTAAGTGCAATATAATAGATGTAAACGTTTGTGTAAGTATTCGTAATTATTACCACTTGCACTTATTTTTAACCCCTTTTTTGTTACACATTTGAATATCTGTTGGAATTATTTAAGGAATAATAAGTGCAACACAGGTACCTTGTTAAAATGTCTGAAATAGCCCTTAAATAATAGTACTTAATGATGGGGAAATGAAAAAAAACTCAACACGGCTTGTCAGACCGAGCCGTAAGGGGAATTAGGCCTCACTATCTTGCAATTTCAAATTTTTTGATACCACTTGCAATAAAGCTTCCGTGCTAATTTTTTTGGTTTGACACTGCATAGGAATTAACTCTGGCTACTTGTTGAAGTCAACTCTTGTGAACTGATGTGATTATCATGATAATTGTAGTAGCCTGTGTGAAATAATAAGTTATTTCCTTGCTGTGCTTACAGACTAGAGCCTGTCAGTAAATATCTGGTTGCAACAAGGTACAGAAGGTTTGCGAGATATGGCTTGACAAGCCGAAAATTGGGATAAGTAGTTGAAAATTATAATTATAGCAAAAAGATGAAAAAAAAACTAGTTGGCGGGGCCTAATCACCCTTAAGCTCTAAGCGTAACTGTGCAGCATAAAACCCTTTATAAGGGGTGGCCAACCTTCAAGTCTAGTAACAATAATTTACATTTAGCAGACCAATGTGTATATTGTATGGTCCTTTCAGTAGGCTATCGGCCAGAAACCAACTTCTTCCCCGTCTTCTTTCCCCTGTTCACGCCATTATAGTTTTTTGACAGAACACAAACACTAACAACTGTGCTTCAAACCAGTAAAATCACAGCTATCATATACTTCGTGAAACACTCTCTCTGTATTACGTATCGATGAGAACACACTACCAGTGTGTGATAAGGCACCAACACTGGGGTACTCATGCTTACGTATACACCCTATCGTTCACCTGAGTATTCATGCAGATTACTACAATTGATAGTTTCTGTTACTGAGCCGAATGTTGAGAATGAGTTCACAAAATATTATAAAAGGTTCGGATTTATCAAATAATAAGACAGGATTATATTTAAAATAAACAAACAAAATACTTTTATGTTCTGGTTCAAAATTGAGTTACAAGCGATTATGCTATTTGCACAATATTTTCTGGACATAAACACTGACACAATTGAAATTGTCCCTTTGACAATTATCTACAAAAATACTTTATTACATATCAACATTGTGTTCAAGAGCTAGAGCATCCAGACTACATAAATATTAACTTGGTAATGCACTGGAAATAGGTAAGACACATCAGGCAAATTTCTGTGATGAAATTTTAATGACATTCAAAATCTTGTGTTAACTCAGAACATTGTAAAATGGTTTGAAACTGAAATATCTGGCTAGTTATGTAAGTCTCAGAGCATGAGATCTTAACAGTCGGACCTTTAAGTTACGGGTATCTCGATAGTCTATTAAAGTCAACTGATGGAAAATGATATCATTTAAGATGGAATAGCTTACTGAATCATGTAGTAAACACTCTATGGTTCACAATGTTTAATTCAAATCAATAGTTTGATCAGTTTTTGTGTTACACTCTTGGCATCACCTTAGTACGTTCATACATTACAAAGGCAATGTATGGTTTGTAGCAGGGACTTACTGCGGAATTTCACTTCTGCAAAAACTCCTATTTGCACATCCCGTAGGAAATTTCCCTGTCAAAACTTAGTAAATTCCTAAATTACCTTATTTACCTCACACTAAACATCTATAATGAGATGTATCCTATGCCTGCCCCTCTATAGACACTTATATTTCAAAAGGTATCACAAAGAAATCTTGCTTAAATGACAGTCATATAACATTTTAATAACTTAAACATTTAAATTTCCTTAATTTTCAAACTCCGTGTCCTGATTGGTCATCTGCTGTGCCGATGACCCATCAACAGTCACAGCAGACACAAAAACCAAAAGTATACCGTGTTTTCTCGTATAATCGTCGCACATTTTATTCTAAAATCAAGTTTGAAAAGTAGGGGTGCGACGATTATGCGGAAAAAAAATTTTTGTTAGGTAAAGTTATTCATAAAAACAAAACCTGTTCATGGAAAGTACGTTTATTTAAAAAAAGGTAAAGTGTACAAGAGCACGCCAAACAATCTATATTAATAATTCCTTAAACAAAAACCTTTCTTCAACTTTAAATAGAAAAACCAAAACTCTACAGTTAACGCAAGCCACTTGAATCTGACGTGAACTAATGTGTCGTAGTACACACTTGCCACGAAAGAATGTGGGCTATCAAATGTAGTTAACTCGGCACCTGACAGAGAGTGCGCGTTGCATCCAATCTGCGAGATATCGATATTCGACTACGTGCGCGCGCTCTATACGGGAAGCAACATAACCAAACATGAATGATGCGCTGGCTACATTTTTATAAGCGGTACGCCGCAGTAACGCAGACAATCAGATAAAGGAAATACCGTTTAAAAACGTCTTTAAAAGAAAATTTAAACGTCAGACAACTTTGTATTTCCATTAATTAAATAAATAAGTGGTAATGACCGAAATTAAATTTTAGATTATACCTACACCGCGGCGACGCAGACGATCAGATAAAGGAAATAACGTTTAAAAACGTCTTTATAAGAAAATTTACACGTCAAACAACCATATTTTTCCGTTAATTTATTAAGTAAGTGGTAATGACTGAATAAATATTAGATTTATACTTTAAAATACATCGTTTTATACGGAAAAGATACCTACACAAAGCGCTCGGCATCTACTAGCGGAACCAAAAACATCATGCGACGTTTACGCGAGAATTTTTTTTATCCCAATTTTGACAGCCTAAAATATGGTTGCAACGATTATGCGATAAAACACGGTACACTGAAAACAAATTAATCAAGAGTCTTTTTTTTTTTAAATAAAAATGTTATGATGCGCTGGCTACATTTTTATAAGCGGTACGCCGCAGTAACGCAGACAATCAGATAAAGGAAATACCGTTTAAAAACGTCTTTAAAAGAAAATTTAAACGTCAGACAACTTTGTATTTCCGTTAATTAAATAAATAAGTGGTAATGACCGAAATTAAATTTTAGATTATACCTACACCGCGGCGACGCAGACGATCAGATAAAGGAAATAACGTTTAAAAACGTCTTTATAAGAAAATTTACACGTCAAACAACCATATTTTTCCTTTAATTTATTAAGTAAGTGGTAATGACTGAATAAATATTAGATTTATACTTTAAAATACATCGTTTTATACGGAAAAGATACCTACACAAAGCGCTCGGCATCTACTAGCAGAACCAAAAACATCATGCAACGTTTACGCGAGAATTTTTTTTATCCCAATTTTGACAGCCTAAAATATGGTTGCAACAATTATGCGATAAAACACGGTACACTGAAAACAAATTAATCAAGAGTCTTTTTTTTTTTAAATAAAAATGTTGAGAAAGTTTCTGAATCGTATCAAAATTGCATTAACAAGTTGTGATGTATTTAGTTGATCCTTAGAGGGGTCTAATGAATTGCTGTGAACTGCCGCATAGAGTCTGTTGCCATGCAGAACAGTCTACTGTCTTTATGAAATAATAATGAAATAATCAATATAAATAAAATCATCTCCTTAAGTAAAATAAACAATTTAAAGTTATCTGTAATGTTGTTGCAGTACAACTTATTGCACAAGAAAAGTAATTTGACTGTTATTGGTTTTATTTAATTTTATTTCACAGTTGAGTAGCAAACCTTCATCATGTAAGCTCGATACAGCAAACACAGCCAACCAGAACCCTTCCCTCTTAGCAGCCACATTCCAGAACAGACTGATGAAGATTACGATATGAAGACTACAAAATAAATTGAGTTGCCTATTCTTATAAATCTTACTTGCGCACCCTTATCATCAGCACACACACATAACAAAGGGTGTGATTACACATGCCTAAGGCACAGGCAGATAAATGCTGCACACTGCATAAAGTTCTCATAAGTGCTGGCCCACTTGGCAACATTAATTGTCTATAAACTAGGATGTAGCATTTAATGCTACCCATTTTGGGTTGGCAACAGTCTTTTCGTGGGTTATAGGATTGGATATTTTGACAGTAATAATTGGGTTCCTTATGATCTTGCATTCAGTGAACAATGGAACATTGGTCCATGCAGAACAGATTGCATTAATCTTTTAAGCAAGTAGTTTGTACTGAGAGTTTTGTCACATAGTTTTAGTGGTCAGTAACATAGGGCAGCAGCTTTAATAAAAACATTTGCCATGAGACACAATATGGCTCATATTTGTTAAAACACTGTTCAGTCCCCGGAAACTCTTCTGAGCATGTGAGAACAGTTTTGGAGAGAAATCCACATCACTACAGTGGCATTTTTAACTCTTAAATTTGTTGGAATAAATTGTATGACATTTTTAGCCTCATATAAATCACAAAGTACTGCACATCCATTGTTGCCAACAGATTATGCAGCTGTATCTTACACCCACTATGACCTTTAAAGTTGACACACTCATTGTTGAGTGATAAAGTAATATGCTCGCTCCGCTGCTATGCAAACAAACAAACCAGTCGATACTGAGAGGCTACAAATCCATGCCAACTCAGGAGTAGCCACTAGTCATAAAGTTGTTGTTTGGTATGACGTTACAGCATTGAGAATTATCCTGGTATACCTTCTTGAGTGTGAGGACAGTGTCTGAAAGACGGTGAGCGTGACACATTAAATTCTCTTGTTAGAAAATAGAATAAAATTGTAAGCAAGGCTTCATTAGAATGGTCACAGCCCATATGGCACTACTCTCAATGTACCCTAAGCGCTACTGTCTCTTGGAGGAATTCTCTCACCTTTGATGACATTCAGTAGCCCTAAAATTCACCGGACCTTACAGTAGCAGACTATTTTTTTAGGTTTTCATTCACACACGTATGTCTGGCACTGGTAAGATTTAAAAACCTAAATTGTCAGGATATTGAGTTTTACGCCCAAATATTAATTCTAAAAATGTTTGGCGTTTCATAGTCTTTAGATGGCAAATACATACCAAGACTAGTATTTACTGCACTTTTATCATAATAGAATTATGGTCATCAGGCTTTGAGATACCCTGCACATCATGTATAATACATGTTTACCATTTAAATTCATACCCAGCACATAGTGTACCTATTTTACATTTTTAACATTATTAAATGTAAGTTAAGAATTGAATACAGACTTGTAACAAAACAGACACCCTTCCCCTCTCCTGGTTTTGAATTTCTAAAAGCATAAGATTCATATTTTGTTTATATTTACAATAATCTATCCATTTCATAATTTTAATTTGACCACTGTTTTATTTTTATTGATTTTCTATAATATATTAACAGGAGCGTGAATGTAAATTTAGGCATGGTAGCATTCTGTATTTTGAATTTCACTACAGTTAAGTATTTCTACATAATTCTCTTACACACTTTTGCTGGAGTTTTAACATGTTCTGCTAGTGCCAAGGGAACTTTCACAGATGCTCACTGAGTATTACTCATGTTTCTTGGAATTGGTACGCTGGGAATTCCAACCAGAAGTCATGTAGTCCAGAAATGAGCTGAAGAATATTGCTCAAGAAGGTATATTTCTATTAACACGCCATGTTCATTCCGATTGGTAGGTTGGGCCAGGTGATCACCTACAGTTTTTCAGGAAAGGTTTTTTGGGGTCCAAACAGTCTGAGCCTAGATGCTACTCTGACCGTTCATGTCTCACAGTGACTTGCATAATGCAGAAATGCTATAATTGTTTTTTAGTTTTCTGCTTATAGTTATTACGTAAAAGACATAAGCCAATGTTGTGATTTAGGATGGCCAATATGTGATTTATTAATTCAAGGACATTTCAAGGACCATAATTATTCAATAATTTTTGTTTACAATTGCACAATAAAATGTTTAAATAAGTTAAAAATTAGCTTAAAATTGAAATATATTTCAGTTCTAAGATTTTGTTATTATAGAGGCTAATCTTATGTGATTTTATAATTTTACAATCAATTTTTTTTCATATATATATTTTTTTATTTCAAATCCCTATTTTATGAAACTCTGTTTACATTTTTTAAAAAAACTAAACTCTATTGAAATTCTGTGAACATTCCGGTCACCATAGTGAAAATATATCTAGCCAACAACACCAACCCCATTAAATAAATTCATGCAAGTCATTCAGATTATATTATTGTTTTTACATTTTTGCCATCCATGATTCATGTACTTAGTGATTTCCTGTCCTCTCTTTGTTATTCTTTGGTTTGCCATCTGATTATATTTCCATAATTTTGTTCAGAAAGAAAAACATTTGTAATAAGAATCACAACTGAACCTGGTAATTGTGGTATCAGAATCAAAGAAATGTGGAACTGACCGATACATATATGAAGAAATATAAGTTTTGCAGAAATATTGAACCCATTAAATATTTATTTCTAAAATAAAGAAAAGCATATTGACATTAGTGCTGTGCCGATCCGTATTGGCAGGTACCGATATTGCCGATATTTTGGTGTATCGGATCGTATTCAGGATCTACCAAAACTAGTGATGGGATTTTCGATACTTCGATACCTCGATACCTTCGATACTTGACGGTATCACAAAGTATCGAGTATCAAAACTGTAAGTTCGATACATTTTTTCGATACCGGAATGCTTGTTCATTTGTATTGAATTAAGTTTTGAGTCGCCATCGTACAAAATACAACTGCAGTAGAACCTCGATGATATGTTCCCGTTTCATACATTTTCCCGTGTCATACGCTGATTAATTTTAGTCCCGCCGAAAGTACTACTATATTTACAATGGTTTACTTTCCCGGAACATACACTTATAAAATCATTAATTTCCCGTTCCATACGTTTTATGAAGCGGAAAAGTCCTTCAATTCACAAATTTTTTTGTTAGATATATTCCTCCTGATAAATTATGTTCTAATTAATGCTTTTATTTTGAAAAACGTTCATTATTTACCTTTGCAAACGTAAGAAAATAACTTTATCGCACCATAGATATGGATAGTATCAGGAAGACTGTGCACTTCGCTAGTAGCATCTATGGCCAGCACCAAGCGAGACTAGTGGCGCAAACTAGCAATGCTTATGAAAATGGTGCACATAAAAATGGTGCACGCGCTTTACCAAGGCACGGATCTCATATTTTGTGCATTCAATAATCTTTGAACTGAATATACCCGTTTGTTATTATTTTCTTACGATCGGATTGTTTTGTATTTTACGTTTCTCAAGTTAAAATTTTATTGAAAATTGTTCTGTTGCATAAAGTTGTTTGTAAAATGAAACAAACAAGCAAACATTTCTGATTTTCTATTTACAATAGCCTAGTTTTTTTTATTTCTAATTTAGGCTTGGTGACTTTCCCCCCCTTCCAAGAAAGGACTTCAAACATTTTGTAAGGCCACTGTTTCTCATGTCAGCTTTAATTGATTATGGACTGTATTTTACATTTCTGGTGGTTTTATTATATGTATATATAATGATGAATTCATATCTTTCATTAATATAATGCAATTATTTACACATTATGTATTTAAGTTTAATATGACATAGGTAATTCTGGTATGATAGATTGAATTTATATTGTTTAAAACTAATTTATGTTATTTGTAATAATTTTTACTTAATGGGAAAATATTTTTCCCTGGAGTATCGAAAGTATCAAAAGTATCGAACTGAAAAAACAATACAGAATCGAGTATCGAAAGTGTGGTATCATCCCACCTCTAACCAAATAAAAAAAAATTGCCGATACTGTATGTTTTTGCCCAGATATTGTTATTGTTGAATTGTTTTACTTCATTATTTCAAGGATTTGTAATAAACTTTACTATAATTTTTGCACAAATAGGTATGTAATAATTATTTAAAATTAGGTTTCATAATTAACTTCGCAACACGGTATAAGTTTCGCCGAATTACGTTTATTTTTTCTTGTCATGTTTATTTTGCAACATAAAATGGCGATGTCTCGCAGTCCGTACACAAAGACCGGGCGCGGTAATAAAAACCGTAAATATACATCTAAGATTACATGTGTACAAAATACAAAATGCTTTGGCAGTTTTCTTAAAACATATGTCTGTTTAGCTAACTTATCCCCAAAAATAAATTTTCACCAAAGCCAACTAATACACAGTTTTATTTCTGTTTACGTTACATACAACAGGTCGGCCGGCAGTAGTTTGAGAAGTTAGCGAGAGATAGCTCTCCCGTCGCTACATTATGTAGTTTGTACGAGGCAGATAGCTCTCAAAGCGTAATCGATTGACAAAATTTCGATTTTCTTTTAGTGTACTGCTTGAATACAATAAGTGTTTTTTTATTAAAGGCAACGAAACTGCTCAAAATTATTATTTATTGTGACGCCTGTAACTTTACGAGATACTTCGGCTTTACTATCCAAATATAAACAAATGTAGTAATTAATGCATCCTTAATTTTTTTTACTAGACTTTTTTTTTTGTTTCGGTTATGCTAAAAGTCAGCAATTAACACACGTGCTTGTTATTTTTCTGTATGAGTGGTGTTGAGTCAGTACATTTTAATGGCTGAATAAAAAAAAAATATTCGTGAGAATATCATGTCGTTCATTTGGAAATACCTTACAGTTTTAGAAGATGATAATTCCAAAGCTAAATGTACAATTTGTGGTGTTATAAGATCTAGAGGTAAGTTGTAAGCATTCTGTGTACATTCGCATATTGTAAATAATAATAATAATAATAATAATAATAATAATAATAATAATAATAATAATACATATTCAGACATTAAACACACAACAAATTTGCAACTCCTGTTATATTTTACATTTTTTTTAAATCTGATACAGGTGTAAGTAAAAATTGAAGGTTGGAGGTATGTACGAATATCATTTTTATATTAATAAAAATTTTAGCTATTGAAACATTCACAAAAATGTAAAAATAAGTATACATAAATATTAGAATTATTTTATATTGTATCAATCCGGGATCGGCCGATATTAAAAATTAATATCGGCATATCGGTAGATCGATGTATCTGCAAAATTTGTAGATCGGCACAGCTCTAATTGACATGTTTATGATTAAAATCATTTATTTTGTAAATAGTGCCAAAAAAAATTTACCAGAGCATTTAAGTTAGTGGGCGCTATAAATATTTCCACGAGAGCTTCTGTAGGGATAAATATAGGTGCTAGTCATTGAATTTTTTTTAAAATTCACTTCCTCTAATATATTCTTCAAAACTTTTCCTTTGAATATATATTTTTTTTCTATATTAAAAAGTTGATATTATTTGAGGATTTAAAGTTTTTTTTTTGGACTATCCTTACTCTTTAACAGATAGACATTTCAAAATGGCTTACCTCCGAACAGGTGAGCTGTTGTGTAACAAGGTGACCTCACACTGCTGCTTTGCATTTGCAAACCACTCAGCCACATCCACATTTGCAGTCTCATACTTCCTCATGAAATGGTGCTCAAGCAATTTCCTGTACTTTGGCCTGTTTTTGTAGTTTTTTGTTAAACTGGAAAAAAAAGGAAGCAATAAAAAAATATTACCAAACATAAGGCCTGTGCAGATATCAGATTTTTTCTGTTTAAATTGAATACGAATGACACATTATTCGCAAATACAAATACAAAATTTGAATAGTAAGAATGATGATAAATATCCCACTAAAATTTTTTTGTTTTATATTGCGTGATAATTTCTGGAAAATTAGACAAATAATACTTACGTGACAGATTGGCTGTTTATTCAGGTAAAATAATTATATGGAAAATATTTGTTAGAATATTTAAATTATGAAATAAATTGATTTATTCAATTATGCAGCTAACCTATCTTAACCTAACATAACTTAACCAAAACAAACCTTTCATTCCAATTCCTATTTGCCTTATTTTCCAGAACATATTGCTCTACATTTCTACATTTCAAGAACAGCAAAAATACCATGAAAACTAATGCTATTCATTTTACAAAAAAGTGTATTATTTTTTTTAATGCTGTATTCCCAAATTAGTGATTAAATGAGCTAATTTTTACATATTTAAACCCTAGTTATTCATGAGTTTTCATTGATAATATAGCCAGGTAAATTGAATTTTGGTTCAGAAATATTATTATAAACACAATTTCTGCTGATTTCATCTGGAATATTAAACCATTATTTATGTGATTTATATACATGTATATGTAGATATGTGTATATGTGTATATATGTGTGTGTGTGTGTATATTAGTCGCAACATCTGTTTCAAAATAAATACATAAAGTAAGGAAGCTCCTACTGTGTCACATGGTGTTGGATTGATTGGGGCTATCAATTTATACACCAATGAAACTATAGCATTTATTTTTTTTAATGGCCATCACTATGGAGTGTCCATGTTTTGTGGTGTAGTGCTGGGTTGTTGACTTTTGTTCCCACTTCTGCACTTCTGATGCGCGTGACCACGATATTTTATGTGACAAAATGAACACAAATAACATTTTGTTTTCAAGTTTGAAATTACATATATATATATATGCCATGTTTTGAAACGTTCACACCATTTTTTTGATACTATTTAACAAGAAAATATTGAAAAAAAAAAAATTCTTGTTGCATGTTTGAAACGTAGTTTACTATTCAAGTTTTTGATAATAAAGTCCCACAAAAACATCAAAAAAGGATACAGTAGAACCCTGTTATAATGTTTTTCAAGGGAGCACAAGAAAAAAACATTATAAGCAGGAAAACGTTATAAGCAGGAAATCTCAATTTAGCTCTTAACAATGTTCGAGATTTGTACCAATGGACTCACCAAGCTATGTAAACAACTTTAATGTTAAAACCAAAGATAGTATACTTGATACATGAATTTTCTGAAACAAGCCAACAATTTTTCAACTTCATCTAGTTCCCTGGTTAAATTTTGTTTGTCTTTAAAGATACACTGCCACATTTTTTGTAAAATTATCTCACGATTCATGATGACAACATTAAGAGTGAGAACGTCTACTCCTTCGCCACCTGAAAATGTTTAATTTTGGAATTCCTACGTATGAATGAAAAAAAAAATTATTTGTAAGCAATAGAAAACACTTTTAGTTATGCCCTCGCTCAATGGTTGGCAACTTAAATATCGTAGGACTATGTACGTGCATCTGAATACCCACTGGAATGGCAAGGAAGAGAAGAGTTGACTAAGGGTGCCAACTGACACATAACTATGAACATTGTGTACCTTCAGTATATTGCATAAAATTGTATTTTAACAAACTTCATGTATTGTATGGCAGTGGTTGTAAACATAAACATACATAAAGGAAACTTTTTATCGTAAGTGTTGGAATAATTTGGTTTTAAAACATTTTTTCCCCATTTATTGAATGTTAGAAAGCAAACATTATAAGCAGGAAATTACACTTATTATGAACGTTATATGCAGGAAATAAATACATTGTCCTTATAGGGGAAATATTGGGACTTTAAAAATATGACATTATAAGCAGGAAAACATTATATGCAGGAACATTATAACAGGGTTCTACTGTATTTATAATGCACTATTGACTTAACTTCAACAGTGAATGTTGGTATCTGACAAACTTATGAGGTATGCTATGTCAAGTATTCGTAAGGAAAAGAATATTCGTTATTTTGAAGTATTAGTATTCAAGATTGAATGGAATAACGAATAGTTTATTTATCATATTTAGAGTCCCGGAAAATTCGCAAATGTGAAATAACCGCGATAAAATGGGAAATGACTCAATAAATGCGATAAAATGTTAAATATTAGTTTTTCTGTGATAAATGCTAATAGAGAGGAACCTCATAATTACGAGTACGGGATACTACGAGACCTTCGAAGTTACACGACAGTTTTGTAATGCACAGTTAAATTGGACTACGTAAATCATGCTAAATTAAAATGGCTAGAGTGATTTAAATGACATCTTCAAACAAGAAAAAACACCCGCTGTTAGGGAAAAAAAACTTTTCACGTAGTATTAACACGGACTGATAAGCCGCCTTTGTGTGTGTTGCTGGGTCTGAGAGTGTGTGCGTGCATGCGTGCATGCGTATTTGTGACTCCCCCTCTCTTCAAATGAACAAGGAAGATGGCAGATGCCCTTCCCTTCCCCTCCTCTTTCCAACCCTCCGGTGTTTTCCTTTCTCCTCTACCTTACCTCCACTCCCTGATAAAGCAAGGCGACGATGACAGGTTTTTTTTTTGTTGCATCTCAGAGCACTGTAATACCCCAAGTGTCTTAAAGAAAAATTAAATAATAAGGTTAAAAGATTTGGAAGCTTTGATTACTGGGGCTCTCAATTAATAACTATAAAAGTCAACAACAGAGGCGACACTAGGAGAAAACAAAGAAAATTTAGGGACTCCCTACAAATACTTGGGAGTAAAAGGATCGTTATTATATATTAAATAAATAAAAACAACTGTTACGTCTATAGACTTCCATATTTTATTAATCATTGTTCTTTCTTTTTTTATAGATTAAATTTTCCTTAGTAAAGTCTGTTTTTCATTGATAAGTGATCTTATTTATATAACTCACAATTACACTTATTATATGATATTCCTTAACGTTATATACGATAGGGCCGGCCCTGAATGTATAACAAAAATTAAAATATTTAAAAACATGAATGAAATCAACATTGGTAACTTTAAAGGTTGTACATATAGTCCTTCCAAAACATAATATACATTTCTTCTCCTGAAACTGCTTTTACTGTCCGCTGTCTTACTTGGGTTACACTATTTCTGAGTTCGTGAATAAAAAGATAGAATTATGCGGGTATCACCCGGGGCTGTAGGTAGACGGTGATCGAGGTAGTAGGCCTAATGATGTTGGATTCTGCGCAGGAACCGACTCCAGAGGTTCTGGCAGAGGATTTTGGTTGCCCCAAACTTGGAACCCTGTCAAAACAGGGTGTTGGTCCTGGCGCTCAGGAGAGGGTGTCTCGTCTCCGAAGACTCGAACCACGTTTCGCGGTAGCCACGGAAGTCATCATGATTAATTAGAAAATAATTTATATAAAAATACTAAGTTTCTCTACTTTCAAATAAACTACTGACTGGTTAATAATTTTAGCTAGGGACTCCATCCCTCTAGTCTGAGAAGACTACATAATATACGATGTCGATGATTCGCCGAAGATCGCAGATACAAACGGTACCAGTCAGACAGGAGGCGCGCACCGAAGTAAGTCCAGAGCGGGATATCACCAGAATATCATAAGCGCGGGGTCTCTAGAGAATGGGAGGGGGGTTAGGCTCTGAGCCGAAAATTACCGAGTCCACCCGAAGGTGTCCGGCATAAAAAAATTAGATCTTACTGGAGTGACTGCGCGACTGAGGCGCTATCTTTTGGTGGCGAGCAGAAATACTAATAAATCGACTTGTGGCCGACGAGTGTGTCAAGCTAGGGGGTTAATGGAGTAACCAGTGGTGCCACCTAGCGGCCTGAGACATAAGGAGGGGAGAGAGGTTGTCGTTACCTCCGCCCGAGCGCGGTAGTGTCGGCGCTGCCGACGCCTCACAAGTGGCATTAGTTACCACAGCCGTCGCTAAAGTCCAGAATCGTAACTGCGGCTGTCAAGCCTGAGATGGCCTTGACTTCGGTTAACGTACCCATGCGGTCGTCGCCCCTAGCCACACTTCTGAGAAGAAAGTGGTGGGTGAGCAGGAGGAGGAGGATGGCTTCAAAAAATGCATGGTCTGTGGGACACAAGGCCCACGGGATCCTCCTGTCGTGTCTTGCTGCTAGTGAACCTTATACCGATTCGTGACAGAGTTAGCAGGGCTCAGCACTGCTTCACAAGCTGCTGTAGGCAAAAGGTAGTCACGCGAAGAAATAAAGTTACCGGCCCCGACGTGCCTGGAGGCGGGAGAAATATTAGCCAGAATGCTAGCCTAGCATGAGGCTGGGAAAGAGAATCAGCTCGCCTCTGAGAACAGAGGCTGAGGGCCTGGCCGTAAAGAAAATAAGATGAGAGGAAAAAAAAATTATTTCCAAAAATATTTAATATTACAAAATTTTAAATAAAACGTGCCTAAATCCCTAATACACGGCACAGCACGGTCATGAGTCAGACCATTTCATTCGCGATTAAAACAAAAACTGTTGCAGATACAAAAAAAATCACAGAGACCTTTTATATTAGAAATTAAATTTGCTACAACTTTTATTCTATGCGTTTTTTTACTACGAGGTACAGTTTCCGAGATATTGTGCCGACATTAAGACATTCTGGGAATGTTCAGGATTTTAACTTTGACTTAAATCTTATATGCAGTACAATCCTGTTATAACATTCTCCAAGGAACCAACTTAAAAAAATGTTATAAGCAGGAAAATGTTATAAGCAGGAAATCATAAAATTACATCATTTTGTATAAATTACACGTGGATTGATTAAATTAAAGAGTATAGGTAAAACAACACAAAGTACAGGAGTAATACACTACGTACAGCAATAGAGTGGAAAATTGGTTAATTTTATTTATAGATAATACCTAATAATATGCTAAAGAAAAAATGTTTTGTACGATACAGTTCAGAGTCGAAACAGAAATATTCAACTCTTTTGCAATCGCAACACACGTTTTGTTGGGGTTCCTGTCCACTTGGTTAATAAACTGAATTTTTTCAGCTACAGAATAGGAATTTCGCTTATATTTATAGGCCATCATAGCCGTACAACAACCTGAATAAAATTTCAATACAGCGAATTTTAATTAAATATGACCGTGACTACAATAAGTAAGTGAAAAAAAATAATCACGGTAAAGGTTAACCACAAACAAAAGCCGTGAATATATCCATAGAACATTTAACCATCTCAAGGTGTTAAACCTTTGAAACAAAAACCAGCACCATAGAATACAGTAGCACTGTTTCCGACCATGTTTCAGTTTCAATGCACAATATGCGCATTATAAGTATAACGGAACAAGTCATAGGCTAACGAGCGCGAACAGGACGCCATATTGATAGTCGATCCGGTGCAAGTTGTGGAGTGGGTGTGTACCACGTCTATGGTGAACTACACAAATGTTTGTAAACATCTGATGTTTGTATATGTGTGCTGTATTTTCTAACTACGGTTTCGCTCTAAATTATGACTTTGAAGGAAGGGATACTAAAAATTGTGGGAGTTATCAGAGCAAATTTTAACGTTAAAAGCGGGAATGTAGAAATTTTAATATTGTTACAGGCGGGAAATTAAAGCCTTGTGATAAATGGAGAAATGACGGGACCATGAAATTATGGTGTTATAGGCGGGAAAATGTTACAAACGGGAAAGTTATAATTAGGGATGGGCCGGTCGAATCCTCGAATCCTCGAATCCTCGAATCCTCGAAAGATTCGGGATTCAAGGAAAAATAATGATGTAAATGTAGTAAAAACTTAAATGCTTACAATTTACTTGGCCTGTTTACGTTTTCCTTGGAACACATCTTATTAAGGTACAGTAGAACCTCGTTAATACGTGATGGTCGGAACCGAGATAATCACGGATTACCGAATTTCACGGACTAGTGATTAAAAGCCCGGAAGGTCTTGTCAAGCTTCTCAGACACCGGCATGCAGCTGGGTTAAAGCCAAGGTCATGCGACGTAACATCTCCCGAGGCTTACTGCGCCTTGGCAGCAGATGGATAAAAAATAGTAAACTCCCCATTATTCTTGTTAATTGGGACCCGCCGATGCCCGGATAATTGAAATCCTGTAAAAAAAATTAATAAACCCGGATAATCAGTTCACAGTAAGGGCCGGCCGTCTTCGAATTAGTGTCTCGGCTTAAAAAAATACAGCACTGCCTAGCCATTAGTTCAGGGTCATTTACAACAGCCCGTGCTGACCTTGCACGCATAAATTTTGGGTAGCCCCACCCTCCCTCCCCATCCTACAGCCGAATGCCAGCCAGACACATCACTCGCCAGGTGCCTGCCGTGTGTTGGTGGGTGGAAACAAACAAAGGGAGATGGGAAGCAGAAGTCAGGACATCCCCCTCAAGTTTAAAGAGTGACAAATGTGACAGCTGAAAGGGGGGCGACACAAAGGGTCGGTACAAACAGCGTGTCACAGAGTTTGGCGGCCCACACGATGGCTTGCAGTGTTTGCCAGCCGCCGGCCCGCGTGACTTTAATTTTAAGCGCTGACAATTTTTACCACTCTTTTTTTCTGCTCTTTTAAATCGTCCCGGATTATCCGATTCCCGGATTATCCGATTCCCGAATTAGCGCATCACAGATTAACGAAGTTCTACTGTATTGTACTTTTAATTCATTATTATATAAAAAAATTATGAAGCATGTACTGATTTGGGAAACTTACTTTATATTCATGAACATGGATGCATTGTCGCTACATTGGCATTAAATAAGGCATAAAGCACAGATGTATTCTCAGAATATGCTAAAAAAATATAATAAAGCTCATTTAGGATCTAGACTAGTAATATAAATCTTGGTTTTTTTTTTTTTCATAACTTTACCGAGAAATCTGTTACTTAGTAATACAACAATAATGCCGACTTTCATCACAAGTTACGGTCGCACATGTAGTAATAACAATGAAATAATGAATGACAAAAATTAATACATTGTACAATTATTATTTTAATCGCGATTCAATTTTAAATATTCTGATACACGTTCTATTTATGAATTTTTTTAGGACCAAGTTTGGTTTGTGTAGACTACCGTTAAAATATGTATTATCTGATAATTCCATGATGGCCAACCAATGAATTTGTTAGCCAATCATTTTGAGCAACACAAAAAATAACTAATAATAATATAAAGAATTTTAATGGGTAAACTAGAGAAAACACCTCGTCACTTTTAACTTCGGCCATATTAATCACTATGCTTTAATGAGGCTTAATTTTAAAAGACGCACGACAATATTTCTTATGGCTTAAAACCAATGAAGCCAAGATGGCGTCTTTCAGTCTCAATTAAATATTTCAGGAAAGCGTTTATCTTCATTTGGGACTTTTAACAAATGTCAAGTTGGTAACTACAAAATATTGTTCCATCGGATGTTGAATTTCGTTTTCCGATTTCCGTGGATACATGAATCACTGTACTCACAGATAATGCCTGAATGCCTTAAATCCACCAAGTCGGATTCTATAGCTAGAGGCACGATTATATGGTAATGCGCGATAAAACAAAATAACACCGAAAACTGCTTGAAAACACAAAATAAAACGAAATTGTGCGAAATCCGCGATATGTCACGAAATTTTGTCTATCCTGATTATTTACGTTTTTTTTCCATTCTGTAAGGACAATTCACTATCTTCAGCACAATCAAATATTTCTGACAGTAACTAGCAGCCATATATATTATATGCGACGGTGATTCATTATAGATTTTTAAATGAAGTCTTGAAATTAACGTAATATTTTCTTTAAACGGTAATCTTGTGTACCATAATAATTTAAGATGTTGATAACTATGATACAAAGGCCGCCGTTCACTTTCTGTAAATACAAAAATAACAAACGTCCAAAATATGTTTTTCTAAGATTACGTTTTTAATCATTAAAATATTACACACCAAAGCGCATTGCTTTTACTGTTTATTTAAAATAAAGTATGTAGGGTACGAAAATAAAATTAACCCTGCTTAACGTAACGATTGTAAATAATAAATAGTACATGTTTATGTCGGTATTAATTTTCACGTACGTATGTTGGTATTCGGTATGCGTTTGTATTCGCATCTGTTCTCCATTGTTTTGATCTTTCCAGCACGGCAAGTTTTTGCGTATTAAGAGGTTAAATTCTTCCTATGTGATTAAAAAATTTCGATAATGCCTAAAACGAAGGTTTCTGCCAGTGACCGATCGAAAGAATTTTCCAGCGAAGGATTTTATTTCAGTGATAAAATTTTAATGTGCAAATTCTGTAACTGCAGGCTAGACTACGAGAGACGCGATACGCTTGTGAAACATGTCGCGAGTGAGAAACATAAGCGTTTGAGGCAAAACTCATCTTTTAAACGACATCCTTGTCTAAGTCTTTAATGACATTAATTTGCTGTTCAACCCAAGAAATGTGAGTAGGGTTAGCATAGAAGATGCAAACCTACAGAAGTCTCTGCATAACTTCCTTCTGTTTCCCATCTTCCCATTGATACATTCATACATGGCTATGTTGCTTTCAAAAAAATAATTGAGGATGAACTTTCATTGCCAGAAACAAGCCAAATTGATGTTGCAAAGGTACTTTGCTCCCTTAAAGGGGACTACAGTGAATTTGCTCAAGCCAGTTTAAGGGAAATCTGGTTCCCAACATCAAATGTTGATGCAGAACGTTCATTTTCCAGGTAACCACTGGTAGTTAGTGACAGAAGACGTCTCACTCCAGAAAATGCGGAAAAATTTAACTATGATAGCATTTCAATAAAACCGTCTTAATAGTAACTTTGGAAGTGCTTAATTGTGTAATTTTGTAGTGTATGTGATTGTAATTAAGTCGTGAAATTTTTAGTAGTTATTTAAAAGTTTTAATTTATAAATTTGCAAATGAACTTAATTATCTATGAATTTGCAAATGAACTTAATTGTAATTAAATCAAGAGGTTTTAGTGTTTATTAATATTTGTTTTAATAAATTTGCATGTCGTACAGAAAAGCAATAAAATTTTGCCGTGGGTATTTTCAGCAAAAAAATAAAACCATATAACACCGAAATCTTTATTTCTTTACACCGAAATTTGTCTTAAAATAACACCACAAAATCTTGACTCTATCTACAGCAATTGATGAAGTGACCAGATTCTTACGTGATCCTACAGTTAACCCAGAAATAAATATCCTCGAATACTGGAAAACTCAGTCTGCGTGTTCACCCAGGCTACATAAACTGTCCCAAAATAATTGTGTTCACCACCTGCGACAGTGTCCTCTGAACGTTTGTTCAGCACTGCAGGAAACATATGTGACCAAAAACGGAATCGTCTTGATCCAGACCGTGTCAAAATCCTTGTTTTTTTAAATAAAAATTTAAAGGGTTAAATAATTCTGCATAATGTATAATTTTTTCTCTTAACTTATAAATTATTTTATAATTAACCCTTGAGATCTGGATTCGGATTCGAGAAGTGGATTCGAGGTACTGTTTGGGATTCGAATTCAAGATTCGGATTCGGGAAAAATGGGATTCGACCCATCACTAGTTATAATCGGGTTGTACTGTATTTGGTTATTACAAGTACTCGTAGTTATGATGATTTTTCTCGCCATTGTAAGCTCTCGTAGTATAGTCGCCGCACGGTAAGTTCATACTTTTAGGAAGCCCTGCTTCAAGCTGGGATCTATTTTCAAGGTGACTATGTATCCTTCGGCCAAATATCAACAATAACATTGCCATGTGGAAAACCATGTGACCACATGGCAATGTTTTGGTTGGGTAACTGTCAAATAGGGATGTAATTAATGGATAATAAAATTACACTGCAATTTTTATAATTGGTTAAATGTCAGTAGAAAATGTCACAACACAATGTTTAACAATTCAAATATTAAATATAAAAAAATCTAAGCAAATTTTTATAGTTTAGAGTTTAAACCCAGCGTGGTGCTGTGTCTACACATAATATCTATAAAAATTGATGTTAAGTTTTACTAAAGAAATTTTGCTGCTTCGAGATTACTATATCACAAAGTGCTATGGTTGAAAGCATGAAAATTATGTCATTATCGTTTATGAAGAATTTAACTTTAAGAAATTATTCAGTATGAGGTAGCTATGTAAACTGTTAGTTTCCTAAAGCCGTGAGTGCCAGGCACATCACTGCCATTACATCGAGAGGTCATTTGTGAATAGAAAATAACAAGTTAGTAACACTTTTCTGGCACTACGAACCGAGTCAAGTATCGGTTAAAGGTTATGGCTAACCAACATGTTTTTTGTAATTAGAGGCATTATTTTCTATCAAGCAGAATAAATTTTAAATTCAAATTCTAAGTTATACATTAAACATTTCTGTAAGTGTGTATTTTTATGTGTCTATGTGGTTTGTCTCATATAAAAACTATATCACTTAAGTATGTACAATGCAGAAAAGAAATTGTTGCCATAAAAAACTTAACTTAAGAATCTGTAATAAAATAAATATATTAAATAAATCGAAACTCAGCAATAAATTATCACTACCATCAATATTATGTTATATCCTGTAATCAAAACTGTTTACACTGCAAGGGTTACTATTGTGAGGATAATTTTCTTAATGTATTATATTCATTATGCAATGATCTATAGGCCTAATGTATGTATATCTAATTCAAAACAATTTATTACTCAGTTTCATGAAATATAAATGTGCAATTGGCTTATAATATAAATGTATGTGTATATTTATCCTCAAACTTATGCTTTATTTTGTTCATTGTACTGACAACTACTTTTAAGTGAGCCTACGTGCTGAAAAAATGAAGGTTTAATAATAACAAACAAACAATAAAAAACATTCCATATAGAATTTACACTGGTGACTTACATGTATGCAAAGTAACTGTGACAAAGTATGTATTAACCCATGCAAAAAATAAATTCCAAGGTCATTATAAAAAAATTAATCTTAGATTTTAAAATAATGCAAAAAAGCCTACATATTATATCGTCCACTAGAATTGATACTGTAATAAAACTCATGAAGCTATCAGTATTTTTATCAAAAATCTACTAATAGTGTGTGTACTAGCCAAAAATAATTAGCTACCAACTACATTGTAAAAATTCCTACCTACGCAAACTCAAATGGATCATTAAATGCAGCTTAGAAGCAATAATTTAAAAAAAAAAATTATCATACCGATTTTATAATCTCTAATGTTTACCAAACATACGGGTATTTTTCGCAAAACAAAAGATTATAATAATTTTCAGAAAGACTGCACTAAAATGTAAACACGTAAACCCAATTATACATTTTTTACTTGAATTAAATTAATAATATACATTAATTGCTATTTTTTTGTCGGTGAACCTCCTCCTCCTTGATGTTGTGGGTTGAAAATGCTTACAAATGAAAGAAAACGCTACGCATTGTTTACACAATTATGTTTACAGTATTTAATTGTAGGCCTATACTGACCTCTAGGGACCTATGTATTATTTAATGTGCTGTCTTGAACAGCCCTGCAACCTTTTCCACGGGTGCACAGCAGATAAATCCATTACCTAATATATAACCGAAAATATAAGAACGTGTCTGTTTGTAATTTGCCCGACATTCAAAACAAGAAAGCTGCGAGGAAGGTACTTTTAGTGTTAATTAGTCACCCACTTTTTCACGGTCGTGATGCCCAGATCTAGAAGAAATGCTGTCATTTCTGCGACATCACCCTGTTCCAGTTGACCTGTATTCATTAACATCGTAACTCTTCGTGCCACGTTGATAATATCTTGCTGTCCGGTTGTCTCCTTCTTCTTTACATTCATTTTAATAACCTAACAAACCGTAATAACTAACACAAAGTTACACTGTAAACGCAATAGTTCACTACAAGTTACAATTAAGACAACCCTTTAAAATTAGAAAATTAATTAGTACACAAATACACTGGATGTTTTCGGAAAATGAGAAGTCGTTTTGAGCAAACAAGCGTTCAACATGGCTCGGGCCGACACACAGTTACGTAGGTGATTCATCCGCAACAGCTTGCAACGTCATCTGTAAACAAAATAACTTAACTTTCGTATATATTAAACAATATTACTCCAGGATCTGGAAGTAAACATATGTGAAACATTTTAAGCAATATTTATCATTATTTCAGCTGTTCAAAATTACATACTAAGGAACTATTTCTTCAAGTGTGTAGCCAACATACCGATAAATATCGTTGCCACGCGTGTTTAAAAACTTACATATAAAATTAACAAATACAAATTATTTTAGTATTCATACACACGTACGGAAACGTAATAGCTTGATAAATTATGTCGTCCTATTTTGTTTATTTATTTGTCAAACAAATTGCACAATAGTAAACCAAATATTCTTAGTTCCATTTTTCAACAGTTCTTCCCAAAAGTACGAACTTACCGTGCGGTGACTATAGCGAGGTTCCACTGTACTGCCGTGAATGCACGAAAATCTTCCAAACACTGTTGAAGATGGCAATACCGCATGTAAAGAAAGCTTCTTTGTTTTTAAACTGTTTCCAAGCAGTACAAGGCGAGTGCTACAGATGCAATATACCTGCGGATGGTCCTGCAGTAGCCAGCCAGCAAGCCAAGTGTGTGTAGGTGTGTTCGTAAGCGGTAAGAATGGTGAAGAGATAGAGAGGGAACAAGCAAGCCGAGTCGGCCCAGTCAGCAGGTGTGTTTGTGTGGTTACGAGATTATTAGAAAGAAGAGGAGAGAGAGATAGTGTGAGCCCAGCCTGCCTCCCCCCCCCCCCTCTCCACTATATATCTCTCTCTCTCTATATATCTCTCTCTCTATATCTCTCTCTATATATCTCTCTCTCTATATCTCTCTCTCTATATCTCTCTATATCTCTCTCTCTATATCTCTCTCTCTATATCTCTCTCTCTATATCTCTCTCTCTATATCTCTCTCTCTATATCTCTCTCTATGTATATCTCTCCCTCTCTCTCTCTCTGTGTGTGTGTGCAAGAGGAAGTCGCCAAGGTCAACTGGTACAGTCTGTTCAAACCAGCAATACCCCTCACGTGTCTCATGGGAAAGGTTATACGGGTAGTTCCGGTGCAGAGTTTTCTTTGCAAATTGTGTTCCACAAGTTAAACATGGTGTATCCCTAATTAAATTTAATCAAAACGATGCCACGTGGAAAAGTTTCAATTCACGATCGTGCTAATGCATTCAAACATGATAATTTTTATGTCAGTGACAGTACAATATTAATGTGTGGTGTTTGTAATAAACGTCTGGAATAGGGAAAAAAAAAGACGGTCTGGACAAACATGTTAAATCCAGTATGCATGTTAACAGAAAACTTGAACATGAAAAACTGATAGCGGAAAAAGGAGAGACGTCCAAGCGCCAAGCAACAGTCCTTGGAATATTTGAATACAAAAAATGTGCGAAGATTCAGAAGAGTGTCTTTGTTGAAGATACGGTGAAGATGTGTATGCAGGCAAACATACCATTAGAAAAAATGGACCACCCTGCAGTTCGAAATTATTTGGAAAAGTATGTAGAAAGTTCTGGCGATTTGCCTGGGGCAGACACTCTCAGAAGGGAGTATATGTGCAAAGTAGATGCTGCAGAAAAAGAACGACTTAAGCAATTGATTTCAGGAAAGGAAATATATGTTGTTGCAGATGAAACTTCGGACAATCGTGGGCGTTGTGTTTTTATTATACTTTTTCGTACCAACAACTCTGCCGTACATCAGCATGTGTACTTGGCCATGTGTTGCTTTCTTGACTCAGAAAACGGCACCACATGCAGTCAGGCAATACTGGAATCATTAACCCAGTATGGTGTAGGCTTTGAAAATGTTCTAGGTCTTGTGTCAGATTAGCACATGAGTACCTGTTTTGCAGCCCTGCAGATAGTTTTAGGTGACCACACTATTCACTTCCAGTGTTGGACACATAAGGTGAACCTCGTGGGTGATGTTTTCATGTGCGAGTTTAATGATGTGAATTCTCTGGTTGTTGATGTGAAGATGGCATTTCTACATGGTAGGAAAATTAAGAGTGCATACATTTTATTCTTACAAGAAATATACCCAGAACTGACTGCAAAGCTTTTCCCAAGCCCAGTGGTAACAAAGGTGGAATTCTTGGTTTACGGCTGTTTTATATATTTATCTGAGTACATAGAACCACTTCTTCAGTTCTTGAACCAGTGGGAACCTCAGAATGCCAGTGTAAAGTTGGTGTGCCAGAAGTTGTCTGGAGGCCAGTTTTCTGTACTTAACATCAAGTGCAAATTCGTGAGCGAGGCTTGCAAAAAAATAGTTGGGCTAATTAAAGTTTTGGAAGGTGGACATTATCCCTTTGCTCATTTGCTGTGGGATGAACTCTTGCAGCTTTCTGATCAACTTAAAAGGTATGGTAATGTACATGGTGTGTTGCCATCACAGACACAGCAAATGTTGGAAGGAGTAAAGGGTGATACAGCCAAAGCAAGCATCAAGTTTGCTATATCCAACTGTTGTACGAAAAGTGCTATGAAACTAACCACATATGGCTCCATCTCCAGCAAACAACTTCTATGCAACAGCAGGTGAACTGTTCAACCCTGCCAAAGCAGGTCAACAAGTAGATGTGAACTGTAGTAAGTTGGTTGTTTGCAAGAATAAGCTCCCACCATTTTCAAAGATCAGCAGTGATCAGTTTGTGGATGGTTATCTGTACTTCCACAAACAGTTGAAAGAACATGTGTGGGAAGGAAACCACATTGACATGCCTCAAATTCTTCTTGCAGTTTCTCTCACAAAACCAGTGTTTGGAGTAGCTGCCCTTTAAACCATCTGGGCACCTGTGAGCTGATGCAGAGAGGTGCTTAAGCTCATACAATGTTGTTTTGAGTGATCGCAGAACACATTTAAAAGAAAAAAAATGTTGAAATGGGCAATATGCTGAAATTTAATGTGTGAAAGATGTCAACTATGTAACTTGCTGCTACACAAAACATTGTGTTACTTACATGTCTTGTCAAATATGTCAGATTAATGATTATTAATTATAATTTATAGTTAATATTATGTGCCCTTTTTTTAAAAAACTTTACATTGATGTGTTGGACATGCTAAAGTTATTTAACATACTATGTAAAAACTATATTTAATGATTAATTCTTTGTCAAACATTTAAAATGTTATTTACCTGGATACTGTTTATCTAACATTTATCAGTAGGTATTCTTATATTTAGATGTGTGACATGTTTTAAATTTTTAAATAAATATATATATATATATATATATATATATATATATATATATATATATATATATATATATATATATATACACATACATACATACATACATACATACACACAGACACACACACACACAGACACACACACACCTACACACACACACCTACACACACACACCTACACACACACGCACAAAGTGCTATATTTCACTTTTTAAAATGCTACAAAATGCTAAATTTCATTTTAAAATGCTAAAATATATATTTTAAAATGATAATTTTCCGGGACTCTAATCATATTCATATTCAAAAATTTGAATATTTGTAAAGGCCAACTGTATTTGCAAAGAAATTTGGCAGCAACTCACCAGCAGTTGATGAAGCTGCGGAACTCCAGCGAGAAGCACTGGTCCACTGGCAAGCTGGGGGGGTCGTCCTCCAGAACTCTCGCCAGCACCTCGAAGTCATTCTTGCAGTCTTTGTACGGAAAGGTGCCGGTCGCGAGCTCGACCAAGGTGATGCCCAGGCTCCAGACATCCGCCCGGATGTCGTAGTCTGGCTTCTTCGGGTCAGGAGGGTCTATCCTTTCGGGCTGGTTAACAGGAAAAGCAAACACAGCATACATAATTATCGGTATCATAAAGGTTTTTGTTGAATTATAATAATAATAATGCATGGATTTCCTCAATATTGGTTGGTTTCTCAACGTTAGGCTTGCGTCATGACTATATAACACCATATCCATGCCAAATTTATTTTTAAAAAAATGCTAAAATCTTGACAGTTTGTAGAACATTGTTGTTGTGTAATATAATGGAGCAGTAATGCAGTTATGGTTTAAGATTTATGGGTTTTTCTTACATGTTTTGCTAAAACAGGGTGTCTACAAAATACTTGGTGAAACACAATTTTAAGACTTTTTCAGGAACTTTTCATAAAATTTTGTATTCACCCAAATAAACCACGCACAATTTTTTCTTAAATGTGTGTTAAAAAAGGATGGTGTGCTACTTATAAAAACATTTGTGTTTCATAGCAAAAGTTTTGTCAAGCTTCAAGGTTGGTTAACCTGCTATTGCTAATGGAAGATGGACATTTTTTGTACATGGTTTGCAAATGTTTTTTTGTGAGAAAGACATTGCTATGTTACAGAGGGTTTGCGGTTGAGATCTATGTTTGTCGAAAAAGCCAAAAATTACAATAATGCTCAGGAAATGGGAAATCTTGCTGCAGGAAGAAAGTACGTTGTTGTGGAAAGTCATGTCATATATGTCCTGGCATAAAAAAATATTTGTTTTTGAGTGATGGTGGTATTGCAATAAAAATTTTGTATACAAGTTAAGAATTTTCTGCGTGTGGTTCTTCAGCAATTTCCCAATTTACCATTTTGTTTATAATATAATATTTGTAACATAGCAGTGATTTTTGTCACTGTTGGCTCAGATATCATTGTATTCACCGAAAAATAATAAGATAGTTTTTTTGTTGATAGACCACACAAAAAATTTGGGGTCATCTTGTAACTTACAGCATTAGTTCAACAACCATTAAGGTTAGGTACTCTGTTTAGTTAAAAAAAAATTGTTTAAAATTATAAAAATTCAAATCGCTTTTATTTTTAAATAATTAGAAGCATTATTGACATTACATATTAGTTAAGCATTTTTAAATCTCTCAGAGATTTCGGCAAGAATTAAAAAAAAAATTTAAGGTTTTTTTTTTTATGACTCTGGGCGACTTCTTACGAAGCAAGGAAAGGAAGAAAGTGAGTTGATAATTTTCCTTGGAACCTTGACTTGTATAATTGGAGATTGTCTTACATTAAGTGTCGACTTATTGTCAGGTGAATACGGTACCTAATAGCAATTCACTTATGTTTACAAAACTTCACAATATTTTACATTCATGATTGTTTTTTCCTGTATAATGGTTAAAATTTTACATTCACACTCAATCAATGAAAAATATATTATAAATTTAACATTACTTTCTTTGAATGATTTTAGCAATGAAAAATACTGATTTAAAATGGTTTTTTTGGAGATACGCCATTGTTGGTTACACTGTATGTATGACATACCTTACTAACGGACAAAAAATATCAATACGCAAACACACAGAAAACATGCCAAAATCAGCCAATGTCAAAAATTATATGTAAATGAAAGACTGCATACAAAAATTCTGTGGAATGAACAAAAGGAAACCTAGCCATGTGACAAAACAAATATTCTGCACAACACAGACGAACACAGCAGGTGAATATACAGACACAAACAGTTGTGACATTTCGGAAACTGAGATATATTTCCATCAACAGGCACAGATTGATAAAGGACACTGAAAAACAAAACCCCCTCTCCTAGCAGGCCAATGACAGGTGAGAGCACCTGAGAGCTGATGTCACCGGTTAGTGTGTTTCTATGAGGGGAGTTGTTTTTTGTAGTAAATTATTTTTAGTTTTACTTAAAGGAATCCATTAAATTTTTAACTTAATCTTTTGTTGACTATTGTTATTTCTGACAAAATCTGATTCTTTTAGATTCCTTTAAATTTGGTGTTCTTCTTGTATGAGTGCAGCTGCATTGTCCCAGAGTATCTTATGTCTGTTGTCCCACGCATGTTCAGCAAGTCTAGATTTTTGAGTGTCACCTTTTTTATATCACCTTCATGTTCTTTAATGTGTGTTGCAAGTTTCTCCAATTTATGTGCATCCACATTCGCAAGGTACCTGGTATCTGATAAACACAGTTCTGACATTAAAACTTGTCTATCGTTGGTTTTACTCTGGGGATCATGCTTTTAATTGCGGAATTTGACTTGAAAACTATTCTTTGTCAGTGTTTTTCCCAATTGTCTTATACTTTCAGAGAGGCCACGGAAATAGGGAAAAACCAATAAACCACTTGGTTTGTTGGCAAATTTTGTTGAATGATATAGGACTTGTGGGCGCTCATGTGTATTTTATGATACCAAGTGGGTACCCATTTGCAAAAAAAAAAAAAAAAAAAAAAAAAAAAAAAGGTAACTTTATTCATCAGCGACTGATTTCTGGTCAGAGTTAATTACTTCAACTCGGTTATATTTAGAGTATGAATAATGCATCTTCATGAGTTGTGAGGTTGTCTTTTTTCATTGAATACTTATGCCCCTGGCGTGTTATCACAAGAGCAAGGAACAACAGACTGCTGCCCCATTATAGGGACCAATGTAGTTAGTTTTTTCTTATTACCCGCTCTTGGTATTTGTCACTGCACAGTGCATATATACATACGTATACATACATACACACAATAAGCAAAATAAACAAAATACTATACAGATCTACTATTCACAGGAAAGTACTCATTTTTAAGTGAAATAGGGACATTGTCACATGATTTAAGAAACATATTTAATGTGCAACTACAAACATAGGTGGCTCATCAAAAAATTTAGAATTTGCAAATAGCTGCTCAAATTAAAGTTTCAAGACTTCCAGGACCATTAGACAAAATTTTTATTTTGGTAAATTTAAATTACTTTTGTGAAATCTCTGACCAGTAGATACCCTGTAAAAGTACTTTTCTATGACTTCAAACAAAAGAAATAACGTTAATTAATTACTGTAAACAAAAGGATACTAATTATGTATACCAAATATTTAATCAAGTGTAATGTAAAGTACCGCCATGTACGCTGCGCAGCCAGCACTTCGGGTTCTCGCCTTCGAGTCGACCAGGCGGCCTGAGATGCCGAAGTCGCACAGCTTCACATTACCCCTCTCATCCAGCAGTATGTTGGACGGCTTCACGTCGCGGTGGATGACACCATGAACCTCCTTCAGGTAGTGCAGTGCCTTCACTGTCTGTATCCACACACACACACACACACACACCGACACCATACATCTTTCAAACACTTCATGTGGATTGTTTGGTAGCGTTTTACATTGCACACTTTTACGCTGCCTTATGGGTAAAGGCAATATTTTATGGTTTTATTTTTAGGCCAATTTTGTTTTTAAAACAGGAGATTTTGGTGCTATTTTTTTTTTATTTATATGAATTCTGTTTATTTATAAAGATAGCATACAGGTCTCCCAAAAGAAGGGACAAGAGTATATGGTGAATTAATTAAAATAAAAGCAGAAATACTAGGAACAATAAAAATAAATAGGCAAGTATTGGTGTGTTTGAAAAATGTACGAACATCATAATGTAACAATGAGTTACTAATAACAGTTGCAAGAACACAAAAAAGTAAAAAAAATTTTTCCAAACTTCATGATGAATATAGTACAATCATTAAACTGAATATTTTAAAAGATTATATTTTTGTGTTTTAGAGTTAAGTTTTGATTAATAATGCTGATTAATTTTATGGTTTTAGTTGCATTTCAGTGCTTTATGGTACATTAACTTGCCTTTGGTGTTAGTATACCGTGTATTGACTAGCTTTTCAGTATTTCAGTGTTATGTATTTCAGTTCTATCACAATTCATCACACAATCTTATCCCTACTTATGGAGGATATTCATCTTAGATTTTTAAGAAAATATTGGCCAAGGCTTGAAGTAAAGAATTTATTTTTAATAATTTTAATTTTAATTTTATGCCTGGACAAACCACTCAACTTAGCATTGTACCCTTGATGACGTCAACATAAGTGGTCTATTGAAACACATCACCTGAAATCATCGACGAGTAATAAGCAGTGATTTCCTCCCTTCACACTTTGTTAATTTTCATTAGAAATATTTGCATGGACAAAATTTCTCTGTTAAGAAGTGTGAACATTTATGCTTCAACCAGGAAAAACTTAAATAAAAATAATAAGATTCAATTACATTATGTACACTATGTTCATAAGACAAGTTAAAATAATTTAATTTTACTGAATATGGAATTTCTTAAATAAATTTCACCAGTAAAAAATGTAAATAAGCTCCCACTTAGATCCTCTTCCTGTATAATATGTTTACAGTGAAATTCCGTTACAACGTACTTCAGAATAACGTATCTTTCAGTTCGATGTATGATTTTAAATTCCCGCTCAAAACACTAATGTAAACAATGTAAAAATATTTCACTTTAACGTTAAAAACGTATCCTACCTTACAATACAACGACCATTCTTTTCCAGTTATCAGGAAAATTTTACATAATAGTTACTGATTTTGCGCAGGGGTTCTTTAATATAAATGTACATTACGATTAATTTTTATCACTTTCAAGAATCGTTAACAAGTATAAAACGTAAACAAACATTGTATAAACGATTCATAGAATCATAGTACAGTATAACGCACCATTCGTCCTCCTCCATTGATCACACACTTAGTGCACGAGACGATCTAAACAATCGATTGCTGTTTCGCCCCTCTTCAAGACAATTGTTTTTAGCTGCGCCATCTTTTGGTTATTTATAGAGCACATTTTAAAAGTTTCAATTACCGCAGATACAAACGTTAAATAAAAATTATATTTTAAATTATATACAAAACTAGCTGCCCGACCCGGCTTCGCACGGCTATACTAATGGAAAAAGAATTATGCCACATCTCCCATTTACAGTAATGGTAAATAATAAAAAATTCCGTGAAAATTTATTACAATGCTGTATAATGTACCGATGGTTTCCCGACTCGTGCACGCAACATAAAACTGATGTACCCGTACTTCGCTACGGCAGTCTACAGGCAGATCACTCTTGCGCCGCTCATAATACATGCCCCTCGTTGTGGGTACGCCACTGCCGCGCGATGCCTGTTGCCATGGAGACGCAGAAGGCATGAACAATGCAAAATACTGTTCTCATGCAGACAAAGTACCCACTGTTGCCTGGTTTTAACCACCTATGCTATGGGATCTAATTTTCGGAAAATGTCATCCTGCGTAACATAAGGAACATTACTGTGAAGTTTCAAGTCTGTAAAATATATATACTTGAAAAAAAAAGGGCAATTTTTGATATTTAAAGTACTTGCAAAATTTCAACGGTGATGAGGACTGCACTAACAATGAAATAGCCGTTGCCATAGAGACGAATGAAGCATCAACAAAGCAACAGCCGTTGCCATGGTGATTTCCTACCAAAAACTGGAAATAAAAAAAAAATTTAGGGGTGGACTACCCCTAACATTTAGGGGGATGAAAAATAGATGTTGGCCGATTCTCATAGATACCGGATAAGCACAAAAAATTTCATCAAAATCGGTCAAGCCGTTTCGGAGGAGTATGGCAACGAAAACTGTGACACGAGAATTTTATATATTAGATAGAAAATCCAATAATGTTAATTTATGCAGGTTAATTTTTGAACCGTTTGGTGTCACAACATGGCCGACACGCTTTGTTTTGCCACGAAGGTCGGAATGTTGCCTGGCACGAGGAAAACAATATTGTTGATTGAATACATATTTTAATCAGGATGGATGGCCAAAAAGATAAAAAGAAACGCAAGCCGTTTACTTTGAAGGAAAATGTGGAAATTTTAAAAGAAGTTGACAAAGGCAGGAAAAATGCAGATGTGGCACGGTCGTTTGGTTTGGTTCCCACTACACTGTCAACAATAATAAAAGATCGCAATATTATTAAACTATTAAATTATTAAACTGTATGAACAGTCATCTTTATCTGCTGGTTGCAAGAGACTTCGCCTAGGAGATGACGAGGGAATTCTATCCCAATAAATGTACATATCTGCAAAATAGTTTAACCCATTTGTCATTTTGTATATGTAGGCCTAGAATTTAGGCTACTGTATTAAGTTCAGTAATTTTTTTTAATTCTTGTTGTTTTACAAATATTTGCTTTGCAAACATTTGATCCCCTACTACTTTAATTTTAAAAATTCAAAAATACTACATTTTAAAGGTAACTTTCAGAATAAAGTACTTTCATTACTAAGTATAAAAGTTGAGGCTTTATTGATGTACTTTATAACAAGATTCTACTTAAACCCTTTTGAGCTTGAGCTTATAAACATAATTTGCCCTTTCAATAAGTCTAAATTTTCCATCCAAGTACAGACTGATCCACTATTAAAAAAACAGCCTGTCCATTCTGAAGGTAGATTAAGATTGTAATACACACTTTTTCCAGTAAACATAATGCATCACTGATTGGCAGTTTGGACTATGTAGGAAGAAAGGAACTGGACCCACGACCCCATACAACTCCTGGCTTAGAAGACCTTCTCTGTGCTGTCTCTGTTCTTAAGTGTTTTTCAAGCTGTAGAGGTGGCATTTTCCTGTCGCGGTCCCCTTTGGCTAGAAACAACACGGACTGATTACAGTGCTTAGTAGGATTAAACCAGCCTTTGGGCCGACATCCACAAATACAAACGTTTTCCAAAATAATTTGATTACTTAGAGTTACCACAAGTTGTGTCTACAAATTCAGAGCAGCTAAATCATAGAAAAACTGTAGTAATAGATGCCTATAGAACCATAAACAGATACATAAATTGAAAAGATTGGTGAAACTTGAAATGATGAACTTGTCCTTTTATCATGTGTATTTCTTCATTACGTATCAATTGGAAATGATTACATCGGTAATCCAGAAAATTGGGAATATCTGCTGACATTGTGTAGCAACCCAGGTTACTGCCCTTCCCACTTGATAAATTGTTTAATTTTCAATTTATTAGGTTATCTTGTAGTAAATGCTAAGGATAGTTATATTTTATATAATTTTAAGTAACAGCTTGTTATTCTTTCTAAGAAAGAATATTTATATAATTGATATTGTATCATGCTGTTTTAATGTTTCTGATTTAATAATAAAAAAGTCATTGCACTGGATTTTTACGTTAAGTTTGGCCTACTTATTGGAGTTTTTAGATGCTTTCAAATGATTATTCAGTATTGTTCATATGTCTATGTTCGTAAAATGTGTAGTGTCATTTTTGTAGCATTGCCAGTTCTTTGTGCGAAGGTAGGCTGTTGGCTGATGCAATAGTTTCCTAAGTTGCATCATCATTGGAGGGACATACATGTATAAGTTGTGTGGGAATACCTGACGGGAATCCCCGAATTCTGTATAAAATTAAAAATAGATGGAAGGTGTGGGAGAAGAACAGAGACAAGTGACTGAGTGAGAGGAAGTCCACAAAGAGGGGAGGTACTAAATAGTTATTGTAAGAATAAATGTTGTAGCAAATGGTAAGGCAGCTATGTAAACTTTTGTGTAAGATTGGTGATGTGCTGAGTTTCATCAGTCACTGTCTGGACGAGGTACGATAGGCTGCGTGTTGGGCAGTGGCTCACATAGTATAAGATTATGTGAGTTTAAAGAATATTTTGCGGCTGTGGTCCGGGCCCCTCCATGTAAGATCAACCTGTTTTAATCATTTGGAACTTTGAAACTAAAATTTCTGACCACAGTCATCAGTAATCTCCCAAAAATAATGCTTGTGTGATTGCGACTCCGGTCCAAGGTCGTAGTCCTGCGGCTTCGTACCATGAGTTTGTGTGTAACAACAGGACATTAGTGCGAACTGTCTTGTAAAGTAATAATTATCTTTCGGTACCTGCGAACAGTCAACGTATATGTTATTGTTGTAGTCTGGAAAGAAGTTATGAGCAAAGGTTTTATACTGTAAATGTTCTACTTTGTGTGGTCGCAAGATGGTAGACAAAATGACTGTGAATTTTCTTCAAGTATCAATAAAAATACATTATAATCAGTTCGCTGTCTGAGAGACATTACTCCAAAACACTAATTGACTATAGTAACATTTCTTCTGAAACTTCAATAACTTTCAGAGCCCAAATAATTTTTTTTTTGTAAGTGTTTATGTATGTCCACTTCAGACCAAAGTTTGAGCTAGCAGAGGTGCTCTGGGGTGTGATTATTGATACTAAAATGATTACATCGGTACATCATTATTTTTTTTTACTCACGGCGTAGGTGACCTTCCCGAGTATCTCCTCTGGCACGGCACGGCGCAGCCGCCTCAGCAGCTTGTCGAAGCACGTGGCCATCAGCTCCATGCAGATCCACACGTCCGACTCGGTTATGAAGCAGCCCAGGCACTGCACGATGAAGGGGCAGTCGTGCGACTTCAACACCACATCCAGGTCCATGATGATGCGCTTGTTCTCCTCATCGTTGCCCGAGCGACGCATTTGCTGCACATAAAGCCACCAGCATGCGGAACAACCTCTACACGGTGAACCTCTTTATGCAAAAACCTCCTTATCTCATGAAAAACTATTTACTATGTCCCAGTTAAAAACTGCATCCAACAATCAATCTCTGTACAACATACAGTGTCTTCTCTTTTGGCTGGAATATTATTTATAACAAGGAGAAAGAAGTGTCAGTTAGTATTATTTTTATTTAAAATAGCCATACTTTATCACATAATCAGCATTAATCAATCATGTTTTAAACCAAACAGACAACTGTTTTAAATATTTAATGAATCAATGTGAACAATGAATATTTTTTATGTCTTAAAATCACAGCAGAAATATAACACAAAACTATGCAAAAAATTCTGAAGACTACTGATAAAGTAATGACAAGATGGACACTACAAATTCATAATCACCTACTCGTTTCTTGTGGACCAAGTGATAAGAATTTGTTAAAAATTGGCTTGCACCCTAAGATAAAAATTTTTTTCCAAGCATATTACGTGCTGAGTAAATGAAAATTTATATCATCCTGGGATTTGATACATCTCTATTATGAATGAAAGAGAATAGATGTAAAACTTATTTCTTTCGCAAACCAATTCCTATTACAAAATGAAAAGCACACTCAAGAATGGTGAAAAAACTGATATTGTAGACTCACTAGCTTTGTTCCACTTTACATCTTTTTGCAGTACTCCTCTACAACATAACACCCCACAATAATTCAGTCCTATAAAAAGGTTCAACTGCATCATGAGGTTTATAAAAATAATTGGCAAGTTAATTGATTGGAATCTGATGTTCTATGTTAGCAATAACTACTACGGTAAAGAGAACGGCTTGTGCATATGCTGCACTAAGTTATAAGTTGGGATATTGAAAAAAGTTTGTACATCTGGTTTTTTTAAACCTGATGTTTTATAATGTCCAAAGTAAAATGAATGGTTTCTGTGCCTGGAGTAAGTCAAAAAGTGCAGACCACATTCCTTATGAATGTTTTAGACAGTAACAAATTTGTCTTATTATTGATAGCAAAATACTTGTACCAAAGTATTCAATTAATTAAATAAGGCTGCTGCAATTAGATCCAAGCCTGGTGTCAAGCATTCACCCTACTTTCCTCTCACTGTTTTCCTGAACTGATACACACTCCTTGCCATTACACTCTCCTCATCAAACACATTTCATTCCCCTATTCCCGAGCTAACTACCATCGAGATTTTCCCCCTTTTCCTTATTCCCTTAAACACTTTCCAAAGTTCTCCCTTCTACTGCTATTCTTCCCCTTCGCAACTCGTTTCTCCCGGCACAGTACTTGATACACCCTAAGCAGCCTTCTGTTCTTAGGCTCTCCCACCCCATTTTCTTCATCAGCTCTCCCTTTTCATCACTATCAATTAATTATTACCCAGTAGAGAAGAGCTATAAGCCTTCTCCTTTATAATGCTGCTTCCCCCTCTAAGCACTCATCCCAGCTTTCCCAGGGCCTGTCTGCTCTTTTAAACTACCTTCTCCACTTGCTCCCCCCACCCCAGGTTTCCTTGCAGTACTACCCCTAGGTACATGTAGTAACCTATCACTTCTCCCCTCCAGCGATAGGCCCCACTTATCCAATTTATTTTCCTAGTAGATCTACCCACCTTTGTCTTGCCCACATTTATCTTCATGTCATTTATTTCCACCCACTCTTCCAGTTTATCCAAATCCTCCCATAACCCACCCTCCTTCGCATTCCCACACACCACACAGTCACCCGCAAAGAGTCGCATGCACCCTGTTATGTCCTTCCTTAGATCATTCACCATGATGGTGAAGCAGTGGGCCAAGAACACTTAGCATTTATTAGAAGTTGCTGCATTGGAACAGTCAAGCCTATTACAGGGAAACCGTTTCTCTACACAAAAAAAAAAAATGCAAAACAGCATAATCAAAATGGAAAAGTGTAAAAAGCAGGATATGTATGTGTGTGTGTGTGTGTGTGTATACACATACACACACACACACACACACTATTATAAAACTGTATCTGTTTCGTCTGTCTGTTTGTTTGCTTGTTTGTTTGTTTGAGCATCATGCAAAAAATACTGGTCCAATTTTGATGAAAAATTTTGTGTTTAAAAGCTTATTTTTGACTTAAAAACTGGTGTATATTTTGTCTCGCTACAATGACAATAGCCAGAGATATTACATGAAAACCACATTTTTGCACAGATAATTCCTATCCTTCTCCTTGGTGAGACTCGTTCACTTAAGTGAAGCTCGCGGCGGCTAGCGAACTAACGGCGCTAATAACAATTTAGTTTTGAATCTCCTCAATAGATGGCGTTGCCTGGAATTTTAAACGCATTATTGCCTGGTGAGGTTTTCACGTCTTTATTTTTTTCAAGCCTCACACAAAAACTACTTGACCGATTTTTATGAAACTTTTTGTGTTTAAATCTTATTACACTTAAAAACTTGTAAATATTTTATCTCTCTAAAACACGAAACCAGCTTGAAAGTGTGTTGAAACAAACATGCATCAAAAATATTTTTTAAAAATTTAAGTTCTATAAAAAATAACACATGAGGCGACATCTTTTAAAAACAATTTTATTAGCTTCACGTGTAACTAAATATGCAATCAAATCTTGAAAGTTGATTTTAACCTATTTATAATTGTTATATCAATTTGAAAATTTGGAAGTACATGTGATTCGGATGACAATACTTGTATGACTATAACCTGAAGAGAGAGGGTGGGAGGGTCACAGGGGCAGAAACTCGCTACTTTCAAGCTATGTGCAGTAACCAAGCTTTTTGTGTATCTATGAGGCTGGGGCATGGTGGCAAATTCGCCGGAGGCCAACTAGTTATATTTAATATGTAACTATAAACTGAAGTAGGGTGTCAACAAATTAATAAATGGCTGTTGGAAATTAAAGTGTTGTGAATTCCAGCACCATTACTGTTTATTGCAAGATTTTTTTTGTTACTTTTGTGGCTTGTCCTTCAGTTTCATAACTTCTGCGTAACTTTTGTGACTTGCTAACATACAGACAATGGACGACCAACCAAATTCGAGGAACAGGATCCAAGCAGAACCTCCCAGCTCTCAAATTCAGCTTCAGTTCCCAAGCAAGACAATGTAGGTTAATGTTTGAAGTCTCCCTGCGCCTGCTTCGGTGGATCCAGCCATTGAAGTACTTTTAGCCATTGGGTACCACACCATGTCTAGATCTGCAGAGGTAACTCCAGATAAAAGGAATTTCCTCACTGTAGCTAAACATGCCGAGGACGACTCAGACTCGCGACAGTGAGGACTGTACCTCACCACTTGCTGCTACACACACAAAACCTCAGGCTGTGAATACTTTGAATACACACCCACCTCCCAAATACTCATCTTTCCCAGAGCCCTTGTTTGTTGTTCATGTTTCACAGCATGGAACATGATGAAATAGAAATTATTTCTTTACTTTACAATTTGTTCAATCAAAAAATTAACTGTTTTTGTTTTTTACTGATAAACACATTTCTTATTTAAAAATTAAGAATTTTTACTTATTGTGAGCTGAAGATAAAAAGAGAAAGACGAAAAAATGGTTTACTTTGCATTAACTTACATTTGGAGTAAGTGACTTACCTTGACAGCTATCACAGTACCACTGGGTTTGTGCAACATTTTGACAACGTGGCCACAAGTACCATTTCCAAGCTCTCCTAAATCTTGCAGGTCCTTTATCTCAGTCTGGTACTTCTGAAAACAAAGTATGCACATGATAAAATAACACTTAATATAAAAAATAGAGAATCAGTAAACCACTGAATCCGAGGCAGTTCAATAACAATGGGATGTGGCAGTGGTATCACAACTCATTTTTTAGATACAGCTTCACTTGTCCATGTTTGATTCAGAATGTTGTGCTAACTCTAGTTCTTTATCAAGAAATATTTCGTAAGTGGGATGATAGAAGTTAAGTCTGCACTACCCCACTGTAGGATCATAAAAAATTAAATCACCACAATTTAAAAGACCATAAAAAATTTTTAAACTATGTATAGCTAAATTGCCTGACTTTTCACATATGCATAGATAATATGGTTAAAAAATTTATTAACCATAACTACCATGCAATGCTTATATAGTAAAACATCTGTCAGGATTGCAATAAAACAACGGTAATGACGTGAACATGCAAAAATCCAACATGGATTAGCAAGTAAGTAATAATTATTAGATTATGAAAATTATGTAACAGAATACCTCATGTCGATGCTATGCAACTGCTTGCTTTTTTGTTGGAGTTATAATTCCAAATCAAAATTTAATAATAGATCACAAAATTTGAAAAACACTGATCCTTAAGCTTGAAGTACAAAAAGCAATAAAACTTACTCATGAAAAATATGACATGACCACAATTAATAAATTGATAAAAAATTCTCAATGGTATGAAAGTTATTTACTAGCTGAAGTATTTGGATTTACACAGATATTTAATAGAGAAAATTTTCTTCCAAGAATCACTATAAAAAAAAACTGATTGCTAATAAAAATCATATTCGAGCTGATTGTTTTGTATCATCTGGCATTCAAAATTATTTAACCACTACTGTTTTGATATGACTGCTAAGATAATTACAGAATAGATGGATTAGGATCTGAAAATTATGTTTTCTTGCAAGATATATAAGAAAGATATGTAAGATAAGCTAACATATTTAGAACGTACATGAGCACCAGATGCCAGCTCGTGAAGAAGCGCTAGCAGACGCAAGCAATTTGAAAGTTTTTCTTTAGTTTTAGTTACAAATATTGCCATATCTTATGAAAAAATATATTTTTATTACATAGCCTATATCCATCTGGAATAACAGTAAGAGAATTTTTGTAATCACCCAGTAATTTTAATATTTTTACAAACCTTACAACAAACTCATACTTCTCTTTATAATATTAATATGGATTTCCAAAATACTTTAACGTGTTTCAGAGAGGTGAATCCAAAATCACTTCTCAACATAAATATTTAACTTTAGCTGAACACAGTGATCCAATAAGAAACCAAATACACTTTTCTTGTTCTACAGCTATTTTCAGAAAGCCTTGCAGATAAAATTTTACACCATCCAGGGGATCAGAGTTCAAAGCTTGGTCTGGTTTTCCATGGTATCCCTAAATTACTTCCAGGAAAACGCTGGATGGTTCCTTACTAAGTTATGACAGATTCCTTCCCTGAAATCCTTGATTTGTGTCATGACTCATGTGTTACAATCTCTAATGACCTCTTTCTAAATAGACGTGAAACCATAATTTAAAAAAAAAAAATTCACTGCCACAATATTTGACATCAAAATTCCATATTAATTATTTTTCTAAGTTAATAATCAGCTTTAATAATATAAATGGTAGTTGTTTCCCTATTGCATATAGCTGAATTCTATTACATTTTATATTTGCCATTTAGCAAACGATAAATGCCAAACAAGTGCAACTTAAGGGCCCTGCCTACCTGGGCACACATACGGAATGCAGAGCTTCAGAAGAAACCACGCAATTTGAAAACTGATCAAGATGTCAGAGTGGGGTCTGTTTACGAAAAACACTTCAGATTACGCTGAGGCCGGATGAGTAGTTCTATTTCTGTATTTTGTTTTTGAAATGTATTTTTAGAAGAGCGAAAATGGTGAAAACGTGTGTTTTCAGAATAATTTTTAAGCATGAAACATCCAGTACAGATTATTGGAAGCACTCAAGGGACTTAACCCCTTCATCTTCATTTCCACCACTTAATGTTATGGTTACCGCTCAAATCTCACATGCCCCTATGCATGACCTGAAGAGTGCGCACTAGTATAGAGCCGTGCAGATGGAAGTAATACTGTGCTAGAAGCACAATTGAGAGTCACACTGATCATCCTGCCTTGCTAACACTAATACAACCCTTGCCAGACCCGGATGCCAGTACCTTGCCGTTGATGCTGAGAATGCCATTCATTTTCATGATCTCCTGGAGCTTTCGCTCGATCTCCCCGCTCTCCTGATTCTTCTGCTGGATGACCAGCTCCACGGGCAGGTTCATGGGCTTCCGGATCCGCGTCGGGGTGCCCTCCGGCCGGACCATGTCCCCCACTGGGGACGAAGCACCACAGTCACGTCTTTCACATGCCATTCAGGCCCTGTCACACTGTCAAATGTTGTCTCTAACTACATTTCACAACAGAGTCGGAGGGTTAATATTGGACAAAAATGGCTTGCATACTTCTCCATCAAATAAAGTTGGACAGATAACCGTTTCAATTTTAATCTCATTTTAAAATTAAATAACACATCAAAGTGCTGGATGGAATTTTTAGTTTGTTTATGAGTAATGTGAACTTTTTTTTTGTTTACTTTTAACACCATGTAGTAATAAAGTAAACACATCTTTAGCTTTTTATGTTCACGTTAACACCGTTTTAATTATTTCACCTTTATACCCTCTTTAATCACCCATGTGTTCTTTGCCATTTTAATTTCATTGTGACAGAAACCAACGCTATTTCCGTTTTCCCTGGGAATGATTCTGTCCAACATCAGACATATTTTCGAACAGTACTATATGCAAAATATTTGATAGACTCTTAAATCTTTAATTTTTCAAACAAACATAGCTGCACTAAGTGACATTTTCGGTGACTAAAAGGTGTTAGAAGCAAAAGTATGACAGTATGAGAGGGCCTTTACAATATCACAACCCTGCTCCATAATCTGAATCACCCCCACCAAACAGGAAAAAAAACATTTAGCTTCCAATCACTAGCCTGAGGTTGCTGAAAATCAGTTGCCAACTTTGAAGCACATAAACTACAGATACGAAACGCTAAGCTTGTACGCTTGCAATTGGGCTTCCGTTCGGAGGCAATGAGTTACCCCCTCTACCTTATCCTCCCAATCCCATAGGCCTCCTACTTAAGTCCTTCTCTCTTACAGCCAGTATCTTTTCCCATGCCCATTCACTCCTACCCTGTCCTCACCAGGAATACTTGCTTCCCTCTGGATCTTCCACTCTCGATGCCTCCTTTCTCTATACTGTGCCGGAAATTCGGCATTTCGACACTTTGTTTTCTAATTTTATTATAATTTTAAATTATTTTTGGTAATTTTATTTTTCTTTATAATTTGGTTACTAAAGGGCGATTTACACTTAGTTAGGCTGGTGTACTCCCCTAAGTTAAACTTTGTGCCAGTAGTCCGAAGCACCTTTCCCAGAGACGTATCTGATATTTTGCAGATCTAATACTTTGCTGGCAACCAGTTTAAAATTTCCCTCGCTTACAGGCACGTCCCAGTCCTGTAACGTTACTTCACTTCATGACTAAAACCGCCTACAGCAGCTCTGGACGAGCTGTTACCATTTCTCAGAGGCAAGCTGACCATAGCCTTAACTTTCACGAATACGTATTAGGTTCACTCCCCTGGAAGCACGCCATGAATGCTTGTTCCCAGCGTCGTTGCGTTTTCTCCCCCCCCCCCCTTACTCCACCCCTCTTCCCTCTCAGTTCTAAGAGTTCGCCTAATGCCAATGACAGGTCAGAAACCCCAGCAGACAGCGACCGTCTCCAAGGACGCCTTGCATAAAAAATTGTGTGTGCCAAGATGGACCGCACACGATACCTAGCGGCAAATTCGCGAACCTCCCAGCCAACTTATCCTTGCTACCAACTTCGAGACATCAGTCAGAGTTTTTTTATGGCCCTCACTCAGGGAACTTCGGGACCTTTCGGTCCGGACTCCCAGTCACCCCCTCCACTTTTGATAGAAGACTTACTTTTAATTACGAGACGCGGTTCTCCGCGAGACACTTCGCGTCGCGACTGCAGACGGACCGTTTTGCGAAAATCGGCGGATCGACGAGACACTGCAAGACTTCCATCCGGCCGCAACCGACTATGTAGTCGCTTATATAAGGGATGCTATCCCTATAATCTTTTTCGAGTAGTTCAGTCCATCTGCGTAGTACAAAATGTAATAGTTTTTTTCTTTTAAATTTTTTTTGAAATGATAAAAACGACAGCGCCCAGCCGCGTATTCGCGGGATCCAGTTCCTGGCTGGCGACGCACCTGTAAATAGAAGCCAACTCCCCTGTCTGGTGAGTGACGATCCGCGACTTTCCTCAACCTCCCCTTAACTTTTCCGGGCATTTTCTGCCCCGTATACTGTCTGTGTACAAGTTCTAATCAGTTTTGATTCTGACTGTTCCAGACAGGGTCCGAGAGCCGGACGCCGAATTGGCATTTTCATCTCCCTTCCACAACAGGACACAAGCGCCCTGGCATCATGTACCCGCGTGATCTCCGAGAAACGAAGCCCCGACCGCCTGTGCTTCTGTATCTTTTGACCCTTTTCTGAACTTTCTTTAAATTACGTCGTCAGATGCAGTTAATTAGATAAACATAATTTCTGGACTTTAAGTATAGATACTGGGATCGTTTAAACATATTTTGTATTTTTTTATTGGTTTATGTATTTCTAGTAAATGAAACTTTTGATAATTCCATGTACGGCCGGCCAATTATTATTTTTTGAATATACCTGAGAGCTGTTTAAGAATGTAATTAATACTGTACGTTAATATTTTCTTGTATTTGTTATAAGTTTCCTCAGTATGGAGTAATTATATTTCAGACGGAATCACACATTGTTTTTGTTCATTTCTAATAAACTGGTGAAACCTAAAGATCCACCTAGCAAGGCAAAGATGGTAATCAGACCGTGGTTTGCTGCTACAAAAATAATAGCAGTTAGCATGGTTTGAACCTAGCTACAAAAATGGTAGCAAAGCTGGGGTTCATAGTTTATTAGTGTGTGATTTTGTCTCTAAACAATTCCAGTAAAAATAACATAAAGTAAAGTAAATTTTTAGATATTTAATTTTTTTAATATAAATATTTGAACGGGAATCTTGTTATATTTTTTTTAGCGCGAATATAAGTAACTTTAATTTTATTTCCTTACAAGCAATACTAATCTAATTTAACGCAAGACGTCTCCGCAGCGGCCCACAGCTGTCCCTCCCGCGGCGCGTCCTCAGACGTGACATACACAAGGTCACAGACACCACTCCCCCCTTTCCCCACGCCCGACGGCCGAGGACCGCGGCGTCTGTTGACAGCTGTAACCTTGCCACACGTGCGTGATAGCACGCCGCCTTCTACTCCCCCCTCTGCCCTCCGCCCTACACCTGAGAGGACATTACCCTTTTCGTCGGCGGGAATGCAAAATATTATAAGTACGCGACCCACTGATTATGCAGAGTCAGGGTGCAACCAAATAGTTTAAGTGTTAATTTAAGTTTAAGTTAAGAGTGTTTTGTGCATTGCATGTCAACCTAGAGTAAGAATTATAGGTTCTAAGAGTTTTTAAAATAAGTTGAACATGATCACTCCGGAGTATCTTCTTAAGGACGAGATAATTTATGAGCTCACACTCCAGGGACAACCGACCTCAGGAGATGTCCAAGAGCTCAGGAAACGACTCAGAGCCGTTTGCCAGAAACAAGTACAGCCAATTACTTGGAATGTACATTTGGACCCACTAGAGGAGTTCAATATTGTCTGTGGTAAATTCCAAGACATAAGCGCTTATGCTAATGATGTACACAACGAAACAAACAAAACGAACATATTAAGAACCATCACACGACTAAACCACGTTGCCACTAGATTCCACAACCTGTCCATTTTATCAGGAGGTAAATTGAATGGTGTCTACACCAAAGAAATTGACAAATGCCGACAACAAATACCTGACCTCACACATAAGTTGAGTGCAAAACTCATCACCATACAGGACCCACTCTTCGAGAGTATTACTGACGTAATTCCCATCCCTCAGGATAAGATGCCTGTTACAAGTACACAGCCTTAAGCAACACCGACAGAAATACCGGGACTACAGACCAAGGTCACTCTGGTATCTCCATTACCAGTATCGCCTCCGCCTTCATCACCGCCACCAGTTCCCTTTACGTCAATCCCGTTTTCTGCAATCACTACTATTGGCTACCCATCCACCCACATGTGGTTTCCCTCCCCTTCTATCGCGAGGCCGGTACCTCAGCCAGTCACCAAGGTCACCTACACTCGGCCTATTCCCGAAATCATTGCGCACCCCTCTCACCCCACCCAACCAATGTACCTTCCACCAAACATGGCGGGAATGTTTAACCCTTACCTACAGTTCCAGTCAGCATTTTCATCCTTCCAGACCACTCCAGAACTCCACACTCCCTCTGCGGCCGTTGGCACGCAAATCTCACCCCTACCTCAGGTAAGTGCATATAGCACCGCGACTTCTCTTGCACAGTCCACCGCCATGACAGCTATTCCCCAACCTGACCCACAAATTCCCCAAGTCAGCCCTTCAACCTCGTACCTCCCTCTGGCACCTGCAGCACCCCTCCCTCCACACAACCCTAATCCTGCACCAAATCACCCACCACCACCTGGCCAAGGTCAAACAACCCATTTCTACAGTAAAATCGCCCACCCAGCAGAAAGACTACTCACCAATCTCCCGGAAACCAATGGATTAGATCCTAAAAAACTGATTGAGTTTTTGCGACAGTTACTCAAATTACACCAAAAATGCAACCTACCAGACAAAGAATTGTTTGAGATAGTTTTTCCCCTTACCCACCCACCTCTCAGCGAACGAACCTCATTGGCAATAGAAAATAACCTAACCTTTGATCAGTACCATGCTGACATATTAGATTTTTTTATTCCAGCGCGCATGCTCACAAACCTGCGACTTGATTGGTACAACAGACTTCAACAGAAAGACGAGCCATTAAGTAAATACATTGCTGACATTAAGGAAGCCGCTCGAGTCCTTCGATTAGGCGCCTCAGAGTGCGAAATTGTTTCCAATATCCTAGATGGAATTAGCCCTGCAGAGCGATCGCGAGCAGTTTTTCAGAGCAGACCACATGCATTTGCGGAGTTGGACCGTTTGTGTATACATGCCACTAATGTAGAATTCGCCGACTACCAAAGGAATCGTTACCCGAGTTCCCTTGATCGACACCCCATTCTGTCAGAATCACAACCTCAACCGAGAAAAGAGAACATGAACACTTTTCACAAAACAAAACAAAATGATTACAGTCACCATCAGAGTGGATATAATCATAACCAGCAACAGATGCCATTTTGTAAATTTTGTAAAAGACCCGGGCATGTGATTGAACAATGCCGCACAAAGTACAGACAGAAAAATTATTACAACAACAACAACCAAAAAAACGAGTAACGAGGTGGCCAGAAAGCAAGCCTTCTGTGCCACCCAAACAAAAATCATATCCGGATAATTCATGCAATAGAGTCACTACCCCACATGCACCGAGTAGATACAATAACAGATTTAATTACCACCCAAAGAGTAATCACGACATACAACAACAAAAATACACAAGAAATTCAAATAGGTCACAAAAGTCAAACAAGTCTCGTAGAAGGAAAAAAAACGAAAAATGTACATAAATTCAAATAAGGTAAAAAATTCTACCGACCCTAGGACACATTGCGAAAATTGCATAAATCCTAAAAATTCAGGCAAGAGGACATGTCATAATATCTTTGCAGGTATACCAACAGTATTACCTTATGCGAGCACTTTAATTGGTAAACACGAAATTCCAGGACTGATTGATACAGGCTCAGTCCGAAGTTTTATTTCAGCAAATCTTTTTCATGTTTTACAAAAGGAGAAATTGGTTCAGGAAATTAAACCAATAAAAATACAATGTTTCACCACATCAGAACAACCACTAAAGGTTAACCAAGCAGTCGTCATTAAAGTTAAAATTGATTTATTTCCCTGGATGTTTCCATTTTTAGTTGCACAGGATTTAGCTACTGATATAATTTTTGGATCGGATTTCATTTCTAAAACAGGCTTAGTAATTGATTTGCGAGCAAGAAACTTCAAGTTCAAATTTAATAAATCTGTTGTTATCCCATTTGTTTAATCTAAAATACAGCATGAGAGTAATGTAAATGCAACACATACTGAAGCTGAGGATGAATGTGAGTTATCCCTGACACACCTCGACACATCGCAAAGAAAAGCAGTGGAAAATCTATGTCATAACTTCCCAGATGTCTTGACAAAGAAACTAGGTCGCACTCACTTAGTGCAATATGATATAAAACTTTTGGATAAATCCCCAGTCAGGTGTCACCCGTATCAATTATTGGGCCCCAAAATGGAAATCATGCGTGAACACATACAAGACCTATTGGACAAGGATGTAATTGAACCATCGACTTCCAGTTTTTCCTCTCCAGCATTTTTGGTCCCCAAAGGTCAAGGTCACCGCTTAGTTGTGGATTTTCGAAAAATTAACAAACAAACAGACATAGAAATGGTACCATTACCTGATTTGAATTCAACTTGTCAATGGTTTAGCAAAGTCAAATATTTTAGTGTTTTCGATCTTAATTCGGCCTACCATCAAATACCATTAACACCAAAGTCAAAACACATCACCGGCTTTTGCGTGCCCTGGAATTTATATCAATATAAAGTAGTTCCATTTGGACTAGCCACAGGCGCACAGGTACTGACTTGCCTCCTAGACCAAGTTTTTGGCGATTTAAAATTTAAATTTGTATTTAATTACCTGGATGACGTTGTTGTGTATTCCGAATCTTTTGAAGACCACATAGCTCATTTGTCTGTAGTTCTCACCCGGCTGCGTAAAGCAGGACTGACAGTAAACACAAAGAAGGTTAAATTTGCTCTTTCTGAAATTTCTTTCCTAGGACACATAATTTCCAGTAGAGGAGTAACAATTGACCCAAGCCGCACTCAAGCCATCGCAGATTTCCAACCTCCAAAAGATCCAAAAGGAATTTCTAGATTTATTGGAATGCCAAATTCATCCCAAATTTTGCAGAACATGCAGCCCCTTTAAATGCTCTTCGGAAGAAAAACACATCATTCAATTGGGGTCCTGAACAAGACAAAGCTTTTAGTTATTTGAAACAAGCTATAGCCAGCCCACCTGTTCTTCGAATGGCGGATTTCACTAAACCATTCATACTACAGACAGATACATTGAGTGTCGCCATTGGCGCAGTTCTATCACAAGAGTTCGATGGCCACAGGCAACCAATAGCTTTCGCCTCTCGCACCCTAACTCATCAAGAAAAAAAAATCGTCCTCAGTTTATGAACTCGAGTGCCTAGCAGTTGTATTCGGAATCGACAAGTTTCTGCAATACCTTGAACACAGGGAATTTTTATTAGAAACCAACAATCTGTAATGCTCTACTCACTGATTTTCCTTTAGCGTTTTCAGACTTACAGTGTCACCAAAATTCAGATCCTTACATTTCAGATATTATTCAGCAAATAAAATCAGGTACACCGCCAAAATATTGCAAAATTTCAAAAGGTCTCCTGTATCGACGAACAGCACAATGCAAAACTTACAGAATAGCCCTTCCTCAGAATTTAAGAGACAAGGTATTTAAATATTATCACAGCTCACCCATTGGAGCACACCTGGGCACATACAAAACAATTGACGGCATACGCCACCATTTTATTTGGTATGGAATGCATAAAGACATTGCTGAGAAGGTAAAATTATGTAAATTATGTGCCCTGAGTAAACCAGCACAGAAAACACAATTTGGATTTTTAACATCAGATGTTGCTGAAAGGCCTATGCAAAAATTATTTATAGATTTTGTTGGCCCCTTCCCCCGTCCTAAAACTGGACACACCATGCTTCTCGTAGCTATTGATGCATTTTCTAAATTTGTATGGCTCATTCCCCTCCGGCGAGCCACAGCAGAAACCACAATACAAGCATTGCAAATATCATTTTTAAAATATCAGGCTTACCTTCAATAATTGTGTCAGATAACGCATCACTATTTACATCCAGACTTTTCAAGAATATGTGCTTTTCCCATGGTATTCAACACGTAACCACATCTCCCTATTATCCACAGCCTTCACATGCAGAGCGTTTTAATAGGAACCTCCGATCCGCTTTAATAGCATATCATGCGAACTCGCAGGATAAATGGGACACTAATTTGGTCTGGTTACAAATGGCTTTCAACTATGCCAGACATGAGGGACACAAAACCACACCGTTTGAAATCATGTCACGTATAAACCCAATAATCCACTTTCTAATCTCTGGTCACTACAAGAGCTTCTCCCAGATAATCCTCGCAACATAAAAGAGGTCTGGAGAAGAGCTCAGCATAACCTGAACTTATACCATGCGGCAAGCAGGCAGAGATACAACAAGAAACGTTCGCCTAATCCATATACGGTAGGTGATATGGTGTTGTGCAGATCACACCCACAAAGTAAGGCGATCGACAAGCAATCAGCCAAACTTGCTTATCGCTGGAATGGCCCGTGGCAAATCCAGCGCTTTTTAACCCCAGTAACGGTTGCACTAGCCGACCCAAGTTCTGGTGCGTACATAACGCGCGCGCACATTTTGCATCTAAAGAAGGTGCACCCCAACATAAATTAGGTGCAGCCCTCCACTCCTATTTGAGGAGTCTTAAACAAAGCTTCGGCGTGCCATCTGCAACACGCAGTGTCGACAGATATAAAAATCCTAGGTTATATTTATAAGCAATAAAAATCCATGGTACTAGTTTGTAAGAGTGTTTACATTTCAGATGTTTAATATTAAGAATGTTTTAGGATAAAATATTATTTTTAAGTGGCACCACTTAGTCCGTAAGATCCACTTAGCATATAAGAGAGATGTAAATTAGTACATAAAATAAATATGTAACTTAGTTCATAAGAGAATGATGATACCTAGTTCATAAAGTTATGTGTAAACAATGAATAATCATGTCAATTAGTTTTTAAAGTTGTTTTGTATGGTCATGTTACCTAGTAAGTTCATCAGGTATTGTAAGTAGTTTAACTAAGTCGATTCTGGTACAGGGTAAGTATGCCAGATTTCAATCATTTTATGTTCACTGTTGGTTGCTTACCCTGGCTCCGCCTTTCAGTGGGGGAGTATGTGCCGGAAATTAGGCATTTCGACACTCTTTTTTCTAATTTTATTCTAATTTTAAATTATTTTTGGTAATTTTATTTTTCTTTATAATTTGGTAACTAAAGGGCGATTTACACTTTGTTAGGCTGGTGTACTCCCCTAAGTTAAACTTTGTGCCAGTAGTCCGAAGCACCTTTCCCAGAGACGTATCTGATATTTTGCAGATCTAATACTTTGCTGGCAGCCAGTTTAAAATTTCCCTCGCTTACAGGCACGTCCCAGTCCTGTAACGTTACTTCACTTCATGACTAAAACCGCCTACAGCAGCTCTGGACGAGCTGTTACCATTTCTCAGAGGCAAGCTGACCATAGCCTTAACTGTCACGAATACGTATTAGGTTCACTCCACTGAAAGCACGCCATGGATGCTTGTTCCCAGCGTCGTTGCGTTTTCTCCCCCCCCCCCCCTTACTCCACCCCTCTTCCCTCTCAGTTCTAAGAATTCGCCTAAGGCCAATGACAGGTCAGAAACCCCAGCAGACAGCGACCGTCTCCAAGGACGCCTTGCATAAAAAATTGTGTGTGCCAAGATGGACCGCACACGATACCCAGCGGCAAATTCGCGAACCTCCCAGCCAACTTATCCTGTAGGCCGCCAGAGTGCAGCACTAGACTGCGCCCTTTATTCCCTTGGTAAAGCAGACGCCTTGGGCGAGTCGATTCTTTTTATCTCAGACACCCCTCAACAGGTAGCGCTAAAGTCTGCCAGTGCTACCAACTTCGAGACATCAGTCAGAGTTTTTTTATGGCCCTCACTCGGGGAACTTCGGGACCTTTCGGTCCAGACTCCCAGTCACCCCCTCCACTTTTGATAGAAGACTTACTTTTAATTACGAGACGCGGTTCTCCGCGAGACACTTCACGTCGCGACTGCAGACGGACCCTTTTGCGAAAATCGGCGGATCGACGAGACACTGCAAGACTTCCATCCGGCCGCAACCGACTATGTAGTCGCTTATATAAGGGATGCTATCCCTATAATCTTTTTCAAGTAGTTTAGTCCATCTGCATAGTACAAAATGTAATAGTTTTTTCTTTTAAATTTTTTTTGAAATGATAAAAACGACAGAGACCAGCCGCGTATTCGCGGGATCCAGTTCCTGGCTGGCGACGCACCTGTAAAGAGAAGCCAACTCCCCTGTCTGGTGAGTGACGATCCGCGACTTTCCTCAACCTCCCCTTAACTTTTCCGGGCATTTTCTGCCCCGTATACTGTCTGTGCACAAGTTCTAATCAGTTTTGATTCTGACTGTTCCAGACAGGGTCCGAGAGCCGGACGCCGAATTGGCATTTTCATCTCCCTTCCACAACATGACACAAGCGCCCTGGCATCATGTACCCGCGTGATCTCCGGGAAACGAAGCCCCGACCTTCTGTGCTTCTGTATCTTTTGACCCTTTTCTGAACTTTCTTTAAATTATGTCGTCAGATGCAGTTAATTATATAAACATAATTTCTGGACTTTAAGTATAGATACTGGGATCATTTAAACATATTTTGTATTTTTTTTATTGGTTTATGTATTTCTAGTAAATGAAACTTTTGATAATTCCATGTACGGCCGGCCAATTATTATTTTTTGAATATATCTGAGAGCTGTTTAAGAATGTAATTAATATTGTACGTTAATATTTTCTTGTATCTGTTATAAGTTTCCTCAGTATGGAGTAATTATATTTCAGACGGAATCACACATTGTTTTTGTTCATTTCTAATAAACTGGTGAAACCTAAAGATCCACCTAGCAAGGCAAAGATGGTAATCAGACCGTGGTTTGCTGCTACAAAAATAATAGCAGTTAGCATGGTTTCAACCTAGTTACAATACCCCTCTGTTCAATCTCTCCTTTCCCTATACACCCTCTGTTCAACCTATCTCTCAGCTTTCCTCAGCCCCTCAATCACCCTAAACATTTTCACCAGTCTTTTACATTCCTTGTAAACAGATCAGTTCATGACAACAGATGCATTGCCTACATGCATCATGAACATGCAATCACATTATTAACAAATCCTTCATTTTACCTTAAAAGCTACACCCAAAAGGCTAACAAAAAAAATTAACAAATTAAAACAGTACCATGATGCGAAGCTTTGCATTACAACCGAAGATTCAAATAAAACTAATGGCAAATTACAGGTCAAGTAAAATTGAATATTAAAAAGAGCTTTGATTGATTTGCTTTATCAAAGCTTTGAATAGGCCTACTGAGAATTATTTTCCAGTAGAATGTTCATGTTTTCACCATGTTGAATATTCGGAATAAGACGTTTTCTTGTTCTGAATGGTTGTGATTTTTGCAAAGATGACTTATTTGATGTCTCATTGTATTTCTTAGTGTTCATGATCATTTGATTTATTAATATATATTTTCGAGGTTAGACATTTGCATGTTGCAGATTTTTGCAAACAAGAATGTTTAGTTAGGTTAGTTATAGGGATGGGTCGGTCAGTTCCTCGGTTCTAGGCCCCCGGACCGGAACCATTTTCGGGTACTGAAAATATCGGTCTTTTAAAGTTACGGGGTTGTTCATTTTCAGTATTTTCACTACACTTCAAATTTAAAAAACAACCGTTCAGCATAATTATTGTTAAGACGTGTTACAATGATTTATTTAATGGAGTTTTCCATTACGTATAATCATATAAATAATAAATAGGTAAATAAAACATTCCGCATATCTAAAACAGACAGAAGTTACTGTACGTACATATCTCAGGCGTGACTCAATGCGCTTAAGAAAATTGATGCAATCACAGCCATAACTATGTTCTATATTATATCAAGTGCAGGGATAACTTTATTCTGTATGTAAATGTAGCAAAATACAGATAATTGAATAATTTTCCGAAATTTCAGTCTTGATCATATTGTTATTTTAATTTATTTACAGTAATATGCCGCGGCTGCGCTGCCATGTTTAACTTATAAACGGTAAACGTTATTTTACCATTCCAGAATTAAACCATATGGTTTTAAATGTACATATGTAAAAATTGAAGTAAACAATTAATACCCTTTTAGATGTTACTTTAACATGTTGCTTATTTTACCGTAATTTTTCAACACATGCGACCAATAATACCGGGAGATTGGTACACAGCCAGAACTTTGACGTATTGTTTTGGCTACAGTCGTGGTTTAGACGATAAATAATTTGTGTTATTGGCACGTAAATTAATAAAGGAAGTAATATTTTCAGCTTTGTGCATGAGGAGTTTGTTTTGTTGCAGTAATGTTGTCTGTGTGGGAATATTTTGTTCTTGATGCAGATGAGAAGTTTGCTATATGCGAACATTATGGAGCCAGAATTTCTAGAGGTGTATGGAAATATACATCAAATTTAATTAAACATCTTCGCGGTCAATACAGTGACAAATTTAATGAAAAACAGGACAAAAATAAAATAAATGTGCCACCTTCACAACACACACTTAGTAAATTGTTCAAGTCACATGGTGACATAACCTCTTCTGAGGCAGGCGAGAATTCAAATTCAGCAAAGGAACAATTTTCTGCTTCTACTTATTCATCATTATCGTCATCTGCATCAACTTCAAGTGTTGTATCGAGAGATCCAACAAGTGTAGGCTTAACCCTTAATTTGGCAGAACAATTTTTTGGAAGTAAAAATTATTACAACAATAATTTTGCATGTTTGAAGTGATAAATAATAGAAAAAAAATATTCAAAAAATTCAATTTATTTAAAAAGTATAATAAAATGAATGTATCACATGTGATACATTGCCAAATATGCAAACAATCACTTCAATTTTGTGATGTGTCAAATATGGTACATTGCCAATGAAAGGTAAATTTTACAGCAGTTGGAAATCAAAAATATATAAAGTGCATAAAATACATATCGCAAAAACGTACGTTAAAAAATCAAAATTAGAGAATGTACAAGAAACATTCTAAAAGCTATATGTTTTACATTACAATTAAATATATGTTTTACATTACATTACAATTAAAACTTTTTACAGTACACAAAATTATTAGTTCTGGAAAGGAAATACCATTGAAATAATTTATTACCCAGTATAAGTTGCTACAAATAAATTATAGTGTACAAGTCAGGTACAGCAACAGATATTTCAAACTTTATGAGCTCAAACTAAAATACCACACAAAAAATTACACTACAATATTTCAAACAGCTAGTTATTTCAATGTTTATAGACTATGGTAGTGTCGTTTACTAGGTTACTTTGTTTTTTGAGTATGGAAATCTAAGTAATTGCTCTTCTCTTTCAGGCAAAACCTAAGCTTGCACTTACTGCATTCTAAGAATGTCTGGCCCTTGACACACAGCTTGCATCTTCCATGTGATGTAAACACTGGGAAATGTCCAAACATATCAAGTCTCACTTCGTCACATGGTCGAGGCTACATTGGGGCTTTGATCTTTTCAACAGGTGCAATGTTTGATTTGTTAGGTCTACCACGAACTCTCTTATTCAATGTAAGGCTCTCAAAAAGTTCAATTCGGAAAGCTTTGAGTGACATGCCTCGTTTCATGTTACACAGCTGAAGATCTTGTCTCATTAAAAGCAAAGCATTGTTTACACAGATATCAAGTAACTGTGCGAAAATTGCAAGGTACCATCTCCTTGTTTTTATGGGTGTCCGGTATAGAGCGATAAGCATATCTGCCAAATCTACTCCTCCCATATGTGTGTTGTATTCCTTCACAACATATGGACATGCAACCTCCACTTTTTCTCTAGTTTCTTTGCAATACCTCTTCACACTTGATATGGGATAGGCATCAGCATAAGAACAAACTAGAGTTGCAGCTTTGCTATCGACCCATCTGAAAACAGACAACTTGTGTTCGTCTGAAACTACATTACAGAAACTTCCTCGTTTTTTCTTTTTTACTGATTTTTCATCAGTGAGTTTTTTACAGCTAGGAATCCAATTTGCCCTGATTGTACCTAAACTGAAGATGCCAAGCTTATTCCGCGGGTAGTAAACCAAAGAAAGAGTTGTAAAATAATTGTCAAAATAGACAACTGAAGTTGCAGGATTAGGAATAGTTTTAGAATGCAATGACAACTTTTGAGTCAAGTCCAAAGAGTTCTTCTCTTGTAAATGGGCAGTTACGAAAAGTATCATCACCTCCATAAAGAAGGAAGTCACAAATTATACCGGAGACTCCAGCACGAACAAAGACTTTAAATCCCCACTTCTTGGGTTTACTAGGAAGATACTGCCTCCTACTTCCTGCCTTTTTCCCTTTGTATGGGATCATCATCTCGATAGAAAATCGAGATTCATTGTCTAATTTCAAGCACTGTTCCCTAATAATCTCAACTAATGGCCTGATTTTAAAACACCTGTCATCACTTGCATCATCATTGTTTACGATGTGGATGAAACGTCATATTTGTTGGTACTTTTTGAGGGGCATGGGGCTGGCTATTTTATCATACCTTAAATCATTCGACCAGTAATCTAGTTAACATGGCATGTCTACAACACCCATTAAAAACTCAATAGCTAAGAAATCGGTAATATCATCCTTCGTAACCACTAAAGCAAATCCACCGTTCACTTGTGTGACTTGAGTTGAGTATAAATTGGTTTGTTCAACCATAATATTCAAAATTTCCTCAGGAAAAACAGATGTGAAGTACTCTATCGGAGATTTTATTTTCTGTTGGTTCAAACTTATCTTGTTTACGAAAAGGAATGTTTTTCCACTTTATGTCTAATTTTGTATGCTTGGCAGGTCTTTTAATTGTTCCAGTGGTATTGGGTTTCATGCACTTTCCAATAATTTGGCTTAGAGGGGGACTCTGTGTTTCCAACTTACGTTTTGAGCGGGTTACAGGAGACTGCATTATGTTACTTGGTGCATGTGTACATTTTCCTCCCTTTGTGGTTACATGAGCATCATTGTTGAATGAAGTTGTTATGGAATCTGTTAGCTGTAACAGGAAAGTTGTGGGCGTCTTTGTGTTGTGGCGTTTCCATATTGATGTGAATTTATATTGGAGTTTTAATTTCTGTACAAATGGATATTGTTTGACTCGCAGTAGTAGGATCACTACTTGCTTTTATGGTGTCAGAATGTATTATCTGGTGTTCATCCATGTAATTTTTAAACGAACTGTCTACTATGGTAGGTAAATGTGCATCATATAAACTGTCACTTTTACAACTAACAGGAATGTCTTCAACTTGTGGCGGAAGAACAGGTAATGCTGTAGGCACTGTGGCAACTGCGTTATGGGGAAAAAAATACCAGTTGATTGTCTGGCTTCTAAAGCAGTTGTAGAATGTGTTTGAGGCAGTGCATGATCACAAGGAAAATTGGGCGTTTTTGTCTTTAGAATGTTCTTAGCATGCTGTAAATCATAGGAATGTTGGTATGATTCTGGACCTAATTGTGCTATATATTTTTCTAATGATTATATTTCTTTACCTGTATCTTGGGATCAACGGATGCTGTCATAGATGGAGCTGCAGAACTTACAGAACTTGTGTCGTCATTGTTGGTTTCCCTTCTTGATGATATTTTGAAAATATCATTTTCTGGATCATCTTCAGTCTGTGGCCATGTCTGAAACATCCCCATTTGTAGGAAGCAACTCCATAATGGACTGCACTCTTGATGAGCAGTAGATCTTTTGGCCCTGTAAAAATAAAATGTTTATATTTCAAACTATATATCTTTGAAATAAGGAACTTTAACTTGCCTTTTCACCCTAAAACTTGTTTGTTAATCTAAGACTTCCAGTAACAGTTGCAAAATATCACAATGATTTACTTGTTAACATATTTGGCAATGTGTTATATTTGATACAGCCTAAAAGCATACATAAATGTTAAGGTTTTGGCAATGTGTCATATATGATACATATGTAACAAGACATTGATTTACTAATTTTTGGTGATGTGTCACATGTGATACATACTTTTATGGCTCATATAAAATCAACATGTAATTTTATATTATAATACTATAGTGCAATGCCTAAATACTATTTTTGAAAGTATATAAATTATTTAAATTAAAAAGTTACCTATTTCATTAAAAATTTACATATAACTCACCATGTGACGCACATACTTCCTCCCTCGCGCTGCCATCTTCTCATCATGCTGCAATAATTTCTCTTTGTATCGACAGGTGGCATCAAAATCCAGAGAAAATAAAACTACACCAAAGATATTACAACGGAGAGAAATACGGCTTTTAAAAAAAGTAATTTCTTGTTTATTTTCAAAACTTAATGTGTCGTATATGATAAACCATGAAATTAAGGGCTAAAGTGTATATGATACACCATGAAATTAAGGGCTAAAGTGTATATGAGCTCTAGGCAACAAACAATAATAGCTAGTTTTGACAAGCAAACCAAATTTCCTCGTGGAGACAAGCGGCAAACAGACATTGTAAAGTTGATTGCCAAAATTATTTGTGTAGATGGGCAATCACTTTCTGTCACAGAAAATCGAGGTTCCAAGGTACTGGTGAACCATTTAGAACGTCGTTTTTCAATGCCTTCTCGTAAGAGTTTGGCAAATGAAGTCATTCCCCAGATGTAAAACGATGTTCCGAATGAAGTTAAGGACAAATTGAGCATAGAGGAATATGTTGTCTTAACCACAGATCTATGGACATCGGTATCCAATGATGATTATTTAATCTTTTCATTATTTAGATGAAAATTTTATTTGGCATCACCTGTGTGTGGAAGTTGTGCCATTTCCAGAAGTAAGCCACACTGAGGAAAATATTTGTTCATTTATAACAGAGGTGTTGGCAGATTGGCAACTTTCAGAAAAAGTGGTGGCAATTCTGAGAGACAATGGCCGTAACATAACTGCAGGTCTGGAGCAGTCTGCATTCGTTTATGTAGCATGTATGGCACATACACTGCAGTTAGTGTTGAAGGATGGCTTATTTAGCCATAAAATTCTTACCAATTTGTTGCCTCAATGTAGAAGGCTTGTAGGGCACTTCAAGCACTCAGCATGTGCTACGAAGATATTAAAACAGTGCCAAATAACAGCTAGTGTACCTCAGCAAAGGCTTATCCAGGACGAGCCTACACGCTGGAATAGCAAGTTGCACATGTTAAAAAGGCTACAGGAGCAGAAAAAGGCTATTTTGCTGACAAGTGGCGAGCTGAATTTACCAGAACTGACAGGCCAGCAGTGGACACTGATTGAAAACTTAATTCCTATCTTGGATATTTTTGATTCTGCGACACAAGTCAGCTCACCAAGTGTAACAGCTTCAGAGGTAAGTTGAAATGAAAATGGTTTGTCATACAAAGTCAAATGCCATAGGATGATGTAAGCCTAATTTTTTAAAATATATTTTTGCAGGTTATTCCATTAGTTCCTGTCCTAAAAAATGAGCTTCAGAAAGATGCACCAATTGGATCGGGACTACAAGGGCTGAAAAATGACCTGTTGGCCTCACTGAGAATAAGATATAAGTTACTGAAATGGAGGACAATAAAATACTGTCATCTGCAACTCTACTAGATCCCAGATTTAAAACCAAACCCTTTCGAAATGTACAAAAAGTGGAAATTGCAAAAACTGTATTGTCGTTTGAAGCACAGCAACTTCTAAACACAACTGTAAGGAATGCTACAATTTAAATTTTTTTTTTAGCAGTGAACATTATACACAACACAACTGTCCTAATTTGCTTCTGTTTTTTGTATTATATTTTTTCAGGACAGTAGTGAGACAGCCACAAATGAATCAGCCCTCCAGCCAACTACTAATACAAGCAGCATGGACATATGCTCTCGATATAGTGACCTGTTTAGCAAATCCTCCAAGGAAAAAAGGACTGACGGCATCAATGAAAATGAATTAAGTCTTTTTTTTCTTTTCTGAAAATACTTCACCAGCCAACACAAACGTATTCGAATACTAGAAAAATTGCAAAACATTTCCAACTATGAGAATACTTGCTAGAAAGTACCTGTGTGTGCTACCTTCCACAGTATTTAGTGAACGGCTTTTTAGCACGGCAGCATACATTTGTGATAAAAAACACAACCGCTTGGATCCTGATAAGAGTCAAAATGCTTGTTTTCTTAAACAAAAATCTTAAGTGATTCATTTCATTCAACTGGCATGTTCATTTCCTATATATTTGATATCGGAATAGACCATTTTATATAAAATACTACCGATGACAGTAAAAATTTTTCTTCTTAAAGATTGATTATCCTCATAACCAATGAGACAGGAACCGGAACTGAAGAAGAACCGAACCGAATTCCAAGAACCGAAATGGAACCAGAACCAAAAAAATTACAGAACATACACATTCCTAGTTAGTTACATTAATATAATGTATTTAATCTATAATGAATACTTAATTAATATAGATGACATAATTATCCATCCAATCATGTGTTATTTTTACAGTATTTTAAATGTGGCTAACCTCACCAACCATAAAAGATAAATTTTACAGGAAACTACTGGAAATGCAATGTAGATTTACAGAATGGTAAAATATGTAAAGCATTGGAAAAAATAATTATTATTGATTGTTTTAGTTAGATGGCTGGTAAACCAAGTGAAAAATTATAGGATGTTTACTTAAAAAAAAAAAAAAAAGATACAAGGTTCGGCAATTTTATTTTCACATAAGTAAACAAAAAGTTATATAGGTATATTTAAAATTTCAGAAAACCTACCCTAAATGCAGAAGGGCCTATGCTCAATGCTTGTGCTATAACTGGGAAGTGGGGGTGGTATTTAAGATTAGGGTTTATAATTAATTTTTTTTTTCATGAACCAACCTCAAAAGTTTATTCCACGCACATTTTAATTTTATTTTTTCCTTTGTTAATCTTTGGAATCTTTCTGTTGCATAATTCTCTTTTTATATTTGTATGCGGGAGCATATATTTTTATGAATCATACTTTCTACTATGGGTTTAGCACACAGACATAAAACAAAACCAAATTTAAAACCACTAAAAGAAAGATTACGCATTTGTAATTCAAAAACACAGTGTTGGAAGAGTTGACATATATATAATATAGCAATTTAAAATTTGCAAACGGGAGGCCTTGATTGCATTAAAACAAATGAATGTGTCTGGTTGGGCTATACTATCGAGCGGCGAAACCATTTAGTATACCAAAACTTACAACACTAATTTATCAACATGAAGTAGAATTAAACTTAACTTTGTGATGTCCGCTTAAAGAAATTTTAATTTGACTGAATTTAACTTTACGAACCATATTTATTACTTAATTTCCAAATTATTTTCATGCAAAATTGAAGTTAGTTTTTTTTATTTCTATTAATTGTTTGCATGCAAAATCAAAGATAGTTTTTTATTACTACGCCAAGTAAGTATAATTCTAACACATGTAATTAAGTACACATATCGTATTTTTTTTCTTTCAAAAAGTATCTCCCTTCAGAATTACACTATTTTGATTATTATTAATGTAGCTAACCTAACCGATTTTCAGTATTTTTATAGCTAATCTAACCTAACCAGCTGTTTTCATAATCTAACGCCCCAAAATTAAAAACAGCATTTTTGAATTTAATTTGCTAATTTTGCAGACACACCACTAATCTTACAATTTACTGTTCTAAGATTGTAAAGTGAATGATTGGCAATATTCAGTCACATGTATAAGAAATAATTCATGCTCTAAATGCAAAATTTAAAATTTCGTTAATTTTGTTATGTTTTAGGTAAGTACTAATTAAATGTTCTACAGCAAACAAAACTTCTTGCATTAAGTCTTTAGTGATTTGTGTAAAAATGTTCCGCTTTCTTAACTAGCCCACCTAAGATAATCAATCTGTGCAATTTGATGTATATTACAGAAAATTTACAAAGGCAAATAAAAATCTTTAATTAACAAAGATCAGCTATTTTTAAATCTGTACTACATGCTATGAAATTAAATTTTAATTGGTTCAACTACAAACATGGAAGAAATGTTTATTAACACCTTATTTTTCCTGTCAATATTTTAAAATTGGTAAATCCCAAGCAAAAAATACATTAAATGCGGACTAGAATAAAAGTAAAAAAAAATAAGAACGTGTGTTATCGTAACATTCAGGGAGCACTTACATTCTCGAGGTCTTTGCATTGGCCGATGCTTAGGACTTGAAGTAATATTGGTCAAATCTTTGTCTCTGAGTCTGTCTCTTTCTCTAGCTTCATTTTCAGCTTGAAGTCGCGCTTGAAGATCTTTTATTTTGCTCTCTAACGTACTGGACATTTTGTCCAAAACAACACATTACACCCGTTAAGAGTAGACAACACCAACAATCGCAAACGTAAGAGAAATTTGGGAAACAAAACTCCCTTATTCCGTTATAAACGTTGGCAACATAGAAGTAAACAACTAATCGTTGAATTAAATAGTTCCCGTGTACGACTGTATTAAATTGACTAACTTTTGATTTAGTAGATAAGATGGACACACATATATTTATTTATTTTTAAGCAGCTAGTAATTTGAGTTCATCAACGACAGTGTTATTGCTTCTGTTCTTGATTTACATAAAAAAAATCGATAAGTTGGATTATCAACAAAATTAATTGCATTTATGAATGTGCTAGGGAAATTGAAGATAAACAAACCGGTCAGAAGCCATGCAACAACCGAAAAATTACCTCTTTACAAAAACGATGTCGTAATTTTGGACTTAATAATGGAATTAAACAGTTAGGGAGTAAGGTAAACCGGGGTAAGTGTATTTTTGGGGCAAGTTTATGTAACCAGTCCAACTGTTTACAGTTATATTATTATTATTTTTATTATTATTGTAACATTAATTGTGTATTTCATGAGCCAATATCATGTATTTAATTATTTTATTGTAAAGAGGACAACCAAAGTATAACAGATATTACACATCTGATTGCCAGAGACAACACACTTTTAACTTCAGGGTCTTCTAAGCATTATTCTTTGGAAACTTTATTCATTTGGTCTTAGTTCAGCACTCTTACACGCTAACATCCAAGTTTTATTTCACTATGCAGTTAATTTGGTTTGCTAATAGCTATAGCTCCTTGGTTGCTAGGGACTGAAAGTAAATAGTTATAAGTAGGAAGGAAGGAAACGCCATCGCCATCTTGCAGCGGGAAGATGTTTCTCGGGCTGGGGTGAACCAAAGCCTTGGTTGCCGCCCGAGGAATTGAAGATTCGCGTCATCCGCGGTCGTGTACTATTTAGAATTCTCCATTCATTCTACGAGTTGAGAGAATAGTTCTGGACTGAATAAGTCTTAGATAGGGAGTATCGGCGACATCGAGTGCCAACTTCCGCGTCGGTCCCGTTTCGTCCTGTAGTGGTTCCGGACGACTGATGTCAGCGCCAGCTACGATCGGCCACGACGATTGGTGAGACCAATCCAAATTAATCCCGACTTTCTAGGACGAGAGGGAAGTCGATTCTTCAGCCAGACACCCGGCTACTTCAGATCTTCTGTAGTTCGCCAATTACAGCTTACAGCGTCCAGTGTTCCAGCGTAGCAGCAGACCACCTGGAGGTCCTGAGAAGAGAGCCTCAAGCCTCCGACAGCGTATAGCTAGACCCGGCATGGTATTCAATGTGTTCCAGTGATGTAATTTGCATCTAATTACCGACACCTAGGTTTGAACAGAAATTAACATACAAAATATATTATTTTGGTTGTTCTCGCTTAGTTACACGTTAACAGTAACTTTACGCCCATATTCAAGAACCCATTAAAATCATGTTTTCCAGCTATTACTATTTCATTTATAACAAACGTCAGTTAATTATAAAAATGACCTGGACATAAGTAATGAAAATTTCCACTAGTCACACAACAATACCAAATTTCCTTTTAATAATTACTCTCTGGACAGTAACACAGCGCAGTGACGTGCTAGCTGGATTATCAGTCTGGTAGTCAATCCAGTAGCAGCGTTCCTGATGTCTACTGCGAAGAGAATAGGCACCAAAACCCCATGAGAACACACCACAGTAATTAGAGAGTGGTGAACATACCATATTTAGTTAGAGTGGCTACCACAACTTGTGGCCAACGTATACTACAGAAACCATATTAAATTACATTTAACCCAACCCATTAAAATTTTTCAGAACTGTCTATACAGGTAAGCTGGCTGTGGTTTCAGAAAGCATTACATTGCTACTTTCCATGCAAGTAAGAGTGGACACTCTTCCACGTCATGTTATCTATAGTTGTTAGTAAACACTAAAGTGCACCTTTTTCTCTATGTAGTAAGTTGGTAAATGTCTTTGGATTTCGTTTGTTAAGAACACATTTTTAGTTACTTTTTGCTGCTCTTCCAGGTACCTATGTAATTAATATATGATGGGAAAACACACAAAATATGAGATTTAGTGTTATATTAATACTAATTAAAAATACCATCATGGGTTACACTTACCTCAATAGAAGTTATGAACGGGGCAAGTGTAACCTAACTATTCTGCATGGGTTACACTTGCCCCGTGTCAGTTCTTGAATTGTGCCTAGTTGTCGAACAAGCTATGTAGGGCTGTATTGCCATACTTACATTTTCCTTTACAAGTTGCCAGTGTCTTTGTCAACTTCAATGGGGCATGTTTCTTGTTTCTAGTTTTTGTTTCAAGCCCCATAACTTATCTTAATATACATTTGATATTAAATATCACATACGTTGAGTTAATGTAAATTGTGATGTCATTGCCAGGTAATTATTGTGAATCATTTCTAGGTTAGTTGGCATTGTTGTTTTGTTGCAGATAAAATGGTGCGCACATACGTTCGTAAAAAGGCGCCACCTTCGTATTCAAAGGCCACCTTAAACAAGGCTGTGGAGCTTGTGAAAAGTGGACAGATGACTGTATATAGAGCTGCAAAGGTTTTTAAAATACCTAAACCTACTGTATACAAACATGTCAGCGGACAGCGAGGTGTCAAAAGTCAATCTTTTGGTTGCTCAATTGCTCTTCCTGCAGAAGATGAAAAATTAATTTCAGAATCGCTTAAGGTGATGGAGAAGTGGGGGTTTGGGCTATCCAAAAAAGAAACATTGGAGATCATTGGTTGCTATGTAAATGAGAACAAAATAGTAGCACCTTTTAAGGATTGAATTCCTGGAGACGATTTCTTCTGTAGATTCCAAAAAACACATAACCTGAGTCTGAAAAAGCCTCAAAGTGTGGAGTGTCACGGAAAAAGTGTGTTGACCCGTTTATAATAAATGACTATTTTATTAAGTTGAAGGAAATCACAGAGAATGTCCCTCCAAACCAGATATCGAATCTGGATGAAACCATCTTCTGTTTGGATCCCAGTAGGATCAGAGTTGTGGGTGAGAAAGGTACTCCTTCACATCGGGTGACAAGTGGGCCAGGAAGGGAGAACATATGTTTTAATGGCGGCCAATGCAGTTGGAGAAAAACTACCTCCTCTAATCATTTTCAATGGGAAAAATGTTTGGAATTCCTGGATTGCCCCAGATGGTCAAGAATATCCTGGAACGACGTACACAGCAACAACCAATGGATGGATGGATTCAGAAACATTCACAAGTTACTTTTCGAAAAACTACATTACCAACATTCATCCAGAAAGGCCAGTAGTGCTCATTTATGATGGCCATAGTTCCCATGTTGGTCTTGATCTTGTCCACATAGCAGTGGAGCAGAAAATCATAATTTTGAAATTACCCTCACACACAAGCCATCTCCTTCTACCAATGGATCTCAGTGCTTTCAGACCACTGAAACTGAAATGGGATGAAGCTGTGATTAAATGGCAGAGAAAAAAATATGGAAGAAAGTTGCCAAAATCACAATTTGTGTCAACATTGTCACAAATCTGGGGAGACTTAGACCCCATTATTATTATTATTATTAATGGTTTCAAAAAAGCTGGGATTTACCCTTTCTGTGACACTGTTATCGCCAAAGAATCCTTTGAACCAGAAGCTTACAGGAGAATTTGCAATCAGCACCGGAATCAAGAAACGATTAACTGTGGCAAAGGACATATCTCTACCATTCACCTATAGAGAAGAAACTATTTGGCTGCCATCTACCCATGCCCAAGAAGAATCTTCAGTGTGCCAGTCAGCACCAATGGGAACAGTAACTACAAATGTTCAAATGGATCCACAAGATGAACCCTCAACATCATCATTTTTGCCGAACAGAGTCACAGTTGCTCAAAGTGCTGAAAAAGCAAGTTTGAAGCAGCCCGAGCAAGAACGTAGGAAGACAACATTTGAGGATTTGCTGTTAGATCAGTTAAAACAAACATCAAGAACAGAAACTACAAGAAAACACATTTGTGGTCGGGCAGAAGTTATAACATCAAGACAAGCATTAGAAAAACTTGAAGAACGTGTGAAAAACAGTAAGGCTCAGAAGCAGCATACAAAAAGGAAGATACAGCCTATTGAAACAAGTGAAGATAATGAGCAATCTCAAGTTTGCCAGGAAGACTCTGATGAGTGTGACGGTTCTGACATTGTGAGAGATGAAGAGGAAGAATGTGACTGTATGGACATTGCAGAGAAAGATCTCGCAAACTTCAATGTAGGTGACTGGTGTGTGGTAAAACTTTGCACCAAAAAGACTGTGAAATGTTTTGTTGCACAAATCATGGAAATGGAACCTGCTATTGAAGTGAAATTCGTGAGGAGGATGGGCACATCATCAACATTTCACTGGTCGGATGTTGCTGATACAAGTGTCATCACTTCTGAAGAAATATTTTATTTCCTCCCAGATCCAGTTGTTGACAAGCGTGGTAGTAAATACAAATTTTATGTAAACTTTACTTTTTTACATCTGTGTTAAGTTATCATTGTAACCGACATAAACTGATGTTTATTTATAGTTAAATCAACAATTAGTTAATAATCTCTTTATTTAGTTGCGACAATTATTAAAGACTTCAAGGGATGCTTCAAGTGTCTTTACAGATTGTAAATGCAGGCCTTGATAGTTTATGTACACTTGCCCCAGGACCTATTATGTGATGTTTGTGCTGTAAAATAATAGTGGGTTACACTAACCCCAGGGTATGGGGCAAATGTAACCTAGCTACATTTCAATTTATTTTAATTTATTGTATTTTAAGTTGGTAACATTTGTGCATTTCTTTTCTTGTATACTTAGATAAAGCTTTTGGTGGCATCTTATAAAAATTTATAGGAGAAAAAAACTCCTATCCACAAAGTTACATTACTTCCAATCTCAACTATCAAAATTTTGGGTTCCACTTACCCCAGTTTACCTTAGTTGTTTTGCAGATACTTGAAAACGTTCTTAATCTCATTTTGCCAGTGTTGAGTCTGAAGTAATTTGATTTTGGTATTGGTCAACAGCTCTCACCAGCAGTAAGAACTCTTAAATGGTTGTGCCCTATGAGGAATGTATATAAGTTTCCGCGGGTCCTACTGTCTTCCTGGGTAATTGTGGTGTAGAGCACAAGGGGCCATAGGGCGTCGGTGATGACCATCGACCACATTGCCGGAGACAGTGGCGCATTTGTGGTTGAGTCTTAGTTTACGAAATTAAACTCACAGATGTTAAGACGAGTTTATTCTTAACACAAATGTTGTACATGGTCCTGTCATTGACCTGCCCTGGTATGATTTGGGAGCTGTAGATTCGTCCTTATGCACCAGGATTCGCACATTTGTGGTATTTCAGATCAATTGAGGGATGCGGGGCTCCTGAACACCGAGACATGGTGGATGTGGCTGGGTGTTAAGTTGATGCCACCGTCGGTGCTCCCTCTGAGAGCACAGGCCGTTATGTGTCCTCAACACCCGAATCAGTGCCAGTGCTACGAACACGCCCGCGCGTGTAGCATAGTGCAGAAGGGAGCAGTGCCTCAAACGGCGTGACAGAAGTCACGGCCAGCTGTGTAGACGAAGCGCCCGGCCGGGTGTGGCAATGCGCAAAAGGGAATTCAGTGCATATGCAAATTCAATAACAAACACAAACTAAAACTTAAATAATTCCTTCTATCTTGTAATTATCGTGTCAGTGTATTTCCTGTTGTCAAATATGTTTTGTATTGTAATTCGTTAATGACTTGTGTTTAAATATTTTTGTATATATTTTTCAGTGCCTATGTTATCATGTAGAACCGCAAGCCTGGCCCGCCGCGCGAGTCACGTCTCTCCCACGCCGGCCCGCTTACCCTTTCACTCCTCTGCAGCCAGCGCGGGCAGGCAGGCGGCGGAGAGTCAGTCGCTATCAGGCTGCCGAACGGAGCGGACCTGCTTCGCTCCACTCCGCGAGACGTAGCACGTTACTAAGTCCGGGTCGCAGCGTGTATGAAAAGTCCGTCACACGACGTGGTCGTCCAGGCTGTGACCGGATTTCCAGTGATAAATCTCGTTAACAAAATCGCGTCTCCTTAACTTCGCAATTTGCTTCGCAAGAGACGCATGCTGTGCACGTATGAACTTTCATAACCATACGTTTCGTAATGGGACTGCCTCCGCAGTCACCTGGAGTCGGTTCAAGTTGCTACTAGTGTATTTCCAGGAGTCCAGGTCACGGCGAGGGAGGACGCTCGTCCCGCAACGTGTCGGTCAGGCTGCGATAGGTCTTCGACGGAATAAAGGAGCTCGTGAAAACGACCAGCAACATCTTCTCCTTGCAAACTTCTACATTTCCTGTGCCTGTGCAGTAGTTAAAAAAGGTTTCGGGGTCTGACAATAATTACCAGATGGAAGTTCGATGAAGACAAAGAGATGATGGCTCCCCGTGGGACGTGCGTCCGTCCATGTCCGCGAGTCACGTTGTACTGGCGTCCGGCCCTGGCGCGAGAAGAGGGGTGAGCTACCTGTCGCGCCAGAGTTTCTAAAGTTCCGTTATTCGTAAAAAATTATATTAATTACAAAATGTAAGTGGCTCTAAATTTACACAATAAAACTTAATGATTAACTTAATATATATATGTTTTAGAAATGACATTTAATAAATTTGTATAAAATAATTTTGAATTGTCAGAGTCACACTGGAGACTTTTCGTTGCTTGATAACTACTTCAGTGGCGAATAATAAATGCTAATTTGGGGCGGTGTTAATTAAGTCACATATTACACTATTGAAATCGGGCTGAAGGCTGCAATGTGAGCACTCACAGCTGTTTTAGTAAAAAAACTACACGTGAGTGACCCGGGCACTCCTATGTCGCACTTAAGTTGCACGGTGTTGTTAATTCAAAGTGGCGTATTCTTTAAAGTGTAGTGAATTTACCGTGTACGTAACTCGGTTTGTCTTGCCAAATAAGTTAAGGGCGTTGATAATACCTAAGTTCCGCGGCGCTCGTCTGACTCGGGTGGGCCATGGCTAGGGGCGCGTTCTGTTAGCGGGGTTGGATACTGGCGGTTGCAGGTCGGGCTTTAGGGTGGCCTTTGGCCGGACGACGTCACCTGTTACCTATACCAATTTCCCTCCCGGTCCCATGTTTCACGGTCCCGGCCACATTGGCCTGAACTCCACTTTCTCTCCGACTGGAGCTACGCGGGCAAATCAGGGCAAGTCTCAGGACAATTCGCATCAGGAACTTAGGGATCGCAGGCCGAGGGACGTCAATTTCTTATTAATTAATTAATGATATTGTAAACTCTTTTCGTTCACAAAACTGGCCGGCATCATCTTCCCCCACTCTATGGTTTCCCGTGGATTTTCCTCCCCTCCGTGGCCGGGTTGCCAGGGAGAATCGTCAGTAGTCTTCCAGCACTCATCAGGGCCAGCAGGTCCGCACATGTGGAGCCTCCAACTTTTCGCGCCAGATTCAGCATGCAGCTTCAATAGGTAATATTTCTAAATCCACTTTCATCAGCTCCACGGTCGGCCCTAACTCGGCCGTATGACGTATCGTACGGTCCGTCAATAAAATGTGTGACACTACTACGAGTCGTTTTCGTGTGCTACGTAAATCTTAGTATTTTTTGGCAGCCCGCCGAGGTGCCTGCGCTTCACGCCTTTTACCACTCCATCCGGAGCACTTGAACATTGCCCACGCGGGGCGGCATTACGCCTAACGCGTAACCAAACTTTAGAACGCATGACATCCTGGGACGTACCGCGGCCGTGGGTGAGTTACCACGTCAGGTACCACCGCGCCCGTACCCAGCTTAATGTGGCCAACATTACCACGAGGACGAGCCTCGATTAACGTAATTTCCCTGAATGGAGGGACTAATATCATCCCGAGCCCGGGACTTGCTTGTAGTAACTTTATTGTCAGATTTCAGTGTTAATGTTGGTGTTCGCCATCAACCATGCGTAAGTGTCCATTTTAGTGTTTCGTGAAATTTCTCATTCAGTAATTAGTAAACTCTCTGTATAACGCACCATCTGGACTACCACGTCCTAATCACTAAATTCGCCGCGTGCCTTAATCGTCGTCGCTGTAGCTCTCAGGATAGCCTGCGCTCCTCGATGTGTTAGTCTCCCGGAATACCGCCAGACGCTAACCAGTACCGCCAATCGAGGGCCGTGTGTGCGGAGATGAGGTCGACAGTGATACGGCCAGTCACGTGAAAGTGTATTGTACGGAGTGGAGTACTGTAACGTGTGACCCAGCAATAAAATCAGTTACGTTCACGTGTGTTTTTTAATATATACGGCATCCTGGGTGGCCATAACAGCCCGGGGGGCCCTTATTAGACGCGTCCCTGCCTGAAGCCATGAGGCAAAGAACCCCGCCCTCCAGACCAGATTCTAGCTAACATAATTTAATTATCATAATTTCAGGACAGGCAGCGGGGATGGCGTCAACCTGAATTAGGGCCTGTGCTACGACTACGCCCGCGTGTGCAGAGTAGGGTAGGGAGGGCAGTGCCTCGAACGGCGTGACGTAAGTCACGGCCGGCTGTGTGTATGAAGCGCCCGGCCGGGTGAGGCAATGTGCAACTGAGACATAGTGCACATGCTTTTCTACTTAAAAGAATTAACTAAAACTTTTCATGTATTTTATATTCCTAAATAATTAAGTACCTAATGTAGATGTAAATGATTTTGGATCACAAAACTGGCCGGCATCATCTTCCCGCGTTCCGTCACTCTCGCGGGAAACCGAGCCCTCCCTGGCCGGGTTGCCAGGGAGGGAAGTTAGTCGCCATCCAGCGCTCACCAGGGCCAGCTCCGCACACGGGGAGCCTGCAACCTTCGCGCAAAATCCAGGATGTAGCTTCAATAGGTAACTTTATAAATTGTTTTCATCCACTCCCCGGCCGGCCCTAAATCAACCGACGTGTCGCGCGGGTTTTAATTAAATGTGTGTGACTCAACTACGAGTCGTTTGTGTACTACGTAATTTCTATCGTTTAAATGTAAGTATTAGTTTCCGTCATCAGTCATGTGTAGTGTTTAATTTCAGTGTTTATTATAAGCCATTTAATAAGTGACTAGTAAACTATTGACGTCCCTCGGCTTCAGGTCCCCGTTTTCCCGTTGAAATAAATGTCCTGTTATGCCCGTACTGCCCTCGTCGGAGAGGTGTGGGTCCAGGCCAACGTGGCCGGGACCGGGAAAGGCGGGACCTGGAGGGAGAGTGAAGTGATTGCGAGGAATGTTGGTAGGTTGTCGCAAGCAGAACACGGCATTAACGAATTTCACGAGCCGTCTTTTATTAACGCTTATAAAGTCCTGCCGCAGCCTGGCGGAACCGTCGCGGAACAAGTGCCCTACCACGGCGACACGGACTCCCTGATGACGGGGCGGTTCTCAAATACGTTTCGGCGCGAATCGTAAAGTTTATTAATGCTAGGCTGACCCAGTGAGAGAGGGCCCGAAGACGGAGCGCTGTACATACGCGGCCCGTTACGTAATGTTCCGTGGACGGCGAAAAGTTCAGAGACTCGTAGCACCACGTTCGCGTTGTAGAAACTGCCCGCTAGACACGTCTCCCGATGACTCGTAAGTTAACAATGCTAAGCTGATTCGCGGTGGCAGCTCAGCCGCCGTGACCGACTGCGGACTGAGCGAACGTTCAATCCCGAGCGCAACGTGCGCGGCTCGCGGAGCAACGAACACGTCTGTCTCCGCTCGAGACCAGGACGCGACAGCCTCTCCCCGCTCGCCCGCGGGCCGGCGCCCGCGGGTGGCGGGGAGGGAGGGGAAAATCGGCCGGCGTGGGAGAGAGCTCCGTCCCGCGGCGCGCCAGGCTGCAATTACATACTACGGCGAAACGCTTCAGAAAAAGTTATTGAATTATTTACAAAGACATACACGAGACATTAATTACACAGCGAACTTGCACAATGAATAATAAATAAAATAAGTTAATTACACACATTCAAATCCCTTAATCGTTTACAAATATATACACACTGAAATAAAAGATAAAGTCACATAGAAAAAACACTCGTTGGCATGCTAGGGCGCACGCGGGTGCGTCCCTGGCCGTCGCACACACTGGGGTTCACTGGGGGGGGGGGGGAAAACAGGCCCCCTCAGGCCCGCGTCGGTGGCCAGGTACGGCCTCTGTATCTGGGAGGGTACGACGACTGTCGTCATATGCCCCCCCTCTCCCGAGGCCGTCCTGGCCCCCGACGCCGACCTAGACCGGCAGCCGCGTCCGCGTCCGGCCACTTGTCTGGTCGTCGGAGCTCGTCACGTCATTCCGTCCGGGTCGGGCAAACTGGGGCAGGAGCTGCATCACGCTGCAGAGTAACCCCCCGTCGGTCGTTTGTCTTACGTCTCGGGGTTTGCGCTGACTCCCCCACTCGTAGTCCCGGAGGTAGTGGGGAGCCGTCTTCTCACGCGTGGACCGGCGCAACGCCGGTCCCCTCCCCGCATGAGCGGTCATCCTCGGCTCCCCGGAAGGCAAGTCCAGGACCACCTGCTGGGCCCTGTCGACATCGCCCTCCCCACTGAGGAGCCGGACCGTTACCCCGTCTGTCACGTCCTTGCTCACGTCCGTCCCCGTCACCCGCCGTTCCCAGGAGTGGACGTACCTCCGTCCACGTCTCTGGGTAGGCTCCGGCAACGTCACCACTGGTTCACTCAGGTCGACCAGGTCGCCCTGAGCAGTGTTGTCATGTGTTACGTCCTCGATGAGTGGTCCATCAGTGTCGTTGGCGTAGGCGCTGACGTCATCAGGCGGGAGCACCCGGTCCACGAAGCGCTCCAGCTCTGCCATGCTTGCGCCACGCGGACCCCTTCCGCCCCTTCTGACGGGCGTCCGTTCCCCGCCCCCTCTTGCCAGTTGCCAACCACCGTTCCCCTTTTGCTGTCCCCCCGTAGGAGGCTGAGTCGGTGTCGTCGTGGGGGCCCGTCCATGTGTCATGCCCCAGGTGTCGTCGTCCCTGTCAACGTTCCTGCCAACCCCCCGCAGTGACTTGGGGTGGGCGTGTCCTCGTCGACGTCCCTGATCCGGCTCCGGTGGCGTCACCACGGGGTCACCGAGGTCGACCAGGACTCCTACTGCGACGTTGTCATCGGTCCTGTCCCGTGTGTCGTCGTCCCTGTCATTGTTCCTGCCCACCCCCCGCAGTGACCTGGGGTGGGCGTGTCCTCGTCGACGTCCCTGATCCGGCTCCGGTGGCGTCACCACGGGGTCACCGAGGTCGACCAGGACCCCTACTGCGACGTTGTCATCGGTCCTGTCCCGTGTGTCGTCGTCCCTGTCAACGTTCCTGCCCACCCCCCGCAGTGACCTGGGGTGGGCGTGTCCCCGTCGACGTCCCTGATCCGGCTCCGGTGGCGTCACCACGGGGTCACCGAGGTCGACCAGGACTCCTACTGCGACGTTGTCATCGGTCCTGTCCCGTGTGTCGTCGTCCTTGTCAACGTTCCTGCCCACCCCCCGCAGTGACCTGGGGTGGGCGTGTCCCCGTCGACGTCCCTGATCCGGCTCCGGTGGCGGCACCACGGGGTCACCGAGGTCGACCAGGACTCCTACTGCGACGTTGTCATCGGTCCCGTCCCGTGTGTCGTCGTCCCTGTCAACGTTCCTGCCAACCCCCCGCAGTGACCTGGGGTGGGCGTGTCCCCGTCGACGTCCCAGGTCCGGCTCCGGCGGTACCACCACAGGGGTGCCGAGGTCGGCCAGTACACCTTCGGTGACGTCATCCTCGGCCTCGTCACCGTCCACTGGTCCGCTGTCGTCGTGGTCGTACTCGTCGTGCGGGTCGCCTATCAGTCGAATGTCGTCCCTGTGCACCTTAGTTGTCCGTCCGTCGGCGCGACGCACGAGGTACGAGGTGGTGCCCAGTCTGTCTACGATCTCCTGTGGCCCCGCCCACTTAGGAGCCAGACTGGCGCAAAAGCCCCGCTCGCCAGCCGACAGGTGATGACACTTAACAAACACCTGCTGGCCAGGCTCTAGTCGTGCTGGGGGCTGGTGCGTCTGCGGCGTACGTCTAGTCAGGTAGTCAGCTTGGCGACGTCGGGCGTCTTCGCGCAGATCGTCCGTGGTCATGTCGTGCAAGTCGGGGGTTGCTCGCGCTTCCCCGGGCAGGGCGAGGTTCCGGCCCTGCACCAGTTCAGCGAGGGAATGGCCCGTGACCGCGTTCGTCCGACGGCGCAGGCAAAACAGCAGCGTCGGCAGGTGCAGGTCCCACTTGGTGTGGTCCTCGTCCAACCGGATGCGCAGCTGAGTTTTAATGTCCTGATTCCGCCTTTCGGTCGGATTCGCGCGCGGATGGTAGGTGGGCGTCGTGTGATGCTCCACCCCCCAACATGCGCAGGACACTCGCCAGCTTCTCCCCGTGAACTGCACCCCGTTGTCCGTCAGCAGGACCGCGGGGTACCCGTATCGCGGGAAGAACTCGCGCTCGAGCAGGGCAATCACGGTGCCGGCTTTCACGTTTGGTACTGCGAACGCTTCCGCCCAGCGGGTGAAGACATCCGTGACCACAACAATGAATCGCCGACCACGGGACGTGCGAGGATACGGCCCCATAATATCCACCGCCACAGTGTGGAAGGGATTCCGGGGCCGTCGTGGGACCTGCTGCTCCTTGCCGTCGGGTCGCCTGGACTTCCGCTCCTGGCAACGCAGGCAGGCCCGCACGTAGCGTCTCACTTCTGCCGCGTCGCCAGGCCAGCGGAACGTCCGTCTGACCTCACGCAGCGTCTGCTCCGCGCCCGGGTGTCCCGCCAGGGGGTGGTCATGCAGGTAGCTCAGGACCCAGCGCCTGGCCTCGGGCGGCACGTGGGTCCGCCACCCGCTCGACCTGTGAGCCCCCCTGGTCTGGAGCACCCCGTTCAGGCTCCGGCAGCCCGGTATCACCCCCTCCCCACACTCTGTCAGTCGGGTCCGGGTGTCGGGGTCCCGGAGTTGCGCCGCGTGGACCCACGCCAGCAGGTCAGTCATAGTCTCGGGTCGCGCGTCGGGTGCAGGAGCAGTGGGGCTTGTCAGCGCGTACAACGCGCACGGTCGCAGCACCGAGTCCTCTACCCCGCGCTCACGCTCAGGGAGGAGCACTTCCTCCCAGCCCTGGTCGTCGTGGAACTCATTCTCAGGGTCCGGATTCCGGGACAACTCGTCGGCCAACTGATTTTCACGTCCAGGAATGTGCTCGACCGTGAACGAGAATTCCTGGATCAGCATGGCCCACCGAGTGAACTTAGACTTCCGGCCCTGAGCGGAGTCCAACCAGCGGAGGCATTGGCTGTCGGTTCTCAGCGTGAATGAGCGGCCCTCGACGTGGTGACGGTACCTCTGTAGGGCCCAGACCACCGCAAGGCACTCTTGCTCATTCACGTGATACTTCCGCTCAGCCTGCCCAAACTTGGCACTGGCGTACTCGATCACGCGCCTCTCACCCCGGTCATCCATCTGGTACAACACCGCCCCCATCCCCTCCCGACTCGCATCCGTCTGGATGAAGATGGGGCGGCTGGGCACCAGGCGTGAGAGCGTGTGACAGTTCCTGAACCGGCGCTTCACCTGTCGCAAGGCCTCGTCCGCGGCGGGGGTCCACCGGAACTTAGTCTTCGGCGACAGTAGGTCCGTCATCGGGGCCGTCACCGTGGCGAAGTCGGGGACGAAGGACCGCAGCCAGTTGAGCAGCCCCAGCAGCTTCTGGAGCTGCTTCCTGGTCTTCGGTGCCCCCTTTCCCTCTATTAGGTCCAACTGCTCAGGTCGGGGGCGGCACCCCTCCGCCGTCACTATGTGTCCTAGGAACTCTATTTCCGTGGCCCCAATGTGGCATTTCTTTGGGGCGCACGTCAGTCCGTGTCTGGCCATACGTTCTAGCACCAATGCCAGATGGTGCGCGTGTTCCTCCCACGTCCTGGACCAGATGATAACGTCGTCCAGATAGGCACTGGCGAACTCACCAATGTACCCATCCAGAACACGTACCAACAGGGCCTGGAACGTGCCAGGGGCGTCCATGAGACCAAACGGCATGGCGCAGAACTGGTAACGTCGACCGTCTGGTGCCGTAAATGCCGTCTTAGGGCGGTCCTCCAGACATACCGGCACCTGCCAGTAGCCTGATTTTAAGTCTAGTGTCGTGAAAATAGTGGCGTCCCCCAGTCCTGCCAGTGCGTCTGTGATATTGATCTGCGGGGGCGGGGCGGGAATGGTCAGTTTGTTTATCGCCTTGAAGTTAACGCAAAAGCGTAGACTTCCGTCTTTCTTGGTGGCCAGCACCACCCGTGAGTTATACGGGGAGGTGCTGGGTTCCACTACCCCGTCACGTAACATCTCGTCAATTTGAGTCTGTATGGCCTCCCGTTCCCGGATGCCAAATCCGTATACCTTCTCAAAGGGAGGGCGGTGCGGTACCATCGGTATCCGGTGCTCCGTCACGTTTGTCCGTCGTAGCCGGTCCGCGGCCGCAAATACCTGTGCCTGAGAGGTGAGGACATGGTTGATGACATCGACGTACTCCTCTGGAACACCGTGCTGAAGGTCTTCTAGGCGAATGACTGACTGAGGGGGACTGGGGGGAACCTGGTGCACGCCGTACACCGTCCAGCGCCCCTGGGTGCCGAAGTGCATCCGGCCAGGTCGTACTTCCACGGTGGCGTCGACCTCGTGCAGCCATGGGACCCCCAGAATCAGCCCCTCGCGGAGCTCGGGGACCACCCAGGCCTCGACGTGGCTAACGTGACCAACGATGCTCATTGTTACCTGAGTGATGCCCCCTGCTGCAACGACGGCGTCCCTGGTGGCCAGCTGCACCAGCTCCCTCCGCGGTGTCACTGCCTCCGCTCCCACCAGGTGGGCCGCGATGTAGGTTCGGCTGGCGGCGGTGTCCACCAGGGCCAGCATCTCCCGCCCGTTAGCGCGGACAGGAATTCGCAGCAGCTCTGGCTCCTCGGGGCCGACCTGCCCCAGCTGTGCAGTCGTCTGTCCCCCACCGCCCCCGGCCACCTGGCCGTCCGGGCGTGGGGAACTCGCGGCGAGGTCCGCGGCTCGCTCCGGCGCCGACGTGTTGACGTTCCGGTGGTCCACCTCGTCGACGACAGGTCGACGAGGCGGCTGGTCCGGCCCTGGTATAACCGGCCTCAGGGCCGCGGTGGTGGCACCGGCAGTCAGCTGTCCCTGCACGGAGATGGCCGGCGGGATGCCTGCGCTGATGCTCTGGTTGTCCGCCCCGTCGACGGCGTGTCGACGAGGCAGCTGGTCCGACCCTGGTATACCCGGCCTCAGGGCCGCGGTGGTGGCGCCGGCAGTCAGCTGTCCCTGCCCGGAGATGGCCGGCACGATGCCTGCGCTGATGCTCTGATTGTCCACCCCGACGACGGCGTGTCGACGAGGCGGCTGGTCCGGCCCTGGTACACCCGGCCTCAGGGCCGCGGTGGTGGTGCCGGCAGTCAGCTGTCCCTGCCCGGAGATGGCCGGCGGGACGCCTGCGCTGATGCTCTGATTGTCCACCCCGTCGACGGCGTGTCGACGAGGCGGCTGGTCCGGCCCTGGTATAACCGGCCTCAGGGCCGCGGTGGTGGCGCCGGCAGTCAGCTGTCCCTGCACGGAGATGGCCGGCGGGATGCCTGCGCTGACGCTCTGGTTGTCCACCCCGTCGACGGCGTGTCGACGAGGCGGCTGGTCCGGCCCTGGTATACCCGGCCTCAGGGCCGCGGTGGTGGCGCCGGCAGTCAGCTGTCCCCGCAGTTGCCTCGGCGTGGGGACAGCTGATGAGGAGTAGTCCCGTTGTCCCCTGCTTCCCGGCAGCATACAGGACGTTAGTGCGGTAGGCGCCGGTGGTGGTCGACGTGTTCTGTCAGTTACTGGGACTGCCGGTGGCTGGCGGGCCGGGGAGCGGCACCCAGTTGTCCCTCCGCCCCCGGTCCTGCGTTTCCCGCCTGCGACGTGTTGCCATCGCGCGCCTCTTCCCACGCGGCTCTGTTGGGGCAGAGGCGATGCCAATGGTACGCGTCCGGGCAAAAACGGCATCGCGGCGGACGTTCGTCCCTCTCTCTCGTATCTGTCCGCTCGTGACGTCCTCCTCCTGTCGCAGCTGGTTCCGGGCGTTCCCTGGTGCCACCGCGGTCTGTTGTCCTGCGCGGTCCCGCGCCGCCGGCGTAGCTCACCACGGCCAAGTCACTGTCCGTGACCTCTGTGACGGTGACCCCCCGCGGCCCCGAGCGAGCACTGGGAGCTCTCGCGCCCCTGAGTGCCGTCCTCCACTGCGACATGTCACGTTCGATCACGCGGGCGAGGGCCACGAACTCCTCCGTGTCACGACCAGCAGCCGTCCTCATGAAGGGGCGAAACTCTGGCAGCAATTGTTCGACAATGGTTGGCAACGCCGCACTCACGTCCCCACTTGTCCCCAATCGGCGGAACATGCGTAACTTCTCGTAAATGAACTGCTCTGCACTCTCGTCCTCCTCCTGGTTTCGGCAATAAAATGTCCGCAAACACATTGCCCGCGCCTGATCGTTATCAAACCTAGTTTTGACTTGGCGTACAAAATGTCCCCACTCGGTATCAAAACTCCCGGCCATTGACCACCAGTTCCTTGCCTCACCGCGGAGCTGTCCCGCCACTCGCGGCGTCCACTCCGCCCGTCGCACTTCGTACAGTTTTAGGAGGTGTTCACACTCCCGCAAAAACTCCCGCGGGTCCTCGTTGTCTCTCCCCGCAAACTCTGGCAACTCAAACTGCGTGCTCACGTACCGCACTACCGGCCCATCTGCGTCCGCGTGCCTGTCCCCCTGTTCCCGATTACTGTCCTCAACTGTGCTGTCCGTGCTGTTCGCGCCCTCGGCCGCGCCGCCGGACCCGCACACCTCGCTTTTTACGTCCATTTTCGCGGAGTCTCCCTCCTCACACAAGTCCGTTTCGAAACTGATTAGATCGTATCTTTCTTGTCCCGCCTGTTTCCACGCCATCCTGTCCTCCTGTGCCACTGATCCGCGGATCGTGAACACAATCTCCCCCAGTAATACAATACGATCCTCCCCAGCGCGTTATCTTCAGTCCGGGATACCGCTGCACCGCCGTCTTGTATTTCTGTCCCCCACGACGCGCTATCTCTCGCCGAAACGTCTCGTGTTCGCGCCGTTCCCGCGCTGCGTTATCTCCCGCCGGCGCGCCGGCGCGACGTCTCGAATTCGAGCCGCTCCCACGCCGCGCAGCCGCACCTGCTTCCGTTCTGTCCTGCACCTGCGCGCTTGCGTGCGCTTGCGTGCGCTTGCGTGCGCTTGCGTGCGCTTGCGTATGCTTACGGCCCCACGTTGGGCGCCAAATGACGTCCCTCGGCTTCAGGTCCCCGTTTTCCCGTTGAAATAAATGTCCTGTTATGCCCGTACTGCCCTCGTCGGAGAGGTGTGGGTCCAGGCCAACGTGGCCGGGACTGGGAAAGGCGGGACCTGGAGGGAGAGTGAAGTGATTGCGAGGAATGTTGGTAGGTTGTCGCAAGCAGAACACGGCATTAACGAATTTCACGAGCCGTCTTTTATTAACGCTTATAAAGTCCTGCCGCAGCCTGGCGGAACCGTCGCGGAACAAGTGCCCTACCACGGCGACACGGACTCCCTGATGACGGGGCGGTTCTCAAATACGTTTCGGTGCGAATCGTAAAGTTTATTAATGCTAGGCTGACCCAGTGAGAGAGGGCCCGAAGACGGAGCGCTGTACATACGCGGCCCGTTACGTAATGTTCCGTGGACGGCGAAAAGTTCAGAGACTCGTAGCACCACGTTCGCGTTGTAGAAACTGCCCGCTAGACACGTCTCCCGATGACTCGTAAGTTAACAATGCTAAGCTGATTCGCGGTGGCAGCTCAGCCGCCGTGACCGACTGCGGACTGAGCGAACGTTCAATCCCGAGCGCAACGTGCGCGGCTCGCGGAGCAACGAACACGTCTGTCTCCGCTCGAGACCAGGACGCGACAGCCTCTCCCCGCTCGCCCGCGGGCCGGCGCCCGCGGGTGGCGGGGAGGGAGGGGAAAATCGGCCGGCGTGGGAGAGAGCTCCGTCCCGCGGCGCGCCAGGCTGCAATTACATACTACGGCGAAACGCTTCAGAAAAAGTTATTGAATTATTTACAAAGACATACACGAGACATTAATTACACAGCGAACTTGCACAATGAATAATAAATAAAATAAGTTAATTACACACATTCAAATCCCTTAATCGTTTACAAATATATACACACTGAAATAAAAGATAAAGTCACATAGAAAAAACACTCGTTGGCATGCTAGGGCGCACGCGGGTGCGTCCCTGGCCGTCGCACACACTGGGGTTCACTGGGGGGGGGAAAACAGGCCCCCTCAGGCCCGCGTCGGTGGCCAGGTACGGCCTCTGTATCTGGGAGGGTACGACGACTGTCGTCACTATCTTTGTATCTCACCGTCCGGACTACCACTCGTTAACAGCTAAATTCGCCACGTGCCTTCATCGTCTTCACCGTCAATCTCAGTATAGCCTGCGATCCTCGGTGGGGTAGTCCTCAGGAATTCCGCTAGATGTGAATCAGTACCGCCAATCGAGGGCCGTGTGTGCGGAGATGAAAAGGTAAACGATGATACGGCCAGTTACGTGAAGATGTACTGTACAAGGTGAAGTACTGCATCGTGTGACGTATCAATAAAACCTGTTATGTTTATGTGTGATTTTAATAGTTACGGCATCCTGTGTGGCCAAAACAGCCCGGGGGGCCCTTTGTGATGCGTCCCTGCCTGCATCCACGATGCAAAGAACCCCGCCCTCAAGTCAAAATCCTTGTTCATGTAATATAAATTCAGTAATTTCAAGACAGGCAGCGGGGACGGCGTCAAAGTTCACAATATCAAGTGACAGGTGTGGTGTACCTTTACAAATATGTTAAAGAGTCCTAAAATTACACATGAAACACAGAAACACACAGATAAACACCAAATAGGTTGCTAACACTAATTACATACAAAATTACAAATGACTAATAACATGCACCGATAACGTGATGCGGATGGCGCATTCGAGGATAACTCGTGTCCAGTTTTAAATGGAAAAAAATTACATTAAATACAGAACTAGTTTCCAAGGAACAAAACATGGTTAATCGTGCAGCTGGTGTTGTCTGGCCGAATCGAAGAAGGCCAGCCACGAATCTAATGAAACGGTTTTTGAAGGGGGGGGGGGGAATTACAATGTGCTGTTGAACAGTGATAGCAAGAAGATGCAGCCCCGTGGTGGGTGGACTGACTGGCCGGCCTCGGCACAGGTGGAGGGTGACAGCTATGTCTCTTGGAAGGAACGTGCCGCCCGAGTTAACTTTGGCACTAAAGTGCATAAAGCGCAGGAAACGAATCAGGCCAAGAGTTAGACTTATTCACACAGTGAACAAAACCTTCCTTATTACATTTTTATTAAAATGTTATAAAATCATAATTACATTACTTAAAAAAACATTAAAAATTACATATAAAGGCGAAAAAATATTGCCATACTTGGCGGAGTAATACATGTGTTAAAGTCGATAGTCACGCGAGCGGTTGTCGATATGTTGGCGGCGCGGGCCATTCGACGCGATACAATACATGCTTGGGCATGTTCAATGCACACGTACTAGCTTATGCATCTATGAGGCATAGCGATCTGTGAAACTATAGAGAGCATCGACTGTCGGTGTCAAAGTATGCTTAATTTATTTTTTATTGACACTGTTAACTATGATACATAAATTATTTACTCAGGCCAAATAAAGGCTTGCAATCACTTGCAAGGAAAACAAAACAGTTAGGAGTCACATAATGTTCGAGAGATTTGCACTGTCTTCTTGGGTTAAGGACCATAAATTATTTGGAAACATAAAGCCATAAATGAGCTGTCTATTACAGTTGATTTTCCAGTATGTGTGCAACATTTGGCAAGTTTACATACTGTTTCATTATCCGAAATACCAATATGGCTTGTAATCTAAATCAAGTACCTATATACATTTTGACGACATTCGTCGATGCTCCTCCAATCGCACATGCCACTATCGAATATCGCCACATCGCCCTGGCGTGTACAACCAGAGCATGCTTCTGCACAGAGTAGGGTGAGTGAGTGCAGCGCGATGTACATCAGCCACTCTGGCATAGCCAATGCCCCTGAGAGCATCAGTCGATCAGTGTGATTGTATCTCATTTATATTGTTATTTTACTCACTAAGCACGATAATTTTTTTAAAGGAAAGAATACTAATCAGTGTGGTAACCCAAATTTAACTTTGCATGATTTGGCTGAGGGCATGGCCCGATTTATGATTGGCACATGGCACATTTTCGTTCTAAAGCCGGGCCGGGGTAGCACACGAAAGCCACTCTCTCGGGCAGTTCTTCACCACCCATGCTGTCACCCACGGTCTCGGGACCGAGACCCTGGGCGGTCCTAGTGGTTTTCAGTGGCTCTATAGGAAATCTCCGGCGGGCGTCAGGTTAATTCGAGGATTAACCTAGGTGGTCATGGGTTTTTGCCCCTGCGTGTTCCACAAGGATCGACGGCTGTTGATGGTGGGAGAGAGTCCCTGCTTCTAATATGCACTGGCCCTAAACAGTATAGAGGACTGTTTCCTAATTGTTCAGGAGGCGTTTTAAAAAAAAAGAAAACAGTATTTAGGTGCTGGTTTTTAATTCCGCATCTCACATAGTGTGGATGGGTACAAGCTACACAATTACACATGACAAAATACGCTGGCACTAGACACACTCGCACTGAAAAATTAATTACGTGTTACGTTGCGGCACTTGCAAACAAGATCCCTACATTGGTTTTTGGGTCGTCGAAGAGTTTGGGTGAGTTAATGGCCACTCCCGTGATGAACTGGAACTAGCTTCGTGCCTGGGCTCACCTGTGTGAGTCGCGGACCCACAAAGATAATATTAAGGGGCAATGTCTCCAAGTTTGTAGTCGGCAGTCATATGCTCGACAAATTACATTAACTTATGTTCACGGGAGTCGGCCCAGACCGTAAAGTGACTGCGTCGCGAACCGTTGTTCCGCGACGAGCAAAAATTAAAGCGGCCGGGTTAAGCCCTGCACCGGAAAAGTTCACCAGGGCACGCGGGGAGAGGAAAAAGAGGTTTTAATGAATTATGATGTTTACCAGTATGAAGAATCAGGAGTACAAAAGTTGACGTCTCCCCGCGGGATCAGATGTTCCCCCCGGCCCGTGAGTAAAATTCTACTGACGCTTTGTCCCTGCTTGGGAGGGGGGAAGCGTCATGACGCGCCGAACTTTCTAATGTGCCGTTATTCCATTTTTATAATTATAATTAGTCATTATTATTTCTAGAACCCTCGTATCTTAATGACATCTGTCTGAATTAGTTGGCGGAAGGCCTATAATAATAATAATACATAATAAATTTGAGATTAATAATATTTGAAAATCAAAAGTCAAGCTGGAGACTGTCTGTCACTTGTTGACTACTTCAGTGGCTATTTGCAGGTGAAAACAAGGGAGGTGAATTAGGTTGATTAATGCTGTGGTTAATTATTGGCGGGAGGCCGCAAGGGATGTTCCGGACGTTTATTAATTGTGGTTTGCCACGGGGAAAACTGCTGCACCCCTACAACGCACTTTCACTCTTAAGGGTTGTTTTGTTAATCAAAAATCGCTTAATTACTCACAGTAATTAATGATGCATAAGAACTGTTTGGTTGTGTTTGTATATGGGCGTAATCTGTGAAAACATTCACCGATGTCGACATCTCGCTTGACTCACGTGACATGGGCTAGGGGTACGTACCGTTAGTGGGGTTTAATACTGGCGGGTGGAGGCCGGGCTTTATGGCCTTCGGAGGAACGACGACACCCATTATGCAGACCAGGCACATATCTCCCTGTGGGGCCCATTAACCTATGTCTGCTGATATCATCACACGAATAACATAAGTTATCCTTGCAGATAGCCTGAACTTACTGGTCGCATAGCTTAAATATCTGTGCTCATGTATATGATGTTTTCTTCATTTTACGTAATTAAATAATTTACTCTGGGCACCAGTCCCATACCTCAACGCAACTTACATTTTCTAGTCTTCACGACATTTCCAGCTGCGCCCACCCAGGGCTGCCAATTCTTATGTGCACCCACGCATTGTTTTGGTTTAGGCCCACTGAATTTCGGCAACTACCCTTTGTTCAGCACATGTAGGAGTTAAAGGCCATTCTGCTTTATAAATAATTTGGTTCTCCACATGCCCAGTAGTGTTTAGGGTAGTGTCACGTATTAGGGTTATGTCTTTGCTGTAGAGAGACCATTGGGGGATGACAGCTACTTGTAAACCGTAGGGTAATTTGTAATTTAATTCAGTCACATGTATTTCACAGTTCATCGTGTGTCAGAAACTCATTTGCGATTCAATGCAGAATGCTGAGAGCACCTGTCCTAGATATTATGACCTAAGGCCAGAGAGCCCTTAATTCATTTACCATGCAAATCCTTCGTAATTATGACATAGTGAGCATCTGTATGTGATGCATCTAGCTCTGGCTCCTACAACTGTAACGACGGTCATGCCACCATTAGCACCATGTACAAATGTGCCGTGTTAATAACCATACCAGAGCCTCAGGCTTTTCACTTATAGTTTACGCCGCCGTCAGTGCTCCCTCTGAGAGCACAGGCCGTTATGTGTTCTCAACACCTGATCAGTGCCGTGCCTCGAACATGCCCGTGCGTGCAACTTAGTGCAGTGCCCCAAACGGCGTGACGTCAGTCACGGTCTCCTATGTGTGCAAAGCGCCCGGCCGGGTGTGGCACTGCGCAACTAAATAATCTGTTCATGCATTCGATAAAACAAGCAAAAACTAATACTTGTAAAATAACTAATAATTAATGTTAATTAAATAATCATTTTGTAAACCAATATCGTTCACAAAACTGGCCGAAATCATCTTCCCGCGCTCCGCAGTTTCCCGCGGAATTTTTCTCCTCCCTGGCCCCGGTGGCCAGGTAGGTTAGTCAGTCGCCATCCAGCACTCGCCAGGGCCGGCAGCCCCGTGCACGGGGAGCATTCATCTTTCGCGCCAACCTCACCATTAACAGCAATAGGTAATTATAGTCAAACCGTTTCAACAGCTCCCCGGTCGGCCCTAACCGGCCGTACAATATTTCGTGCGGTCTTTCAATATAATGTGTGACTCGCCACCGGGTCTTTCTTGTGCTACGTAAATTAATTAGGTGACCCACCATGGCGCCTGCGCCTCACGCTACGGAAACTTCCCACGGGGAATAAGTTCATCGCCCACGCAGGGCGGCACTGTGCCAAACGCGAGACTAAGTTTACGGACGATTCATCAACTGGGACGTGCAACGGTCACGGACGCGATATTCCGCCGGATTCCGCCGTGCCCGTACCCAGCATAATGTGGCCCTTGCCACCACGCGCAGTAGCCGCCATTGTGTGACCACCTGAGTGGGACACTTGAACTTGACCCGAACCCGGGACTAGCCCTAGTGACTATAGTGTATTGTTTTGTGTTAAGTAACTTTGTACGACCAGTCGTAAACATATTTCACGTTACGTCCCGCACGAGCTTTCACGTGTGCAGAAACAGGCTTGCCGCTCACCCGAGCATTTACCTCGCAACTCGCCGGGTAACTACCACTCTTAACGTACTAGCCGCCGGACTACCGAGTGACCGTAACGAGTACCACCAATTGAGGGTGGTGTAGGCTGAGTGGAGGTCGACGATGATGCGGCCAGTCGCGTGAGAGTGCCATATGTGACATAGCGAAGTGTAACGTGTGCGACGTAATAAATCAGTTAAAATTACGTGTGTGTTTTTCTAATATGGCGTCCTGGGAGGCCATAACAGCCCGGGGTGCCCTTTGCCGACGCGTCCCTGCCTGCAGCCACGAGGCCAGGAACCCCGCCCTTGAGATCAAAATTCAGCAAAACCTAATAATTTAGCGTAATTTCAATACAGGCAGCGGGGACGGCGTCATAGTTAGTTAACCAGTAATCAGTGTGTCCTAGTCCAATAGTAGGTACCTATTTAATCTGCCTAATAATCCATGTCTCCGGGTGGGTGCAACAGTATTTCAGTTAGGGCCTGCTATCTGCCGACCATGTGGCTACACCACATCCTGAATAAGAGTCCGTGTTCTCCCTATGAACTAGAGGACAAGCCCTCTTAAATTGCTAGTTGATGCAGCAAAACTCATCCATCTCATCAGCAACAGAAGGCAGCAGGATGGAAATTTTAAGCACATATATAATTTTTATTTGTATGTAGCCTTTTTTTATCCTGTCAATTTTTACATGTTGTGCGTGCATCGTAAAAATCCATTCTCTTCTATTTTCATAATGGTCCTAAAGAAGTATAACTTAACCCCTCATATATAACTACACTTAAAATACTTTTGAAATAGTTTATAAACACGATTTTAATTACTTATATTCATAAAAATTAATGTTTTAGTAATATTGATAATCACTCAAGATTATATCAAACCAGATATAATTTTTATATGTATTGACGACAGTTGTCGAACCCTCCCAGATGTAGAGGCCGTACCTGCCCACCGACGTGGGCCTGACGGAGTTTTGTCCCCCCAGTGCACCATCGGTGAAGTGCGATGGCCAGGGACGCATCCGCGTGCGCCCTAGCATGCCAGTGAGCTTCTTTTGTGTGATAAATAGTTCTGTGTTTTATATATTTTTTTCCAAATGGTCACGAGCCTCGATAACTGTGGATATTTTGTAATCATAACTAATTAACTGATGTGTAAATTCGCTGTTTGATTAATGTCTCGCTAAGTTAAGTAAATAATTTTGTAACTTTTCTCAAATGTTTCGCAGTGCTAGTAATGTAATAGCAGACTGGCGCGTCGCGGGGTGGGGCCTCTCCCACGCCGGCCGATTTCTCCTCCCCTCCTCCGCGGGCCGCGGGCCTCGGCCCGCTGGCGGGCGGGGAAGGGCAGTGGTGTTCAGGGTGCGAGCAGAGACAGACGTGCACGCCGCTCCGCACTGCTCGCGAGGCGCGTCTGCTGAGCTCGTGGTCCGACGACAGGGTCACTTCACGGGTTGTCGCGGCAGCTGTGCTGCATCCGTCGAGTCGCTCGCCCTGTCGAGTTTTACGAGTTTTACGAGTTACGTCACCAGTCGAACGTCCTAGAATGCGTAAGCGTAGTTACGAACCGCCGAACCTTCGCCGTCAGTACGAGACTTTTAAGTAACGGACCGCGCACGTGTTGCGCATCTTTGCGGAGCAACCTTAATCGGGGACATTGTCACGTGGGAAAATTTCCAGTTTGTGTCGGGACGTGTTAACGGATGGGACGGTCTTCCGGGAGTCCGGGTCGTCGCGGGAAGGGCGCTCGTTCCGCGACAATCCGCCAGTCTGCGGCAGGCTTTCAAAATGACATTAAAAGGGGCTCGTGGAACTGTTAACACCGAGTTATCCTTGGAACTGCCTACCATTCTTCTTTTCACCTCACTCTCCCTCCAGGTCCCGTATTTCTCGGTCCCGGCCACGTTGGCCTGGACCCACACCTCACCGGCGAGAGCAGTACGGGCACAACAGAACAATTACGTAAACGGGGAATCAGGGACCTAAAGCCGAGGGACGTCATTTGGCGCCAAAATAGTGTGGCCATAAGCACACGCAAACACACGCAAACGCACGCAAGCGCACGCAAGCACACGCAAGCGCACGCAAGTGCACGCAAGCGCACGCAGACAGGACGGAAGCAGGTGCACCCGCGCGGCGTGAGAGTAACGCGAACTCGAGCCGTCGCGCCAGCGCGCAGGCGGGAGATAACGTAGCGCGGGATTGGCGTGAACACAAGACATTTCGGTGAGAGATAGCGCGACGTGGGAGCGACGGGTATTCAAGACGGCAGCGCAGCGGTATCTCAGACTGAAGATAACGCGACGGGAAGTATCGGACTGTATTACTGGGGGATATTGCGATTACGTCCCGGATCAGTAGCGCCGGCAGGAAGGATGGCGTGGAAACAGACAGGACAAGACAGAGGCGATCTGATCAGTTTCGAAACAGACATGTAAGAGGAAGGGGACTCTGCGAAAATGGACGTGAAAAGCGTAGTGTGCAGGTCCGCCGGCGCGGCCGGGGGCGCGAACGGCATGAACAGCACAGACGATAACTGCAAACGGGAACAGAGCGACAGGCCTGCGGACTTGGAGGGGCCGGTAGTGCGATACGTGAATACGCAGTTCGAGTTCCCAGTGTTTGCGGGGAGATACAACGAGGACCCGCGGGAGTTTTGGAGGGTGTGCGAGCACCTCCTAAAACTGTACGAAGTGCGACGGGCAGAGTGGGCGTCGCGAGTGGCGGAACAGCTCCGCGGCGAGGCAAGAAACTGGTGGTCAATGGCTGGGAGTTTTGATACCGAGTGGGGACATTTTGTACGCCAAGTCGAGACTAGTTTCGATAACGATCAGGCGCGTGCGATGTGTCTGCGTACATTTTATTGCCGGAACCAGGATGAGGACGAGAGTGCGGAACATTTCATTTACGAGAAGCTGCGCATGTTCCGCCGATTGGGGACGAGTGGGGACGTGAGTGCGGCGTTACCAACCATTGTCGAACAATTGCTACCAGAGTTCCGCAACTTCATGAGAACAGCCGCCAGACGTGACACAAAGGAGTTCGTGGCCCTCGCTCGCGTGATTGAGCTCGACATGTCGCAGTGGAGGATGGCACTTAGGGGCTCATGGGTTTCCCGGGCCCGCTCGGGACCGCGGGGGGTGACCGTTACAGAAGTCACGGAAAATGACATGGCCATGGTGAGCTACACCGACGGCGCGGGACCTCGGAAGACAACAAACCGAGGTGGCACCAGGGGATGCCCAGTGACAGCTACAGCAGGAGGGGGATGTCACGAGCGGACAGGAACGCTGGAGAGGGACGAGCGTCCGCCGCGATAACTATTTTGCCCAGGGGAGTACCATTGGCATCGCCTCTGCCCCACCCGAGCCGCGTGGAAGGAGGCAGGCGAAGGCAACGCGTCGCAGGCGGGAAATCGGGAACGGGGGCGGAGGGACAACTGGGTGCCGCTCCATGACCCGCCAACCACCGGCAGACCCAGTAACCAGCCGGACTCGTCGATCACCGCCAGCGCCTACCACACCAACATCTTTTCTGTCGCCGGGAAGCAAGGGGCAAAAGAACTGCTCCCCGTGAGCTGTTCCCGTGCCAGGACAACCTCAGGGACAGCTGGATGCCGCCACGACCACAGCGGCCCCGACGGAGGTTTTTCCGGGCCGGACCAGCCGCCTCGTCGACCTGCCGTCGACAAGGTGGACCACCGTAACATCAACGCGTCAACGCCAGGACAAGCTAAGGACCTCGCCGCGAGTTTCCCACGCCCCGACAGCCAAGAGGCCGTGGGCGGTGGGGGACTGACGGCAGCACAGCTGGGGCAGGTCGGCCCCGAGGAGCAGGAGCTGCTGCGAATTCTCGTCCACGCTAATGGACGGGAGATGCTGGCCCTGGTGAACACCACCGCCAGCCGATCCTACATCGTGGCCCACCTGGTGAGAGCGGAAGCGGTGACCCCACGGAGGGAGCTGGTGCAGCTGGCCACCAGGGACGCCGTCGTCGCAGCAGGGGGCATCACTCAGGTAACATTGAGCATCGTTGGTCACGTTAGCCACATTGAGGCCTGGGTGGTCCCCGAGCTACGCAAGGGGCTGATCCTGGGAGTCCCGTGGCTGTACGAGGTCGACGCCACCGTGGAAGTACGAGCTGGGCGGATGCACTTCAGCACCCAGGGGCGCTGGACGGTGTACGGCATGCACCATGTTTCCCTTAGTCCCCCTCAGTCAGTCATCCGCCTGGAGGATCTTCAGCATGTTGTCCCCGAGGAGCACGTCAACGCCATCAACAGTGTCCCAGGCACAGGTATTTGCGGCCGCGGACCGGCTACGACAGACGAACGTGACTGAGCACTGGATACGGATGGTACCGCACCGCCCCCCCCCCCCCTTGAGAAGGTGTACGGATTTGGCATCCGAGAACATGGGGCCTTACAGACTCAAATTGACGAGATGTTACGTGACGGAGTGATTGAACCCAGCACCTCCCCGTACAACTCACAGGTGGTGCTGGCCACCAAAAAGGAAGGAAGTTTACGCTTTTGCGTAAACTTCAAGGCGGTAAACAAACTGACTATCCCCGCCGTGCCCCCACAGATCAACATCACGGACGCTCTAGCCGGACTGGGGGACGCAACTATCTTCACGACACATGACTTATAATCGGGGTACTGGCAGTTGCCAGTATGCCCGGAGGACCGCCCTAATACGGCATTCACAGCACCAGACGGACGGCGATACCAGTTTTGCGCCATGCCGTTTGGCCTCATGGATGCCCCTGCGACATTCCAGGCCCTGATGGTATGTGTTCAGGATAGTTACATTGGTGAATTCGCCAGTGCCTATCTGGACAACGTTATCATCAGGTCCAGGACGTGGGAGGAGCACGCGCACCATCTGGCACTGGTGCTATGACGTATGGCCAGACACGGACTGACGTGTGCCCCAAAGAAATGTCACATTGGGGCCACTGAGATCGAGTTCCTGGGGCACAAAGTGACGGCGGAGGGGCCAGACCCGAGCAGTTGGAGCTGATCGAGGGAAAGGGAGCACCGAAGACCAGGAATAAGCTGCAGAAGCTGCTGGGGCTGCTCAACTGGCTGCGGTCCTTTGTTCCCGACTTCGCCACGATCACGTCCCCGATGACGGCTCTACTGTCACCAAAGACTAAGTTCCGGTGGACCCCCGCCGAGGACGAGGCCTTGCGACAGGTGAAGCACCGATTCAGGAACTGTCACACGCTCTCGCGCTTGGTGCCCAGCCGCCCCATCTTCATCCAGACAGATGCGAGTCAGGAGGGGATGGGCACGGTACTGTACCAGATGGATGACCAGGGCGTGAGACGCGTGATCGAGTATGCCAGTGCCAAGTTTGGGCAGGCTGAACGGAGGTATCGTGTGAATGAGCAGGAGTGTTTTGCAGTGGTCTGGGCCATTGCAGTGGTACCGTCACCACGTCGAGGGGCGCTCATTCACGCTGAGAACCGACAGCCAATGCCTCCGCTGGCTAGACTCCGCTCAGGGCCGGAAGTCTAAGTTCACTCGGTGGGCCATGCTGATCCAGGAATTCTCGTTCACGGTCGAACACGTTCCTGGACGTGTAAATCAGCTGGCCGATGAGTTGTCCCGGAATCCGGACCCTGAGAATGAGTTCCTTGACGACCAGGGCTGGGAGGAAGTGTTCCTCCCTGAGCGCGAACGCGGGGTCGAGTACTTGGTGCCGCGACTGTGTGCGTTGTACGCGCTGTCCAGCTCCACTGCCCCTGCGCCAGATGCGAGACCAGAGACTATGACTGAACTGCCCAATTGGGTCCACGATGCACAGCTCCGAGATCCCGACACCCAGACTCAACTGACGGAGTGCGAAGAAGGGGTGGTACCGGGCTGCCAGAATCTGGACGGGGTGCTCCAGACCAGGGGGGCTCACAGGACGAGCAGGTGGCAGACCCACGTGCCGCACGAGGCGAGGCGCTGGGTCATGGGCTACCTGCTTGACCACCCTCTGGCGGGACACCCAGGTGCGGAGCAGACGCTGCGTGAGGTCAGATGGACGTTCCACTGGCCTGGCGACTAGGCAGAATTGAGACGCTATATGCGGGCCTGCCTGTGTTGCCAGGAGCGGAAGTCCAGACGACCCGACGGCAAGGAGCAACAGGTTCCGCGACGGTCCCGAGATCCCTTCCACACCGTGGCGGTTGATATCATGGGGCCGTATCCTCGCACGTCCCGTGGCTGGCATTTCATTGTTGTGGTCATGGACATCTTCTCTCGCTGTGCGGAGGCGTTCGCGGTGCCAAACGTGAAGGCCGGCACCGTGATTGCCCTGCTCGAGCGCGAGTTCTTCCCGCGATACGGGTACCCCGCAGTCCTGCTGACGGACAACAGGGTGCAGTTCACGGGGAGAAACTGGCGAATGTCCTGCGCGGGATGGGGGGTGGAGCATCACTTGACGCCCACCTACCATCCGCGCGCGAATCCGACCGAAAGGCGGAATCAGGATATTAAGACTTAGCTGTGCATCCGGTTGGACGAGGACCACACCAAGTGGGACCTGCACCTGCCGACGCTGCTGTTTTGCCTGCGCCGCCGGACGAACGCTGTTACGGGCCACTCCCCCGCTGAACTGGTGCAGGGCCTAAACCTCGCCATGCCCGGGGAAGCACGCACAACCCCCGACTCGCACGACTTGACCATGGACGATCTGCGCGAGTACGCCCGACGTCGCCAGGCTGACTACCTGGCCCGACGCACACCACAGACGACCAGCCCCCAGGACAATTGGAGCCTGGCCAGCTGGTTTTTGTCAGGTGTCACCACCTGTCATATGGCGAGAGGGGCTTCTGCGCTAGTCTGGCTCCTAAGTGGTCAGGACGTCAGGAGGTAGTTGACAGACAAGGGACCACCACGTACCTCGTACATCGCGCCGACGGACGAACGACTAAAGTACACAGAGACGACATCCGATTGGTAGACGAGCCGCACGACGAGGACGACCACGACGACAGTGGACCAGTGGTAGGGGACGGAGCTGATAATGACGTCACCGTAGGAGTACTGGCCGACCTCGGTGACCCTATGGTGATGCCGCCGGAGTTGGACCAGGGACGTCGATGGGGACACGCCCACCCCAGGTCACGGCGGTTGGTAAGCAGGGACATTGACGAGGACGATGACACACGGGATGGGACACACGGGGGCGGCCACGACTGCAGTGGTCTAGTGGTCAAGGACAGGGCCAATGACAATGTCGCCGTAGGAATACTGGTCGACCTCGATGACCCCGTGGTGACGCCACCGGAGCTGGACCAGGGACGTCGACGGGGACACGCCCACCCCAAGTCACGGCGGGTGGTAAGCGGGGGCATTGAAGGAGATGATGACACACGGGGCACGACACACGAACGGGCCCGCACGACGATACTGACTCAGCCCCCTACGAGGAGGCATCAGGGAAGAGACGGCTGCTCTCGGCTGGCGATTGGGGGCGGGGCAAGGACGCACGTAGGGAGGGGCAGAAGGGGCCCGTGTGGCGCAAGCATGGCAGAGCTGGAGCGCTTTATGGACCGGGTACTTCCGCCCGATGACGACAACGCCAACGCCAACGTTAATGACAGACCGCTCGTCAAGGACGTGATGCATAACGACCCTGCACAGGGCGACCTGGTCGACCTGAGTGAACCAGTAGTGATGTTGCCAGAGCCTGTCCAAAGGCGTGGACAGAGATGCGTCCACCCCTGGGAACGGCAGGTGACGAGGACAGACGTGAGCAAGGACGTGACAGATGGGGTAACGGTCTGGCTCCTCAGTGGGGAAGGCGATGTCAACAGGGCCCAGCAGGTGGTCCTAGACTTGCCTTCCAGGTAGCCGATGATGACCGCTCACGCGGGGAGAGGACCGGCATTGCGCCGGTCCACGCGTGAGACAAAGACCCCGCGCTACCTCCGGTATTACGATTAAGGGGGGTCAGTACAAGCCAGAGACGTACAACTGAAGGACGCCGGGGGGATACGCTGCAGCGTGATGCAGCTCCTGCCCCAGTTCGCCCGACCCATACGGAATGACGTGACGGACTCCGACGACCAGATACGTGACCGGACGCGGACGCAGCTGCCGGTCTAGGTCGACGTCGGGGGCCAGGACGGCCTCGGGAGGGGGGGGGGGCATATGACGACAGTTGTCGTACCCTCCCAGATGCAGAGGCCGTACTTGGCCACCGACGTGGGCCTGAGGGAATTTTTGTCCCCCCAGTGCACCATCGGTGAAGTGCGACGGCCAGGGACGCACCCGCGTGTGCCCTAGCATGCCAGTGAGCTTCTTTTGTGTGATAAATAATTCTGTGTTTTATATATTTTTTTCCAAATGGTCACGAGCCTCGATAATTGTGGATATTTTGTAATCATAACTAATTAACTGATGTGTAAATTCGCTGTTTGATTAATGTCTCGCTCAGTTGTGTAAATAATTTTGTAACTTTTCTCAAATGTTTCGCAGTGCTAGTAATGTAATCGCAGACTGGCGCATCGCGGGGTGAGGCCTCTCCCACGCCGGCCGATTTCTCCTCCCCTATTCCGCGGCCCGCTGGCGGGCGGGGAAGGGCAGTAGTGTTCAGGGCGCGATCAGAGACAGACATGCATGCCGCTCCGCGCTGCTCGCGAGGCGCGTCTGCTGAGCTCGTGGTCCGACGACAGGGTCACTTCACGGGTTGTCGCGGCAGCTGTGCTGCATCCGTCGAGTCGCTTGCCCTTTCGAGTTTTACGAGTTTTACGAGTTACGTCACCAGTCGAATGTCCTAGAACGCGTAAGCGCAGTTACGAACCGCCGAACCTTCGCCGTCAGTACGAGACTTTTACGTAACGGACCGCGCACGTGTTGCGCATCTTTGCGGTGCAACCTTAATGGGGGACATTGTTACATGGGAAAATTTCCAGTTTGTGTCGGGACGTGTTAACGGATGGGACGGTCTTCCGGGAGTCCGGGTCGTCGCGGGAAGGGCGCTCGTTCTGCGACGGGTCCGCCAGGCTGCGGCAGGCTTTCAAAACGAAATTAAAAGGGGGTCGTGGAACTGTTAACACCGAATTATCCTTGGAACTGCCTACCATTCTTCCTTTTCACCTCACTCTCCCTCCAGGTCCCGTATTTCCCGGTCCCGGCCACGTTGGCCTGGACCCACACCTCGCCGGCGAGAGCAGTACGGGCACAACAGGACAATTACGTAAACAGGGAATCAGGGACCTAATGCCGAGGAACGTCAGTATGTAGCCCTTTTTAAGTTATACATACTTATTTAGGCACATTATAGTTAAATGATGAGAGTGAATATTTACGATGTGCGCACACTATGTAACAAAATTTTAACACAATTAAAAAAGGCTACATAATATGAAAAACGTGGCCGGATAATTTTTGGTAATAATTTGTTTTGTTTACAAACTCTGCATGAGTCAAGAGAACGACTATGTGAGTAGACACATTTCCCTTAAAGGGAAGCCTACGTTCCACATTGAGTTGAGGACCTACCCGAACACGCCCGAAGACTTCACCTTCGGCCAACTTTTCCACAAACTAGAAAAAATTTGACAAAAACCTTTTTTGACACTAGACATAGCCCTGAATTTACCCTGAAAACAGACTTTTTAAATTCCTACAGGTTAGCAAATAATCAAAGTTTAAAGCTTACATTATAATACCTGTGCATTCACACATACCTGTACGTTCTTAAAGTACAAACACTGGAGAAAAAACTTTTGGATGGACGAGATTCATATGCTTCTTTTACACCAGATATTTATCTTAAGTAATAACAATGACATGTAATATATCTTCATTTTGTTGTTCTATACTAGTACAGGTAGGGCTTGTACTTAAGTATAGAATTTGATACCACAGGTAAAATATATACTGTAGTATGTTCTAAATCTAGAATAAGCATGGCCATAGCATAAAATACGTTACCAGAAAGTTAGTTTAATATACAAACTGCCGTCACCCGACCTCTGTGAGAGGTCCGGGGGGTACCTGATGGGCGCTACGGGCGTCGCGTTACTGCTGTTGTCCGGAGGGGCGCCAGGCTAGCGGACTGCTAGGCTGTTGATGTTGGGTCGTGGGTACTCTGCCCCCGCGTGCCCCGCCAGGTACACGGCGTGAATCTAACCTGAATGGTTCTCCTTTGACTGTGAAGGCCGCTCGGACGTGTGGAGGACGGGAGACTACAGAAAATTATTGTACACGAGTTGGTGAGAATTACCTTTAATTTAGTCCCGCTACAAAAACTCTCACCAACACTTGTGGAAGTCTAGCGGTTACACAATTAACACAAAAAAACACAACACTACGCGACACTAATGGTTACCGCGGAAGTCTCGCGGGATGTGGGTCGAAGGTCGCTGGAGATGGCCAGCGCCGAAAGTTAACGGGAGAAGGGGGGGGGGGGCTCGATGAGCGGGCTCCTAAGTTCGGAGAAACACTTACGTGAGTGCAGCCAGCAGGCATATGCACGATGTCCTTAATTAAAAATACTTTCGCTGGAGTCGGCCAGTACCGTACGTTCCGTGATACGATACGTAGCGTGGTATCACACTGAAGACGGTCGGGATAGGCCCGGTTCCGCAAAGTACGCGCCGAGTCGACGTGGGCAGCGGTGAATTAATAAAAGGATTTAAATTTGAAGATGTAGTACAGAATAAAAATAATCAATGAAACAAACTTGAATGCTACCCACGGACACACGTCTGTTCCCGGCGCGGAGTGGTTGGAGACTGCCGAACATGGCCGCCTCGCAAGGAAGAGAAACTTTCTCTTCTTTGTGAGTCGGCACCAAAAACTTATAATAATTTAATTGGTTGATGAGTAAAAAACATGCTCCAGGTGCTTGATTAAAACTTTGCACCTGGTAAATATTTGCCTAAGGCTTAACAATTGTTTTACTTGAATAATTAATTTAAAAAGTGGCACCAATTTGGCGACTGTAAATTTAACTACAAATTGTCTCAATGTGCGCTGTTTGGGTTTGAATTCCCTTAGTTTGGCTACACCACTATCATAGACCCATTAATCAAGGCCCGTAGCCGCTGTGGCTAGTAACGAGTGTGTTTTTCTGTTCCGTGCGAGCCTCGCACGCACGGAATCTCTACGACGCACTTGCTCACTGCATGTGATTACTTAATTTCGTCCTAATGCCTCGTTTGGGCATTGTTTTCCGTAGTCGAGCCCCCGAGGTTTCGTGTCCTGTTGTTTTAATTCAGTTAATTGAGGTCACGCCCGAGGCGCTCGCTTGACTCAATCCGGCTGGACGAGGGGCGCGCTCCGAAAACGGGATACGGTACTGGCGGTGAGGAGCACGGGCTTAACGGCCATGGTCGGTACGACGTCAAAACATATTTTGTGCAAAACAAGCATTAGAATATTCCCCAACTAAAACCCCCATATAATCATGCTAGTAACATAATAATGCAGATATGGTAATGACATAAATGTGCCATGTTAATGATGTCATTAATGTGATAATGATATTGTGATACGTACCTGTCCCGAAAGTGAAATTGGTAAAAGTTCTATATAACGTATTCAAATTCGTCCCTTGACCCAGATGGCATGACCTTGTATACATTGTTCCTGTGGTACCTACATGTTGCTTGATGTTTTAATTTGTTACATTGAAAGAACATGGGCATAACTAACTTGTGATATTACAATTATATATGAATGTAAAACAGTTACAAAATAAATTATTTCACAACACCTGAGATAATTTGTTTGTCTTGTGATGTTTTAGTATTTGTTATGTCCATACTCTTTCGACGTAACAAATTAAAACAGAAAGCATCTTGTACCACAAACCATGGGATAAATTTGGACATGTGATACGAAAAAATTACGTGAACCTATAGGCTAAACTTTAAAACCTGTAGAGAGAAAAAATAAACTAAATGACCATAAATATCACTTAATTTAAACGCAAATCTGAAAGCTAGTAAAAGTTCAGTATCATGTAACCAAGTTTTTCACTTTATCCTGAGATACATGATGCTTGCTTTTTAATTTAGTGCATTGAAAGATCCTGAACATAACAAATACTTGTGATATAACAATGAATAATAATCTTAAGATGATTACTAAATATACACTTTCTTTCTATGAACTAAACACTTGACCTCACAATTATTATTATTATTAAGTTGACGCCACTCCCGCTGCCTGTTTTAGTTTTTTAATTAAATATTAGCGTTGTAAAAGATCTCAGGGGTTTTAACCGGGGTTCGGCCTCGTGGCTGCAGGCAGGAGCGCGTCTCGGTTCGGAAATTACCTGGGCTGTTCAGGCCACCCAGGACGCCTTGTAAATGAATGGTAAACGCGTTACAGGACACTGCACTTTATTCAGTACTGATACACTTATTCGTCCCGATACTGGCCGTATCCGTTGTCGGACCGCTGTGACACGCATATCTCTGAACGTAACGGCGCGCGCGACCAAGATAGATTGCAAAGTAATATCGAAAAGCTTAAACGGTGGATTCTCGTCCCTATTAAAGGTTTGGCAGATAGTCACGAATCTGGTGTTGCCACAACTTAGGCGGGCATGTAAATACGTAGAAAAGTTCCTATGCTCAGGATTGTTTGCAGTCTAGCCTGCGACGAAATATTAATGCCTCTAAAATTACGTGGATACGCCAGCGGGAGACGTACACGCAAAAGTCTCTTGGAAATGAAAGTTATATAGTTAAAAAACACACGTTACAAATTACACGTTTAGAATGATGATAATTAAAAGGCGACAGTTAGTCAGTAGCATTCAACACTCGTTACAAAAAGCCTACGGTAATAACGATTAACTGGCTATGAAGCCGAAAACTGCGTAACACTATACGCTGTCCTTAAACTGGACATGATATTACGTAGAACATGAGAAAATTCCCTGTCGGGATAAAATTTAATAAGTTACGAGTCGCACGAAATATCGTGCGACTGAGGTGGGGTCGGCGCCGAGCAAGTTAAAGGATTTTAAAAAACTTACACTATTGCTGATATGGAGATGAAGCGCGAAAGTTGATGGCCCGATGTTCGCGGAGCGCCCGACCCCTTCGAGCTCCTGACGGTAACTGGGCGCGAGACCGCCCTGCGGCCTCGCGCCTAAACACGTGGAACGTGGGAAAACCCACCCGGCCAGTTTTGGACTTAAAGACAAGTTACACAATATATGCTTTTAAGACAATGGGACATAATTTCCCTTACATGAATCTTCTTTTAAATTGTTATTAATTTAGTTGTTTAAATTTGACAAAATAATTATATAATTAATTAGGCGCATTGCCACACTCGGCCGGGCGCTGACGTCGCTTTGGTGTTCGTTGCGGCGCACTTTCACACACTCCGCGATCACCACGCTCGGACATGTTCTATGCACTTAGGAGCAAGTGTTGTTGTGGCATAACGACCTTTGCGGACCAGAGGGAGCACCGGCGGTTGGCGTCAAAGTCTTTTTGATATCCACCAACATGGCCGTGCTGTTATGAATATAAATACAAAGTCCCGAAGTTACCGAAGGTGAAGTCTTCGGGCAGGTTCGGGTAGGTCCTCAACTCAATGTGGAACTTAGGCTTCCCGTAGTCGGGGTGTCACATTTTTTGTAAAGAGATAGCCTATTCTGAACTACTTCTTATGGCCGGCGTTAACAAATGTGAAAAGATATAAATAATATATGTACAAATATTCAATACCAATAACTAATGTACAAGTTTAAAAAGCAAATATATAATTTTTATTTGCATGTGTTTTTTCATCCTGTGAAAATTTGGTTGCATGTTGTATCTACATCAAATTAATATTTCACTCTCTTTTTTAACATTATTTATAATCCTCTTTAAGATGTTTGAGTTAAAAAAAAAAGCGTCTGTCACGGTCATACAACAACACTGCTATCTAGCGGCTGCACGATTAAGTTGTGGGTTATTCTTGGACAACTATAACATTACCTCATTAATGTTTGTACAATGTTCTTTAAACTATAAATGGATTTTAAAGAAACTAACTTGATTAATATATAGTATATATTTATATATAGCATAATCTTGTTTAAAATATTTATTAGATATATTTAAATTTGTGAACAATTCTTGTTGGTCGAGGAAATTTTATCTTGTTAAATGTATGCTTTGAAGCTGGTTGGGAATTCCCTTATGATATTAACAGTGAAGTGAAGATCTAAATGTCTTTATCTATTCAATTTTGCAACAGGAAGGTTGTCGAATACTGTGTTGCTGTGAGTTGGAGTTTGAATTTTACTACGTCTTTTAGTGAGTTTATACGAAAACTGAAATTTACTTGACTAAAGGTATATGTAATGTTATGAAACAGTTGCTGTGCTTGTATTATTAATTCGTTTTCTTGATTCGATTTATTGACCCAATTGTCATTTATAACCCGCTTTAGGTATTCTTTGAGATAGATAATCTAATCTTATTCAAACTATAAGGTTTGCGTTTTTGTTAATAATTAAAACCATTCTTACCAAGCTTATAAGCAGATAACTATATGTAATTCTTAAAATGCATTTAGTTATCAACGACTTTCAGTAATGTGTATTATGTTTTTTATGCTCAAACTAGGATTCCCATGTAAGCATGCAGCCATATTTTTGTGCTATCCTAATACTTCAAAATCGTTTGGTAAATATGTTGGGCGATATTTGTTAAAAAAAATTTTAAAATTCCGAAAATACTTTTATTCTATGCCTTTTAACTTCCTCTTTTCATAAATCCCGGCGGAGATAAGAAATTACAAATACTTTAGGAGATATCGCCGTTCTTATTTTGCAATACAACTGAAACTAAGTTCGTGAATGCGTAATTAATTAAAAGGTCTATTTACAGGTCCAGTTACATTATAAATACTTTCAAACTAAGCGGACATTAAAAGTAATTAAAATTAATTTTAATGGTTGTTTAGTTTTAAAGTATTTATAATGAAACTGACCTGACCTAACAAACCGGGACAAAGGATGAACAGTAGGAAATCATGATTTTTTTTCTTATTACTTGGGCAACAATATCCAAATAAGAAATAAAACATTAAAATTTGAAACGTTAAAAACTCATCTAAGTTAGAGGCGGGTAAACAATGATGAACTCCGCAAGAAAAAACAAATTCATACTCGTAAACAAGAATCAATGGTGAATGCCGCATGAATGCACAGGTATTGTGATGCCGGGTTTAATGAAAAGAGGAAGTTAAAGAGCATAGAATAAAAGTATTTTCGGATTCTATAAATTTTTTTTAATACACATCGCCCAACTACATATTTACCCTAGTGGTTTCCGAAAAATTATAGTTACTTTGTTAGAGTACGTACCGTCAAATGGCCTGATTTTGTACCATATTCTAAACTTACATTTCCAGTTATATTACATATAAAAATATTAAATTTTAACAATTTTATAGATATAGTGTTAAAACAGTGTTAATTCATATGCCAATTGACAATAAACATAAATTTTTACGAAAATAATTTTTTATATTCAATGGTGCAAAGTCATATTTGTTTACATGACTTTGCAACAATAATTTTTAATCGGTGAGAAATGCTAGAAAATAGGTTTAATTTGCAATGTCAGCTATTTAGGAGTTCTTTAAAGCTTATTTTCTAAGCTCTTATAACATCACACATTAATTTCATAGAAGAAAATAAAATAAAAGCACATTGTCTTTTTAATCAATTGTTTTAAGATATGCCAAAACATTCACTTGCACAAATGTAGATAAAACCACAAAAATTCTAAACTATGATATTTATAAGTATTTAAGATAAATGTCTTAAAAATTGGCAAATTAAAAGCTGGAATACAGAGAATACAATTTTTTAAAATACAAAAAAAAAAAAAAAAAAAAGACATAACATCTGTTCAACTGTCCTTCCCAAGTTTTGGTTCAGAATAAAATAGTATTTTGTTAATAGGTCTAGGAATTTCAATCCCACCCAACACCACTTCCTAATCGTATTCAAGTTCTTCTGCTGAGATTGGTGAGGATGGCCACTTCCATGCCTAAAGTTTTTACCATGGTTGAAACAGTAACAGTTTTATCTAAAATAATTGTAATTCTTCCAGGTAAGAAGGAACCTTCATACATAACAACATGCTTGCCAAAGACTTTGTTGAGGTTCTTATGTGTTATAATGCTATTCCCTCTGCTGTAGATAAAAGTCTTACTCTTATTTTTTTCTCCTGTTCAAGCCGTGCTGTACTGTTTCTTCTGTTCACTTGTTGGAAATTTATTAAATTATTTACAGAAAAACTATTAAACTAGAAATTTAGCTCAAATACAACTAACTTTACCTAACCAACCATTTGATGTCGCTGGGGGTTGTCAGGGCGATAGAGAGACGTTAAATAAGAAGGGCTGTGTCTAGGGGGCACAGACCCGGGTGAGACTCTATTAACTCTGGGTGTGATGTCGCCTGTGTGGGGACATGATGTGCACTGCCTACAGCATAGTTGATCTGGGCCCACTCTCAGTGACGGGCACGCTATGTATTAACGCCGTGGGTTCTTATGGCGTCCTACACGCCAACCCGGAGTACACAAGTGGTCAAACAAAAAAAAAAAAACAAGTTCGGTAACGCTGTGATTTATTTTAGACTACACGGTATAATTCCTACTTGTGCGCATTAGATACAGAACCTAAAATACGTTAAACTGTTTAAAATCCTTGCTGTGCGATCAATTTACGGGCTGTCCGGCCACCACGTGGTCGGACGTTATGTTTGTGGTTGCCGTCAGCCGCGGTCTCGTGTTCGAGTCCGGGCGCGAGTTCTAGCGGGGTGGCTGGTCTGGTTAACGTTTTATGTTCCGGGAGGGCGCCAGGCTAGCTCGGTGTCTAACCAATGGGGGTTCGTGGTTCGTTGCCCCAGCGTGGTCCGCTAGAACCGTCGGCGGTATTGCTTGGGAATTTACGTTAAAGAAGAATGCGTGGGATTGCCGTAGTAGCGACGTGCCTTTATTCAAGGGATTGACGTCACACCATACAATTACTGAGCACAGACATGCCCCTGAGGGCTACTTGTCCGTTGCGGGCTGCAGGCCGGTATATGTTCAATGTTTCGTGGCACTGGTTTCTCGGGTAACAGTATGCAGGCCAAGTACATTTGATGCAAGAGAGGCGCGCACAGATGACGTGGCGCAAAGTTACGTTAACAAAGTACACTTAATGGAAATTAGGCGCGCACAGATGACGTGGCGCAAAGTTACGTTAACAAAGTACACTTAATGAAAATTAGGCGCGCACAAATGACGTGGCGCAAAGTTACGTTAACAAAGTACACTTAATGAAAATTAGGCGCGCACAAATGACGTGGCGCAAAGTTACGTTAACAAAGTACACTTAAGGAAAATTAAGCGCGCACAAATGACGTGGCGCAAAATTACGTTAACAAAGTACCCTTAATGAAAATTAGGCGCGCACAAATGACGTGGCGCAAAGTTACGTTAACAAAGTACACTTAATGAAAATTAAGCGCGCACAAATGACGTGGCGCAAAATTACGTTAACAAAGTACCCTTAATGAAAATTAGGCGCGCACAATTGACGTGGCACACAGAGTTTGTGGGTGACTGGAGTCAGCCAGTCCCGTAAGCAATTGTCTCTACGCGGGTGCCGTGCCCACTGGGTGGTACACGCACCGCCACTAAACTTGGCGAAGTTTCCCTTGCGGGTTTGTGGTCCGCGCGAAGGCGCGTGGCCTTAAGAAAGTTCTGTGGTTTGCGGGAGACGGCCCGTGCCGTATGCTGAAGAACGACCCTGCGCACCAGGTGTGGTGCGGGGCGTCTTTACGTTTACGCGGTCGGATTAGGTCCTGAACCGTAAAAAACGGACCGGGCACGCACGGAGAGGTGAATAGAAAAAGGTTTGGTTTATGCTAAATGACTATATTTACCGGACGTTACTTGCGATATAGACAATGATTGTGGTCTCTCCGTGGGACGTAGGTCCGTCCCGGTCCGCGAGTCGAGTAGAACTGCGGAACTGGCATGGCGTCCGGTGGCGCGTCGGCCCCTGCCGCGCCAAGCTTGACCTCATTACGTTAAAAACTAAATGACTGCGTCTGGAAGAGACTTTAAGGTCGCAAAATTCGTAATTAATTGTTTGAGGGGGAATGGGTGTGGTTCGTCTCTAGTCCACTCGGATTTAGTGTGCTTTATAATAATAATGTCTGGTTTGGCCGTTCGGCTCGGTGGCTCGCTCGACTCGGGTGGGCCACGGCCAGGGGTGCGTTCCGTTAGCGGGAGAGTATACTGGCGGTTGCAGGTCGGGCTTAGGGATGGTCGTCGGTCGGACGACGTCATGGTGATGTTTGTACTCCTTACGGATTACAATGCAATTAATGAAACAGCCGACCCCTGAGGTAGGCTCCAAAGATAGAGAAACCGAATACAAATTACACATAACATAATTAGTGGGTCAGTATAGCGAAGTTGAAGTCCTTGGAGTGCAGAGCACGTCCTACCTCGTGTGGTGGTGAAAGGAGACTAGGGCGAGCGATGGCTGCCGAGGTGGCAGGACAATGGCCTTGCGTGCCAAGACGTAAGTACCGTTATTCTGAACCGTATCGCGCAGTGGCATATTTAATAAAACCAATTAAATCACCAAACACCCTTTTACATTTTACCCTGGCGGTTCATGAACCGCGATTACGTATTAAGTTGAACAAGAATGAATTAAATAAAGTTATAGTAACTGAATGGCCTTCGGCAAGTCTGAGTCTGTAGCGGTCCGTTAGCATTTCTGCCGAAAGGAAAAGAAATGAAATAAAGTATTATGCCCTGTAACTAACATACACAACACTAGGGATAATCAAAGCACTACAATAATGATGATTAAATAGAAATTCGGAGGGAACAAGACACGGGCTTGACTCTGCCTCTTGCTGGGCGTCCACGCATGCACACACGCATGCGTCGGCCACGGGAGGTTTGAATGAATGGGAAGGGAGGAAGAGGGGTAGGAGGGTGGTAATATATCAGGCTCTAGGGGGTGTAGCCCCGGTTGACATCACAGTCTTACTATTTTAAAGTATTTTTGGGAATTTCTAAAGGAGTCTCTTTCATCCACCCCCCAAGAAATTCAAAATGCTTTTTTTGTACTTTTTTTTGGTTCATTTTCTAACAGGGCGATGTTATATTTTAAATTGTTGACCAGTAGTTGTTTACAGTTAGGTGATATTCTTGCAGCATTGCATTTCATTAAGTTATAGTAAAATTCCAAAAATACTTTTTTCAAACACTAAAGACATTCCTGGATTTACCCTGAAAACAGCATTTTTAAATTTCTTCTGGTTTCTTAGGAATTACCTTTTACCTATAACTTACATTACAATGTGTTTGCAATGACGAGACTGCAGCTATTGTTTACCGTGTAGGTTTGTGTGTTTTGTAGTTGTAAACAGAGATAATGTTTTGATAAAGCTGTTAATATGATTATCATAGGCGTGCGCACGGTAGGTGCCACAGGTGCCTTGGCACCACCATTAGGGTTAACGTTATTTTGTTTTTTACAAGCATAAATAATACATACTTACAAAAATCCGTATTATTTCCAAAAAAAAATATGTTTTTCAATCGTGTCGAGTTACAGATATGTGCTCATAACACTATCAGTATATCAATTATCAATCTAACCAACTATACACACGAAAACAAGCCATTTGCAATTACTTGTGTTGTACACGCGGGCCGCGGCTACAAAACTTCTGAAAAGTAAATACTTCTCAGAGTTCTCCTCGAATTACATAGAATGCGCGCTCGGTGTCCACTGTTCACTCCACTCGGCAGGCGCACGGAATAATAGCCGCCGTCCGCCAGGGTTTATTTAAAAAAAGAGAGAGAGTTTAGTTAGTTAAAAGGATAGGCTTACTCGATGACTTATATGCAGTCGCCGACAAAACATTTTTGTTGTATTCCAAAAGTTAAAACTTTTGCCCACTCTTATTTGTGTGTTTTTATTATTTTAATATTTTACATATTTAAGGTATGTTACAAAAACTCCCTTGATTTGTTGATTTTAAAACTTAACATTTGAGAATGTTTTTTTTTTCTAGCATTTATTTGGCATCTTCAGAAAACATTTAAGTACGGTTTTTCAAAGCCACCAGCATGAATTCCGTGCAAACAATTTGTGCAATTTACTTTATGGCTCAACAAAGCTTAAAACTGTAAATAGTTTAGTAGTTTTCCTGGTGATTATAACGTTCAAAGCCATAATTTGTCATACAAAATGTTAATATTTTTACATCTGTGTATTTAATGTTTTTGTTCGGAAACACCTTAAATAGCACCATTTTGCTCTTTAAAATCCAAATTTTTTCCGGGGGAGGACCCCCGGACCCCCCGCTTTAGGCTGGGGTCCGTGAATGATAGGGTTGTTGTGTAATCTGGCACCACCACTACTGAAGTCCTGCGCACGCCTATGATGATTATATTAATATTATACTGGAAATTTTAATGTTTAAATTTTTTTTGTAAATATCTGATTACATTATAAAATGTTTATTTTCTGACATTTGCCTTTCATGTATTATTTTGAGTCACATAGTAATGAACAATTTCAATGGAGAGCCAAAAATTTAAAATTGTTAGATGGTCAGGTTCGTTAGTTTAGCTTCATTCAAAATACTTCAAAACATGGTGGATGGAATTTTGGTTAGTGTAGCTACGTTAAAAATACTGTAAAATATTTTTAATGGTTGCTTAGGAATTACCAATTTCATATGTAGCTATTTTGACCTAAGTAGCCATTCACATGTTTTCACATTATTTTTTATGTGGCTATAGTAACCCAACCAATTGTCCACATTGTTTTGAAGTATATTTAATGCAGTTAACCTAACGTAATTGACAATTTTAACAATTTAACTAAATTTCTCCAAATCACGTATACACATAGACCCATAAGGGAAAGGAATAAATTGTGCTAGCCGCGTTAATGCATAGGTATTGTAATGTAACTTATTAATGGTGATTTCTCAGAAAGCAGTAGGAATATTGATATACTGTTTACAGGTTCAATATTGGAAAGTCTCTAGTAAATAAAAAAAAAAAGTATTTTCACAATTTTATTACTACTTCACAGAAAAGCAGTGCTACAATAAAAATCCTACTGTGAAAATGTGTGAATAACTTTTTAGGTAATGTTACCTATAGTTAACATACTGCAAACATGTGAACAGTTGCTTATGTTAATTACATTAAAAATACTTAAAAATTGTGTGAATTTTTGGTTAGGTTAGGACAACTACATTAAGAGGATTGTTTTACTTGCCTCTGTTTTTCTCTCTAGGAGTTGTAAGAGTTATGAGCAAATGAACCTAGGTAAAAAATTGTCGGTAACTCAAACAGGCGAAGAGATGGCTTAAGTTTTATTTTTTTTTAATAACCTCACAGAAAATCAAACATCTGGAAAAAATGCAGTTTTGAATTAAGAATCGTCTGAAGGTTGCCATCACCCAGGTTTTTGTGGTTGCAACCCGGGGAGGGCCTAGTGTGTAGTGAGTTGTTTCTATGCCGAATTTACCAGTTGGGCACCAGGCTAGCCCGTGTGTCTAGCTGTTGTTGAAGACACGGTGTGGTAGAGCAGGGTGTGGTTCGTTAGCCCCAGTGTGTTAACTAGGTCCGTAGGCTGTGAGATGGTTTGCAACACACCATATGCGGAGGGTCGGTTGAGGTGATTAATGGTTTGAGTGAAATAATTGACGGCAAGGTCCGATTGGTGGATTTTATTACGCTCTGTGCGCTTCACTTAATTTTGCGATGCCGCAAACACTGTTTACAAAGTACACAATTATATTCGACACGTTGCACTAACACTTTACACTGACACGTTAATTCAAATAAAGTACAAGGTAGAGAACCTATTCTGCTTACGCTAATTGTCCACGTTTCCTAGCGGCAGTTATAAGTTGTCTCTCGGCTGGAGTCGGCCAGCCCCATAAATTATAATTAAGTTGACACTTCACGTGTTCACTAATTACTAAAGTTTGTGACCGGCAGGCGTTTGCGCGGTTGTATTAGCAAAAGTTCTGTGGTCTGGAGTCGGCCAGGTCCGTTATGCTGTTACTCGCGTGGCGACATTAACGTGTCACGGGAGTGAAATGAAAAACGGCCGGGTTAAGCCCTGCACCGTACTTGGTCTAGGGACTCGCGGAGGGTTACTGTAAAAGGTTTTGAAGAATTAAATAATTACCAGTATGACGATCAGTGAGACAAAGGTGATGACACTCGGTGGGACGAACACGTCCGCCCTAGGACGCGAGCCGCGAAGAACTGCCGGGGGAACATGGCGCCGGGGAGGGAGTCATTGTTCCCTCGCGCCAAAATCTCGAATTTACCATTATACAATATAAACTGGAAAACTTACGTGCTAATTACATGTCACTCTTGTTTTAATTAGGTTTAAGGCTACTCTCAACTGGTTCTGAGTCTATTGAATTTATGGCCACACAATTAGCCGATAAAACATTCAAAAGTGGTGCTGAAGTTCGCGACTGTTCGCTTATTATTCAAACACTCCCCTCGCTGCACATTTTATAAATAATTACGACTATGATGCACTCACGCAGTTTTCCGCTTTAATTAAGGCCCCAGGCCGCACGGGAAATGATTTGTGTTAGCGAATTGGGATGCCCTTAGGGGGCCATCACACACACTGAGACACACCATTCCCGGCACTTAACTTTGGGTATATATATACCTGATGAGTTTAATGGGGCTTAATTTTCTAGCGTCCTTGCTAGGTGAGTAGGTATGTTTGATTAAGTTACGGGGTGCTAGGGCTACTTGCGGGAGGGTGCTTCCTTTTACTCATGTTGGCTTGGCGAGGGGTGCGTTCCACCAGCGGGGGCCAATACGGGCGGGTGGAGGCCGGGCTTTGTGGCCTTCGGCGGTACGACGTCAAGGTGAATCTGCCTTAGCAATATCTAATGTTGTGCCACAAATTATGAGAGCTTAATAAAATTACATTATTTATGTTTAATCATAAGATCATATAATGTCATGCTTCACATAACCTATAGTAATTAAAGAAATACAGGCTAGCAAAATTGTTTTATTTAAATTATCATATATATAAATATATGGTCATCATTGTTATGTAATATGAAAAATAATTATTGATTGTTCTAAACATCTTAATATACTGAACATTACTAACAACACAGAAGTAGACAATTGACCAAAACAACCAGCAGATGACTTGTTCTCACAACTCTTCCTCGAGAGGAGCATCAATGGCATGACCTTAGTGACCTGAGCGCATCTTACTTCCAAGAGGAAAATTTTTCTGGCAGGGAAAATGCACAAGGTCATTCCAAAAGTGAGACTGTGAGTAAAACAAACCTATTAATTTATAAAATAGTATGTTTTCTTAGATTAAGGTTGCATTGTTAATTCCCAAACAACCATTCAAATGATATTACAATATTTTTACTGTAGCTAAGCTAAGTTAACCTAACACAACCTAACACAACCTAACACAACCTAACACAACCTAACACAACCTAACACAACCTAACACAACCTGCCGTCCTCCGCGGTCTCGTGTTCGAGGTCGGGCGCAGGTCCTAGCGGGGTGGCTGGCTTTCTTAGAGATCTGTTCCGGGAGGGCGCCAGGCTAGCTCGGTGTCTAACCGTGTGATGATCGTGGGTTCGTTGCCCCAGTGTGGTCCGCTAGAACCGTCGGCGGGGATGGAATTTGTTTCCTGATTAGGTTGGGTTGTTTAGGTTAATTTACATACACTGTTCTGGTTGTTCTACGGGTCGCACGTCGCGCACGGGAGGTGCGGGGTGAACGTTTTATTGTTCACGATTTACACTGGTTCATTACGTTGGGCGCGAGGTCTACTTGGCGGTACATGACTGCCAATGAGGCGTTGGAACACGTAGAAGTTTTGATTACACTATTATTACAATTACACTTGACAAAACAGCACCCTGTGGTGCTCTTACGTACACGATTACACTGCACACGTTATCTGAGAGGGACACCTGCGTGCCTCTACGTGTGTTTACTTATTAAGTCCTCACGCCAGTCGCAGTTGAGGGAGAGCGTTCGATTAGCATCGGCTAATCTCGTAATCGGTAACTTGCGACGCGCGGGCCCACCTGTGTGGACCGCGGCTCGCTACTAAATTAAAAACCTGTTTAAGCTTGGATGTAGCCGGTGCCTGTGCACTGGGCGATTAAATAAAGTTCTGGGGTGGCGGGAGATGGCCCGTACCGTATACTGCACGGCCCCACGTAATGCTTTGTGTGGGGCGTGTTAGATTGACGCGGCTGGGTTAGGCCCTACACCGAAAAAGGACCGGGCGCACACGGGGAGTATTTAAAAAAAAAAGGTTTTGGTTGTGACTGTAATTACCAGATGGACGTTCGGTGAAACAAAGAGATGCTGGCTTCCCGTGGGACGTGCGTCCGTCCCGGTCCGCGAGTCGCGCTGTACTGGTGTCCGGCCCTGGCGCGAGGGGAGGGGTGAGCTCCCTGTCACGCCAGAGTTTCTAAAGTTCCGTTATTCGTAAAAAATTACATTAATAATAAAAAGCAAGTGGCTCTAAATTCATACAATAAAACTTAATGATTAACTTAATATCTATATATGTTTTAGAATTGACATTTAATAAGTTTGTCTAAAATAAGTTTGAATATTAGAGTCAAGCTGGAGACTGTCTGTTTCTTGATAACTACTCCAGTGGTGAATGATAATGCTAATTTGGGGCGGTTTGCGTTACGTCACACGTTTCACTACTGAATTTAGGCTGAAGGCCGCAAGGGTTGCACTCACAGCTGTTTTAGTAGAAAACTACACGTGAGTGACCCGGGCACTCCTACGTCACACTCTATTAATTAGGGGCTTTTGTTTGTTTTTGATTACTTTATTATTGTGTGGGGAATTTTGTAGGCATGGGGAGTGCGTTGCATGCGTAATTAAAATGGTTTGCTATTCTCTACCTTGGGCTGCGGTCCGCTCACTTGACTCAGGTAGGCCATGGCTAGGGGTGCTTTCCGTTAGCGGAGCCGAGTACTGTCGGGTGCAGGTCGGGCTTTGGGGTGGCCTTCGGCCGTACAATGTCAAACCTAACACAACCTAACACAACCTAACACAACCTAACACAACCTAACACAACTTAACCTAAGATCAGATTCTCCAGCTGGATAATAGCTTTACTGTATTAACAGTAGATGCCAAAAAAATTTATTATGTTTATCTATTAATGAAAAATGAAATTGCTACCAACTTGTTAAAGGCAAAGGAAATAATCCTTTATAGATTTTGTGGTTATTGGTAATAGTTGCAGCAGCAAATTTTGAAAGTCTCAACTTCTGGGAAATAAGCAGAATAAATAAAATATATAATTTGTTTTTCATCAACACTAATTATCATGTGATTTGCCACGGCTGCCTGTAAATATTGCAAGTGAATTTTCACCAATAACTGATTGTTTGGTTATTAACTAGATAAGGTATAAGGTACTGTTCTAAATTAAAAAAAAAAATGTTTTTGAGTAGGCCTATTATTGCCAAAAAAAAGAAATGTTATTTTTAATGTTGCTAACCTCACTGGTGGTGCTAGTGTGGAGTAACTGTGGTAACCTTAACTGAAGGCAGGAGCTACTTCAGGAAGACTTTTCAGGAGGGCTTCATAAGAAAGAAATGATGCCATTTCAAAACATGAAATTAAACAAGTAAGAGATTTGTCTCCTCAGAAATATTACAAATTCATGTCCTCAAATACTGAACTTTAGAAACATTTAGCTCATGAATACATATTTAAGTTCACATTAGTATATGCACCAAAATAAAATTAATAAAATTTGGGCTCAGGAGGGGTTATCCCTCCTTGCACACGCTCCTGGAACTGTGCTGGACTAGGTGTCACCACGTAGAAAATCTCCTCCCACTTAGCAAATGTCCTGCTTCTGCGCTAAACTTACTTGCAAGGGGTTGTTCTGGGCTGAGCTTCCTCCGGCCTTTTGTAACACAATCACTTGCAGGATGTCTAGAGGTCATGAAAGTGACAGAAAAGTAAAGAAATTTTATGAACTGGTCACGAAAGTCACGGAAAAAGTTTGAAAATGCACAATGATGGTGCTGGAGGTTATGAAACTATAAATTCCAGCTGCTGTTTGCTAACTTCCATCTTGTTTTTTTTTAAACCTTACTCCACTTCATAGCCACCCATTTAAGTTGTAATGTAAAAAAGTTGTGAATCAAATTTTATTTAAATGTCCTGTAAAAGTCTTCAATTTGTTCACCAGATATTTGTTGACACCCTAATTCATTAGGTCACATGAACAAGAAATGGGTGATGGGTAGCAGTAATTAAACATCTTGGTAATTAGAAAGATGATCAGTTGTAGAAAAAAGTGAGTATTAGTAGTCATTTTAAATTTTGATTTACTTAAAATAAACCCCATATTTTCACTTTGTAGATATTAAAACGGGGACTCAATAAACATTTGTGGATGCTTTGCTGGAAGAAACCTTTACTGTATTTTGTTACTAGTGGTTTTTAAGTTACACACACACATAAATTTGTTGATTGTATTATGTTGGATGAGTTTTTTTTATTTATGTTGGCGACTTGTGCAGGAAAATGTCGAGCAGGGATGAGGACGACGATGCATCCCGGGCAAGCTTACAGAGTTCTAGCGACAGTGAGAGTGAAAGTGATGCCTCGCCAGCTGCAAGTGATAGTCAAGAGCCCAAGCAGAGCGTCACTGCTGCTTTCAAACATGAGTTGGAGAAAGATGAGGAGGTATGTGGCGCTTGACATTAGCTTAAGTACCTATGCATCACTATGGAAGTCTACAGGCAGAACACTATCACACCGCTCATGAGTCATGAAGGGCTATATGCCTACTGTGAACCCATGGAGTTAGGAATTGTAAAGAGACTGCTTGCTGTGAAGTCCAGTAGAACCTCATTTTTACGTACCCGCGATATACAAATTCCCGCGATTAACATATTATTTTACATGCACTGTCAATTTCCCTATACTAATAATGCATTCTTTTCCTGCCTTGTGCAAAAGCATTTTCCACTGTTTACGTAGAATTAGTGCTGTATTTCGTGGCAAACCATTGGAAAATTTAGAGAAAACAATAAATTTTCAAAATGAATAGCGTGAAGTTTAATTATTAAGTGTTACTGCATGAGTGTATGTTCACCACAGCTTCGTTCGCCATTGTAAACAACTTACTTTTTTTTTGTGCCACGTGCTATTGTACACCATACGGCCATGAACCAAACGTATGGTTACATAAACATGAAAATTAATAAGTACTTTTTTTTAGCGTTCCCCTTTAATCTTAAATGTATTATGCATGAAAATAAAGGTGAAAACTCACATTTTAAATACACAAATAGCGGATTACTGTTCCATTATTAAAATACGTTTTAAGCAACGTATGAGTTTCCTATAAATATGGCGTCTTCGTGCATATTCGGCGATGTTCATTTTAACACATTAGAAACATTCTGAAAAGTCAAATGGCTGCAATGAATATCCAAACAATGCAATGGCAATTTAACTTCTATTCCTCAACGTAAACAATTATATTGATGGTGGTAACTATCGTTTTATAGTATTATTTTTTAAAAAAATCTTAAATTAATTAAACTCTAACACGTAATTAAATACAAAGTTCAAAAATAAATTGTGTTACAAAATTTCAGCACCAAGTGGCTATATCAAAATGCTTCAACATTCTCATCTCTTACTCAAGAACAGCAAATTTAATGTTTAACTTTCGCAATAATGAAGAACGGCGATATTGGATATACATATTTATAATTTTAATTATGTGAGATAGTGAAGTTCTAGTTAATATATAAAAACGTAACCGTCTCTGATATATTATTTAGTGTGGTATATATTTTCTTATTGTTTCCCATATAGTGAGATGATAAAAAAATTTTGAATATTTCCCTCATTTTGCGTTTTCCCGGTTTTTACTTATTTTTTCCTGGTCCCTTGAAATATGTAAAAATGAGGTTCTACTGTATTTAAGTTATGTACTTTTTAACTTCACCATTGCCTTATTGTTCTACCTAAAACATTGTGTGAATGGTGCTTGATACCTAACATTTGATGTGGTTAGTAAGTATGAATTAGTATCTCCAATGTTAAAAAATCACTTTAATTAAAAAAGTTATTTAAAACTGTTACTACACTGCAGACACTACCTACACTTAAGCCAATGTTTTAGGCATCTAACTAACATGGTGCAACAATTAGCTGGAGAAAAAAAGGCTGAACAAACTTAACCGTGTAAACATAGACGTGGCCACCTCCTGGATAAACCTACGTACTGATGTTAGATATCTAAACCCTTTGTATTTAAACATACAGTGAGTGGGTTTTGATCTCATAGTAAGTCTGCGTAGTTAGGAATACGTTCTTATTGTTAACATGAACTCGAATTCAACTTTATAACAGATTTCATTTATCAGTTCACTCAAAAACATTCTGTTTTTTGACCTTAAGCCAAATTTTAATGTGTAACTCTCCAGACCTCCGACACTTGAAGAAATTTTTGGGTGCTAAAAAGATAGTTAAGTTCCCAAAAAAATGTAACTGTCAATGTTTGATTACTGAAATAACATCTCTCACACAAACTGATATTTACAGTTTTTATTTATCTTCATGAAAATTCACAAGTAACTATGACCGCCATCTTCCAACCACCAGAACAAATACATTTCGAAAATATAAACTTGTCTCCCAAAACATTTGCACTGACTCCAAAACACAAGTTTGTTGGTCAAGGGTGCAGTAAGATGAAAATAATATAATGTTTGTGATAATTAAGTACAGTGGTAGCTTGCTACTCACTGTACAAATCGAAGGAGCCTGTCCTTGGAACAATGTCTGAATTATTCCGTCTTTCTTGTGGGCTATTACCAATGTCTATGGTCGAACAAATTCTTATTTAAATGTCCAAAAAGGTTTAAGTTTGGCATAGCCCTGGGCATAGCCCTGACCACAGCCACAGAATTCTTTCTTCTAGTTATCTAATACATTAATAAATTAATCCTGAGTCACCATCTGACACACAACCTTTTGGTACCTTTTACAGATGCTGACTGACTCCATGGCCGCCCTTCCCTTTTGAGGAAGACAAGGGTGCCCATGTGACATAATTTCTGACCAATCACTACTAAAATACACACAAAAATATCATCCAATACTGGCGATTGGTAACAGCATTTTGACTAAATTGTAAATTTATCTCAAGTTTGCAGAAAATGTCTCTCTAATTCTTATGTCACTGGCAAAATATTGCATAAGCCAGAACCAGAGCAAAAAATACAAAAATAAAATTACATGAACACATAAAACTTAACCAATCAGTAAAAAAATAAGTAAAAATAACTTCCAACTACATTTTCACAATAAAATAAGCAAATAATCTGAAATGCCGGAAAAATGAAATAATGTAAATTATGATCATAACACACATGGCAAAGAGACAAATATTTCTCAAAAGAATAAAAATCTGATATTTAAATCATACCATAAAATCTAATCATATATCCTCTCTGCTTATAGAAACATAATAAATCATAAATAATTTTATTTAGTAAGTGGGGAGGGCAGTGGCCTGAGTCATTGCAAATGTATGCACTAATTTAAAAAAATAATATTTTCTTAGTGTGATTATAGAGCAGTGGTTTTAAAAATGTTTTGTTGGTGCACTGGAAGATTTTCGTCTGCACCCTGTGGTATTACAGAGAAATGAAAGTTGCAGTTGTTTATATTAGAAATTATATAACCTGGTTCATGATTTTGTGATATTTTATCTTCTACATTTAACTTGTGAAAAATTTCACAAAACTTGTTGGTTTATTATAAAAAAAAATGTGTAATTTTGAAATTAACGAGATTGAATTTTCGATGGGAAATGAGTTTCAAAATCTAGTAATCTAAAATTTAAAGAATACAAAGGAAATTGGGTTGGATTTAATGTAGTTTATTTATGATATATTTATAATATTTTATTAATCACACAGTTCATATAATTAATTCTCAATATTAATTGTGCTCATTTCATTTTAATAGTTAAAAATGCCACATACACATTTTATGTATGTTACTTGATTACTAACTTATTATACTACTTACTTTGAGAAATTGTAACTAACTTTTTTTATTACCAAGTGAGACAAAGAAATATGTATAATTCACATAACAAACTGAGGGTATACCGGTGTTATGTTTTGAACTAGTTGTGTTCATAGTGGGCGCCACCACGTGAGTGGACATGTGGACCCGACTAGAGACTCTTGTCAGGGCGTTACGTGGCCCGTGTGAGGCGAGATATTAGCCTTCCTGATCTCGAATTCAACACCTGTTCCTAAACTGAGCCTGCTCTCAGCGTCGGGTACGCTTCTACCTAACCTCAGTGGGCTCTTAGGGCGTCCCACACGTGGCCCCCCGAACACAAAGACACGTGACTCAATTAAGTTGGTTTTATTGATATGTTACGTCCTCCTACAATCCTCCCTTTACACAGTTAAAATGCCCGAGGCATGAATCGGTATAAGTTGAGGAGGCGGACCACACACGTGGCTGCCTCAAGCTTTTACGTAAAACGAATGTGGTGAAAAACTCCTGAGAGTATAGAAATTAATTATTAAACAGCCCCTCCGACGGAGAGGCCCCGAGGATGAAAAAGGAAAAAGATTTAGATTAATTAAGTTAACAGAGCTACTGATCGGTGAGACAACGGTGATGTCCTCGGGGTGTCTGCAGAGACGTCCGCTCTCGGCCCGCTGTAGGAGACTGGGGCGAGACAAGGCTCGCGGCAGGAAACATGGCGTTCTTCGCGCCAAACACAATTACCGTTAACATCTTTGCGACTGCGTGCCACAGGTTATTGTAGAGAATAACATGAAATCTATAAAATTAACATACACACATCCACGACCAGACTGTCTGTAATAATTACTTATGCATGAAATTACATAGTTTGAATAAAGTTATACAGTACACTCCCTATTTAACGCGGTTGTCGGGGGACATAACTTTTACCCGCGTTGTTGCATAACCGCGATGTTTCGATGTGACCAAGGTCAAAAGGCATAAAACACCGCCTGTGTTCTAATAGGTCGGCAAGCACGCACAGTGCGGACTTTGCATCCGCAGTTTTCACTAAACGCGGGTGAAAAAATAAAAATAATAAATTTTAAAGATAAATATTAAATGTTGAATTTTATTTTTTATTTTTCCGCATGCCGCGCACAGTTTGTCGCACGGCCTACGAGCGCGCCACACGCCGCCATACACACGTGCGGCACACAAGCTGCTGCCAGTCTCGTGGTGTCAGCCACAGTATCTGCTTCGTCTAAGTGTCCGTAACAAAGTAAGTGCAGTGTGTGCGATTACACACGATTCTGTGGTCAAAGTCTTCTAAATAGAAAGGCCATAGTAATACTTCAAACCGAATATGAATCGCAAAGTACCGAGTTTGATTGACAAAATAAAAATTCTAGATTTACGTACTTACAGATAGCGTGTCTTTTGCAGAAGTATGCAGCAGATACGTGAAAAACGATTCTAGCATTCGTACAATATAAAATAAAGAATCGTCTATCGTGTAAAGTGGTTAAACTTTGTTATCCATGCTTACAGTAAATTATAAATGGTCACATGTGGGATACAAAAATTGCGCCAAAATAATTTTAGCGCAATCAGTGGCGCCGTATTAAAAAGTCTGTTAAACGTTGTCTTTACTTATTCCATCAAACGCTGTGTCGAGTTGCTGAGTGTGTGTGGCTCGGATCGGCAAGTGTTATATTCCCCAGCCTCTGGTTAAAGGTCGGGAGGCCGCTACACATAAACATTTCCGGGGCTTGTTTACTACCTCACGGCAAAAGTGGTACAGTATGGTTCACGTAAGTATTGAACCACTGGGAATTCCTCGGCAAAGATTAAAAATACGCTAGCTGATTTACTTTACTATTTAATGTTAAAACATTATACTAAAGTAAAAAGATGAACGTGTATAATACAACAAATAATATTACGTCTGTAGGTTCAAGTTGTAACAAAACATTTATATGTCTCCGCTTGTCAACACACGTGACCACGAGAAGTGTGCAGACGGAAATGAGTGAACTACTCAAGGTCACCATACTTCCCCCCTTTCGGCTTAATCGCCCCTCTCATCACTGGCGCTTATATTCCACTCCTCCCATCTACCCGGGTGTCTTGGTCGCATATTCTCGGCTCGCCTCTCCCCTCCCAGCGCTGGCCGTCAACCAAACCTATCCAAAATCAATCCCCAGCCGAGTCACGCTGGATAATGTCGCTGGACGGTGGGCTTTATCGGGTCCCCTTTCCGATGCTTTATTTGTGGGTTAAAAAAAAATGTTAAGAACTAGTGTTTCAGAAAATAACACTGGGCTGGATTGGACCATAATTTGAAAACACTACAAGATAGAGGAATAATGTACGGAGATATCTTGTTTAGAATTTCACTGCGGACATTTTCTACGCCTAGGATTTTTTCTTCCCGATGCTTAGTTTGTGAGTTACAAAGCAAAATTATCCTAATCGGCTGTCAACCATTTATTCCATTATTATTACAGTAGAAACTCGTTAATCCGTGATGATTTAAAAGTGCAGAAAAAAAAAAAGAGAAGTAAAAATTTGTCAGCGCTTAAAATTAACGTCAAACTCTGCAACGTTGTTTGTACCGACCCTTTGTGTCGTCCCCCTTTCAGCTGTCACATTTGTCACTCTTTAAACTTGAGGGGGATGTCTTGACTTCTGCTTCCCGTCTCCCTTTGTTTGTTTCCACCCGCCAACGCACCAACGCACGGCAGGCGCCTGGCGAGTGACGTGTCTGGCTGGCATTCGGCTGGACGAAGTGGGATGAGTTGGGGGGGGGGGGGGGGGGGGGGCTACCCAAAATTGATGTGTGCAAGTTCAGCACGATCTTATCTTTCTCTCTTCGGCTGTTGTAAATGACCGTGAACTAATGGCTAGGCAGTGCCGTATTTTTTTAAGCCCAGACTAATTCGAAGACGGTCCTTACCTTGAACGGATTATCCGGGTTTATTACTTTTTTTACAGGATTTTAACTATCCGGGCATCGGCGGGTCCCAATTAACACGAATAATGGAGAGTTTAATATTTTTTATCCATCTGCTGCCAAGGCGCAGTAAGCCTCGGTAGACGTTACGTCACATGACCTTGGCCTTAACCCAGCTGCACGCCGGTGTCTGAGAAGCTTGACAAGACCTTCCGGGCTTTTAATCGCTAGTCCGTGAAATTCGGTAATCCGTGATTATCTCGGTCCCGACCATCACGAATTAACGAGGTTCTACTGTGTTATTAGTATTATTATTAATTTCTGATTGGGGGACATGGTTTGACCCGCGATATACCCGATTCCGCGATCTATCGGGGCGCGGTATACCGGGAGTTTACTGTATATTAGTTCCGCCGTCGCCTGCTAGGGAGCGTCCTTGGCTGTGCTTGCACTTTATTACAAAAAAACATATTAAGAAAACAAGACACTCACTTGACTGATCCGTCGTGACACTGTTTAGGGGTGAAAAGAAAAGGTTAACAGTATTAATTTAAATACCTATAGGGGTGCGGCACACTGGCTCTACAGCGCCCTCTTGCCGGGCAACCAACACACACACACACACGCATGCGATAGTTAGCGGGGGGTTTGAACAGAGGGTGGTGGTGTTTGGGCGGTGGCGTATCGGACTCAAAGGGGCCGCAGGCCCGTACGATGTCTAAACTTATATCCAAAGTGAAGGAAACCCATCTTTCATTTTCATTTTGGGTAAAAGTTGTGGGTTTCAATGAAATGCTAGTTTATTCATTAATAATTTATGGACATTTGTTTCCTAATAAACATAGGTGTTTTAATTAGAGAATTAACTTTTTGAAAATTACTTGTAAGTATATAATAATTTTATTTTAAGTAAAAATAAAGGATGTAGGCCTAATATGAAATAATTAAACCAATGGACTGAGCTATGTATGTATTGCAGCAATAGCATTAGATAAAGAAACTATATTAATACATATTTGCTTAAAGCACAAATTGTATAATCCAGCAATCTGTTACTAAACAAAGTAAAAAAAAAAGTTTTTTCAGTGACGAGGTTTGAACTATGTCAAAAATAACCTGTGGGCGTCAAAACCAAGTGCTTTGCCGATGTGCTACTGAGACTTTCGAACTTTTGAATGAAGAGTAATGCAGTTTTCTTATGTATTTTAAAACTTGTGATTACTTCTTTTTATGAGTATCTTGGTTTACCAAATATATTCCATGGTAGTTTTACTATTATCAAGTTTTGTTTGGTATACCATTATGTTTGCTATGTCCCCTAATGTTTACAAAAGGGACTATACATGGGTTTATGTTGCTACATGTGGATCCGCCATCTTGACAACTTCAGCTTGTGGGTTTAGCAGAAAAATAGAACTTGTTCTATTACGGTTTTGGCTAAGATTTCGGGTATGAAAACTTTTATACCCAGAGCCAGACTCTTGAAAGGGGCTGATATGTTACTTACACGAGAGCAGGCTTGCTAACAGAAAATAGGTATGAAAACTGCTAAGGAAATGAGTACCGTGTAGGGCTGGCTTAAGGCGATTGGTGCACGGTAAAAAACGGTCACAGGCCCGAAAGCAATGAATTTTGTATCATATGATCATTAAAGAGTCTAGATGCCTATGTGGGTGACTGTTACTATGTAGGGAGGTCAGGAGCTTAGTTCCAGCTCGTCAGTGGCGAGATGGCCTTCATACGGGAAGGGTGTTGCTGGTGGTCGCTCTGCGGCCTGCCATCTAGGAGGAATTAACAGAACCTCGAAGGTTTTATCTCCCTCTCCCTCTAACACACAGCCGATACGGTTCTATCGTGCCCGGAGGAGGGGAAGGGGTTAGCAGGTTTTCTCTTTCACTCATCCTTCGCCATGGAGAGGCGGAATGGATTATTTATTTGTTCGCAACTGCGCACGTCATGTGGCTGAGAGCGCACATCTTCTCACTCAACTCACTCGTTCTCTCACACTATTTCAATAAATCTTTTCAAATCTTCAACATCAATACTTTAAACCATTGCGCTTCCTACGGATTAATTATATTTCATGCACGTGCCCGAATTCAGCTGCAAAAAAATAAAACGGGTAGTCAATTTTTTTCTTCAAAAACCTTCCGAAACACTGTGTGTTAAAAAACATTCTGAAAGCCCATTTTTCTAGATAAATGGAAATTCTAAATCACCTACGCAACAAGGAAACATTGTGCTTTAATATTATGTAAAGAAAACACCTCTTAGTTTTATAGTTATGTAAAGGTGGTGTGATATGTTTTAGATGTCGCACCATCTTATCATCCATGTAGAAGACTTACCCGAAAAGCTAACAAGACTATTGCCATGGAAATTGAAATATGGTTAAGGAAATATTTTTCAAATGTTTGTAAACAGTAAACAACATATAAAAAATCTTATAACTGTAAAATTAAAATAAAAACTGGTCCCTAAAAGTCCCTATTTTTCCATAGGTCCCTTAAAAGTCCCTATTTTTTGATAGGTCCCTAAAGTCCCTTTTTTTAAATTTTGAAATGGATTCATTGGAAAATTAGCATATTTATTTAATTTTTTATGAATGTGTCATGGACAGTGGCCATCAACATGCTTCCACACATCCATAAAGTTTTGCATCTGTCAAGCTTCATTTTCCTGCATCTTACTATATGTAAGTTTTACAGTATTGATATTGTTTTATTATTCTTTCAATGTTTTTATTAAAAAATATTGTGTGAACAAATTAAAATTTTATGGGGGAGATAACATTCTTAAGCCCCAATGAAGATTAACTGAGGGGCACACATGCTCCAACTTGGTATAACACAAGTTGTTTGTAGCATTTTATTTCAGGTATCTTCTATATAGCTTATAATCTAGTTGCAGAACATATAATGACAAAGTCGTCATTACTTAAACCAATACTGAAATGTTTTCAGTGTCTTCAGCCTAACAAGAGAGTGTTAGACCAGAGTTCACTTGATATTGTTACCATCAGCAAAACTCTTCCATTGAACATAAATATAAACCTGCTTTTTGATGAGTGGAAGTTATTGCAATCAGAACCAGATCAAGACATAATTGACAAGTGTGAAGTAAGAATTGACAAATACTGGTATCATTTCATGACATTAAAAAATGCTTTAGGGTCTCCAAAGTATCCAACAGTTTTAACTGTAGTCGAGCTGCATTGGCAGTATCACATGGAAATTCAGATGTAGAGAGAGGGTTTTCAACTTCAGTGAGAATTTTAACAGAAGACAGGTCTTTGTTGTCAGAACGCACTCTCAATGCTGTGTTAATTGTAAAGTCAGCCTTAAAAATATATGACAACAAGCCACATTTGGTACCTGTAACAAGATAGCTCCTGAATCTTGCAAGGTGTGCTTATTTAGAGGAGCAGAAAGCAAAAAAAGGATTGGAAGCAAAAAAACTGGAAGAACAGAGGAAAAAGGTTGAAGAAAAGCAGCATACTATAATGTTGGAGAGAAAAAGATGTCTATTTTCCAAGCTGAAGAGAAGTTGAAAGATTTGAGAAATAAAAAAAGAGAAAAAAAGGAAAACTGCTGAAAGGTTATTTTCAGAAGCTAATAAAAGACTTAAAGAGGCACTTAAGTCAAATGATATTGCTGCTTTAAAAAAAGAAGCAAGTCTTGCACAGGCAATGAATGATTGAAGGGGTTATGAAAGTCCAGAATAAAAGTTATGGTGGAAAGGGAATGGTATGAGCAAAATATATAATGTTTTTTCCCCTAAATTAATTTATAATCAAAAACAGCATTTATTTGCATTACTTGTTAGTAATATTTGACAAAATGTTTCTTAAATATTTTCTAACACTGAAGATTGCAAGACTTTAAAAGAAAAATAAGAAAATTGACATTTCTTACCGCAAAACTTCAAGGTAAATTCAACTATAAAGTATAATATTATGGAATGACATACACACATTGTATTTTTGCTCATTGGGGAGAAGGGTGACCATTCTTTTAACGATGGTATTGAACACATTATCTATTGTGGTTTTGGTTGTAGCAGAACAGGGACTCAAGTTTTATATACTGGATTACTTGGTATGCTGAGTTAATACTGTGTTATTTGTTGTACTCGACCATAAAATTGTATGAAAAATTCTAGAAATGTTAAGGTTTCCGCAAAATTTCAGTCCCTAAAAAGACCCTAAAAGGTCCCTTTTCTTATTCTGTCAGTCCCTAAAACACCCTATTTTTGGAGGTCCAGCTGGATGGCAACCCTGCTATAGCAAATTTAATTTCAATATGAAAAAGTCTACAATAATGTTTACAAGAAACGAAATTGCAATAGCAATACAAAAATATCGCAGTTTTGTTACATTGTTAACATATACTATATTATTTTTAATAAAGGCAATAAAAATGGCATACTCAATATTTGGAATACAATAAATACCTTAAGCCCTACATAATTGCTGCGATATTCACAATAAATGCTTTTCTTAAATATAGTAATTAAAAAACATCGTAAATAAATTATGAACATACATATTATGGTGAAGGAAAGTGGACACTGTCACACTGAAAAATCTTAGAGGGTAGTTTTCCTCATCTTATTTCTTTCTTTGCGTTTTTGGTCTTGTTCGTTAAAATATTTCATGTTCAAATACTTGATACGCATATACGTTCTTGTCCTGACAAAACAGTATACAACTTATTCTGGATATTTATTTTCAGTAGTTCCGCAAATAATTTTAGTCAGTGATTCAAAAATCCGCTCTTTTTTGCACAAATTGTTGCCATGAACATTATCAAAACACATTTCAGCGATCTATTAATTCCAAAAATTCATTAGTGGGACATTTTAAGTTACCCTTTGATTGTACATGTATCAAGCTATCGTCCTCCGAATTGAAATCCGTAGGGCAAAGGTCAGGATATTTATTTCTGAAACGATGAGCTATATAGCCAGAAACATATTTCAGCCCTTCAAGAGAAATTTCGTCACTTGAAAGGGACCTGGCCTCTAAATCTAAGACTATTTCTTCCATGTCAGCAAGATCTATTTTATTTAAAGGTGATTTCTCTTGAAATGTCTTTGTAAAATACATTTCCTTGCACAAAAGTAGTTCTGTAATTTCATTCTGATAAGCACTGTCCTGTTCCATTTCATTTGACAAAAAATCACTTACCAAACACATTTCGTCTGTCTTCTCATCCGTGTTTTTCCGTTCAGCAAAAACTGCTGCAGAATGTTTTCACAATATGTAGTTTATAATTCTGTATTTAAAGTAAATGGGTGACAGATGCGTATTTTATTACATGCTTTATATTAGCTTCACCTGTATGTTTGTTTGTCTGTCCGTCTGTAACTCTTTTGACTAAGAGTGAGTGGCTCATCAGTGTAAAATGTCCCACCAATTTCATCACGTTCGTTAGCCGAGCGGTCTAAGGCAACTTCTGAGACGTCAGCTTTCGTATTCAGCGATTGTGGGTTCTACTCCCGGCCACGCCGGAAAAAAAAATGTTTTTTTTTTCTGGTAAATTCTAAGATTATATCCATACATCTAACTGTAAATGATTCGGAGAGACTTTACCATTTCTTTGTGACGTTGCAACTCCAAATAGTTATCTCAGATGGTAATAGGTAGTGTCAGTAACTCATTTCCCTATGATAATTATACATAAATATAGTTTAAAAAACTAAAAAAACATGCTTTTAAAGAATATCAAACTAAAAAGTTAAAAATAAGTATAGTTTAAAAAACTAAAGAAACATGCTTTTAAAGATTATCAAACTAAAAAGTTAAAAATAATTTTAAAATTTAATTTATGACAATAGTATATAAGCAATACTAGTATAAATGAGAAAAAAGCATGGGGCGCTTAATATACAAAAAATATGGCACAAAGCGCCTCAAGTTTTTTTCCTCATTTATACTAGTATTGCTTATATACTATTGTCATAAATTAAATTTTAAAATTATTTTTAACTTTTTAGTTTGATAATCTTTAAAAGCATGTTTCTTTAGTTTTTTAAACTATATTTATTGATGTTCCATACCTCTAATATACGGACAGAGAAAAAACCACTCTAACACATCTTAGTTCAGTTTAACTGTTAACAAATATTTAGGTTAACAGGTCCTATACATATTTCCGAATGTTTTACTGACTGAGTTATACTGGACATTAATTAAATTGATCGCTGATATTTATACTTTTAAACAAAATTTTGAATTTATCATTTTATGTAAACTCTAATGCGTTAAAAAGTGTAACGCAACACTACACACAGGTAGTGATGTCTAGTGCACTGCCCTATGCACATTAGTTAACAAAAAAATAAAATGAAATATTAATTACTGATAAATAATACCTTGATGTCGTGATACAAGTAACACATGCTTATCTGATATTTATTTCAATTAGAATACGAAATAGGAAGATAAAATAATTAACTGATTTTAAGACTGATTTATTACTTACACAGTACAGTGCATTTTGAAGACAAATGGGTCTTAAGAAGCGAAAATCGTACTCGATTAAAGGATGGTATGGTGTTCGGTATATTAAGGTTTCCCTCAAAGTAACGGTTTCAGAATGCTTTTAAGATATTAGTTACATCCCAACATAAGTTTAAAACATTTCATTTAAGAGTGTGCTTCGTAGCATTAAAAAATGTGCCTTAATTATTTTACAAATTTATCATTGTTATGGTGACGATGTCAGGGGTTTTCGTAATTTTTTTTTAGAAATATAGTACAGTATTAGCAACTACGTTAAGAACTGTTATTTTATTCACACAGAGAAAAGAAATAGAAAATGCTAAAATTTGGCGTTTGTCTTTTTATATACTATATAGGTTTGTTATTATATGTGTGTTGTAACATGTATAAAAATGTTAAATATATTCAACAATATTTGGTAATTATATATATTAAAAAACTTTTATGTACGCGACTTGAAACTACGTGAAAGGTTTTCAGTCTATAAAGGCCTATTCTATGATTTTTTTAAAATTATTAATTCTTATGCAAACAATTAATAAAATTGGAAGTTTCTTACATTGTCAGTATATGCATAGCATTACAGTTATTCCAAACAATTCTCTACCAGTGTTTACCTAAGGTTTGCATGTTACGTTTGTTCTTCTACTAATACACGTATATTACAAGAGGTTTGTAATAGATTAAATGAGGTAAGTAAGAATTCGTTTTTATAAACATTGTGTATGAAATTATAAATTTTGAGATGTATAATAACAAAAAGAAGTGCGTTCCGAAGACATATGTCGGTAGTGTTACCCACTGAAACATTATTCCCACTTCAACTCTCTGTAAAAATAAAAGTATGGGGTTGAATGCGCCAAAAGGGGTATATAAATAAAATTTGAGGCTGCTTCCTTATTTCATACGCTAGTGTCCCCCACTTACAATTGCAAACAAAAATTTTTCCTCGATGTTGTAATTTACTCTGCGTAGTCACAAAAAATTTTGGCAGTAAATAAGTATTTAATTTTTAAAAATGAAAGCATTCATGTTTCGAAAAAAATATTAAAGCAATGTGGGGAAAAATGTTTATAGATACTCCAGTAAAATTTTCAGTTTGATTGTTTTGATAGTTTCGGAGCTGTTGCGAGTTTAGTTTGGAAGATTCTTCGGCCGCGCGAGGCGTGTTTGGGTCTTTTTCATTCTCTTTCAGCGTAGGAAGCCGATACCCGGCTTCACTTCGCATCCTCTGCTTGTCTTCCCTTGTCCTCTCCAGATGTATTACTGTATATTAGCTCCATGAGCGCGACCTTGACAGACCGTTTCTTCGGTCTCCTCTCTCGTCATCCCTCTACACCCCATTCTTCCCCCTCCCCACCCGCAGGCTGCGGCCCGCCGGCCGGAGCTCCGCCGGACTACCTGGTTCCGACAAGCGCCGCCCTCAGCGCCACGTCGCGGGGACATTCTTCCCGGCGGCGAGAGTTTTACACGCAGCACTAGAACTGTCACTCCAGAGGGCATGTTTTGAGTCGGATCGTATCAAAAACAAAAGGATATGAAAATATATACATAACTCAATAGTGTTCTGCCAATTATGTTTTCATTTTCATTTAAATTTATTCTTTAAATCGCTCCTGAAGTAGTCCAGCAGTGATCAATGGAAATTGTCAATATTGAACTGTAATTTTGACGATGAAAATTTTTTCTTCTTACTTTTATATGTGCAGAAACCTATTCGTACACTTGTTTCTTGAACTATACTTAAGTTTAACATAATTATGTGTTTTCTAAATAATTCTGGATTGGAATAAAAATAAATGCATTTAAAATGACATAACTCAGTAAAAAAAGTTTATTAAAAATATCCTAGGTATATTATGTCTTAAAAAGAAGCATCAAAAACAAATATGTACAGTTAAATTAGTTTTGTCGTAATATTTTCCATGCACCAATCGCCTTAATGGTGCTGTAGTCACTCTTTACTGTTTGTAAACAAGCCTGAATAAACTTAAAGGAAGTTTAATATTTTAAAATAATTTTTTGCTAATATTTTACGTAACACTAAAAGGTCAGATGGCCCTTCTATTATTTTTAGAATCATGCAAATATTCATGAATTACATTTAATTTTTTTCCTAAATTACATTTAATTATATTCTAAAATGTTTTAAATATAAAATTATTATAATATTCATAAATAAATAATTATATAATACATATGTTATTTATATGCCATGCAAGCATAGACTTTTTACACAGTTTTTTATTTATCAAATAACATATATTTTTGGAAACCATATTTTTGATTACGTACACCCATTTTGGTTTGGTCATTACAATTAAATTTTTTTAAATTATGTCCTGAAAATTATGTCCATAAAAATAAATTTTACTTATAAATAAACAAATTTACAACCTACAGGAATAAACAATAAATTTCAACTTTCCATTAGATAATATGGGTATAGATATTACCCAACATGTTATTTTCAACCAAGATTCATGAAGATTCACGAAAATTCATATAAATAACCAGTAATCCTATATGCATATATAATTTTATGTTTATCTACAAAGTTATATAACTGATACTGATACTGTTTATCTATTGACCTTTACAAAAATATTTTTTTTCTCACAACAAAAATTGTTTTGGGTAAAATAAAACATGTGCTTCAAACGTGAACATTGACATTTTCTTATACTTAGTTAGAGATAAATTATGCATGATTTGCTTTGGTGTGATAGTCGCGAAAGCATTCAGGCAAACACAGAGGCACTTCACATGTGGGACACCACCAATTTGTTTCCTTTCTTCCTGTTTTGCCAGTGGATGCTTTAGTTTTTTCGGACCACACCTTGCAAACTCGTTTTGGGTTAATCTTATTTTCTGTGGCCAGAATCTTTTCTGGGAAATGTCTTCCTGTCAGTCTGTTGGTCGCAACATTTTGAACAGTTTCACTGTGCGACATAATTCTGCCTTTGGCGGCAAAAGCTTCTCCAACTTCTCTAATAAAGTTGGAAAGATGGCAGTTTTTTTCTCTTCGCCATTTCTCGTTTCCTTGTACAGGATAAACACATTTGTAACTGCCATCAGAAGCATGTGAAAAATAGCTTCTTCCACCATTTCAACTGTTTTCGGTTGAAGGGATAGTAAGCAATCATCTGATCACTTCGATCAACACCTGTCTTGTGAATGTTATAATCTAAAATAGCTTGAGGTTTTGTTTTCGTCACTTTCCCATTTTTTGACTTGACATCAACTTCAGATGTTGTAGCCTTATGCAAAGTAGTGAGTGCCAAAACATCTCTGGTGTCTTTCCACTTCAAACACAATAAATGCTCACGCCGCATGAAAATCATTTCATTTTTCTGAATTCTTGCTTTTACTTTTTTTTTGGTAGCTGTTTTCTGTTGGTCATACATGTCCCTACAGCTAAAGTTTTCTTGCTCCACAAAAAATCTAAGTGCTGGAGAACTGTAAAATCTGTCCATGTAGACCACATGACCGTTGTCAAAATTATCTGATAAAAGTCTTTGGACAATAGACATAACGCTGTTATCCACATTCGTTTTCCCGCAGTAAACTTCCATTTTTAGTTCATAACCGGTAGATGAATCATAAACAATATAAAGTTTCATGCCATATTTTTGCGGCTTATTTTTCATGTAAACACGAAACTGAATACGGCCACGAAAGCCACACATGCCTTCATCTATCGTCAGATTACAGTAAGGCGCAAATGAATGAGAAAACTTTTGAACAAGATGATCAAAAAATGGCAGCATTTTGTGCAAAGGATCATGACTTGGCTGTCCCCTTTGTATGCAAGTATTATTATCATTCAAGTGAAAATTTGACAGAATAGAAAAGAAACGATTTCTACTCATTATAGATGCTGGGAAAGGAGTAGACAAAAAATCGTTATTTGACCAGTACTGCTTGAGATCACTCATCTTCACCAGACACACATGAAAAAAAACTGCAAAAAAGTGATAAATTTCACATAAGTTTTACTGGCTTCCATTTAGAAAGCAGACTGTTAGGTTTCAATTGTTTTGTACGCCTCAGTTTATCGACAACAGCAGCAGCGTATCTATTTGTTTCAGTTTTCATGTGTTTGATCATTGAATCAGGAAGAAAAATTGAAAAACAATCAAATGCAGTGGAAGATCTGTCAATATTAGCAGTCACTCCTGTATGTTCTTGAAACACTGGGAGCTGTGGTTGTTTTTCTTCGTGTGTCCAACCAAGAGCAATGTCACTCTGACAGTCACTTGACTTTTTGGATATTTTGGTTGGCGGGCCAGAAGCAGACTCACCTAAAGAAAAATTGTGTTGTTCAGTTTCCGACTCACTGTCATCAGAGTCCTCGCATTCTGCATCTATAACAAAACATAAAAATTATTAGGTACATTTTCAAAGTTACAAAAATGCACTGAAGGAAAATAGTAACAATTTATTTTTATATCTTGTAGTAAATATTTAGAAACGTAAACTAAACTTGTAAATATAATTTACAAACCTGTTCTTGGCGGTGAAAATCCGGGTCTAAATCCGAGTCGTCTTCATCACCTTCAGAACCAGAGTCGATAAAGTTTTCATTTAGTATTTCGCTTTTACCACTCTTATCCATTCTTCCGTTTCTTACAGAAAAAACTTATCATTACATCACATGCGTATTGAAACCCTGCGCGTAAAAACTGCAACAGGTATTTTACACGAAAAACTGCAACAAGTATTTTACACGAAAGTAAATAGATAGCGCATGCCATACGCACTACAAAGTGAATGCTGGAGCAACCTTCTAACAGCGAAATAAACGAATGTCCAGTTCTCAAAACAGCTACAAGATATTAGCACCAGTCTAACAATCCAGCAAGAGTTTAACGGCAATTACCCAGCTACCAAACCCGAGATATACTCGTTGGTTGACAAGCAAAAATCATGTAAATGGCAGCCTGAGTTACGTTTGGGTTTGGTCTAACAGCTATTCATGTGATGCCCGAGCTATACTCGGACATGGTACTCAGTGTTAATTATTGTAACATATTTTTCAGAATTTTTATATATGTTGCACCTACAATTATATTTAGGATTTTAAATGGGCACAAAGTAAAAAAATTTGAATACTACTGTTCTAGAACCTGAGATGAAACTGTACAAAATATATACTACAGTAGAACGCTGTTATAATGTTCCTGCATACATATCTGCCAACTTGTACGATTTTCCCGTAATTTGTACGGAAAATAATACGGTTTTTGTATTTTCAAAAATGCGGTATAATATTTTAGTGCCCGTTTAAATGTACCGTTTGAGCAGCATTTGTTATTTAACAACATGGCGTCCGCGATAATAAGTGAATAATGGAGTCTGAGAAAAATCGTTCCGAAAAGAAAGTAATTTTTGTAAGTTTCGTTGGTACACAGCAAGCTGGATGGCAACTGATCATGCTAATTTTTTGTGCGGAAGAGTCATGAAAGTAACTTTTGTGAGTTTTGTTGGTACACATCAGGTTGGCTGGGACTGATAACGACTTAACCGTTTATGTACGAGTGCGGTAAATATTTTAGCGCTTGGTCATCTTACTCAGAATTATTTCCTTTCATTACTAAGAGTGAAAAAGGCTCTAATTTTGCGTTTTGTAGTGTTTGTCGTTGCGACATTAATGTTTCCCATGGCTGCAAGCACAATATTTCCTATCACGTCAAGAGCTTGAAACATGCAAATAACGCAAAGCTTGCAGAAGAAAACAAAAAAATCAGTAGTTTCTTTTCCGTGAACAGTAACAGTGACAGTGATGTGATTAGGGCGGAATGTTATTTTAAAAGCTTTTTAGTGGAACATAACCTTCCATTCAGCGTAGCCGACCACGCCGGGCATTTGTTTCGAAAAATGTTCCCAGGGTCTGATATCGCAAAAATGTACAGCTGTGGGCGCACAAGCTAAACCTGTGTACTAAATTTAAGCTTTCCAGGTCTTAATGGATCTCGAGATTTCGTGATCAATCATATAGATAAGATAACATTTGTGGTATGCTCGTGGAAATAATTGCCTCACATGGTTGACGATTACTCTGCACTTATCACTCATTAGTCATTAGCAGTTCTCTTGGAGGTGACATTTGTCCATCAGCACTTCGCATGGCTAATTTTACAGATATTTCATGTATTTTGAAGTAGCCTTGGAATAACTATTAGTCTTGACATATTATTTATTTATTTATTTATTTATATTTGTGACATGTCCAACAATAGTTGGAGAACCTTAATGGTGGGCATGACATACATATACATACATATACATACACATACATACACATACATACACATACATACACATACATACATACATATACATACATATACATACACATACATACACATACATACACATACACATACATACATATACATACATATACATACATATACATACATACACATACATACACATACATATACATACGTACATACACATACATATACATACATACATACATATATATACTGAGGGCGTACCAGTGTTGAGATGGGAATATCGGTCGAAATTAATGGGCGCCACCACGTGAGTGGGCACGTGGACCCGGCTGGAAAACTCTTAAGGGCAAGCTTCAAGGTCGCGGTTGTGAATCACGGTCACCAGATAGCTCTGGGGTGGAGCTGAGAGCGAGAGATCGCAGACAGAGATAAGACCGTGGCAGCGAGTGAGCAGAAGGGTGGAAGGGGGGCGCCGGCGGGATCAGGTGTTCATCCGGTGTTGCCAGCTCTGTGTCCAACTGAGGAGAACAGCCGCGTGCCTAGCTAGGGGCGGACGGTTAGGCGAGGCACACCCACTCAGCAGAGCTTCAGCACTAGAAGCCCGGTGCCCGGGACAGCCGGAATCTTCATTAGGCATCATATAGAGCAGGATTTTTTTGGAGATGAATTCTGATAATACGACATTGATAACGTTTTTTTTAAATTATAATCCTACAACCAATGGTCAGTTAAACTGAAATCTATTGCATGTCACGTTCAAGGATGACATGCACTTACACGTCCCATAACATAAGCCCCGTCACTCTGGCGGGTTTTCCTACACACACATTTCATTTTATGAACAAACCTATTTTTTTTAATTAAAAATATTTTAACTTATCCACATAATGTATGCGAATATTACACTTGTGACCAAAGGTTTGAATTATGTTTATATATAAACATGATTCTATATATATATATATATATATATATGTATATATATATATATGTATATATATATATATATATACACGAGTTATAGGGCAGGACTATTTTCATAACATTAAACAATTTGTCATTTATTAAAAAATTTAACAGTAGTCGAGATGCGTTTCTTGAAATATATTTATTTATTTCAAGACACAAATATTTCGTAAGAAATAAAATACGATGTACATACATACATATACTTGCTACACATTGGCAATGTAACGAAATGTAAAAAATGAGGACCTAATACAAGTATGTATTAAAACTTAAGTTTATAAAAGAATTGCCAAGTGCAAGTACAATAGGTAAATCAAGTACTCCGTATCGTTCATGGATATGTGTTCTTAGCTTGCAAACTTGTAAACTGAAGTAATCTGTTAATTAGTAGTATAAAAATAATTTATTATAATTAAATATAGTATTCCTTACACAGAAAAAAAAAATGTTTTTGGACATTTTCACAAAATTCCTTTAGAAATCGGTTGCCAAGAAATATTTCGTAATATTACTAGAGAAAATATAGTAAATTTCTACAAAACATTGTTATGGTTATTTTTGAATTTATGATTTGCGTTTTTCTAAACAAAGCTGGATATTTACTGTCGCGCTTACGAATATTGCAATATAATATTATATTACGACTTTTTTGTACAAGGGTACATTTTTAACCCTTGGAAAATGTAATAATATTTAGCAATTGGACTTCATAATTGTTTATTGTGCTTTTGTGCGTGCGCATTTAGTCGTGGAAAGTTATACAGGGAAATGTTTATAAATAACTGTAACTAATTCAGGTACTGGGACAACCCAAAGAATAAATGCCCGGGCAATAATACAATCCCACATTTGCAGCGATTTGCTTTCGTGCAAATGTACATATTTACAAATATCTGTAATTTTGTGTGCATGAATATTTCAGTTTGATTGAAAAAAAATTACAGAGTACTGTCTAAGCTTTCCAGTATAAGAATCAACAGTGTTTCAGTCATATATTGGCTGTAACGACGGTAAAGTTATGCTTGACGAGCTGTCAACAACTTTGCAGATGCAGCGTTCCTAACGAACTATATAATATGTAAACATGGAAATTTTTATAGTTGGTCTTTTATGATCTACAGGCCAGTGCGGACAAGACCTACAATAAATGCAGACTGACAAATACCAGATTAGACAAAACAAGGTTGGTTACCAAATCTGTTAAACCTCTTACCTGAAACAGGGACGGAAAAGTAAAAAGAGGCGAAAGAAGTATAGGAATGTATGTCCGGGCACAGACGCCGGCGCTGGTGACGGTGCCAGATCAATGACAGACCGACCTCTGACGTCACGGCGGCCATCTTGGACTCAAAAGTTCCTCAAAATGACTAAACATTCCTCAAAAATGACTCAAAATTTGTAAAAATTTCCCGTTTTTCAGGGAAAAAAATTCCCGTCTTGAGGGAAAATTTACCGTTTTTAGACCTTAAAAATACCAGCGGCTAGAAATATCCATATTGAGGCTTAAGCATCCATGTCTACAGCTTCCGATAAGCCTCTGACGTCATCATTGAATATGTCATCATGTAATAAGACGTCACCGTTGCAATTTCCGTTACGGCAGCCATCTTAAAAATCATTATTTATTATCCGATTTTAATGAAAAAAATTAAATTTTTTCATAAATAGCTTTTTTATTAATTTTTTAATTTTTTCATTAAAATAGGATAATAAATAATGATTTTCAAGATGGCTGCCGTAACGGAAATTGCAACTGTAACGTCATATTACATGATGACATATTAAATTATGACGTCAGAGGCTTATCGGAAGCTGTATACATGGATGCTTAAGCCTCAATATGGATATTTCTACCCGCTGGTATTTTTAAGATCTAAAAACGGTAAATTTTCCCTCGAGACGGGAATTTTTCCCTGGAAAATGGGACATTTTGAGTCATTTTGAGTCATTTCTGAGAAAAATTAAGGAATTTTTTAGTCCAAGATGGCCGCCGTGACGTCAGAGGTCGGTCGGTCACTGACCCGGCACCGACACCAGCGCCTGGCGCCTGTGCCCGGACATACATTCCTATACTACTGGCGAATCGAATCACAGCCAGTATTATCAGTCTGTATAGGCCTATAAATAGAGATAGGTAAATTTCGCGCATTCATTTTGTCGCAAGCTAGTATGAAAACATTTATACTGTTCCACTGAGTTCATTTTTGGGCGATAGTTATTAGCTACCCCTCTGCGATGCCCAACTAGGAGAAGAAAAAAAAGTAAATCAGGTAGTGCTGATCAACTAGGATAAGAAATCAGCCAAAGGAAAAGCAAACATGGGTTGAGCACATTTAAAACATTTAATTCTATCCTGATTCCAGATTAATTCACGAAATTTCCGAGTCCCTACATAGAAGTAACGTGAAATCAGTACGTGTGTACGAAGGTTCGTATTTACTTTGTCATTTTCTCAATTTTCTAGAAGTGGCCATCCAAACCTCATTAAAAAATATATATTTCCTTCTAGTTTCCCATTACCAAGCAAATAATGATAAATCAGCATTTATTAATACACACAGAGATTTTCAGTAGAGTAAAATTGTGCTTAATGCATGAAAAATAATTATATATATACATATATATACATATGTATATATATACATATATATGTATGTGTGTGTTTGTATGTATCATTGAAATATAACTATACTTTGAAAACGAAGTTTTTTTGCGAAACTGAGATCTCTCCAAGATAAAGAAGTTTGTTATAAGTTAGTAAGAACTACACATTAACGTATTTATATGTTTTTATCATTAATTTCAGTTAAGTGTAGGGCATTTTTAGCTGAAACCGATTTACGTTTTTAATATTCAATTGCTGCAAGAAAAAAAACCTCATAATAATAAAACATTAATGAAACCTGCCAGAATTTGTATAATTTTCATCCACATATAACTTCACAGCTAAAGTATTACATAATAATTAAAGTTGTTTGCGTTGATTTTTAAAAATTATTTTCAGGCAATTAATATCAGCTGAGAATGTGTCAAAATAATTACAAGAAATGTTTTATGTATTTTTGAAACATAAATACGGTTCCATACGTTTCAAAGCTGTAAATTTTACAAATATTTTTCTTTATTGATCAGTAAATTCAGCGATATGAGTTAATCTTTATGAAGGATCTTATCAGAGGATGTGGCTATGACAATGCTCAAAAGATTGGTATTGTGAAAAATGTGTCTAAATCAGGATTAACACAATATTAGATTAACTTTTCTTTAAAAAATGTATGTTCCCTCTGCCATAATGTTTAATGCTAATGATTGTACCTACAACTAATGGTAACCGTGTATTAATTATTACATTTACCGGTACTACAAATAGTTATTACGTAGAATGACCACTTCTTAAGTTGTTGCGAAATGTGAACCACAGTTAAAGAAAATACATTAGGTTTGAAAATCATGTTTTATATTTCATATTTTACAAAGAATTCAAAATAATAGTGACATTTACTCATTCAGTATAATATATCATACAAAATAGAAAAATGAGAAGAAAAACCATAGGCTATAACTGATAGTAGAAACACAGTTTATATCAGCATAGAGACCAAAAGACACGTATATTACTACAACATACAAAACAAATAAATAACTATAATCAAAATAAACAACTATAATCAGTTCTTCGGAATTCATTGTAAACAATATTTTAAAAGGTATGTCTCCACAGAATTAAAATATAAACTTCAGATAAAATTATAACCTTATAAAAACTCATGTACAGTTACTTCCAAAAAAAATTGTTTTCTTTCGTTTAACTTAATGTTTTCGATGTTAGAACAAATTTGAACACAACAGAACATTTTATGGCAATCGTCTAGAGTTTCAAAGAACAAAAATATCTTACTTCAATTATATTTACATTCATTTATCCCTTGCTTTTTCCGGGTCAGTTTTTGACGTCTTGATTGCTGTTTCTCTGCCAAGCTTCTTTCAGCTTCCAAAATGTAGCCTGGTTCTCTAATTGCTCTGTCTATGCTTTGATTTGGCACCACTATCTCAGGCAGAAAACACCTACGATAAAATCTAGTCAGTTTCGGCAACATTTCTGTTTCCCGCATGAGCTCATCTCTTTCTACTCTTTCTACTTGTAAATTCTGACGAACAACAGACATTACCATGAAGTAACAGTATTCGCGCTATGTATGTTTAAAGTCCCTTGCAGCTCATAAAAATAAAGGTGTGAACGTTTAATAATTAAATTTCCGTTTCATTGACACGTGGAAAAAACTTTCTTTTTCTTATTTCAGTTTCTTGGAGCCCTTGGTCAAGTCCGTCAGGGCTAGCAATGAAATATCCGTATTAGAGATCCAAAAATAAACCACACTTCTGTACAACTAATCCGGTTTGTGCTTGAAACCTCTGAATGGCAATATGCTCATTGCGACCACCGTACTCCATTGCCAGTGTCGAAAACGGGGGCATGTAAAGTAGGTAACTGTTTAACATGATTTGAACAGGACATAGATTCTTTCCGGCGACAAACAACGCCGAAATTACTGACTTTTAACCGCACACGTCTCATTTTGTGCCATAGCTCACAATCAGCTAGCATTTTTGTTCGTTTCACGATATTAGTTCTTTCTCCAAAAGTGACTTGCAGTGATTCGATGTAATCAACATTAATTACATAAGTTGTTTTGTCACAGATAATACTCCTAAATATACTAACTTGTGCACCTGTTAGATGTCAGACATGCAATTATAACATGACAATAATATACATTTTTAATACTATTCATTACTATTAAATAAAAATAAACGTTAATTATATAACGTTTTTCAGTCACATTATAGTAAATATAAGACGTGTGTATAATCACAATGGCAATCCATCGGTGAGTGGGCAAAGGCGTCACCGAAACTCAGAAATTCTAAATTATTACTACTTTTAACGTAAATTGATTTTTACATTAAATTAAATTTTTTAATAAAATGTTTGTTTTACATAGACGTATAAAATAATTTATTCATGGTAAAATTTAAAAAATGAATAACATAAAGCATATTTTACAGAAATATTTCGGGATTGTTTTCTCAGTTTCTGTTTTATAATCTATTGTCGCTGAAAATAAGTGCCAGCTCGTAAAATTGACAGTAAAGATTACAAAAAAATTATAGACAAAATTGCATCCTAATAAAAATGGTATTTATAGCTGCATATAAAAATCAAAATTGCCCCGCATGCATCCGCAATTTTACGGCTAACATTGTCACTAGAACAAATGTGTAATGTATCATTAATACATTTTCAAACTATAGGCTTATTTTTACGCATAAAATGAAACGTTAAATTCGTTTGAAATGGTTTTAGAGCAAATATATTTAACAACTCTTACAAATGTTAAAAATTAATTTCCAGTATTCTGTTTTCAATAATATTTTAAAAGTTTTACAGTATGTCAAATATAAATGTCTCATATCCGTGTATATATAATATATATATAACACATGTACATACTTTTTATTTTTAGCAGTAGGCCTACGTGCCAGAAGCATTTTCTTTTTTTGCGGATTTCTTTCGCTTTGATAATTGTGGCCGTTTCTTGAGACATTTTGTGCTGCCGATAATCGCACACTGCGTACCAAGACTTGATAAATTTCATTGAATAAGTCATACGTAGTCGAGCGTCACACTAATACTAAAAAAGAGAGAATGAGTGACCTCGGTGAGACGCTGGCGCCAAACACCTTTCCCCATCCCTTCCCCTCATGCAAGGTAGCCGAGGGCGCAACTAACCACGGGCCTCAACGCCATAAAAAAAATTTATTACAAAAAGTTCTAATTGACAGAATGTGAGTGTCGCTATATTTTTTTATCTACTCAGGTCTACCAATAATATCAAAGTTTGAAGCAAACCTTCATAATGTAATAGTTTGTGCGTCTTCAGAAACATTTGCATTTTCAGGAGAAGCCTAAACCTAAAGATAGCAAAAGCTATTCTATGTTATTTTTTAAACTCGTTATTAAAATAAAAATTGATCAAGTATGTGTAGATATTCAGATAGGAATTTGAGATCTGTGTCACAATAAATGTGAAGTTAAAAATTTTAATAAACATTTGGTTTAGACAGGATTGTTTCGATGAAGCGCCGGTGTGCATAACAGTGTGACATAAAATCCTCCTAAATTATATACGAAAAAACGACCACAGAAAAAGCTATTTAAAATAATGAACAAATTTAATTTGTGAAGACGAACTGCGCGAGAACAATTTATACTGTTTTTAATACATGACCATCATGCTATCAGTTTTTGTTTTTATTTTCTGTCCTGTAAAGAGTTAAACACTAACCAGTGAAGTTGTAAATGCAGAACTGTCAGAAATGTCAGTACCTCGCGCGCAAGGCGTGACAGATGACTAGCCCGTGTTCGTCTCCCTGGCTCACAGTCGCGAGGGGTGGGTGACCTTCCAGGAAGGAGCTGGCAACACGGCAGCCTGTCTCCGCCACCTAGCGCGTCATCCTCTTCCCCCCTGGCACCCCTCGCCCACAACCACGTGCTGGGCCTCGCGGCCTCAATGTTTCCATTACAAATAATCATCCTGTGACTATGTTTTTAAAGATAGAGTATCAGTCCCGCTGACTTTTTTAAAGAATTCAACTCAGTCAAGGTTCCAGTACAGCCGTTTAAGCGATTAAATGAATAGCCTGAAAAATATGATACTTTGAATATTATATCACATAATATCACCATCTTGAAATAAAAAATTAAAACTTTTAAAGATATAGCGCTGTTAAGGTCTTCAAAATCTACAACATAGCTTTTGTTTGACGCCGTTTTCTTAAAAATTGTAGAAATCGCGCGGGAATTTGTTTTGCATGTAAATGCCTATACCGCGGCCGGAGTGAATTTGGTTGAAGCCCGGCCTTAACTCAGGGCGTTAAGTGGCCCGTGTGCGGCGAGATATTAGCCCTCCTGACTTTTTACGTATCACCTGTCCCTAACTAGGCCCGCTCTCAGCGTCGGGCACGCTCCTAATTATCGCAGTGGGCTCTTAGGGCATCCCACACGCCGCTGACCAGGTTAAGGACTCACGTGGCCCCCCGAACACAAAACACGTAACTCAGTTAATTGGTTTTTATTTTACTCACGGTACACGTCCTTACACGATCCTCCGTAGATACAGCTTTAAACGCCCGAGGCACGAATTAGATTAGGTGAGGAGGGGAACCACACACGTGGTCGCCTCAAGGTACAGACACGTCCGCCCTCGGCCGGCGGAAGAGAGAGACTGGGGTGAGCTCATGGCTTGCGGGTGGCAACATGGCGCCCTTCGCGCCGAACACAATTACCGTTACAACTTTGCTGTAGCGTGCCCCAGGTTACTATTACAAAATACATAAATCCTTTTACAATAATTATTAAATTACTTCCATGTCCAGACCGTCTGTAATAATTACTTATAAGAATAAAATATGGTTCAAATGAGTTGCATGCTAGTTCCTCCGTCGCCCGCTAGGGAGCATCCTTGTTTGTGCTTGGACTTATTAAATAACAAGAGATCATGAAGCTATTAATTAAGACACTCACATGCATAGCCATCGGTACACTGTTTTGGGCCGGAAAGAAAAAGGATTACAATATTAATTAATATATATTAGGGGTGCGGCGCACTGCAGCTAAGCGCCCTCTTGCCGAGCTAGCAACACACGCGCACACGAGCGGGAGGTTTGAACAGAGACGGTGGTTGGGCGGTGACATCGGGCTCAAAAGGGGCCGCAGGCCCGGACGTCAATACATACACACATATATATACGTACATACGTACATAGATATGTACGTACATGCATACGTACATATACATATGTACATATACATATGTACATACATACGTACATATACGTACGTACATACATACGTACATACGTACGTACGTATATACATACGTACATACATACGTACGTACGTATATACATACGTACATATATACATATAACTTACGTACGTACTTACGTATATATGAACATAAACAAAAAAAAACATACAAGACAAAAACTGCAATATAACACTACCAGGACAAATACAAAACAATTACATGATTATTGATGATAAATTAATTCACCTATAAGTTTTTAAAATATAATTCGTGAAATTTGAAACCTAATCCGTCAATTAAGTAATTTTTATTGTGCACATTACATCACAGGGATTGTAGGCGACTATTGAACTGGGGAACTCTTAATACCAATATTAGGAAGTAAATATTTACAATTAATTTTTTTTACTATAATAATAGTACACACAAAAATATTTTAAATATGTTCTACAATCAGAAATGGAAAATATATTAGGTAGCTGATGTTTTAGACTTGTAGAGTGGTGTTAGTTTTAGGCTTGGGGGTGGCCTCTCATTAAGAAATCACAAACAAAGCGACTGAAAGGAGGAGGATCTCAGTCTTGCATGAAAGTAACTCTACTGCCTGTTTGTTATTTGTAGTCTTCAAGTTGTGGAAATATGTACTCTACTGTTCAAGCATGCCAAGGTACACATGCCCATGTCTTTTCATTGAAGAAGGGACCATCAATGCAATCATACAGCATTCTGCACAAGGTATTCACCTTAGATGTTCGACGAACTTACTCGTGAATCTCCTTCGGTGCCTGTGAACTCCAAATGAGACAGTTATGTCGATTAACGGACCCATTCACATGAAATGTTGCTTCGTCACGAAAACAAACGTGCTGTATGACAGTCACACTATCATCGATGCTGGTAAGTATGAATGCAGCAAAGTCCACACATTTTTGTCAGTTTAATTCCATGCAATAGCTAGATTTTGTGAGCATGAAGCTTCAAACGTTTGTGTAGAACATTTTGAATGGTAGTTTTTGGAAATTCCTAATGCTAAACTTCTAGGAGCAATTCATTTCTTTAGGGTTCTAATGTAGAATTGCCTTATGCATTCCACATATTCCTCCAATGTTTTTGGTCGGCAAGAAGATTTTTGTTTTGCCACTACAAGTTTTTCTGAACTGTTTCATCCACTGATACAAAAATTATTTCATCAAGAGGTTTTTCTTGTGGATGCAGATGTCGCCACTTCCGTTGCACTGTGACAATCAGCTTCAGTTTGGCATACTACAACACAAACAGCCTTTTGCTGAATGGTCTACATCTTGCCATGCACCATCTCACACTAAAGCGGAGGGGAGAAGGTAGTCTCGCAGCCTCAATTCTGAACCCCTCTGCGCATGCCACATTTTAAGCCTTATGGTTGCACAAGGTCACAAGAAATCTTTACTCTTATCTTAACCCTGACCACCTAAAAACATATATCTAACACCATATTGTGTATGTTGAGAAGGTAACTAACATCCAACAACTTAAAGAAAGAGTTGCTGCAGCAATTGCAACTGTAACTGTGGAGACTATTTTGAAGACATGGCAGAAGATCGAATACCGTCTTGACATCATCCAATCTACAAACGGTGCCCATATCGAAGTATATCAAAGTTTCTAACTTTAAACTTCACAGGTGTATATCCATTAAATACTCATTTGAAAACAGATTAGAATCCTGTTAATCATTTTTTATTAATACTGTATTATTCCAAATTACTGAACAGTACTCTAATATTTAGTTCTAACCAAACCTAGAAGACTGGAACAATATTTGATGCATAAAGAGTTATGTAATTAATTAAATTTTATGATACATGAACATGGAGATGAAAAATCAATTTTAAGTGCAAAATGGCACTAAGATATATGATATTAGGAGATAAGGAGATCGGAGGGTTATCTAGCATATCAACATGCCTAATTAGATGTATTTCTCTAGTGAAGATATAATTTTAGATTTTCTTTGTTTATAGCAATATTAAGTTCACACCATGTATCAATTTAAATATTATTACTTTGAAGTAGATAACAATCATTTAATGAATTTATCTCTTATAAATTTTAAGGTCATCAGCAAACAATAGACCAATAGTATGATTGAGAACACAAATTATATAATTTATATATATATATATCTTTATATATATATTTCTTGTGTGCGTGTGTATGTCACTGAACTCCTCCTAGACAGCTGGACCGATTTTGATGAAATTTTTTGTGTGAGTTCACGGGGATCCGAGGATGGTTTAGATTCACAATTTGGTCCACAGGAAAATGTTTATTTAATTAATTTTTTATTTATAAATTGTTGTTGATCTTTGAATGGTTTAGGTTTACAGTATATATATGTGTGTGTTGTGTATTTATTTATGTGTTGTTGTTAATCTTTGGATGGATTTTATGAATTGTTGTTATTACATTAAAATTAAAATAGAATTGGTTATTGAGATTATTATATTATTATTTATTGAAATAACATTTTAAAGTGTAATTAAAAATATAGGTGCAAATTTGTGAGGTGCAGTATTGAAGTCAGTGGCGTAGCGTGCCATCTCGGCGCCTGGGGCCGGAGACCCATTTTGCCGCCCCCATTCTATAGGTGTTTAGTTAAAATTAAATTTCACATGCAATGAGGTACCTTTTATTGAAGTTAAAATAGGATGAGTGGTTTTACAAGCGGATTCTACGGGCCTTATGAGCAGCGAAGTCAGAAATAACTTTGTCAAAATCAATATTAGCAGCCAATTCTTGTTCAATCGACAATATAGCCAAGTTTATAGTCTAGCGGAGCTCATAGTAGATCTGAGGTAATTGTGCCACTGCCCCGTTGACCCTTTAGACCCCTGGTGCGAAACTATAATTTGTGGATTTTTGGGATTTAAATTAACGGACTAATAAAACTGAAACTGGGATTTTACGTTCAGCGTGTTTCACCCAATCCCTGCCAGACCTAGAAGAAAAAAGGCGTCAACCGTTAGAAAATGATTTAACTGAGAAGGGCTTGTAAACCCATAATTTGTAATTTGCTAAATTTTTGGTATATTTATTTGCATGTTAAGGTGTGTCAATTTTTTGCTAGATTTCGCCTATGTTAATTAGTATTTACAGCGGTGATACGCCCGGTGCGTATCTATATTTGTATTTGTATTTGTATTAATATGTTCTTATATATTTTTAATGCCTTTTTGGTAATTATATTTAATTTTTGGAGCTCCGAAGTATATGATCAAATTATAATTTTTTCGGGGAATTGTTAAAGTATTTTTTTAGTATTATTATATAGCTATTTTTTATAAGTAGTAATAGGGTAGGTATTTTATGATGGATGCGCCGATTTGTGATGAAACGATTTTATGATATATACAGTACACTCCCTATTTAACGCGGTTGTCGGGGGACATAACTTTTACCCGCGTTGTTGCATAACCGCGATGTTTCGATGTGATTAAGGTCAAAAGGCATAAAACACCGCCTGTGTTCTAATAGGTCGGCAAGCACGCACAGTATAGACGGCCCGCCTTTGTGCGGACTTTGCATCCGCAGTTTTCACTAAAGGCGGGTGAAAAAATAAAAATAATAAATTTTAAAGATAAATATTAAATGTTGAATTGTTTTTATTTTTCCGCGTGCCGCGCACAGTTTGTCGCACGGCCTACGAGCGCGCCACACGCCGCCATACACACGTGCGGCACACAAGCTGCTGCCAGTCTCGTGGTGTCAGCCACAGTATCTGCTTCGTCTAAGTGTCCGTAACAAAGTAAGTGCAGTGTGTGCGGTTACACACGATTCTGTGGTCGAAGTCTTCTAAAAAGAAAGGCCGTAGTGATAATTCAAACCGAATATGAATCGCAAAGTACCGAGTTTGATTGACAAAATAAAAATTCTATATTTACTTACAGATAGCTTGTCTTTTGCAGAAGTAGGCCGCAGATACAGGAAAAATCTATTCTAGCATTCGTACAATAAAAAATAAAGAATCGTCTATCGTGTCAAGTGGTTAAACTTTATTATCCATGCTTACAGTAAATTATAAATGGTCACGTGTGGGAAACAAAAATTGCGCCAATTTAATTTTAGCGCAATCAGTGACGCCGTATTAAAAACCGTGTTAAACTATGTCTTTACTTATTTTACCAAACACTGTGTCGAGTTGCTGAGTGTGTGTGGCTCGGATCGGCAAGTGTTATATTCCCCAGCCTCTGGTTTAAGGTCGGGAGACCGCTACACATAAACATTTCCGGGACTTGTTTACTACCTCACGGCAAAAGTGGTACAGTATGGTTCACGTAAGTATTGGACCACTGGGAATTCCTGGGCAAAGATTAAAAATACGCTAGCTGATTTACTTTACCATTTAATGTTAAAACATTATACCAAAGTAAAAAGATGAACGTGTATAATACAATGAATTACCCAATAATATTACGTCTGTAGGTTTAAGTTGTAACAAAACATTTATATACAGATGTCCAGTAAAGTACCAATTAAGATTCTGGAGTGGAATTTTAAACACCGGACTACCTGATTTTGCCTTGTACGCAGGGACGCTGCTCAGTCAAGTGACTCATGCTCTGCCTGTGTGCTGCGTGAACACATTCCCTCCCCCACTCCCCCTCGGCCTGTTTCTGCCCGCTCTAATCTCTACCTCTCTCCATATTCTCGGCTTGCCTCTCCCTATCCAGCGCTTGCCGACAACCAAGCCTATCCAACATCAATCCCCAGCCGAGTCACGCTGGATAATGTCGCTGGACGGTGGGCTTTATCAGGTCCCCTGCTTCATTTGTGAGATAAAGCGACGTTAAGAACTAGTCTTACAGAAAATATCACTGGGCTGGATTGGACCATAATTTGAAAACCCTACAAGATAGAGGAATAATGTACGGAGATATCTTGTTTAGAATTTCACTGCGAACATTTTATACGCCTAGGCTTTTTTCTGCCCGATGCTTAGTTTGTTAGTTACAACGCAAAATTATCCTAATCGGCTATCAACCATTTATTCCATTATTATTCATTTCTGACTGGGGGACATGGTTTGACCCGCGATATACCCGATTCCGCGATCAATCGGGGCGCGATATACCGGGAGTTTACTGTATATATATTTATTAAATGTTGTCATATAAATTTTGCGTCTTTTTAACTTGCTGCCTCCTCTCACTGTTCGCAACCTTATTAGTATTTTTTTAAGCCTGCTATTAGTTTGGGTTTTAATATTTTTTTGGGTTTACCTGCGCTCGCGGTACGGGGCAATATAGGAGTTTTACTGTGTCCCGGTTCGCGGAAGTTGTTTGGTTTGCCCTGGGTTAAGGTCAAACTTTACAGTACAATGCGTAGTACTAAATTCAATGAGTGCAAAAGAGAGGCATCGACACGGGCCGACGCGTGAAACAAAAGATTTTGTATGAGTAATTAACATAATGAGTGCCGCTCAACTCTGCTCGCGCGCGCCGGGTGGCGCGGCGTGATGCGATGTTGCCGTTCGTATGTAAACAAACAAACGTTATAAAGAGCTCTGTCAGTGATTTCGCAGTTTTTCTTTTAAATAAATATTAAAAAATAGTTGGTGCGCAAAATGTTAGATAAAAATGGAACATTATAGTGTGTCTGACACATGTAATGAATGAATCATAGATCACATCTCAACCCGCTTCACCGGCGACCCGCCCCCGCGGGCTGCCGCCCGGGGCGGGCCGCCCCCTCCGCCCCACCCACGCTACGCCACTGATTGAAGTGAGTATTTTACATGATTTTTCGTGATTTTAATTATGTATACACTTGAATTCAATACAAATAAACTTAACCTCCAAATTTAAATTGTCAGTTCTCATTTTATTCTACATATTAAATAATGTAATAAAAAATATACATTGTGCAAAATATGTAAGGTGCAGTATCAAAGTGAGTATTTAACACGATTTTTCATTACTTTTAATTATGTATAGACGTGCATTCAATAACAATCAACTTAACCTACAATTTTAAATTAGTTCTCATTTTATTCTATGCAACTTATGACGTATTGATGTCTCTTTGAAAATAAAAATATAAGTTTGTAAAATAACATTTATAGTATCTTATAGTAATTATAGTAATTTCAGTTCGACCCGGCAGATGACGCTGCGATTAGATTCAGGGAAATTTCCTGTAAATTTTCGAATTTAAAACGTTTGAACAGAACGTCGGTTGGGTCCGCTAGAAAGATATATAGAGATATATATGTAGAAAGATATATAGAGAGATAGAGATATAAATAGAAAGATAGAGAGAGTTATAGAGATATACATAGAGAGATAGAGAATTAGAGATAAAGAGAGATGCTTAGTATACGTTTAAAAAATTACAAAAAAAAATTGAGGCATTGCAACGCATGCCAGGCATTATCTAGTATATATATATTGACGCGGGGGGGGGTGTCGATCGGGCGGCTTTACGGTGGATTGTTAGTGGGCGCCACCACGTGGTACGGCACGTGGACCCGGTGAGACTCTTAACTCAGGGCGTGACGTCGCCCATGTGAGACGTGATATCCCCCCTTGAAAACATCTAGCACTAATTCCTGCCCGCTCTCAGCGTTGGGCACGCTTTTCCCTACGAAGTGGGCTCTCAGGCGTCCCACACGCCGTCACTCTCCACGTGGTCACACAGATTGAAAATAAAAGAATAATACGTTAAATTCATACACCTGATTTATTCCGCTAATTCAGCTCACACACGTACACGGTTGAAGCTATGCAAACGTCCGCGGCACGAATCGGTTTATAGGTGATGAGCCATCACGTGGTCACATATTGAATTACGTAGTATAAAGGAAAAAGACCGAGATTGGCCGTAAATTAATTAATAAAGCAGTCCCCCGACCGAGAGCTGCTCCGAGGACTAAAAGAAAGCGATTGAAATGAAATTAAAGTTAACAGAATTACTTGGCAGAGAATACAAGCGGTGAGGTCCCCGGAGTGCTGATGCGTCTGCTCTCGGTCGTTGATGGCGGAAGACTTGGCTGAGGTCATGGCTCGCTCGACTAACATTGCGTCCTCCCGCCGAAACAATTGCCGTTAAAAGATATTAGCGAATTCGTGCCACGGGAAACTAAATTAACATGACAAGAATGCATTGAAAATTATATAACAATTTTTGAATAAAGAGAAAAGATTGTACAAATTATAATTATTAAGATTTAAATTTAATTATTGTCTGGCTTCGGGTTTCCTCGGGAATGTCCGGAAACGCTATGATATTTTAATACATTAGTTAAAAATTAAAAGTACATAAAACCCTCCCGGCCGATCTGCTGTCACGTTGCACTAGGGAATATAAAAACAAACAACACAATTACATATACTTATGTTTTTAGGGGTACGGCGCACTGGCTCGACAGCGCCCTCTTGCCGGGCGAGCACACACGAGCACACACGCACGCACATGTACGCACGGGTAGGCGGGAGGTTTGAATGGAGGGTGGATGGTGTTTGGGCGGTGGCATATCGGACTTACAGGGGGCCGTAGGCCCGGACGATGTCAATATATATATATATATAATATATATGTAACATTAAATAATTTTTGACATCGACCAGGGGCTACGCCCCTGCTGGGCCCGATGTGACCCTTCAACCATTGGCCGCCACTTCTCTCACTCCTTCCCTCTTCCCTGTGCTACAGTGTCCTGTATGGATTTGAATCCTACACACACATATGTGATGTCAGTGCCTTGCTCCCAAAACAATGCCAGCATAATTGATCGCAACTTGTTTTATTTCCCCTCAGTGTTTTATATTTTAGCAGATGTAGATAGTTACTACTTCAAGATAGGCTTTTCTTTAAGTGTAACATAATAAATATTCAGTGACCTGAACGATGCCAAACTATGCCTAACAATCCCAAAGCAGACAATATTGAAATATATTGTTTATTTTAAATAATATATTTACTTTATGTTATTGTCTGTAGCCATTAGGATGATTTTAATAAGGGTTTATATGTATTCATTATTTTTCCCAGTGGAATGCTTTTCAAATGTATGTAATAGTAGTTGGTTGGATGTGAGTAAGAAACCTTCCTCTAGGGCAGGCGTACTCAACCTGGTGCTCGCGAGCACCCGAGTGCTCGCGGAAGGAATAATGGTGCTCGAATAGTTGTGGTCGAAAAGTGCTCGCAAACACCCTTATTCCACATTTTTTTTAAAAAATATACATATACTGATTTTCTTGTATTGTTGATATGCTCTCTCTCACTACACACGTAGTACATAACTTTGCCGAGAGGTTGCAGATCAGCATGGGTGTGTCCCACTCGCTTGAAATAATTCGGGTTCCACACAATAGATAGCGTGGCGCTTACCATTGTGATTGCCGTGACAATACATATATTTTGCTGCACACCGAGCACAGTTACGTGACGTGTGAGGTTATGGTTTGTTATAACGGATAAATTTGTTGTTAGGAAACGTACTGGAATGAAGAAGAGACATCGACATCATCGCGGTCATCATTGGTAGTAGTTTCAAAATAAGGGCAGCGAATGGAAGAAACATAAAAGGTACTCATTTCAGAAAACCTGGGAGACTGATTATCTTGTAGTGCAGAACGGCGATAAATACTGGTGTAATCTGCCTACTCTGTTCGGCTTCTTTATCTGGATTTCGAAAAGCAAACTGTCAAAGACATCACGAAACTCATCACAGTGTGTTCAATAAGGTATATCCAGTAAATTCAGACGCACGATTGCATAAGGTGAGTGACTTTAAGATAAAGTTTCAATGTCAGCAAAAACTGTTTTCATATAACAGTAATATTAATAAGCTTTCTACAGAAGTATCCATATACGTGTCTAATAAACTAGTTCGGCAAGGAATGGCATTTTCAGTTGGAGAGGTGGTCAAATACTGTATTGTTTCAGAAGTGACAACTCTTGTTGAAAGCATACCTGTAAAATACCGAAGTATTATGATAAATGCGGCAAAGAATGTTCCTTTAAGTAACGATACAGTCGCCAGACATGTTAATGTTATTTCTGCTCAAATCAAGGAAAATACTCTGCAAAAATTGTCTGAGTGTGTTTATTTTTCGCTAGCGGTGGACGAGTCCACCGATGTTGCTTCGGTAGCTCAACTAATGTGCTTCGTGTGTAGCATTGATAGTCACGGGACAGTTGATAATTTATTTTTGACAGTTCTACCCCTATCAGGTTCAACTACGGGTCAAGACATTTACACAGCTGTTACAAACTTATTCGTGTCTAATGAAATTGATGTGTCAAAGCTTGTATGTGTGGTTACGGATGGCGCACCTTCAATGGTAGGCAAAAACAAGGGATTTGTTTCACTTTTGAAGAAAGATGAACGCTTTCCTTTTTTCATCCATTTCCACTGCTTGATTCATGTTGAAAACTTAGCTAGTCATTTTCAGTCGGTTCCAGAAATACCAGAGCATTTCAAAGTAATCGTGAAAGTGATTAATTTCCTTGCTGCAAAACCTCTGAACAAACACCTGCTGAGAGTATTCCTACAAGATTTGTCTGCTCCACATTCCGATTTAATTATTCACACAGATATTCGCTGGCTAAGCCGTGGAAAAACTATTTCACGTGTTTGGGAACTTTTTGAAGAAATTAAGGCGTTTATTTCTTCCAGTGGTTACGCCCCTCAGTTCCCTCAGCTGTACGAAGATGATTTCAAGGTCACCCTGGCTTTTATTGTTGATTTGTTTGAATATCTGAATGAGGTAAATATCCGCCTTCAAGGATGACAAAATACTGTTATTGATTTGAAACAAATAATATTTGCCTTTAAAACAAAAATTGAAAGATTCTTATCGCTGGCTGAAAAAAACCAACTCTTGCACTTTCCGGAAATGGAACGCACTTTGCAGAGTTTGGGCAGCACAGACTGTCCCAAGTTTGTTGTTCGTGCACTTCAAGACCTTACAAATGCATTCGGCACGAGATTCCAAACCTTGGAAGAATATGAGTCGCTGTTCACATTGGTCTTTAATCCACTAACTTTTCCAATTGACTTAGTTAGGAAAGTTAAACTTATTGAGCGACATGATCTGGGACACGCTGAAATGGAAGTAATAGAAACGCAGTCTACGCTGGCCATGAAACTGTTATTTCAAAATGAAAATCTCTCGACTTTTTGGGGTTCAAAAGACATAGAAAAGTTTCCCATCCTACGTAAGATTTCTCTCAAATGCCTAGCAATGTTTGGAACTACATATATGTGTGAGAGTGCTTTTTCAGTGATGAAGTATGTTAAGAACAAAATGTGATCACGATTAAGTGAATCTCACTTGGAGGACTGTCTGCGGATTGCCACAAGTGATTTCCCGTTGGATGTCCAGGATCTTGTGAATAACATTCAGGCCCAAGGGTCTCACTAGACATGGTGAACTAGCAGTGTTCTTTTTCCATGCTACTGTATGCATCCATCATTCCTGTGTTTAAATGCAGACTGTGAATTGTCTGAAATTATCTACAAGCAGATTTAAGGATAGCATTAAAATTTATTTTAATGTTATTTCAAACAATTAATTTTAGGAAATATGTCACGTAGTATGTTATACTTCCTTTCCCTCAGTATGAATAAAAAAAAATATTTTTGCAGGAAAAATGTTTTTGGTTTTTCTTGCTTGCAAATAACTTAACAATTATTGTAACCAATGATTCTGAACAATTTGCAGGATTATATTTATTGGACTATAGAACAAAGTGTAAAATACTTATGCAACCTAAGCTCAAAAATCCTAAACTAAATATAATTTTCTACTTTATGCCAGTAATATGAGAATACTATAATTTAATGTTTAGAAATAAACTAATAAAATATACTTAATTTTTAATATATAAAAAACTCTGTGCTTTTACAGCTGTGTGGTATAATAAAAAAATTAAAATGAGTATCTTTGCAAGAATAAGTATGATTTCAACTTAAACATTAGCAGTGCTCTTCAATTCTAGCTGAGAGTTGCAGATAGACTGTTCCTCACATTGATTGTTTAATTTTATTGCCAAATATTTGTCAAGCAATATGAACTCTAAATTAGTCCAGCACATATGGTGTCCTGGATCAGCTCTTAAACAGATTCGTGCCACCAGCTTTTATTAACAGTGTTAAATGATGTGGAGGATGTAAGGACGAGTGATGTAAATAAAAGTAATGATAAATAACTTTCCTTTTTACGTCAGCCGGGGCTTCGACTCGTAAGCCTGGTCCGACTCCACTGTCCAGCTCCCCCCTCCTTCCCGGCATTTGTACTGCCGACGTACGTGCGTGTGTTCAAATTGCGCGCCACGGACTACCGCAATAGGGCGCTTAGCGGCAGTGTGATGTCACCGGAAACCAATAACAATTATTATTTAAGTATTAATTTATAAAGTAGCTGGTGTTTCATATTCTGAGTGTGTATAAATTATAAGAGTGTTTTGTCTCTTCTTTAAAACTAACCCTTGGCGCAGGGTCACAGAGGAGATTAACGGTTTTTGTTCCGGCGGGAAGCTGCCTGCTGCCCGTGCGCAGAGCGCTGCTTGCCCCAGTTCTTCTTCATCACCAGCCGAGACCAGACGTGTGGGGAGTGATCAGAGACGTGTCGCCCACCCCGTGGTTTTCGTATGTTAAGTGGTGTGGCGTGCCCGACGCCTAGAGCGGGCCAGAGCTTAATAAACTAGCGCAATTAATTAGGGGACTAGTATCTCGCCTCACACGGGCCACGTAACGCCCTGACCGGGAGTCTCAGCCAGGTCCACGTGCCCACTCACATGGTGGCGCCCACTAAAGACTGACTCGGGTAAGCAGCTAGGTCCTCATTTTGTATGGTCGACCACATGGATATCTTGATGACTGAGGTATGTGGGCCACCTCTGAGAGCCTACTTAGTTGATTACCGCTAATTTAATATAGCGTGCCCACTGCTCACAGTGGACGTATTTCAGTGTGATTAGTGTAAGTAATTATATCAAAATAAAATAATAGTAACCTGTTTATGTCATCTAAGGAGTAAATTTGTAACTGTATGACAATCATTCTTTTCAATAAAGCAGTTTGTTGCGAATATCCAATGAGTCTTAATAGGTTATGGGCTACTGTAGAATATATAAGTTATTTTAAGTTAAAATAGATAAATTGTGCTTATTGATTCGCGGAAACATGAACTCGAACTACATCGCTAGTGTGCCGAAAGTTAAAGGCAGGGAGATTTACGATGAGTGGTGTTTTGCGGCTGAAAACTTACTGGTCTTGGATGGCATGGACAATTACATCAAACCAACGGCCGGTTTTGAAATCAAGCCAGTGGAAGATGCAAACACGAAGGCAAAACTAATATTAACAATTGATCCCAGTTTGTACGTGCATATCAGAAATACGGAAAGTTCAGAGGCATTATGGACTAAGTTGAAGACCATGTTTGACGACTCCGGTTTCTCGAGGAAGATAACCTTACTTCGACGTTTGATTTCAATAAGATTGGATAATTGTGACTCGATGGCTACCTATATCACACAAATCGTCAACGGTTCAACGGTTAAATGGCACAGGATTTACAATCGATGAATGGGTGGGATCATTATTATTAGCAGGTTTGTCTGATCATTATTCTCCGATGATTATGGCCATAGAACATTCGGGTATTTTGATAACTGCTGATATCATTAAGTCAAAGTTGCTTGACATGGAGGTTACCAAAGAGTCTGGAGTTAGTGGTGCTGCATTCGTAGCGAATAATAAATATTATTCTGGCAACACTAAGCCGAAGAAAAAGGGTGGTGCAAATACGTCAAACAAGAAGACAGACAGATTCAATAAGAAAATAAGTTGTTTGTTATAAATGTAAAAGCAGCGGATATTAACGAAACCAGTGCCCGTTATTGAAGAAAACCGCTAATAAATGTGTTTTTAACGTTGTTTTTATAAACGGAAAGTTTAAAAGACAAGTGGTGCAAGTGTGCATATGACTGTAAACAATGATTGGTTGAAAAACATGAACTTATCGACATGTTTACCAGAGATCATCGTTGTTAACGAATCAAAGGTGTCGTGAACAAAGTACAAAATCATGTCATTGGATATACAGTGATTTGTGTGGACCAATGGAGGTGAATTCTTTAAATGGCAGCAGATATTTCATGCTATTTGTAGATGATTATAGTAGGATGACATTCATATATTTTCTCAAACAGAAAAGTGAAGCTTTAACTAGATTTAAAGAGTTTAAATCAATTGTAGAAAACCAGCAAAAAAAATAAAAAATTGAGATTTTTCACACAGATAATGGACTTGAATACTGTAGTAAAGAATTCAAAAATTATTTAAAACAATATGGTATTATTCACCAGAAAACTAATAGTTATACTCCCGAACAAAATGGTGTCTGCGAAAGAGCTAATCGCACAGTGGTTGAAAAGGGCAAATCCATTGTCAAGAGTACCAAAGACCCCTTATGAACTGTGGCATGGGTCAAAACCCAACCTCAGTCACATCAGATTGTTCGGAAGTTCTCCCCAAGGAGAAATGACTCAAATGGGATAACACACAGCACATCTTAGTTGGATATGGAGAGTATGTGAAAGGATAAAGGTTGTTTAATCCTACCAAAAACACTTATCATCAGCAGGGATGTCATTGTATTAGAAGGCGAGATAGGTGATATAGCAACCAGTGAAGACGCTAAATGGATACCAGATGATGAGACAGCACAGCATAGTGTGGGAACACCAGAGATCAGTGTGGAGAAGGAGAACAGCGATTCAGTGGGGACATCATGTGTTCCAGAAGTAGAGGATCAAAATGACAGCTTTTCAGATTCTTCAGTATACACTGATGGTGAAGAAACATTTCTGAATTTCCACCAAGCGAAGTGCAGGAGGTCCAGACAACATTGGTTCCAGATCTGGAGACTTGTGTAAATACAAAGCGGCAAAGGAAACAGCCAGAGCGATACGGCTTTAGCAACATGTGCGTATCCAGTACTGTTCCAGCATCTGAAGAGATCTCAATCTCAGAGGCTCTGGGAGGGCCTGAGAAGAAGCAGTGGAGGAGTGTCGTGGCTGATGAGTTAGTCATTTGAGGACAATGATGCGTGGGAGCTTGTCAAAAACCCTGGTGATGTATCTATAGTGAAGTGTCGTTTGGTGTTAGTAGAAAAGTTTGATGTGGACAATAATGTGCGGTACCAGGCTAGGCTTGTGGCCAAAGGCTTTATGCAGAAGCCAGGTGTAGATTATACTCATACTTTTGCGCCTGTAATTCGTCATTCCACTGTTAGATTATTGTTTGCTGTTAGTGTTAAAATGGGAATGAGCATTACACATTAAGATGTAACTACTGCTTTTCTAAATGGTGTTTTAATAGAAAAAATTTACATGTTAATACCTGAAGGGTTTGCAAACAAAAGTGGGGGAAATGTGTTAAGATTAAAACGCGTGATTTACAGTTTAAAGCAGTCATCTCTAGTATGTTATGAGAAAGTAAAAGATTGTCTTTGTAAATTAGGTTTTATTAACAGTCAATATGGACCACGTTTGTTTGCAAAAACCAAGGTTGATGTAAAAATAATCATTGGATTGTATGTAGATGATTTCTTGATTTTTTTTTCAAACAATGACAGAGAAACTGAACAATTAAAAAAATTATTAGCTTCAGAGTTCAAGTTAAAGGATTTGGGTCATGTTAGACAGTATTTAGGAATGAGAATAAATGTAAAATAAAGATAAAAATGTTATAACTATTGATCAAACACAGTACATTGACAATTAGTTGAAAGATTCCAGATGTCTGATTGTAAACCACAAAGTACTCGTATTGAAACAAAATTGAATGTAGAAAAATCTACAGAATGTTTACCTAATGTTCGTTATCAAAAACTCATCGGCAGTTTTATGTATTTGGCAGTATTAACAAGACCAGACATTGCCTATGCTCTAAGCTATCTCAGCCAATTTAATACTTGTTATAATATGAGTTGTTATAACTATGCAAAAAGAATATTTTAAGTGACATTGTACGGCCGAAGGCCACCCCAAAGCCCGACCTGCACCCGACAGTACTCGGCTCCGCTAACGGAAAGCACCCCTAGCCATGGCCTACCTGAGTCAAGTGAGCGGACCGCAGCCCAAGGTAGAGAATAGCAAACCATTTTAATTACGCATGCAACGCACTCCCCATGCCTACAAAATTCCCCACACAATAATAAAGTAATCAAAAACAAACAAAAGCCCCTAATTAATAGAGTGTGACGTAGGAGTGCCCGGGTCACTCACGTGTAGTTTTCTACTAAAACAGCTGTGAGTGCAACCCTTGCGGCCTTCAGCCTAAATTCAGTAGTGAAACGTGTGATGTAACGCAAACCGCCCCAAATTAGCATTATCATTCACCACTGGAGTAGTTATCAAGAAACAGACAGTCTCCAGCTTGACTCTAATATTCAAACTTATTTTAAACAAACTTATTAAATGTCATTTCTAAAACATATAATATAGATATTAAATTAATCATTATGTTTTATTAAGTGAATTTAGAGCCACTTAAATTTAGTTAATTATATAGATTTTTACGAATAACGGAACTTTAGAAACTCTGGCGCGACAGGGAGCTCACCCCTCCCCTCGCGCCAGGGCTAGACAAAAGTACAGCGCGACTCGCGGACCGGGACGGACGCACGTCCCACGGGGAGCCAGGATTTCTTTGTTTCACCGAACGTCCATCTGGTAATTAGTCACAACCAAAACCTTTTTTTAAATACTCCCCGTGTGCGCCCGGTCCTTTTCCGGTGTAGGGCCTAACCCAGCCGCGTCAATCTAACACGCCCCACACCAAGCATTACGTGGGGCCGTGCAGTATACTGTACGGGCCGTCTCCCGCCACCCCAGAACTTTAGTTAATCGCCCAGTGCACAGGCACAGGCTACATCCAAGCTTAAACGTGTTTTTAATTTAGTAGCGAGCCGCGGTCCACACAGGTGGGCCCGCGCATCGCAATTTACCGATTACGAGGTTAGCCGACGCTAATCGAACGCCCTCCCTCAACGGCGACTGGCGTGAGGCCTTAATAAGTAAACACACGTAGAGGCACGCAGGTGTCCCTCTCAGATAACGTGTGGAGTGTAATCGTGTACGTAAGAGCACCACAGGGTGCCGTTTTGTCAAGTGTAATTGTAATAATAGTGTAATCAAAACTTCTACGTGTTCCGACGCCTCACTGGCAGTCATGTACCGCCGAGTAGACCTCGCGCCCAATGTAGTGAACCAGTGTAAATCGTGAACAATAAATCGTCCACCCCGCACCTCCCGTGCGCGACGTGCGACCCGTAGAACAACCAGAACAGTGTATGTAAATTAACCTAAACAACCCAACCTAATCAGGAAACAAATTCCCTCACCGCCGACGGTTCTAGCGGGCCACGCTGGGGCAACGAACCCACGACCATCACACGGTTAGACACCGAGCTAGCCTGGCGCCCTCCCGGAACAGAAATCTCTAAGAAAGCCAGCCACCCCGCTAGGACCTGCGCCCGACCTCGAACACGAGACCGCGGCGGACGGCATAAGATACTTGCAATGTACTAAAAATTATTGTTTAAAGTATACCAGTAATGACATGGGTTTAGAAGGTTTTGTAGACAGTTATTGGGCATCTGATGCCTTAGATAGGAAATCCTATACAGGATTCTGTTTTATGATGTCAGGGTCAGTAGTTTCCTGGCAAAGCCGTAAACAGAAGTCAGTTAGTCTGTCTAGTACTGAATCTGAGTATGTAGCTATGTCAGAAGCTTCCAGAGAAGCTGTTTATTTAATGAATTTAATTCATGAGATTACTGGGAATTCATATGTAACACTGTGATAATCAAAGTGCCATGAAATTGGCCTCTAGTCGAGTGTCATAACAGGTCAAAACACATAGATGTGCTTTATCATTATACATATTAGAAAAGTCATGAATGATAATGTAATTAAAATTAAATATGTTCGTACTGGAGAAATGCCGGCTGACATTCTAAGGGTTTGTGTCATATAAAGCATTATAAGTTCATGCACATGTTAGGTATTGTAAGTGAATAATGTTTTGCTTATTTTGGTAAGTGGGGGTGTTAGTAATTATATAAAAATAAAATAATGGTAACCTCTTTGTCATCTAAGGAGTAAATTTGTAACTATGTATGTGTTGGAAACAATAAAATCATTAGGTAACTTTGGTGTTGGTTTGAATTAGTTATGTTGGTACGACTGTAATAGAGTAAGTAAGAAAAGAAATATGGCTAGTGTGTGAGAAATGTGTGTAATAGAAAGAGGAAATTACACAATATTAAGAAAGATGCCGAGTTTTAATATAACCTATTAACAGGTTATGGGCCCAGGCCGTATGAAAGTACACTGGTGTTATTGAATAAGTATCACAGTTTTATTGCGATAGTGATGTGTTGAGAAAAGAAGAAGAAAATACGCAGTGCGGGCATCCATTATGGAATCCAACTACAACTACATTAGATTGGCAAATGGATCAAACTGGAGTGTTTGGAAATTTCAAATTACGGTCGTGTTAAAATCAAAAGGTTTATGTAGTGTGGTGTCTGGAGAGGAGTTTAAACCTACTGTGGTGGATGACGATTCACAAACCGAGACGGAAAAGAAGAAATTAAAGGAATGGGTGACACGAGACAGCAAAGCTCAAGAAATAATTGTCACAAGATTAGAAGAAGGACCAATGATGCACATTTTGGCTTGCGAGTCAGCACAAGAGATGTGGAATAAATTGTTATCAATTTTCGAACAGCAGTCGGAAGTAAGCTTGCATCAACTTCAGCACAAGTTCTTTTCTTTAAAATACGAAGGGGAAGGAGTCGCGGCTTTCCTGTCAAAACTGCAAGAGTTGGTGGTCCGGCTGAAGCAGCATGGGGAGAAGCTGTCCGATCAAATGCTAATGACGAAGATTTTAGTATCACTACCGGAAGAATATAAACACTTTGTGTCGGCTTGGGAGTCTTGTGTCAACAAAGGACCAAAAACTGTCAGAGTTAAGTGCACGTCTGTTGATTGAAGAGGAGCGTATCTCTGGAAAGGGCAGTCAGGATAACGCCCTGTTGTCTAAAAATCAAGGTAGGCCGAATCCATTAAAGTGTTTTAAGTGTGGGAAGGCAGGACACATTCAGAAAAACTGCTATTCTAATAAATCGAAAACTAATAATCCAGGTGGGAGACGTATGTGCTATTACTGTGAAAAGATGGGACATATCAGTAAAGATTGTAGATGGAGGTTAAAAGCTGAAAATAGCTCTGAACCTGCTCATCGTACACAAAAGGGGGGCAATCTGAATGCTTTTATCAGTGCTGCAATGGTAAGTGAAAGCCTGGATGACAAAAGCAGGTATGTGGACAGTGGAGCATCTGAACACATGTGTGCTCAAAGACATTTTTTTTATGACATGTGCAAGCTGGATAGTGAAAAACATATTGTAATTGGTGATGGGTCAACTCTTGTAGCAAACGAGGTAGGGACTGTGAGAGTAGAGGTGTATGATGGTAATTCTTGGCAAATATCGGAGATAAAAGATGTGTTATATGTTCCTGATATCAAATTCAATTTATTCTCTGTTGGTGCAGTGTTGAGAAGAGGTTATCAAATTGAATGGAGAGAGTCTAAATGTGAACTTAGTAAATCTGGAAAAGTGTATGCTGTTGGAACTCTGGAGGGGAAGCTGTACAAGATGATGTTTAGGTGTGAACCAATCCCAGCTGTGGTGAGTGTTGTGAAGAAGCTTTCCATTAAAATATGGCATGAAAAGTTGGTGCACCAAAATACAGAGCAGGTCAAAAATATTCTGAAGAGCCACAACATAGAAGTGCAAGGTACTGAGGACTTCTTTTGTGAAGCTTGCATGAAGGGGAAACAACAGAGACTGCCTTTTTCATCAAGTGAACACAAAACGACGGACACTTGTGAGATCGTTCATGCAGACATTTGTGGCCCGATGGAAACAGCATCAATTGGAGGTTCAAGATATTTCCTATTGATAAAAGATGATTTTTCAAGGTATAAATTTGTTTACTTCTTGAAGTTCAAATCTGAAGCTAAAGAAAAGATTAAAAACTTTCTAAGTATAGCTAAGAACGACACCGGAAATCCAGTAAAAATTCTGAGAACGGGAAACGACACTGAACTGTGCAATCAAGAAATGCGGAATATCACTGATGAAATGGGAATACGGCACCAGAAGTCTGCACCTTACTGCCCAGAGCAAAATGGGAAAGTTGAAAGATAACTAAGAACAGTTGTGGAGGCAGCCAGGACTATGCTGGCAGCCAAAAACCTGAACAAAACCTTATGGGCGGAAGCAGTTAATACTGCAGTATACACCATCAACCGGACAGGCACGAGTTCTGTTAAAGGAAAAAGCCCATATGAACTATGGTTCAAGTCAGTTCCTGAAATCAAACATTTTGAAGTCTTTGGAACAGAGACTTACATGCAGGTGCCTAAAGAGAAAAGAAAGAAATGGGACCCTAAGAGCACAAAAGGACTATTTGTAGGGTATCAGGAAAATGCTAAGGCCTACAGGGTGTATGTACCGAACCGAGGAAAAATTGAAATATCAAGAAATGTAGTGTTCAAGCCAGATGGTGTAACAACAATGGGAATCGAAGTTACCAAACCTATCCAAACTGAAGAGCACTACAGGGATGAAGCGGAAGGCATACAACTGGAAAATGTAGAGGGAAGCAGTACGATTGAACATAGTTCCTTAAATAATGAATCTGCAGATGAAGAGGAATTCAGAGGCTTTGAAACAGATAACTGTGGAAAGATATGTGAAAAGGTGGGAACATGTAATTTGAGGGATAGAACAAAACTAAAGGAACCAAGGTATCTGAGCCAATATGAGACAAGTTTTCTTTGTGCAGATGAGCCGCAAACATACGGAGAAGCAATGATGAGCAATGAAAGGCAAAAGTGGAAAGAAGCTATCAATATTGAATTGAACTCTATAAAGGAAAATGACACCTGGTCAGAAGTTATACCTCCAAAAGATGCCTGCGTCATAGGCAGCAAATGGGTATTTAAGATTAAACGAAATGAAAAAGGAGAACCAGTGCAGTACAAAGCGAGACTAGTTGCAAGAGGTTTTGAGCAGCTCAGCGTTTTTGATGCAAGTGAAGTGTATGCACCAGTGGCTAAGATGGCGACGCTTAGAATTCTGTTGGCGACTGCAAATGACCTGGGCATGCCGGTATATCAAATGGATGTTCAAAGTGCTTTTCTTTATGGTGATATAGATGACGAAGTTTTCATAGCAAAACCAGATGGAATGGAGGGGGATGAAAAGACAGTTTACAAACTAAAAAAATCTCTCTATGGACTTAAAAAATCACCAAAATGCTGGAACGAAAAGTTCAATGAAGCTATAGAAAGGGAAGGATTGAAAAGATCAAAACATGATTACTGCTTGTATGTCAAGAACACAGACAAAACGAAGCTATATGTCCTGCTGTATGTGGATGACCTGCTAATAGTAGGCAATGATGAGAACCAAATTCAGGCATTGAAAGAAAGTCTGAAGAACAATTTCAAGATGAAAGACCTAGGACCGGTGTCAAACTACTTAGGAATTTGTATCTCTCAAGATTTAAAGTCTGGAACTCTAAAATTGAATCAAACTAATTTTTTGAAATCATTGTTAGTGAAATATGGAATGGCGGACTGTAGACCCGTGTCCACACCAATGGACCCACTGTGTAAAATAAACTTCCAGGACACTGAAGAAGACAAAGAGCTGGAAAAAAAATGTCGACAGATTATTGGAAGTCTGTTGTATGTCGCCCTAGGCACAAGACCAGATCTTAGTGCTACTCTTGGCATTCTGAGTAGATATCAAAACCGGGCAAGTGAAGCACTATGGGTTGCCCTAAAACGCGTTTTGAGATATATAAAAGGGACCTTGGACTTGACACTCGTCTACCGACGACAAGAACCCGCAGCTCAGCTGAGTGAATACGCTGATGCAGACTGGGGAGGAGATGTGTAAGAAAGAAAATCTACATCAGGTTTTGTATTCCAACTCCAAGGTAATACCATCACCTGGACCTCCAAGAAACAGTCAACTGTTGCCCTGTCATCTACCGAGGCGGAATACATGGCTCTGAGTGGTGCAGCGGCTGAAGCGTGTTGGATCAGAGGGGTACTGCAGGATCTGGGAGTGTTAAATGAACCTGTGATCCTATACGAAGACAATCAAGGTGCAATAAGAGTGTCAAAAAACCCAGAGAATCACAAACGGTTGAAACACATTGACATTCGCCATCATTTTGTCCGAGAAAAAATCAGTGAGGGTCTTATCAGTGTAAAATATGTTTGTACTCAGGATCAAATAGCTGACATGTTCACTAAAGCAGTGAATAAGATCACACTCTTGAAATGTATAAGAAGTATAGGGCTAGAATAATGCAAATTATTGGTTAAGTTTTTTTTAGCTGTTCACTTGTATTGTTTACTTAGTTGTTTCGCAAAGTCTACCTAATAACGTTTATTGAGGGGGGCTGTTGGAAACAATAAAATCATTAGGTAACTTTGGTGTTGGTTTGAATAAGTTATGTTGGTACGACTGTAATAGAGTAAGTAAGAAAAGAAATATGGCTAGTGTGTGAGAAATGTGTGTAATAGAAAGAGGAAATTACACAATATTAAGAAAGATGCCGAGTTTTAATGTAACCTATTAACAGTATGACAATCGTTCTTTTCAATAAAGCAGTCGGTTGCGAATATCCGAGTCTTAATAATTAGTTATAGTTGGGGGCACGAGTCTCCCTCCGCACAGGCGATATCACGGCTTTGAGACAAGAATAGCTGGGTTGCACATGACCAGAAATCCATGTGGTGACACCTAAGGTGCCTAGGCACCTAGGCAAACAAGACATCTGTTTTTAACCAGAAATAACCCCTTGTGCAATAGCTATAGTGTGTGTGTGTGTGTGTGTGTGTGTGTGTGTGTGTGTATGTATGTATGTGTGTATATATATATATATATATATATATATATATATATATATATATATATAAAATATCAAAGTAGGGGAGACAGAATAACTCCCTGAGGAACTCCAGAACTAGCAAAATATAAGGAAGAATTGTGGTTGTTTATTGATACAAAAAATCTGTCATCAAGATAACTAGAAAACCAATTTATGTAGTAATTATCACTTAAACAAAAATTTAATAGTTTTACGTGTTGACAGTGTGAAAGGCTTTTGCCAAATCAAAATAACAGGCCTCAACCAGTTGCCTATTGATTGATTTATTGAAATTTGGAATGTGAAAAGTGAGTAAATGTGCGGTAGTAGTCATATCATTTTTTAAACATTGACTACATGATAATGTAATGTTTGGTGGAAAATTAATTTGTTTAGAATTAATTTTTTTCCAAACATTTTAGCCAAACCATTAAGCAATGAAATAGGTTTTGTAACGTTGCAAGACCCTGCCCTCCTAGCTAAATAATTCTTTTAAACTTCTTTTTTGTATATGTAAATATTAATAAGTCAATGTTTTTTGAGTGGTGTATATGTTTTGAAACAGTATAATCAGATGTTATTTTGCACGTGCTAGGTGTTTTAAGAAGGTATTTTGTATTTTAACAGACTTTTTAATCATTACTATTTTTTTATGTAATTATTCACAAAGAAGTCGCTGTACTAGATATTTGCCTGTTTAGGCCTACTTTTTCAGGTTTTTCTCAATAAGTTGAATTTTGTCACGTAATTTGTATTATGATTGCTGTTCTTAATTTTAATTAACGTGTTACAATATAATTATAGATCACGGGACTGTGTCTGGGGTGGGGTGATGTATAGAAAGAGAGGCATGAGAGGCCTGTAAGTGTAAGTGAGAAAGAAACAGTGCTTCCCCGCCAAACGAGATAAAGATGGTAATTTCCCCACTGCGTGGGAACTGAGTGATAACTGCTGTCTCACGGTGTGGGAGAGAGAACGAGAATGGGAGTCCCCGATTTCGATGTGAAATTGAAAAGAGATCAGGGGAAGCCCAGAGTTCTGTATGTGCAAGGTTTTTCTATGTATTGTAACTTGTTTGGTGATTGGCTTGTATCTGTAAGCGTGAATGAAGCGTGCGTGTGATTGGTCGGTGAGGTCATGTGACGTCTACTCCCTGCGTGGAGGAGACAGTGGCAGGATTTCACCAGTCGTCTGCCGATCACTGCACCAGTAGGTCGCGTTCGGTGGCTTCTCGCAGATGATGTAGAAGTATTTGAAGAGATAATTTCACGTTGGTGGTCGGAGCCAGGCCTATTTTTAAATTAACCTAATTATTTGTTATATTTCGTTCGGACATAATTAGAAATTACGGCCACCTTCGTAGGCGTTTTGGCTCGGGACGAAATTCGTTTTCACTGGGTGCGGTCATGTTTAAGGCCGCACTAATTTCGTGTACTTGCAGTCAAAGACTACTGAAGAATATTATTTTTCGTTAATTTTCCTCGCGCGAGCTATCAGCAGTTTTCGACGGGCAGATGTATACATACATGTGGAATGAGTGAGTAACCTTTTTTGGAAGTGTTTGGATTCGTCTGTGCATCTTAGTTTAAAAGAATAAAACAAAAACTACAATCGACGCTTTAAATCTTTTTATTTGTGTATGTAACGAACCGTTATAGTTTATAGTTTTAAACAGTCATTTACTTCCTTTTTTATGACTAAATAACCTTAGCTATTTCTCATTTAAAAGAAAAAAAATTTAGTTTCAGAAATAAAATAAATAGGAATTTTGTTGGGGCCTACATTTGATACAGGGGAATTGAGGGTTATAAGTGGATAGTAGATACACTAAAATTATTGAGCAAAAGTATTTGATAATAAATATGGATCACTTGAGACAACACTGTTCACGTTACGAGATTAATGTTCACAATAACTATTTTTCATAATTTTAACATATTACCAATTTTTTTTTACTATTTGTGACATTGTTTATTCTTTAGAGTCCAATGAATTTTATCTCGCTTGAAGAGATTTATTACTAATTTTCTGTAATGTAGTAAATATGTATATGCTGTTACAAAAATAAAACGTTACTAAATTGTCTTACTACTATCAGCGTCTCTTTTGGCTTACCTATATTAGTTAATTTTCGGACCATCCCAGTAAAATTTTACAAAATTCCCAAGTTTTTATGAGGAATAAACTTTAATTAGATGTTCAGTTTAAACTAGAACATACAATATTATCTATCTATTCACATATGTTAGAGCCCCTTTCCACAGGGTCATTTTGCAGCATCACTCAAAGGTGTTTTGGTACTGCCACTGATGTGTGTTAGCCACATCATTCTTTTGTGTTTGCAGTGTCATTCACACGTGTTAGCAGATCTGTTGACACTGCAGAAGTGTGTGTGTGTCTTAAAGTTAAGAAGGCTGTGAAATTCATTGAATACAACAAATAGTTTAATGGATATGGAATCCCATCTTATTTTGTTCATCTTTCTTAAAAATAGAGGGGATGTCAGAAAGTTGTATGCTCATCCATTATTTGTAAGGTGAGGTTTGTTGATTTTCTTATGATTATTGTATCTTATTTGTTATGTATGATTTTTATTTTTATCAAGTTAATTATAAGTTATATTTGCAACAACCATGTTCCGTAAGAAATGTATTTATGTATTTCCTGCAGGTGGCAAACTCCTTGGGCAAATTCCTTGAAGAGTTTGATGTGAAGGCCCAGGATGAAATAAAAAGGATGGTACTAATCCTTGAGAAGACATTTGAAAATCTGGTTAATATCGTCTACGATGATATAACGCCTTCCCTTTCGAACGGAACACAATTTATAGTTGATGGGGACATGCTTCTCATCAATGCCATGGCAGACAAAAATTACAGCCAGAGCTGTGGTGGCCAACTGCTCCATTTGATTTATTTATGTGAGCGACGCTTGAGATTTTTTGTTCAAAAGGATGGGGTCTTTCAGGTACGTACATGAAATATTTTGAGTGCTATAAGTATAGTTAGTTAAAGGAAGTCTGGGAAATATGAAAGGTTAGGTTATCATAATAAGGTGTTCTAGGTTTTCTTGTATTAAGGGTGGGCCAAGGTTATTCAGTGTTTGGGCATTTGGGTTTGGTACCAAGCGAGGTTATCCAACAAAAACCACCTAGATAGTTTTGCAAAGTTTTACTTTTTAGCTAACCACCCTGAGAATAATGAAATATGCTCTATAGCCAAAACATATTTTTGTTAATTTCCATGTGTATTCCACACATAATTACTGTAATGTTTGTGTTTCTAGTTAAAAATTTATTTGTGATTTTGGTTAGTTTGATATAAATGAGTCTAGAATTTCACCTCCTTTGGTAAAAGCCTACACGCATAGGTAAATTTAAAAGTACCCATTTCTTCTGGGAAAAATTTTGGAAACTTCTATAAACTCCTGGAACATTTAAAAAACTTAATGAAGCCTACATAACATCCTATATGTTTGCCAATATTCAACAAAAATTGATTTAACATTTTCTCATATCCATGCAGCGGAAATATTTTGAATGTTTTTAACTTAATGCATCCAACATTGAATGCCTTAACAATTTTCATATTATGCCTACTATTGTAGTTATGCAATTATTTTTCACCTCCTTGCACTAACTAATAGGTGGTCGTACAAAAATTTTTTTGGACAAAGGTTTAATAGGATAAAGTAAGTATTTTTTTTTTTAATTTCAACCCGTTTTTACGGTAATAGTTTGTTTCATCAAAAATTGTATCAGTCAAACATTTGAGATAAAGTTTAGTTTTACAATAAATTATAATGGATTTGATAGTATTTCTATCAAAAATAGTAATGAATTTTGTCTTTCTACCATTGTAAAATTTCCATTATTTAAACCCATAATTTTTAACCCTTTGCAGTAATGGTTTGTATTATCAAAAATTGTTCCAGACAAGAGTTTTAGGTATTTACAAACAATTTGAATGGATTTGATAGTGTACCTACTAAGGGGGTAATGTGATTTTTAAATTCTACGCCTCATTTTTTCAACCCCTTGCAGTAATGGTTCATTTAATCAAAAATTATTTCAGACAAAAATTTAAATAAGAATTAGGAAATTAATACATAATTCATACAAATTCGATGTTGTGCCTAAGAAGGGAGTTATGGTATTTTTGTCCTCCAACTCTTGTTTTTTCAACCCCTTGTAGTTATGGTTGGTAATATCAAAAACTTATTCAGACAAAAGATTTTGGTATTATGTCCGAGTTATAATACGTTCAAACGGATGTGATATTTTCTATATTATGGAAGTTACAGTGCTTTTTCTGACATTTCAAAAAACCTTCCTCCATTTCTACCCCTTTGGTCGGATATTGACCGTTAACCAACTCTACCGAGATTTTTCTCTACTAATTTTTCTGTATCAGTTTGGAAATGATTTGTGAAAAGTTGCGGCAGTTATAGTGTCAACAAAATTGTGATTATATATATGTGTGTGTGTGTGTGTGTATATTTAAACCTTTGATTTAGGGGTGTAGGGACAGTGAAATGAAAAACTATATAAAAATTTTCCGGAAGTCGCACCATTGTAACAGCTACAATAGTATATATTTGAAATTTACCAAAAAAAAATTGGGAACTTTTCACTGTTTTAGTGGGAACCCATTTGTGTTATTCTTCTGTAATTGATTCAATTTTTTGTGTGAGGTTTAGGGAGATTCATTTCGGTGTTTTAAATTAGCGAGTTATATAATACATATTTACAGGATTTTGTATTTTTCTGTTACATTGGTTTTAAAATGTTAGAGTGAAAGAAAAAAATAAATTTCTTCAGAAATAGCTTCCCATTGAAGTGGTTTGCCGTTTTTTTTTATAGGGTGACTTTGTGTGAAAATACTTCTGATATTTTGTATAAATCAATTTTTTTTTTTCATAATTGTACTTTGTAGTATTTCTGGTCTTGTTTCAGATTGTTTTTTTCCGGAAATGGTACCAGCTGTGGAAAGAGTTTCCTGTAATACAACTTGCTCGTATGGCTTTAATAACTCATTTCAAACACAACATGAGCTATAGTGTGTATGAGTTTGACTCGGTTTGGCACCCTAAGTTCAAGCAACACCTCAATGTATCCAGGCCACCTTTTATTTTGATGGACTTGAACTTTGACCACTACCCTGATGCACTGCCTGTCAAACTTATATTTTTGGCTGAAACTTTGTTCACTTTGTCATCATCTGTGTTGTGCATTGACCTTAATGGTTTGAAGCTGGATATTTCAACGCTCATTGCATTTAGTGCCACACCTAAGTTCACCCTAAAGAGTATGCTGCTGAAACATTTCAGGAAAGTGGTCAACTGCATTGAGTCATCGGTCAATGAGAGTCTACTGGAACCTACTGATCATGGGCCAGACCCCCTGCTAGAATTTGATCTTGACAAATATATTACTCTTTCAACTGCAGTATCCATGCTGCAAGAGCATAATGTCTCTCATGATTTAATACGGCTTTATCTTGTGTACAGTGCTGTGAAAAGATGGCTTCCTCTCACATGTAGAGGTTTTAGTAGTTTGAAAACTATTCCAATTGAACTGTCGAGCTTTGTGTCCACACTGCATAAGAAAATGAGTTCAGCTGTATGTGAAGCAGTTAATTGTGGAGTGAACATGACACATATTGCAGACATCTGGCAAGGAAATTTATTTGCTTCAATACTTATCATGCTGTCCACATCTGACACATCAGAAACATCTATTATTTGGAGCAATAGTCTGGGTAATCACTACAAAGAACTGGTAGCTGAAACGTGTGAGCGAGCAAAAACCTCTTTATCTGCATTTCCTGTAATTGGAGGACATGTGAAATGGCTGGATGAACTGGAATCTGTTGATAGTTTGGTTCAAATTAGATTAGAGATGGATGAAATGCATGAAAAGTTTCCAGTTTCTTGCAGTGTGCTTGAACAGTTCTGCAATGATTCCCTTTTGCGGCCACTACATCTTTCTGAGAGAGAGATGTCTACAGTAATGAAATACTATAAAATAAATACTGAATTTGATGAAATACGTCACTACCACTCAAGACGACCACTTACTGATGAGGTGGACAGAACACCTAATAGTTGGAACAGTGGGAAGTCAGCTGATCCACGGGAGCAGAGGAAAATAGATAGGTCTAACCACATGTTTGTCAGATTTTTAGAGAAGTATGGGATGAATATGGAAGGTAACGTACAGAATCCAAGAACAATTGTTTGTGTGCAGAACCAGAAATCCAAGAATAGCCAGAAGAAAGATAAAAAGAGTAAAGTGAGCAGTAGTGGGCAGCGAATAATAACTGCAAAAAAAGAAGTTGACAACAACAAAAGAGAAGCGGAAGATATAAATCAGGTACAACAGTTTAATAAGCAGTTTAAGAACATGATGACAGCATCAGAATATTCCAAGGCAGAGTGTGAGGCTGACAGAGTGTTACAGAGGCTCAATATGCAGCAGTCTAAGTGTAAGGTACTCCTGTGTAAAGCTGAAATTTACTATAAAAAGTGGGCGGAGATTTGCAGTGCAAAAAATAAGCAAGATTTAACATATGCAAAGAAATTGTTCCTCACATTGAAGACTGTTCTTAAGTCACTTGTGCCCAAGAAGAAAATGCTGACTAATAGTGAAATTCAAACTATCCTTCAACTTTGTCCCAAAGAAACAATATCACTTCCACATAGTGACTTCAAAGCTATCATGCATTTTGCACCTCAACAAAAAAAACTGCCAGGCAGTGAACTCATCGTTTTGGTTCAGATTATGCTTAGTGAGAATATGACATTGCCAGATGACGTCCTTAAAAAGATGGTTCTCATACATTTGCCTAAGGGAAAGTCAACTCTGCTTAATAGTGACCTGAAAATTGTTATCCAAATTGTGCCTGAAGGAGGAGCAGTATTTCCAGGCTGTGACCTTGAGACTAGTTTGAAACTTGTGCCTAAAAAATTTTCAAAGTTGCCAGATAGTATAGTTAAAGCCATCCTGCAACTTATTCCTGAAGAAACTGTAACACTGCCCGATAGTGACCTCAAAAATATTGCAAAATGGTTGATTGAGCTTGGCTTTGATGAAGTGGTACGGAAGTTGGAGCTGCCTTTACCACATCGTACCAGAACCGATCTAACTACAGGAATGTCTTCGGTGGAGTTCCAATTGGAGCATTTAGGTCCAGAGTTAGATTGTGATACGAGCGGTGTACCTGATAGCCGAGTGGAAGGGTTTGTGCCCGATGAATGGCAAAGAAAGTTGTTTGACATTGTTGATAACAGGCAGTCTGCTCTAGTAGTAGCACCAACGTCGTCAGGCAAAACATATGCATCTTACTATTGCATGGAAAGTGTTCTGCGTGAGAGCAATGATGGGATTGCAGTTTATGTGTCTCCAACAAAGGCTCTAGTAAGTCAGGTTCATGCAAGTATTTATGCTAGGTTCAAGAACAAGTCAATGCCCCCAGGTAAGGCGGTTTGTGGGGTGTTTACAAGGGAATACCAGTACAAGGCGATGGAATGTCAGATTCTTGTCACTGTTCCACAATGCCTAGAACTTTTGTTGTTGTCTGCAAGGAGACACGACTGGGTGCTTCGATTGCGTTACGTCATTCTTGATGAAATACATTGTTTGGCTGGGCAAGCTGGAGGAATTTCATGGGAGCGTTGTTTGTTGATGATCCGCTGCCCATTTCTAGCCCTCTCTGCCACCATAGGAGGCCCAGAACGATTCCACCAGTGGCTGCAAAATGTGGAAAATTTCAAAGCTGAAAGAGATGCTGGAGATAACATAACGAGAGGGCGGGATTCGTATTCGGTGAAGTTGGTAACTCATACTGATCGCCATGCTGACTTGATCAAGTATGTTTATTTGGATGGTGAATTCAAACAAGTACATCCCTATGCATTTGTGGATGACACAATTGCAGCTAGAGAGCAGGGCATTCCTGATCACATAACATTATCCCCAAGTGAAACTTTGCAATTGTATAAGGTCATGTCTTCTGTGGAAAATAATCTGGATATTCCAGAGCCAGATATATTTTTCTCATCATCTGATAGTGGATTTTTAGCCAGATCATTGGTAAGAATCTATGAACAACAGTTAAAAGCAAAACTAACAATTTGGGCGAGTAATGATCCTGAAAAATATCAAGAAGTTCATGAACAGCTGAGTTTTGGATTGGATATACCAGCGGAAAGTGATCCCAAGGAAATTGTCATTAAACTATGCAATGAATTGGCATTCACTCTGAAACAAAAGGAGATGCTACCAGCACTTATATTTTCATACAGCAGAAATATTATTGAAGTAGCTTGTCTTTCGGTAACGGAAGAATGTAAAAAGTTAGTAATTGCAAAAGCTACACAAAAACAATCAAAATTTGAAGAAAGAGAACAACGAAAGGCCCTGGAGAAACAAGAAAAAATTCCAAAAAGCTATGAGATAAAATCCCTTGACCTTTTAGAAGGACAGGGTTTTTTCAGAAAAAAGGGAACAGTTGACCACAAGGACCTTGAGTTTGTTGAAAAGAGACTACTCAGAGAAGGTATGAAGTCCAATTCTGTATTCATTGAAGGTCTACGCCAAGGTGTTAGTTATCATCATGGAGGGTTAAGTCGTATCAAGAAAAGTGCTGTTGAAATGATGTTTCGCCTAAAGGTTCTGAACCTTGTGTATGCTACGGGCACACTAGCTCTCGGTATACACATGCCTTGCCGTACAGTTGTGCTGGCTGGTGACTCACAATACATCAACTCCCTCGAGTACCACCAGATGTCTGGCCGAGCTGGAAGAAGAGGTTATGACATCTATGGAAACGTGGTCTTCATGGGCCTTGGGCACCGCAAGATTAAGACACTGTTAACTGATAATTTTCCAGCGATGAAAGGCAACTTTCCTCTCTCTGTGGGAACTGTGCTAAGATTGCTGCTGCTATCAAGCCGTGTTACCTCTAGGGGCGTTCAAAGTGATGCTGTTACTCAAGACGCTCTTTCCAGGTTAGTTTCAAAATCATTGTTTTAGCAACAATTTAATGCAAATCAAAGACAATGTTCTTAAATGATACTAGTACTTCAAACTTGGAAAAGGTGCATGGTAGTTGAGTGGTCATAACTCACCTCCCACCAAGGCAATTGGGTGTTGATTTCCAGTGGGTTCAAAGCTAGATTTTTGGCAATGGGGAAAAGTGGCAGGTGTTGCTGATATTTCTGTGAGCTAATGGGTTTTCTCGCGATACTATCATTTCCACCACCCATTTGTTCTTTCATGATATTTAATGACCTTGATTTTGAGAACAATGACACTAACCCCTAGTTTATTCATTCACACATTTTTTTATTTATGTTAGGTATTGGAATTATTCAAGAAGTTAAGTTTTACATATGCCATTGCTGGTTACACTGTAAGTCATAAGAAATCTCAATAATCGACATAAAGATGAAATACAAAATGATGAACATTGCGAATGCACAAAAACAAGCCAAAATCAGCAGATGTTAAAAAATAAAAAAAATAAACAGTACAAAAGGATTACTCAAAATTAGTGCTGAGCCGATACTGTTTTGTACCGATGAAACCAGCGGTCTCAGCGGTCTGCCGGCTCACCGATACCGATACGAACCGATATCCCTTGACGATACATCTGATATGCCGATACAATACATACTTCAGAAAGCACATACCGTATAATGTTTTTAAGATATTTATTGATAATATAATAACAAACACACAAAATCTTTCAGTTTGCTTTCACACCGAAGAGAAAATGACTTAGGTCTAGTTCAAGAAACAAAGTTTTAGGAAGCAATAGGGAAGTTAATTAAAGTTTAGAGAAGTTTTAATTTTAAAACAAAAATATTAAACTAGTTTACTACAACTTTCATGTTTGTACACAGAGCACCTCAGATGCCACACTACCAAGCAAATGTAGTTTTTAGGAAGCAGCACTATAAATATTTTGATTTTTTGTTCAAAAAAACAAACTTTCGCAACTTTTGAGGGTTCATGGAGCTCCTTTTCTTTGTGCACAGAGCACCAGCTGTACTAAACAGTCTCTCTGATGCCACACTACCACAAGGTGTTGACAAATATTTCTGAGCAAGTTTTTTGAGTGATTGGTGATGAGATGTTTTCCAGTACAGAAGTGGGCTTGTATTAATGGCACAGAGTACCTAGTGGTACCTAGTAAGTTCTTGTGTAGGCGATAAAGATGTACTAGCTCCAACACTACTACTACTACTGGAAATTATATTTGTGTACAAATAATGTATGGAATGACAAGTGTCACTCGAGCTTGTAGTGCTATTGTCAAGGGCAGGTGAATGAAGTTCTGGGGTCTGTAACAAACTCAACTGTTGTTCAAGAGTGGACTTGGTAGAAGTTACATCTTCCTCACTGGAAAAAAACAAATTGTTTGAAGCGTGGATCAAGCAGAGTACTTAAACTATAATGAACATTTTTTTCCATATCTGCGTAGCGAGTATTACGGTTGTGAACAAGGTCAGTGTAGCCAGACTTTGACTTATTTCCTGGCTTACAAGTAGACAGAAGTTTCGTCAAACCATTAAAAAGGGGGATAACTTCTGAAATACTAGTGTTCTCATTACTAATGGTTTGGGAGGACATGAAGAAAAATTACAGCAATTCCACAATTTCTCCTACCAATTCCCAGTCAGCATTTGTTAGTTACACATTCAAATTGAGGTCTGAACCAAGATATGATATGGCAAGTCTCTGCTCCAAAAACCTCTCCAACATAATATAGGTACTGTTCCATCTGGTTGGTTCATCGTGTTTCAGTTTGTGGCATGGCATTTTGTTGGCTACTTTGAATTCAGTTAAACGTTTGTTCGCTGAAATAGTGTGCCTGAAATTCCCTACCACACGCTGAACTTTGCTACACACATCAGAGACATTTTCATGGTTCAGCAACGACTCCTTGATTACAAGTTGTAAAGTATGAGCAGCACACCCAACACTCGGAATTTGTAATAATTCGCAAGCCCGAACCATGTTATCAGCATTATCTCTTACAATAAGATGCACCTTACCCTTTATAAAATCACATATATTCTGCCCAGTGTGGTTAATATAACTGAACGGCACAACTTACACGCACATACACGCACATACACGCACATACACGCACACACACGCACATGCATACACGCACATGCATACACGCACTTGCATACACGCACTTGCATACACGTGCTCACATGCATACACGCGCACACATGCATACACGCGCACACATGCATACACGTGCACACATGCATACACGCATGCACACACCACACGCATGCACACACCACACGCATGCACACACCACACGCATGCACACACCACACACATGCACACACCACACGCACACACCACACGCACACACCACACGCACACACCACACGCACACATAACACACCACACGCACACACCACACGCACACACCACACACCACACGCACACACCACACGCACATACACACACACCACACATAAACACACACACCACACATAAACACACACACATACACATAAACACACACATACACATAAACACACACACCGCACACACACACACACACACACCGCACGTACACACACACACCGCACACACACACACACACCGCACGCACACACCGCACGCACACACCGCACGCACACACCGCACGCACACACCGCACGCACACACCGCACGCACACACCGCACGCACACACCGCACGCACACACCGCACGCACACACCGCACGCACACACCGCACGCACGCACGCACGCACGCACGCACCGCACGCACGCACCGCACGCACGCACCGCACGCACGCACCGCACGCACGCACCGCACGCACGCACCGCACGCACGCACCGCACGCACGCACGCACACACCGCACGCGCGCGCGCACAGCGCACACACCGCACGCGCGCGCGCACAGCGCACACACCGCACGCGCGCGCGCACAGCGCACACACCGCACGCGCGCGCGCACAGCGCACACACCGCACGCGCGCGCGCACAGCGCACACACCGCACGCGCGCGCGCACAGCGCACACACCGCACGCGCGCGCGCACAGCGCACACACCGCACGCGCGCGCGCACAGCGCACACACCGCACGCGCGCACACACCGCACGCACGCACGCACCGCACGCACCGCACGCACGCACCGCACGCACCGCACGCGCGCGCGCACACCGCACGCACCGCACGCACGCACCGCACGCACCGCACGCGCGCGCGCACAGCACACACACCGCACGCGCGCGCGCACAGCGCACACACCGCACGCGCGCACACACCGCACGCACGCGCGCACACACCGCACGCACGCGCGCACACACCGCACGCACGCGCGCACACACCGCATGCACGCGCGCACACACCGCACGCACGCGCGCACGCACGCACAGACACAAGGCAGAGGTGATACAGCTACGTGGCGCATCCCCAGGTGGCGGATAGGGGAAGGCTCGCTGTCAGCCGTGTGCGGCAGAGGGTAGGAGTGAAATAAAATAGCTCCCGCGGACCAAACACCCCAAGCCAATGAGGTGAGACATCGTGCCGAGGGCTGGATAGTATCAGGGTTATGGTGCTGTAAGCGATTCCCTTGGGGCACCTGGTCCCACCCCAATTGTACTTCAGTGGCCTTACTCCCGGAGAGCTGGATAAGGGAGTGGACCTTTTAGTATCCGGCACACTCGTGGGAACAAGATGGATAAAGTAATATCAAAACCAACGGAGAAGGAGAGCACAGAAAGTGTCACAGAAGGCACCAAGGGTCTAAAGAACCCTGAATATACAAAGGAGGAGCTATGGGGCATGCAAGAGAGGCAAATTGCTGATCTAGTGGACCTGCTCAATGATAAAACTAGAAGACATGTTAATGAACAGATGAGATTCATGATGAGGGCAGTCAGCACTACATTCCAAAGAATGCGACTGCTGGAGAGCCAGCAAGACAAGAAGAGCCCTCTGATGGGAGGTGCAACTGAGATCATAGGCGTGCGCAGGACTTCAGTATTGGTGGTGCCAGATTACACAACAGCCCTGTCATTCACGGACCCCGAGCCTAAAGCGGGGGGTCCGGGGGTCCTCCCCCGTAAAAATTTGGATTTGAAAGCGCAAAATGGTGGTATTTAAGGTGTTTACGAACAAAAACATTAAATAAATACATAGATGTAAAAATTTTAACATTTTTTATGACAAATTATGGCTTTGAACGTTATAATCATCAGGAAAACTACTAAACTATTTACAGTTTTAAGCTTTGTTGAACCATAAAGTAAATTGCACAAATTGTTTGCACGGAATTCATGCTGGTGGCTTTGAAAAACCGTACTTACATGTTTTCTGAAGACGCCAAATAAATGCTAGAAAAAACATTCTCAAATGTTAAGTTTTAAAATCAACAATCAAGGGAGTTTTTGTAACATACCTTAAATATGTAAAATATTAAAATAATAAAAATACACAAATAAGAGTGGGCAAAAGTTTTAACTTTTGGAATACAACAAAAATGTTTTGTCGGCGACTGCATATAAGTCATCGAGTAAAGCCTATCCTTTTAACTAACTAAACTCTCTCTCTTTTTTTAAATAAACCCTGGCGGACGGCGGCTATTATTCCGTGCGCCTGCCGAGCGCGCATTCTGTGTAATTCGAGGAGAACTATGAGAAGTATTTACATTTCAGAAGTTTCGTAGCCGCGGCCCGCGTGTACAACACAAGTAATTGCAACTGGCTTGTTTCCGTGTGTATAGTTGGTTCGATTGATAATTGATATTCTGATAGTGTTATGAGCACATATCTGTAAATCGACACGATTGGAAAACATATTTTTTTTGGAAATAATACGGATTTTTGTAAGTATGTATTATTTCTGCTTGTAAAAAACAAAATAACGTTAACCCTAATGGTGGTGCCAAGGCACCTGTGGCACCTACCGTGCGCATGCCTATGACTGAGATCACCCGTGACTCGCAAATATCGGAAAATGGGATACTGGTGACGCATTCGCCTGGTTCCATTATCCTGGACTCAGATCTGAATGAAAATGGGATGGAGGAAGAACAAAGGAATCTAACCGATCTGGTAAGGACGAATGAGCATAGCTCACCCCCTGCTGGGCGGGAAAAGAAGCAGAAGAGGACAAAAAGTCTAGTAGACGTAGCACAAGCATCTGACCATGATACCCGAGATCGGCGAAAAATGGAGGAAACCGGCTGGCAGCAGGTGAAGGGGAAAAAAGAGCTGCCAAAGCAGAGAAAGCGGGACACAAGACCAAACGCACTCCTCATCCGCCCAAAGGATAAGGAGAAATACTCAGACATCCTAAAGCGGGTGAAACAAGATGCGGCCGCTGGAGAGTCCCGGCAGTGTGTGGACAAGATCCGGAAGACGACCACAGGGGATATGTTGATTGTCCTCACCAAGGAGAATGCGGATAAGGCCCTCTGCCTGCATGATGCCATAACCAAACTCCTAGGGGATGAAGCAGTAGTAATCAGCAAGACACCAGAGGAAGACCTCGAAATAAAAGATATTGAGGAGACTACAACTAAGGAGGAGATTCTTGAAGCACTACAACGTGCAGTGGGAGAGAATGTCGGAATCCCATCGCAGGCAGTCAAGTCCCTACGCAATGGATATGGAGGAACCCAGACTGCCTTGGTAAAACTACCTATGGCCTTCGCCAAGAAGATTGTTGGTGAACATGGCAAGATCAAAATTGGCTGGGTCAACTGCCGAATTAGAAGAGTGGAGAGGCCCCTGAAATGCTACAAATGCTGGGACTTCGGGCATCTTGCCAACAGATGTAAAAGCACAGTTGACCGTTCTAAACTATGCATCAAATGTGGTGAGAATGGACACAAAGTTTCTGAATGCCGTGGGGAGGCCAAATGCACACTCTGCGCTGGGAAAGCTCTCGCAGACAACTGTGCACACATTGCCGGCAGCAACAGGTGTCCGGCTTACCAGAAGGCACTTCAAGTGCTTGTTGAGAAACGACGATGAGAATACTGCAACTTAATCTCAACCACTGTGAGGATGCACACGACCTGCTCATGCAGTCGGTGCGGGAGCTGAAGATAGACCTTGTGATTATCTCGGAGCCGTACAGACATCTTAGCATGCAACCCTGGGAATCGGATGCCTCCACTAAGGCTGTCATCTGGTCCTGTGGAAAGTACCCGTTCCAGAATGTCGTAAACAGTACAGAGAAGGGATTTGTGAGAGCTAAACTGGATGGAATACATTTCTACAGCTGTTATGCCCCACCCAGCCTGACTATAGGTGAATTTAGAGGATTCCTGGACAGACTGATCAATGATGCGAAGCAGTACTTCCCCGTAGCAATCGCGGGAGACTTAAATTCCTGGACAGTCGACTGGGGTAGCAGGACGACCAACATGAGGGGACAAGCTCTGCTAGAGGCTATGTCCTCACTGGACCTAGTCTTGCTTAACAATGGTGACAAACCAACGTTTGCCAGAGGAGAGGCATCTTCAATTGTGGACCTCACCTTCGTGAGCAGCATTCTCGTAAGGAGAAATTACTCCTGGGAGGTACTGGATATCTTCACCGCCAGCGACCATCACGCAATATTCTGGGAAGCATCCACTGGCCGGACTGGTGGGCCAGCACCCAAGAAGCAGTCCAAAACTGTTGGCTGGAAGACAGGTGCCTTCGACCTCAGCACATTACAAGAGGCATTAGATGACCACCCATCTAGTGGCAGCAATGCCACGGAGATTGCACACGAGGTCATGGGGAGAGTCGCCAAAGCCTGTGATGCAACTATGCCCCGGAAACATAGTGCAAAAAAGCACCCACCAGTATACTGGTGGAACAACTCCATTGCCGCTCTTCGCAAGGAGTGCAATAGAGCGAGAATAATATCATAGCGTGGCAGGAAGAAACTGGACTTCACAGAGCGTGTGGCAAAGTACAAGGAGGCGCGACTGAAACTCAACAAAGCCATCAAGTACAGCAAAAGGAACTGCTGGAATGAACTCCTAGATGAGGTAGATGGGGACCCATGGGGTAGACCATATAAGGTGGTGATGACAAGACTGAAGAGACAAGCGATGCCGTCACCTACGTGCCCCGAGCTGTTGATGAAGATTGTTACAGTGCTGTTCCCACAACAACCGGAACTCAACTTTTCCATTGAACAGTATGACACTCAGGGGATCCCACCAGTGACTGTGGAACAACTAATGGAAGCTTGCGGCAGATTCTTCCTAGAAGTATATAATACATGCCTTCAGGAAGGAACTTTTCCTGCCAAATGGAAGCAGCAGAGATTGGTCCTTCTCCCCAAAGGGAAGAAACCACCAGATGAACCCTCGTCCTACAGGCCGCTCTGCATGCTGGACACAGCTGAGAAAATATTGGAACGCATCCTCCATAAAAGGATTGCAGATGTGGTAGAACCACAGCTAGCCGACAATCAGTACGGTTTCCGCAGAGGCCGCTCTACGCTTGATGCGATCAAGCTGGTTGTTTCCATCGCCCAGGAGGCGATTGCCGGCACTCGATGGAAAGGAGGCAAGAAGAAGTACTGCCTGTTGGCAACTTTGGACATCAAGAATGCATTCAACTCCGTTAGGTGGGACTGCATCATGGAGGCACTCATAAGGATGAATGTACCAGAATACCTTCAGAGGATGGTGGGTAGCTACTTCACTGACAGGATACTGAGGTATGATACCGAAGATGGTCCCAGAGAATATGAAGTCACCGGTGGAGTTCCACAGGGCTCAGTACTCGGTCCTCTCCTGTGGAACATCATGTATGATGGCCTACTAAAACTGGCGTTACCAACTGAAACAAGGCTCGTTGTGTAACGCCCCTCGTGCCTCAAAGTTGAATTATTTTAAATTAATTAAAAAAGAGCCTTGGAAACTGCTGGGTAAGAAAAATGAGACAATTAAGTTATTGACCAGAGGGGGCACGAGGTGGAGAACAAGATAATTTGGATCTCCCTGACACAAGCAACTGGGGAGCTGGTGGATCTTTTAAGGGAACAAGGTATATCATAAATAAATTAACACTACACAAGTAGCTTGGTCTATAGGTTCCCTGTTTTATTATTAAGGAATTTTGTGTTCGTATTATTCAAACCTGACAATAAAAATCTTAGTAAATAACAAAGTTAAAGGGGGCGCCCCAGGATTAATTAAAACAATACATATTACACCTTAACAAACAAAATTATTACATAATCAAAAATTTAAAAATTACACCAAATTTGAATGTCCCAACAATTACATCGATGATTAGTTTTATTGATTCTACATATTCTTGAGGAAAGCACTGTTCGCTGGTAGGCTATTCATTCAATTGATGTAGTTCGTAGCTAGAAGGTGGGGGGGGGGGGGGGATGTTGATTTTACATTACCACCCGGGTCTTCAACAGATAACCTTGGGTCGCGGAAACATTTCTTCTGACGTGACCCGCAGTGGAGGTGCAGGACCACGAGCTGGGAGCAATTTGTCTCTCCAGCACTTCGACCCTGTCTGAAACCCAAATCAAATTCAAAACGAATTAGACTTGCTTCCAGACAGTCCTACACCGTCGGCGCAAAAGGCCAACAAACGGGAATGGGGGGGAAAAGGCCGGATTGTCACTCACCAGACAGGGAAGTTGATTTCTATTTACAGATGCGTTGCCAGCCAGGAACTGGATCCCGCGAATACGCGGCTGGGCGCGGTCGTTTTCTAATTTCAAAAAAAAATTAAAAGATAAAAAATAACTATTACATTTTATACTATGCAGACGGACTAAACTACTTGAAAAAGATTATAGGGATAGCATCCCTCATTTAGGCGACTACATAGTCGGTTGCGGCCGGATGGAAGTTTTGCAAAGTCTCGTCGACTCGCCAATAATCAAACGGTCCGTCTGCAGTCGCGGCGCGAAGTGTCCCGCGGAGAAACGCGTCTCGTAATTAAAAGTAAAACTTGAATCAAAAGTGGAGGGGAGGACTGGGAGTCCGGACCGAAAGGTCCCGAAGTTCCCCGAGTGAGGGCCATAAAAAAAAACTCTGATTGAAGTCTCGAAGCTGGTAGCATTGCGTCGACTTTAGCGCTACCTGTTGGGGGCTGTCTGAAATAAAAAAGAATCGACTCGCCCAAGGCGTCTGCTTAAACCAAGGGTTAAAGGGCGCAGTATAGTGCTACACTCTGGCGGCCTACAGGGTAAGTTGGCTGGGTGGTTAGCGAGTTTGCCGCTAGGTGTCGCGGGGTGGTCCATCTTGGCACACACATTTTTTTTTATGCAAGGCATCCTGGGAGACGGTCGCTGTCTGCTGGGGTTTCTGACCTGTCATTGGCCTTAGGCGAATTCTTAGAACCGAAAGAGGAGGGGGGGAGCAAAAGTGCAACGACGCTGAGAACAAGCGTCCATGACGTGCTTTTCGAGGAGAGAACCTAATACGTATTCGTGACCAGACTTACTTCTCTCAGCAGCTCTATGAGAAGTAGCAGCTTGCAGCCCAGAAGCTGCTCTATGCAGTTTTGGTCATGCAGGGAATTAAAATTACAAACTCGGGACGTGACTGCAGGCGAGAGAAATTTCAACCGGACTGACCATGTCCACATTAGACAGCAAAATATCAGATTGGCCCCCTGGGAAGGGGCTTCGGTCCACTGGCACAAAGTTTAAATCCGTGGCGTACACTGGCCTAACAAAATTAAACACCCCCATTAACAACCAGATAAATTAAAAAAAATAAGAAACCCCAAAAAATTTTAAAATTATATAAAAAATTAAAAAAAGGTGACGAAATGCCTAATTTCCGGCACATACTCCCCCGCTTGAATGCGGAGCATATAGGGAAAATAAAAAAAAAACAACACTTACACTGCTCAGTAGAACTAGTACCAGGTCCGCCTGTATCCTACTACTTATAAAAAAATTATTACGGTCAATGCGAAGGTGTATTATAATTAATTTAATTACCCTTAACGGTGAATTATGTCATGAGGAAAGTTGATCTCAGATGTTGGGAATGGTGTCACGTGACAAAAACTCTAAACATGGGCGCTGTGAGGTGGGCCTAAAACACTGGGCCGGAACCGGAACTTGGTCCGTCGGGTGCCAGTTATGAAAGGTGGGGATTTGTGTACCCCTGAAAATAATGAAAGTGGGAATGTAAACCCCTGTACAATAGTCTTTCCAAAAGAAGCCGAAGGCATTGGGACTCAGCCCTGCACAGTCAGGCGATGGAGAAGACAGTCGCATTTGCTGCTTGCCCGAAGGCGAAACAGAGCCTCAGTCCCAGAGTGACACAGGACCTAAGGGTGGTATTCCCTTGGCGGAATTTTAAATTATTGGGGATGAAAACCCCAAAAGATCAACAATCCGTAGGAAAGAATGAATTTAAAAATATTAAATATTCGATAAATTAGGAAATTTCATTACATACCACTCTGATGTTTATTATTATTAACTAATATTTATTATTTAAATGTATTCTGCAAACAAAACGATAAATTAACGACTCTTCGCACTCAAATTTAAATTATTTAAAGAAATGTAAAATGCAATAAACCAACAATTATAAATCAAAAAGGGATAAATTATAATGGAGCGGTTAGATCTTCCATGACTGCTGATAGGCTTCGCACTGCCTGAAAGGGGGTTTGAACATAGGCCGTCCAAAGATGAGTGGTGGGAATGTAACACAAAGAACACTCAAATGGTCATGAGATTTTTCACTCAGAGGACCTTGGTCATGGCTCGTTGGCTCAGAGGACCCTAACTTTTGCGCCGCTCGTTGGCTAGCTTGACCTAGCTCCTATTTTAGAAAAACACATAAAAGAAACCAGTTTGCCGTCTGGAAGTCACGTAGTTCTTACTTAAATAAACAATCTCATCGATGACGATGTAAAAGAAATACAACTTTGGGGTAGAATGCAAAAGAAAAAAGAAAAATGGCTAGATGTGTCAGCTTCTGTGCTCAGACTCTATGTACGTCACTGTACATCACATTTACGTACAAGGAAAATAAAGAAATAAACATGTACAAGTATTAACGCAAAATCAGTACAAAAAACACTACAAACCTTATTCTTGCTTACTTTACGAATTATGAATATTAAAAAAAAGGAACGTAATCAGAAATTAGATATATGAAATCGTGGAACAAGATTCATGAAGATTCAAAAAATATCAGAGAGGTATTTCTGAGTAAAAAAAATATTAAAACTATTTACGTCAAGTAGCTTGTTAAAGACTGAAATACGGTATGTAAAAAAATTAAAAATTAAAATATCTTAAATTACTTAGAGTGTGCTAGCCTAGAAACGGGATGCTCAAACATACCCAAATTAATTAAGTGGACCTCTCGTTGGGGGTTGAAAGTATTTCACCCTTCTCGGTGATTACCTTAAATATTAAAATGAGACTAGTCACCTCGTAGCTGCTTAATTTCTGGGGAATGCGTATTTTAATATGATTGATTTTATTATTATTAATGAGCTAAAAGAAAGGATAAAAAAGATATGTCTGTTGCCCTACTACTTGTAATAAAAGCGGAATTAATTCCATGACCTTTGACTGAAACACCTTATAAGTCAAACGCAAGGTTGATAATTAAATAGGGTCCATTTAAACTTGTTTGAATTATTCAAAATAAATCCTTATAATCATATAATAAATAAAAAATATTAAATTCAAAGCTTAAATTTAAAGTACCTGTATGCTTACAACTATTTATGTCTTTGCTATATTAATGAAATGAAATTCATCCAGTTGATCTCAGATTTTGGATATCGTGTAGGAACACAAAATGGGCGCTATGAGGGAGGCCGAAAAGCACTGAGGCCGAAACAAGGGAAATGCGTCCTTGAGCACTCAGTGACTAATGGGGACTGTGACCCCTGTAAATGGGTATGGTACCCGTAACTTACAAACTAGATTGGGAATATAACCCCTGTACATAATTGTTTCGCTGTCCATAAGAAGTCGAAGGCATTGAGTCATAGCTCTGCACAATCTGACGATGGATCAGACGAATGATATGAATTTAATACTTGCTTAAAAAGCGAAGCACACCTCGGTCCCGGATACCTACATTTATTAACTCACATAGGCTCAATATGTTCAAGCTCTGACGGTTGATCAGACCATCAGCCTGAAGCAGAGAGACCTACGAGGGAATTTCACCCCTGAGTTAGTTCGGGTTCGAAACCCGAAAGATCAACGAATTTGGATGAAGAATGGATAATGAAAAAATTTTTAGATGTTTTAAATACATAGCTGTACACCACCTTATAAAGGAAATTAACACCGATCCAAAAAAATATAAAAGTTTAAAAATTGTTTACTCAAAATTCATAATTACAAAAATATTATTTATCCTTTACCTTGCATTCTTAGATTAATTGGTAAATTGCTCATAGAAAACTCGACGTTAAAAGAAGTATAGTACTCTATCTTACAATAAATTCCTCACCTCATGGCTAGCGTAAAAAGTATTGGGGATTCAACCCGTGTATATAAACAATTTAATTCAGTAACCTTTCCTTAAAGGCATGAGTGATTGCACCTCTCGTTGGGTGATCACGAAATAAATCTAAACAAAAGCTAGGCACATGGATGTGTATAGTGACACAATTAAATGGTACGTCGAAGTATATTCACCTTGCTTGTGAACGATGCAATAGGGTTAGAGTACTTGTTAATATTACTTAAGAGCATATTCTTATTTTATATTACGTAATGAATGGACCCTTTATAAATTTATTTTATGTATTATTAAAATACTTAATCGTTAATTTTAAGATACTTAGAAATAGTAAACAATGGAAGTTTCTTAACATTAGCTAAAACAAAAGGTTTATATTATATTATTTGTATTGTTAATATTATTATAAGGTATATATAAAATTATTATGTTATATTTTAGTAACCCTAGATTAGAAAATTCTTTGCTGCTAGATTTAAAGCAGTATAGATTATTTATAGTGCTTGTTTTGTGACATAAAAATTATATTATTAGGACCTACAAAGCATGGGTAGTTTGTTTACAAAACACGTGGTACGTGGGTGGAGTCCACGGGAGAGGAGAGGGGGTTCCGCGCGGTTGGCGGCCCTGTCATGCGGAGAGATAACATGTCGGCGCGCGCAAGACGCCGAGAGACAAAAAAAATACCACAATGTCCGAAAGGACTTCGATGATCTGTTTTTTACAAAGATGGCCTGGTTTGCAGGCGGATGTGTTATAAAAAAAAACACAGATAAAGGGAGGAATTTAGACAAACTCAGGGCACTGTCGGCCGTGAGGAACTAACTAGATTGCAAAGCATTGTTACGCTGCCGGACACAGGGTCAACGACATGACCTTGTCTCCTCCAGCCGGTGAGGCGTGAAGGGGAGGGGTGAAGAGGATGACAGGGAGAATGACACGCGCGCCTGATAAAGCACGCTGCCTGGTCGTCGCACCGACGCGACGGAGGCCGCGCGGTGTCTGACTGCGCGCAAACACAATCACAGTGGGACGTAAAACTCAAAATAAAATTTAAAATTGAAAAGCAATATAACTACAGGGTGTACCAGCGATCAGTTCACAATGTTATTATTACAAATTTGCTATCACAAAATTTAATTAATTTTTTTTTTCTATATCTATTTTTTTTAATTTTAGGAATGCCTACTCGATTTAGGTATGCCTATAGACCAAACCATGCTCTGCTACCATTTGTAACGCCCCTCGTGCCTCAAAGTTGAATTATTTTAAATTAATTAAAAAAGAGCCTTGGAAACTGCTGGGTAAGAAAAATGAGACAATTAAGTTATTGACCAGAGGGGGCACGAGGTGGAGAACAAGATAATTTGGATCTCCCTGACACAAGCAACTGGGGAGCTGGTGGATCTTTTAAGGGAACAAGGTATATCATAAATAAATTAACACTACACAAGTAGCTTGGTCTGTAGGTTCCCTGTTTTATTATTAAGGAATTTTGTGTTCGTATTATTCAAACCTGACAATAAAAATCTTAGTAAATAACAAAGTTAAAGGGGGCGCCCCAGGATTAATTAAAACAATACATATTACACCTTAACAAACAAAATTATTACATAATCAAAAATTTAAAAATTACACCAAATTTGAATGTCCCAACAATTACATCGATGATTAGTTTTATTGATTCTACATATTCTTGAGGAAAGCACTGTTCGCTGGTAGGCTATTCATTCAATTGATGTAGTTCGTAGCTAGAAGGTGGGGGGGGGGGGGGATGTTGATTTTACATTACCACCCGGGTCTTCATCAGATAACCTTGGGTCGCGGAAACATTTCTTCTGACGTGACCCGCAGTGGAGGTGCAGGACCACGAGCTGGGAGCAATTTGTCTCTCCAGCACTTCGACCCTGTCTGAAACCCAAATCAAATTCAAAACGAATTAGACTTGCTTCCAGACAGTCCTACACCGTCGGCGCAAAAGGCCAACAAACGGGAATGGGGGGGAAAAGGCCGGATTGTCACTCACCAGACAGGGAAGTTGATTTCTATTTACAGATGCGTCGCCAGCCAGGAACTGGATCCCGCGAATACGCGGCTGGGCGCGGTCGTTTTCTAATTTCAAAAAAAAATTAAAAGATAAAAAATAACTATTACATTTTATACTACGCAGACGGACTAAACTACTTGAAAAAGATTATAGGGATAGCATCCCTCATTTAGGCGACTACATAGTCGGTTGCGGCCGGATGGAAGTTTTGCAGAGTCTCGTCGACTCGCCAATAATCAAACGGTCCGTCTGCAGTCGCGGCGCGAAGTGTCCCGCGGAGAAACGCGTCTCGTAATTAAAAGTAAAACTTGAATCAAAAGTGGAGGGGAGGACTGGGAGTCCGGACCGAAAGGTCCCGAAGTTCTCCGAGTGAGGGCCATAAAAAAAAACTCTGATTGAAGTCTCGAAGCTGGTAGCATTGCGTCGACTTTAGCGCTACCTGTTGGGGGCTGTCTGAAATAAAAAAGAATCGACTCGCCCAAGGCGTCTGCTTAAACCAAGGGTTAAAGGGCGCAGTATAGTGCTACACTCTGGCGGCCTACAGGGTAAGTTGGCTGGGTGGTTAGCGAGTTTGCCGCTAGGTGTCGCGGGGTGGTCCATCTTGGCACACACATTTTTTTTTATGCAAGGCATCCTGGGAGACGGTCGCTGTCTGCTGGGGTTTCTGACCTGTCATTGGCCTTAGGCGAATTCTTAGAACCGAAAGAGGAGGGGGGGAGCAAAAGTGCAACGACGCTGAGAACAAGCGTCCATGACGTGCTTTTCGAGGAGAGAACCTAATACGTATTCGTGACCAGACTTACTTCTCTCAGCAGCTCTCTGAGAAGTAGCAGCTTGCAGCCCAGAAGCTGCTCTATGCAGTTTTGGTCATGCAGGGAATTAAAATTACAAACTCGGGACGTGACTGCAGGCGAGAGAAATTTCAACCGGACTGACCATGTCCACATTAGACAGCAAAATATCAGATTGGCCCCCTGGGAAGGGGCTTCGGTCCACTGGCACAAAGTTTAAATCCGTGGCGTACACTGGCCTAACAAAAGTAAACACCCCCATTAACAACCAGATAAATTAAAAAAAATAAGAAACCCCAAAAAATTTTAAAATTATATAAAAAATTAAAAAAAGGTGACGAAATGCCTAATTTCCGGCACAGTTGCATTCGCGGATGACGTGGCCCTCATAGTCGCAAAACAACTGGAGGAGATAAATTCCATTTTCGACGAGACCTTCGAGAGGATCCGCCGATGGATGGCCTCCGTAGGACTGAAGTTGGCAGATCACAAGACGGAAGCTGTCCTCATCTCGAGCAGAAAGAAGGTAGAAACCATCACGCTGCGGGTGGGTGACCATGAAATCACATCTCAGCCGTATCTTCGGTACCTGGGAGTGATTATTAATACCAGGCTCAACTTCAAGCAGCAAACGGAGCAGGTTGGGACAAAGGCGTCGGCTGTCCGGACTGTCCTGTCTCGGCTCATGCCCAACATTGGAGGCCCAAAGCAGAAAAGAAGGGCACTACTGTCGTCGGTGGTCACGTCGGTTCTAACGTATGGCATCTCTATCTGGGCTGATGCACTCCAGGCGCAAGAAGCCAGGCAGAAAGTGGCACCAGTCTACCGACAGAGTGCCCTCAGAGTGGTCAGCGCATTTCGAACAGTGTCGGAGGATGCTGTGTGTGTCATTGCCGGAATGCTGCCCATAGGAGTGCTTGCCGTAGAACGAAGATACCTATTTCAGCGAAAGGGATCTACCACACCAAGTGCAGAACAAGTGAAGACAGAGGAAAGGACCAACAGCCTAAACAGATGGCAGCTGCTGTGGGATGCCTCGACCAAGGGGAGATGGACTCACCGCCTAATCCCGCAGGTAGAGAGATGGGTCAACCGACCACATGGAGAGGTCAACTACTACCTTACACAGATGCTCACAGGACATGGTTGTTTCCGGGCCTATCTTCACAAATTCAAGCATGAGGATTCCCCGGAATGCCCAGTCTGCACAGGAGTCTCAGAAGATGTGGAACATGCGTTTTTTGTGTGCCCGCGCTTCACCATACCCCACAACACACTCGAGACTGCACTCGGACAGAGGATACAGCCTGAAAACCTGGTGGAAGCTATGCTACGGTCAGAGTCAGCCTGGGAAGCAACCAGCACCTTCGCGGTGGAAATACTAAAGGAATTACGGCAAGCCGAACAAGAGAGAAATAAGGATTAGGGGAAGATGAAGAACAACCGAAAGGAAGGAAGCAAGGACTTCAAAACTATGGTGGAAAAGCTGCGGCTCAACCCTCCCCTGTGAAGTAATGCCTAACGGCGATCCCACAGGGAATAGGAGGCAGGTGATAGAGGATATTTTTTTAGTGTGTACGGGTTGCAAATTGCTGAGCCACCTCCATGGTGGCTCATGGTCAAGACCATCTAAGACCAGACCAAGTCCGACACTGCACTACGGGTATCTTCAACCCGGGTCCTAGTGCGTGCGTAACAGCATTTTTTCACACCTCTATAAAAAAAAACACCGAACGCACACGCACACACACCGCACACACCGCACACACCGCACACACACGCACACACACCGCACGCACACACCGCACGCACACACCACACACCGCACGCACCGCACGCACACACCACACACCGCACGCACACACCGCACGCACACACCGCACGCACACACCGCACGCACACACCGCACGCACACACCACACACCGCACGCACACTCACCGCACGTACACTCACCGCACGCACACTCACCGCACGCACACTCACCGCACGCACACTCACCGCACGCACACTCACCGCACGCACACTCACCGCACGCACACGCGGAACCCAGCGATGACAAACATCATTCTGGGCTCCATGACAATGACAGCACAGATGAACACAGTAGGCTTTAAAAATCAACAGTTGCAGGTTTCGGGAATTGAGATCTGTTATAGACCTCAGGCACTAACTGGAAAACAGGTGGTATGTATACCTTCGACCCCCTTGTCTTGTGCTGCCAATGACACATGAGCAGTCTTCTGATTGGCTGTGCACCTGAGAGATAGTGTTATTGGCTCGTGTCTTGTTGCAAAGGTATTCTGTGTAAAAAAATATATAAATAAAATTTGTGGATACCTTTAATTAAACCTAAGATACCACAAAAAACCATAGCCAACTAACTACCAAAAAAAATTGTCCTAAATCAGTCTGTTCAGTATCATTGTTGGGTTTGTCTGGTTGTCTGTTCGTCTTGTGTTGTTCAAGGTCATTTCTTTTTTTTGTCTATTTACTGTCTTGTTTCTACATCTCATTGTAGTTAGCCCACTGTGTCCACCTGTGCTGTTACAATTTTTTGAAATTGGCTGATTTGAGCTTTTTTCTGTGTGTTTGTATGTTCATATTTTCTGTCCATTATTGAGGTTTCTTTTGACATACTGTGTAATTACTAATTAGCAATGGCGTATGTTTGAAATAACATCTTGAATCAATCTTCCCCATTGCAGAAACCATTCAAAGAATAGATTGAAGTTATTTAGTGTTTTGTTTGTTCTGTTTAGGGTGCTCACTTTGTTGAACTGCAGTATGGTATATGAAGATAATCCAGAGATGAAGCAGCAAATGAAGTTCTTTTTTGCTTTCTCCACTTTACTGCTAATGCTTCAGGTAAGAATGAAGGAAAAAACTAATCTTAGGATCACAGTTTATGAATTTTGAACTATGAGAATTAATAATTTATATTATCCTTTTATACTATTTTTTTTTCCACTTTCACCTGTTGTATTTTAATATGTACTGTGACTTGACTAAATAATAGTTGCAGTACTGACACCTACTGCCTTGATTGGTATAGGATACTGGAGTGAAGGAGTGGTGGTGGGTGACTGAGGTGGTTGGGATTACTTGAAAAGGGTTCCAACTAGTATGTTAGAAATGAGGAACTGTGCACTAGCCCACTGTGAATACGAGATAGTAATGTTTATCAGGGTCGTTATGTCACCAATGGCATTGCCGGAGGCAGCCAGGAGTGTTGGACCCTGTAACGTAATGATCTTAACTCCCCATCACTTGTTTTCTAATACATTTTATTCTTCAGATTACATATTCATTCTTCCTGCACCATTATTCTGACTCCACCATACTATATACTTGTACCCACTAACCTTATCTCACTCAATATCTGTTAGGTATATGAAGTTTAGGTAATAATGCGTTGGTCACTAAGTACTGGTTGTCTTTTACTACACATGATAGACATCACACAAACGGCAATGTCCACGACATACACACACTAACCGGATACAGGGAAAAAAAAACATGAGTGGGGATACACCACTAGTTAAGTTAAGGTATAAACAATTTACAAACCAACACTTCCCCTTAAATTGTTTGAAAGTAGGTACCAAAAAAAAAAACTTTCAATTCATGACATTAAAAAACAAACACACTCAATATAGGAACAAGCAAACAATTAACAAGCTTTGATAATAAACACAATACATCATTTAAGACCTAACATATATTGATAGACATCATTTAAGACCTAACATATTGAGGAAGTGGTTGTTTTTCCCTGGTTAGGGGCTTTGTCAAGATGTCTGATATGTCATTTGTTGATAAATAATAAACATCAATAGTTTTGTCTTTGACATGCTCCCTAAAAAAAGTCTGATATCTATATGTTTGGATCTTTGGCTGGTTACATTGTTTTTAGCTAGATGTATTGCCCCTTTGTTGTCACAATACACAATGGATGGTTTGTGTTCATGTTCAGGCAGCAGTTCACTGAACAAGAGGGTAGAGGGATGGAGGGAAATAACTATTAAAGTAGAGATTTTGTACAGTTGGAAGAGATTGCAAGGTGTTCATCACCATTTTTGATACAATTTATTGTTTACTTTAATGTTTAATTTTGTAGTATTGATGTCAACCGGGCCTGCGCCCCAGGAGTCTGGTCAGCCTCCGCCTCCTTTCCCCTCGTCCCCGTCCCACTTCCCTCACTGACATTGGTACCATCATCAAACTATGTAGTCGCGTGTTTGGATAGCACGCCACAAACTACCACAAGAGAGCGCTGTAGCGGCAGTGAGACGTCCCCTTAAATTTATAATAGACACAATGTTAATCTTTTATTTCCCTCCCCCACCTCCCCCCCCCATGAATTTGTGTCGCCACTTACGGGCGGGAGGATTTGGTTTTTGTTCAATATATGATTTTATTTGTTTAATATAAAGACGTTGCTGGGGGGACCCGTGAGCCGAAGCTGGCCTTTATTTTAATCTAATAAATTAATAACTGTGTTTAGTAATGGCAGGGCCGTGGGAGAGCGTGCCATGATTACAAAAGGGTTTTTGTATTTGTCCTACTTAAATTTAAAAACACTTAATCATAAGAGCGTAATGGTAATCTGGCCTAGCGGGAAGGCGCCATGATGTTCCGGGAGAGCCCAGCGCTCGGCGAGTTCTCCACCGCCAATGACAGAGGTAAGACGCAGCCACCCGCACTCCGGGGACTTCACCCTTTGTACTCGGATCCGTAGTTCTGCTTTATCTTTAATCAATTATCAATCACTTTCGCGTTATCCTCGGGGCTTGCCTCGGTCGAGGGACTGTTTTATTAAATCTTTCTCAGCTCTTAACAAGACTCTTTAAACACATACTACGTAATTGCTTTGCGCGGCCACGTGCGTGGGTCTCACGACCCTAAAACGATTGAGTGCCTTGGGCCTTTGAACTGTACCATCTCGAAGCTGTGTATGGGAGCGCGCGTATACATTAAATACCTTAAGTATGAAACTACCTTTTCTTTTACTGACCACGTGGCAACCTATCCATTGTGAGCAGGCGTGTGGGACGCCTTGACAGCCCACAATTCATTAATATAGTATAAGCGTGCCCGACGCTGAGAGCGGGCCAGGTCTGAGCGAATTACGTGTAGCAACTGAGGGTCGAATCTTGCCTCACACGGACGACGTCACGGGTCTCAGCCGGGTCCATGTGTCCTTCCACGTGGTGGCATCCACTATCTCTCATCACCATAAAGACCCTCTGAAAACCCTAATCACGACAGTATGTATTTGTGAATTATTAAATTTTTTAAATTAAAACATCTTTGCAGCAGTAGCAGCACATACTTACATGTACTTTTGCTTAGTTTTGCATACTCTGTATTATTTTCCATACTTTTGAATATGTTCTGAACTCTCATCTGGTGTTAATATTAAAATTTTTAAAATATGTATAGACATTTCATATTTTAGCTATCATAAAGCCATTATTTCATTGACATTGACAATAGTGATTAAAGGTCTATTTTCAATGCATAAATAAATGTGTTAAGTATTTATGAAACCTACAAATTTTCTATCCCTCTATCTGTGAAATTTCCCTTCTAAATGTGTGGCTGTCATGCACCCATGGTTTTTAATACTAAAGCCATCTTGTAGTTGGTTATGAAAATTCTAAGACGTAATTTACAGGATAGTGATTTTCTGTGCCTAAAGTCACGACTGCAAATGTGTGTCTTGGACAAGTTTAGATTTATTGCTTGTGGTAAAGTTAAGCATCAGCTACAGTGATGTACAAGCATTTAATTTGGCCAAAAGTGGCTAGCATAAGGGAAAAAAAGACAATGTGTACTGGGAATTGTTAGGGAATATTAAATTTCTGAAAAAATAAGAAAATTATTTATTAGGTACGAGAGTTTAAATGAAGTAGTGGGACAAATGCTTATCCTTTATCGCTAACCTATTAACTGTGTCATACATATTACATTTTGGGTTCAATCTTTGTTGCAGTGCTGAGCCAAGTTGTATATTTGGCATTTGAGACTAATTCCAACTGTGATATTGCCACAGAGTGAGATGTATCAACAATAAATTTGTGCATATGTTTCAGGATTTTTTTGTTACTGTGTAAAAGGTTTTATCATAAATATGAGTATGACTAACTCATTAGGTTGATTGAAGCAGGAAAGATTCACAGTTGCACTGCCTGCCTGGCGGAACTGAGAGGTCCTGAATGAGTGGTGAACAAAATGCCCCTTCTAGGGTTCGGTGCCCGGGCGAAACCATCTTGTTCAGAGACCATGCCCAGCAACCTACGCTATTGACAGCACTTTGGGGCAACTGTTGCAGGCAGATGACCGAGGAAGCCTTAGTGTTGACCTGGTTCCACTTATTTCAAACCTCGAGGAGAATGCCCATGTCTTGCAGTTTTGTAGCGCTAAACTGGTTTGAGATCTGTCGCCATATGCTTTTGGGACAGTCCACTGCATTGCAGTAATTTGTGACACATCTTGCAAGTAGTTCACTCCTTGGCTACTGAACTAGCCGAGCTCCTCATGTGTCTCGCAATTATGGCAGTGTTTTAGGTAGTAGCCCAAAAATTGTTACTGGTTGTTTTCTACAGAAAAATTGCATGTTTTTATCAGTGAAGAATTATGAAGATCTGGAGAAGTCAGGGAAAAGTCGGTAAATTCTTTTGGTGGGTTTTGCCGGAGTTCCTGTTTTCAGTTTGGGGTATTTTACAGTGGAAGGTTCTTAATCCGGCACATTTTAATTACGGCCATTCCATATTAACGCTTTTGCTGAATTATCGACCGACAACATAGTTTTAACGAGAGTACCGAAGATAAAAATGTAAAATGTAATCAGCTGTTAAACAGGGAACACTGCACTGAAATGAAAACCGACAGTAACGAATGCCGGCAGCACAGTGATGCAACTTGGAGGCCAAGGCAACAGCCAGACTCTACCCGAGAAACTCTAAACATGAATGGCTTGATTGATTGGTGTCCAATTACAGACTGTGTTGTACCATGAAATGCCTAACACGACATTTAGACACTGGTTGGCATCTCTGATTCAAGGAACGTTCTTGCAGGGTTTCGTGGATAGGCTCGGGAGCCCGCAGATGCTGTCCAGCATCGTGACGCACCTGCACTACCACGAGCCCGGGAACCTGGCGTTTGTGTTCCTGTTCCGGACGGGAGTCCTGCGTAAGCTGTGCGGCGAGAGCAAGGGTGCAATCTCCAAGCAGACCCAGTTGGATCTGGTGCTGGTCCTCAGCTACCTGTTTGCCCACATGCCGCTGCACAGCAACATGGAGAAGGCAAAGTTCAGGAATTCAGTCGTGAGGTTGCCCAAACTTCCGGCATATGTAAAGGAAGTAAGTTTTACATTTAACACCGTAATTCTCGTAGTCAAATTACAGGAAAGGTCATACAGTTTTATTTCACATGTTCACTATTTCAACCAGTGAAGTGTTGTGTAAACATAGTAGGTCTATTCAATCATGTGAAATATTCAAAATGTATTGTAGTTGACATAAAAACTTAAGCACTTTAACTAGTAAAAAATAATTTAGGTGCATTTACAAATAAAAGTGCAAAATTTGTAAACTTAAAAGATGAATTTCTTAACAGGATGCTTAAAAATGTTTCGTTGTATTTATTAATTTTATCTGTTTTCATTGACTGCGTGGAGTATTTTCTTTTCTTTTTGCAAATTATTTGTTTTGTTTTGCAGTGCCTGCAAGAATATAATAAGCAAGTTAAGTTTGTATTCAGACAGTACTTTCAAAGTGTTTCCCGCTACTGTGAAGAAACTATGGGATCAGATAATAAGTTGCCTCTGTCTGGTATAGACTTCTCGTCTCCTGTTGCAGAACTCACGGGTGAGTTGTAAAAAAAATGCAGTATTCAGACTATAATACATTATAAAATTTTGTTTTCACATTAACTTGGGTTTGAAAAGCAATTTCTATTTTTTCAGGTATTCACTGTTTTAAAAACTTTTTTGGGGACAGTTTAATTTAATTATTTATAATTTTGTTTTAAATGGTTAAAGTGTGGTTTTGATCCATAGAAGTGGCAGAAATTTACAATGCAGCAATGTAATAGGTAGATGGGAAAAAATGGTGTAATGATTTTTACGTGAATTTTCGCGAAACTATGCGAATATTGTGGTAAACAACAACAAAACACGAAAAATGGCCTTTCTCGTGAAAAACTACGAAAATTGGTTATGTACATTACCTTGGTAGATCATTTCGCGAGGGAACAAATTAAAAAAAAACTACGTCAGCCGACAAACGATGTATGCAAACTTGCCAATAATTTATGTTAAGTAAATAATACAACGTTGGGCATACTAAGAACATAAAAATATTTTGTTTCGGCAATTGAAATTTGAATACGGCGGCCATCATGGCTTCAGTAAAGATTATGGCCAGAGAAGCGGTATATAGCCAGACATCTTGACAATTGTGTTGCTAGCAATGCTCCAGTGAGAACGTGTTCTAAACTACCAAAAACGTTACGTAAATAACGAGATTGAATTTTTTAAAAACAGAGACCCAAGTTAAATAAAATTAATTAAAATTTTTAAATCGCAGTGGAACGTTTGATTCCAAATACACGGATATTGGAATATTAACCATACATTTGCGCAGTTGTAACACATTTCGATATATCAATTTAGTGATCAATCCACTATTTACTGCACGGAATAAAATTGATACGTCAAATTCGTGTTTACGTTCATAAACAATTATTTTTGGTGCTTATAGTGTATTCTGTGTTGTATCTGTGGAGGTTGTATCATTGTTTTGTTTCCTGGATCGTTGTGCATTGTGTTTTTTTCTTTACAGCGATGCCAAAAATTAAAGCCACCCCCGAGTCGCGTGCAGCAGAATTCAAATCTAAAGGGTTGTATACCTCAAACAAAATTTTGTTTTGCAAATGGTGTAATTGTAGAGTGGACTATGAAAGATGTGACACTGTTGTCAAACATGTGCATGGCAAACATCACATTAAAGTAAGTTTAGGTAGTCCCGGTACCAGCAACAAACGCCAATCCCAGAAAACAAACAGCTTCAGAAGGATATGAACAACATACCTTTTATCAAACAACTTGCCTTGCAAACCTTTTTAGAAGGTTTTCATGCCATGAGAAACACAATCGTAGAAGATCTAGGAAGGCCAGATTGTTCTGAAGTAGACATGGTGAATCTGCTGTGCTCATTGAAGGCTGACCATAGTGATTTTGCTTCAGGATGTTTGAAGGCTATGGTTGCCTACCAGTAATGTGGACAGTGAGAGATCTCCTAATACTCACTTGTAGTGAGCGACAGGCGCCGCAATCTTCTGCCAGCAAATGCAGAAATCTCGACAATGGTTAATTTTAATTAATGGTCAATGACTCAATGAGTGAAGTGCAGAACAGTTATATGGATCATATAGGAGTTCTACGATTTTAGTTAATGTATATTATTTTGTTCATTTCGGAGGTTATCGTTATTGTCAATAATAATTATTATAGTTTATGCTTAATGCATAAAGGTATTTCATTGAAAAATAGATAATTTTTGAATTTAATTGACTACAAAAATTAATGATGGGAAATATTTAAGTTTTAAAGGCTTTTTTGCGAGTAACCTAGTCATGAATGGGCTTTTTTTTATAAAACCACAAAACACCGAAATCCTAATTTTTTAAAACGAAATTAAAAATATAAAACCATATTTTCCTGTCCCTAGTAATAGGTCATGTGCACATTCATTTCTGACTACCATTACTGTATCAATATAACATCTATAGAGTTTTGAGGTTGTAAAACTGGTTTAAAAATATTTGTGACCAATTGTATTCATATAAATAAAGTTTTGATGAAACGAAAAAGGCCAAAACACTATTCTTGTGCCTAACTCTTGTAGTGTTGCAGAACCCTGCCTTCCCCAGCTTTTCAGAGTATTTTTATGTTATTTTATTATTAGGTAAGACAATTGATCAAATTATATTATGGTACAAGATTATAGGGACCTAGTTTTTATGTGTGTATTTTATCATTCTGAGGGCGTACCGGTGTTAAGGTTCGAATTACTGGTGGAATTAGTGGGCGCCACCACGTGAGTGGGCACGTGGACCCGGCTCGATACTCTTACTCAGGGCGTTATTGTTGTAAATTTCAATAAATGATGTAGCCAACCTTTTGCTTTTAACTCTATCTCTATTTACTAGTATCACACAGTGCACACAGAGCCGACATCACTGCAACGATAACATTTGTACACATACAAAAAAACAAGATGGCACCTAAACAAAGGAAGTCAAATCAAAGTCTATGTAGCAAATACAAATAAAACATTATTACTTTCGTGACTTATGTGTCTCACAAAACATATCCAACACTTCCCCTTGAGACACTTAAGGTTAGAGAAACTAAGATTTCCTTCAGCACAGTTTGTGTTCGTTGAATAAAACCTTCGGTGTGAACTTACAAAAAAAAACCATCAAACACTATTTGACTTAACTTCAGAACATATCCCAGTTCACGTCATTCATAACTCCTAGTTAAATTTCAAAATTTAACAATCATGACAGACACTCAAGGAACACGTGCAAGATTCAGTTTTTCACACAGGTACTTGATGCGCGCACCGTTCACTGCCTTGGTGAACAAATCAGCAGGGTTCTCCCTGCCAGTGATGTGCTTAACCTGTATCTTCCCCTTTTCTGTCATGTCCCTCACAAAATGATATTTGATATCTATATGTTTCGTCCTTTCAGACACTTCCCATGTCTTACACATGGCTATGGCCGTCTCGTTGTCAGAGAGGATCACGGAAGGGCTGGGCGCAGAGCCATCTTGCCCCAATTCAGACATGAACTGTGATAACCATCTTGCTTCCTTTGTTGCTTCATAGATTGCATAATATTCCGCAACTGCAGTGGAATCAGCAACACAGGTCTGTTTTCTCGAAACCCAGATAACAGGACCTCCCGCTAAGGTTGCCACAACTCCTGTTATAGACTTTCTGTCACGCCTATCATTGGCTAGGTCTGCATCACAGTAGAATATGGCAGCGCCATTTTGTTTGGTAAATTTCAACCTCCAGTCTTTGGTTTGTCTCAGGTATCTGAGCACATGTACAATATCTTGCCAGTCCCGAAGGGTTGGGGTCTCACATTTTTGACTAGACCTGCACACTGCAAAGCTAATGTCCGGTCTTGTTGTTTGCGACAAATGTAGTAGGCTCCCAATCGCTTTGCGGTATAAGTGCTTGTCAAAAGCTTTGTTTCCAGCATCTGTTCCATCATCACGGTTGATCTCTATGGGGAACGCTTTTCCTCTTGCATTTGTCATTTGAAAAGTACGCAGCAGTTGCTCGATGTAGTGAGACTGATCCAGTAATACAGAGTCACCTGTGGAAATGATGTTCACTGAAAGAAAATTAGTCATCTCCCCCATGGCTCTCACTTCGATAGTCCCAGACAGCTTCTTTTTCATATACTCCACTTTCTCACGCGTCCCGAATATGCCTAGGTCATCAACGTAGACAAATACCACTAGTTCCTTGTGGTCATCTATATATACGCAAGGGTCTTTCTTCAACCTTCTCAAATCCCAGCCAGTTAGGATACCGTCAAGGGTGTCATGCCACTCCTTACCACTCTGTTTCAGGCCGTAAATACTTTTTAGCAGTTTACAGACCTTGTCACTCCCTTTTTGGTACATCGGCGGTTGCTCCATGTAGATTTCCTCGGTGAGGACCCCGTTCAGATATGCAGCCAAGACGTCCAGGTATTCCCTGACCCAGCCCAACTTCACTGACAAAGCTAGGAGGACACGAACTGTCTTTTTCTTCACCACTGGAGAGTAAGTTTCAGTAAAATCTATCCCCGGTATTTGGGAAAACCCACGTGCTACCAGTCTTGCTCTATACCGTACGGAGCTTCCATCCGAGCTCTCCTTTAATTTCAAGACCCACTTGCACCCTAAAACATTTTTTCCTTTGGGCCTGTCAACAATTTCATAAGTGTTTTTGCTTGTCAAATTTTAAATTTATTCATCCATCGCTCTTTTCTGCGACACCGTTTTGTTGCGGTGACTCAGCAACGGTTTTCCTGTGCACTATCCCACATTTTTTGAGATGCGCCTCGAATTCCTTGTTGCAATACTCTCCTCCTCCATCTGTCTGAAGTCCCTTTATCCGGATATCATGCTGCAGTTCAACTTCATTTTGGTATTCCTTGAATGCAGCAAACACATCACTCTTCTTCACCAAGAATTTCACAGTAAGGTACCTAGAGTAGTCATCTATGAAGGTTAGTAAATATAGAGCCTTTCCCAAGGACATAGGCAGTTTTCCCATTAAGTCAGAGTGTATTAGCTCCAGTGGTCCTTTAGATTTCCTTTCGCTCATTTGGGGAAAGCCAATTTTTGTCATTTTTCCTTTTATGCAAGTGTCGCAAGCATTAAGCATCTTCCCCTCAATCTCCAGTTCAGGTATTTTTCTGATACTTTCTTCATTTAGGTGGCCAAGCCTTTGGTGCCACACCATTACACTCTTCAACGCTGTAGCATCCCTAATTTCACCGTCATGGTTTGGCATATTTACTACATTTGCGATACTGTCCAATTTCTTTTCAGAGTGTAGGACATATAAGCCATTTGAGACTGGAGCCTTGAAAAACATTTCGTCATGATCGTAAGCTATGGCTTCTCTGACATTCATTTCCAGACGAATACCCTTTTTTGCCATCTTGCTTACCGAGAGCAGATTGAAGTTAAATTCTGGCACGTACAGTACATCCGATACAGTGAGAGTCCACCCCCCACATTCATCAGTGATTTTTATCTCTACCATACCACATCCACTGACCTTCGCTGTACCTTTACCCATCGTTATTTCCCCTTTGCAGTCTTTCATGTTGAGGAACAGTTCCCTTTGATTTGATATGTGGTCAGTTGCAGCGGAATCTACAACCCAGTCCACAGTGTTTTTCATGGGTGAAACCAAGCCACAAGCACTCACTAATGCCTTGTGTTTTAGCTTCCTATCCTGTTCTTTGCCAGTTGTGTTGTTATAAGGCTTTGACTGGTCATCCTCATTGCAGTCACTTGCCCAATGTCCATTATTTCTGCATCTGTAGCACTTCACTTTGTCACAAGTATTAGCCATGTGACCCCACTCGTTACACCTGTAGCACTTTCTATCAGTGGGGGTACCAAATAACCTATCACTTCCTTGAGTATTTCTTTCAACATACCTGTTCTTCCAATACTCCGTTCCTTCATTTCCTTGTCTTCCTCTTCCACGCCCTCTGAACGCTTGAGCACCTCTTAGATGACCATCACCTTTTGCTGCAAGTGCTGAAACTTCATTTTCTTCCCGATCTTCATTACCTTCTTCTAAAAGTCCTGCTTTTACCAACCTGATCGATAGGTTAGGTTCCTTTCCCAACTCTTCCACCAGTCCGCCATATTTATCCCACTGGAGTCCAAGGAGGATGATACCCGCAATCTGTTTGTCCGTGTACACCCAACCAGCCGATTTCACTTTCTGGTATTGTGTTTGTACACGAGCTACATATTCATGCAGTTCCTCCCCTTCACCTTTAGAGATCAAAAACATAGCTTTTAGTGATCTCAATCCCTGCAAAAAACTAACCTTCGTATGTATGTCCGCCAGTATTTCCCACGCTTCTTTCGCGAGTACACATTCCGCAATATCGTTAAGATATGAATCGGACACGTTTTTGTACATAAATGCCAAAGCCTTCCTGTTAACCCTTTCTTGATCCGCATTCATTGGTGGCACAAATCCTTGTTCTATAGCATTCCAACAGTTAATTTGTATAAGTTCGGCCTTTGCCCGTAACTTCCATGCAAAGTAATTTTTGGAATCCAGCCGCGGGATGTTGCTTCTATATTCTGTATTTTCGTGCAAAGCCATCTTGAACCACAGTTTGCCACGTGCGCCGATCGGCAACTTTACCGTCACAATCTCATCACTCGCAAAAAACGTCCTGGGCCCATAACCTGTTGTAAATTTCAATAAATGATGTAGCCAACCTTTTGCTTTTAACTCTATCTCTATTTACTAGTATCACACAGTGCACACAGAGCCGACATGGCTGCAACGATAACAACATTTGTACACATACAAAAAAACAAGATGGCACCTAAACAAAGGAAGTCAAATCAAAGTCTATGTAGCAAATACAAAAAAAAACATTATTACTTTCGTGACTTATGTGTCTCACAAAACATATCCAACAGTTATGTGGCCCGTGTGCGGTGAGATATTAGCCCTCCTGATTTTTAAAGCAACACCTGTCCCTAACCGAGCCCACTCTCAAGTGTCGGGCACGCTTCTAATTAACCGCAGTGGGCTCTTAGGGCGTCCCACACGCCGCTGACTGGTTAAGGACCCACGTGCCCCCCCCCCCCCCCCCCCCCCCACCGAACACAAAGACACGTGACTCAATTAAATTGTTTTTTTTTTACTCACGTTACACGCCCTTATACAATCCTTCCTTGTTACTGTTAGAAAACGCCTGAGGCACGAATCGAATTATGTGAGGAGGCGAACCACGCACGTGGTCGCGTCAAGTCGTTACTTATAACACGGGTGATTAAAAACTCCGGAGAGTATAAGAATTATTAATTAAACAGTCTCTCCGACCGAGAGAGGCCCCGAGGATAGAATGAAAACGATTTGAATAAATTACTTAACAGAACTACTTCTCGGTGAAACGACGGATGTCCTTGGGGTGTCTGCAGAGACATCCGCTCTTGGCCGGCTGAAGGAGACTGGGCTGAGACAAGGGCTTGCGGCAGGCAACATGGCGCCCTTTGCGCCGAACACAATTACCGTTAACATCTTAGCTATTGGGTGCCCCGGATTATTATTGAAAATAACATGAACTCTTTATAAAAATTAGCACATCACACCCATGACTAGACCGTCTGTAATTATTACTTATATGGTAGAAAATAGTTTAAATCAAGTTACATGCTAGTTCCTCCGTCGGCCGCTAGGGAGCGTCCTTGTCCGTGCTTGCACGTATTTTATTACAGAAACCATCATAAATTAATGAAACAAAATGCACTCACATACATAATCGTCGTGACACTATTTTGGGGCGAAAAGGTTACAATAATTATAATTACATATAGGGGTGTGGCGCACTGCAGCTAAGTGCCCTCTTGCCGGGCTACCAACACACGCACACACGCACGCACAAGCGGGAGGTTTGAACAGAGATGGGGGTGTTTGGGCGGTGACATATCGAGCTCAAGGGGGCCGCAGGCCCGGACGACGTCAATTCTTATAGATCAATCCCTCACTTAGCACTTCAAATTGCACAAATTTATTTACTGTGATGTTGATTTTACTGCTACAATCTTGACAAGCACATCTTTTCAGTTAGCACGAAATTGCCACAGGCAAAAATAAGTTGGGCATGATGCCACGAAGTCTGCTTCAACTAGGTAAACAACAGATGTACTGTAGCATACAGTTAGCTATACGAGGGGGGGAAGAGATGCGCGCTATTGACTGTTGTAAAGACATCATCTATGTCAAGTTTAGTTGCAGCTATAGAGCGTAAAGGACCAAATGTTTTTACATCCGCACGTATGCTGCTGGGCCATACCGTTGTCACCTGGCCACACACTAGCCACACACTAGCCAGTGGCAGGAAACTCATACGCACAGACGTCTGCCCATTTGCCTGCCGGTAACTGTACGTGTGAAAGCACCTGTAGTTGGAATCCTGGCTTCCAAGCGATAGTGTAATGCATTGTGTTCAAGTATTTGAGACAAAACTAGAAGTATTACGGCGTGCAGAATGTCATGTCGGAATGTCATGAAGGCCACACTTATATTGGTTGCACTTTAGTTTTAAGCAAGTAAACTGTGCGCACACTTGTACAAAATAAGGACTCTTATCAAATGTTTATGTAAATCTGATGTTGTTGGTTGTATTAGCGGGAATATATTTGACATACCAGAACAGAAATGAACAATTGATTCACATGGAAAAGTTGTTAAATGAATTTGGCAATGAAAAAAAAAATCATGGGCTTGACAGGATTGGTGTGAACAAAGCGGCGATACACAAATAAGTACTTTTAATTTTTGACAGTAATATTGGTTTCACTGCCAGTAAAGGATGATTTGGAAAGTTCATGAAAAGGCCTTTTATCAATGTTTTTACTATTTCTCCCTTTGTGTACTAGATTATTATTTGTGTAGATGCATTTTTTTTGGTATTTTATTAATTTTGAATATGTTTTTATGCTGGTATTTTACGTTTGGATTTATTTGAAAGCTATAAGTACTTTTATGGGATATTGTGCATTGTGTTGGTAAAGGGAAGGACTAGAGACAGATGTGCGACTCCTCAGCGGTGCCAATTTTTTATAATTTTATTTTTTATTTGTGTCCCGAGGCTTTCTGGTGTGTTCTGTGTGTAATTCTTATGATGGGAAGATCAGCAGATGTTCTTTCTCATGGGAGAAGGTAAAATTATCATGTTGCATCAGCCAGTTAGAAAAGACTTTGAAATTTTTAATGATTTATTTATTGCAGGAAAAGCCTCATTGTGAGGGTTAAGATATTGGTTTACTTTGAGTCTTTGTGAGAGCTGTGTTGTGATTGATTGTTGAGGTCATGTGATGCCTTGTGCCCTGTGTGGTGGCAGGTGATCATGTAGCTCTTTATCTTTGGTCATTGTACAAATACTGTGCAGAGAGGATGTGCCTCATAAATAACATATGAGAGCCTAGGGCAGATAATTTCACATCTGGGTGTCAGGGCTGGGCCGCAGTACAAGTTTTAACCTGTTTCCATATTTCGTGAAAGCACAGAATTATGAGTACAGATCGGCAGAAGTTAATGAGTGGTTTTTCATAAGGAGCTATCTTGCGTAAAGAACATGTAACTTTTTTTGTCAGGAGAAGAACAAAAAGTCTAAATTCATTATAATTCTTTTATTTGATAATTATTGTGAACAGTTTCAAGTCATTCAGTAGTCGGGGACATAACTTTACACCCAACTAACTGCAACTTAAGATCTGTTTTTTCAAGTGTTCATGTATGTGCAATTCAGGCCATAAGCTAGCCGGTGAAGTCTGGGTTGGCACACTTTTTTGGAACGTAACTGATGCAAGCTTTCTTGTAACCTTTATTTATATTTATATGAAACTTCACAAATGCATGTAGCAAAACATCAGCTAAAGCATAGTGCTTTTTAACTACTCGACTTGAGTTAGAAACGTCTATCACTGTTTTAAAGCTATGCAACTCTCTCCATAGTGGTAGAATTACAAGAAATGTCTCTCTGTAAATCCTTTATTACTAGTAATATATGTTATCGATTTTCTTTTGAATTTACAACTTAATATATTTCCTATAAATTCTGATAGTTTTCATACACACACGTGCAGTAAATGGCAGTCGTTGATTATTCAACTGCACGTTAATTAGCTAACTGCATATGATATTACATATAAGATATTTCGTGAATACTGAAGTACTAAATTATGACTATCTGTGCAAAGCGGCTTATTATTGACGTGACGTCTAATAAATCGATGAACGCCGGCTGCACGCATGAAAAAGTGTCCCACTACGGATGTCACACTACGGATGTGTCCTGTTTGCTCATTGTACGCATGCGTGGCATCTCTTCCACTCAATTGGAACAACTATCGATTTGACTTTTCAATCATATTTTCGTCGTTTGAATTATTAATATTATGTAATTTAACGATCGTCCACCGATTTTCAGCACAATCGGTACAGTTATTTAAAAGTAATGTTGAATACTCAAATACGTTTTGAACCAACTATGGTGTTTTACAGTTACACATAATAATTCAAATTACACCCGGGATATTTTGCACAATGTTTTAAAAAAATATTGTAACACATTATAAATAAGTTTGGTGTATTTGGGATGCATATTTGTTATAAAATCGTGTTATAAAAATGAAATAATATTTTTCCCCTACCGTGAACAAAATGTTTATAAATATGTATATACCATCTGAAACTGAGTTTTCAAGTATGGCCTTGTGGCCGTTCGGTTAAAATTGCTAACTTCCAATCCAAAGGGTGTCAGTTCGAATCCCAGAAACTGCAAAATTTTATTTTTGTACTTGTAAAAATAAATACGGCGCCACAACATTTCAAAAGCAATAAATATATTTGAATTAATAAATGCAAATAAAAGTAAATTTATTAATTAAATTGTACATTTCATTTCACTCCTTTGTATCCATACAAAATAGTGATAATTCAATAAAAATGATTAAATTTTATTCATAAAAGTATGCAGAGGTAGATTTTATCATACAAAAGATAGAAAAATTAAAAAAAAATTCTTCCTTAAAAAATATAATATTTTTAATGCCTAAATGGTTTGGTTGCAAAAACCTATTACGGCTCAGTCTCAAGTCGAATATATTTCCTTTTCTTCTGGATCAATCATTTCATCAATGTTTTGTTATGACGTTGTCACGTTAAACTATCGTCCGTAAACCGACTTTACAGACAACCAATTTTTTTTTAAAATTGAACTTTAAATCTACCAGAAAGGCAACCAATATGAGACTCAGTTTTGGCAGTTATCATATTTCTAACAGCTAAGGAAATCTGTGTCAGTATGTAGATTTGGCACACAAAAACTACTCGGCAGGAACATTCTTCCTTCAACTCTGGACCTCCGGATGATATTTGTAGACACAGGAACGACCAAGGTAACTAAGGAAGCACTAAAACTACAGTAGTAGATGCTGGAACAAGGCGCATGTATCAGCGACCCATAAGGTCCTAAAAGTTTACAAATGTGAACGAACCATCTCACCAAGGATGAGACATCATATTTCAAGATAGATGTCGTTAATCTTGAAGCACTATTGGTACAATAGCGACTGACATGGTAGTAAGTACTTTCGGCGTTGTACGACCTATATTCTGACGAATGAATGGTCAGAATTCCTATCTCAGATTAAGTATAGATGACATTCTAACCAAATATTGTGGGCGACGTGAATCTTCATGTCTCCAGAATGGGCTCCAATGATTTGGTAGTCTACCATATCTGAGATGTTTTCCTTCTGCAATGGCATCAGTTCTACTCTCTTTTTGGTCTAAAAGAAACCTTCTCTGTTTAGTTGTTGTAGCAACCCCCATGAGCTGTATGCTTAGAGAAAATGTGCTCAGCAAGCAACACTATGGAATAAAGAAATCAAATGAAAAATATGTAGGCCTAGTACAATGCTGGAATGAAACTGAATAAATACTCCAAATAATAAATAATTGAAGGTACTGGAATTACTTAATATCAATAGATAACAAGGATAAATGGAACTGGCTTTCCTAATGGTTGCTTTTATGATGCTGGTTGCATGTACACCTTGAAATTTAAATACAATTAAAATATAATTAATTAAAAATAATAATTTAAATAACACCATTAAAACCTGTAAATGGTTGGACTGTTTACAGTGCTGTACGTATTATTCCATATAGACATTCCCTTTGTTTAAAAAATGTTTCTGTAAGATATATCAATATTTGTAACTAAAACTGGAGAAAAAGACCAAATCGACTGCTTCCTTTGCTTACAATATTAAATCTATGCACATATAACAAAATAACTGTAACACTTGAGCATTGCCACGCAAGCTAACAAGTGGTGCACATTGTGTGTTCAAAATATGTTATCTTATTTTTGGGTTTGTGTGTTTGAGTGTATATGTGTTTGTATAAAGAGAAGTTTCTGTTTTTGTTTGTTTTTCATATACATACCATCATTTTGTGGGGTGAGTGCTACAGCTGGGTAACTACAAAAGTAGCAAAATCTAGTTAAATGCACAGAAACATACCATTAGGTAGGTCCACATCATACTACAAATGCTACTGGTGCTACTTATAATTTGAAAAAAATAGATAAGTTGATCTTCAAAGGAAATTTCATTTTTATAACTAGGCTAGTTGACTTATATATTTGTTGAACACATCAGAATTGAGGGAAGAGGGAAGCTAAGGCCCCCTTATCTTTCAATCGTTATATTTTCTATGGGTATTACTATTTAGGATTTTATCATCCTAAAAAGACCAGTGTTGTGTTTATGCACTCTATAACAACACTTTACCAAATGAGAAAGAGACCTTAAAGGTAGATCATAAAAAGTATTTGGAACTAAAAGACAGAGCCCGACCATAAAAATAAAGACAAGATAAAGGCGGGGCAATCTAATGGCACATGTGTATGTGCTAATTTTTATCCACAGCTTTAGCTTCTAGTGCCATCAGACCCTGCTTACAATCTGCTGTTTTACAAATGCTGTCTTACTACTTGCAATTTCATGATAAACATCTTTAATGAACAAGGCTTCTGTTACATGCAAGACCAACCCTTCATAACTGTTACCAATTCATTGCCACAATGTTGATGATAGAAAAACCTTTCGGTAATTGACATTAAGTTTCTGGTCTTGGGTCACACCCAGATGGAGCGTGATTCCATTCACTCAGCTGTAACTGCTGAGCTACAAAGAGTACGGAAAACATCATGGCCAGGGGATCTAGAGCAGATTGCACGAAGTGCCAGGAGAAAAGGGGACATTACCCTACCAGGGTATGATCTTGAAAGAAAGGATAGAAATAATTGCAAGTTGTTAATGAAGCAAAACCTCACAAACTGGAAGAAGGGCAAAAAATCACAAGTTGTTCACTGGGAAAAAGTAAGTTGGATGCATTTTGAAAAATCCTACCCTTTTAAAATGAAATCCAAAGAAAGGTTGTGTGAGTCCTTCATGACCTTTGATTTCAACAAATGAAACCTTCGCCAAACTTTGTTGTAGCTAAAGCAGCGAGCGGTATGAACTCCCAATCCCTATCACCACCCTGAAATACATAGGTCGGGTTTCATTATTCACTTCAAAACAATTTTATCTTGATCTTCTTCACAATGATAATGTTGCTGAAGAGCCCGATTGTGATTGTGGTGATCATGAATGTGGAAATCCTTAGTTTTTTTTCTTCAGTTTCTATATTTCTTGTATTGTAAAATCCTGAAAAGAAAAACACAATTTTCATTAAATGTTTGATTTCATTGATTTTTATTTGTATTTTTATATATTATATTTAATTTTGGTTTGTATAATACCAGAAATACTTTGTAATACATTTGCTCAATAATATATAAATAAATAAAAAAAATTCTCTAAGTCTAAAGTTATAAATTGTATATAAAACTTTTAACATTGGGTATCTTACACACTGCTTGCTCAATTTCGGAAATATTTTTTGTGCTAAAACTAAGTAACTGGGATTTTGCAAAATAAAATTTCCAAATTTTAATTGATACTTTTTTTAAATTTTTTTGAAAATTTCCTTTCAAAATAGGACATAAATAATTAATTATTTAATATTCAGAAAGTGTTGGAAAATAAAAAAAAAACACTTAAGTCCTCACACTGTCTGAATCATGACTAAATAATTAATTTGAATTTTTCTCAAAACAGCTTATATGTAGTTAGCTAGTTGTAATACTTACCCCACAAGTTTTACACCTATCCAAATAAAATTTTGCACACTTGACTTTCAAAACAAGAGGAAGATCTCTGTGTAAGTGATATTTAAGAAAACCACCTGTTGAAATCAGATGTTGCCACTTCTTGATGAAATTTCGCGTTTGCGTGGTTCGTTCTTTCTTAGTTTCTATGGTGATGGCTATTGCATTGTTGATGCTTTGTGTGTCTCCTGGCAACTGACATTGCATTGTTTGATTTTTTTTTTTCATTTGAGGCGCGGCTGTGGTGTACCCACGAGTAGGGTGTGTATAATGAGCTGTGAAGTGTGTTCTCCCTTTAGACTGCCGTAGCAAAGCACAGTTACTTCGGTTTGATTTTAAAGTTCCATTGGTTTACAATTTTGGTGTATCAAGGCTATGCATCAGAAAAACTGGGCAGCATTACAAATTCAAGGCAACTTAACTGTTGTGCCTTTATTTCGCTAGCAGCCGCGAGCTTTACTAAGCGGATGGGTTTTTCCAAGGAGAAGGATAGGAAGTTGCCAGACCTTACCATATGACAGTGTGGTGGACTTAGAGAAATGACATAAACTCACTGTTTGTGTGTCTATGACCTACCTCCTATGATTTTCTATTATAAAACTGAATTCACCCCTTTTTCACTTCCTTAAGAACAGAATTTCATAATTATATGTAGTCTATGTTACTCTCTGGCCCATAAAATATCTAAATGCAAAAAAATCATGTCGATCCGGTGCTGCGTGAAAGGACAAACAGATACACACACTTTTGCGTTTATAATATTATTATATACGGTATATCAGAATTTGCAGATGACCAAGATGTTTCATATTTTTATGGAGTAACCTTAAATGTAACAAATATTTGTAATCTAGCTAACCGTGATAAGTTTGGTATTGTAAGTTACTACCTGTAGTTGTTTGCCACAGTACGTAAAATAAATGGTGACACTAGTCATGCTGTTGCATGCTACCCATAGGTCTGCACACATGTCAAGCACAATATGCTGCTTGTTTAATAATCGTGCCTTTCTTGCCTCTGCTAGTAGAGATGTCATGACTCATATCTTTCATTGGTTTATTTCACTTATTTCTCCATTCCCACTCATAAGACAGAATGAGTTGCATATAACAGGATGAGATGCTCACTCTGCCAATTAGTGCTTATTTATTTGGGTCGAATGCTGTTCAGTATTTACTTTTTTTTTAATACCAGGAGTCTTGTGTATCTGAAATAAGTTACAGTTGCATTATATGCATGGATATTGTGTTTTCTTGTGATTCAGACAATTCTTTGGAGAGCAGGCTAGCGGCCACTAGCGGAGACAGGACTATCTGCTCGTCTTTTGCTGCGTTATCTGGCAACACAGATGGTGACCTCTACAATGAAACACAGCTTATTTCAAATATACGTCACCAGGTAAGTTTGGAAGAGCTGAATAGTCTTAAGGATCAGTCCCACACAGCATATTGGTCACTTCATTTTCTTGTCATCTTCTGTACAGTAATTTGAGGGCTTTTCCTGTAAATTTAATTTAATAGTACTCTTGCATATTACTAGACAAATTATATGGTTATTTTTAAAACAGGAGATTTTGGTGTTACTGTTTTTATTTTTTATGAATTCTTTTTATACCGAAAGATAGCATATTATTAGAGACAAGATTGTGTGGTGAATTGCGATAAACCAAAACACAAGACAAGCATGTCAAAACACTACAGAACATCGAAATGCAGGTTATATCATGGAATTAAGTAGAATTTAAACAAATTTTAACTAAAATCATAAAAAAAAAATTAAATTCTATTGTTTGAAATTTAAGGAATGTTGTTATTTCTGAATAAAAAAATTATTATTAAATTATCAGAAAAATTATTTAGTTTTATTATTCATTTCTTATCGAATCACTTTTAAACCACAAAGTGTGCTAATTTATTAAAATTATTTTATTGTAAAAATGCAGCACAAATTTTACCATTATTTTGGTGAAGTATCACAAAACAGTTTTTATAAAAATAAAAACAATATAGAAATCATCTATTTAAAAAATTAAAATGGACTAAAAATAAAACCATAAATGCTTATATCTACATATTATTAATCACATAACACATAAATGTTTCATGATACTTATTTCACTAAAACATAATCAGAGTGATGCACTTGGAACAAGGAAAAATCTGCAATTTTTTTTAATGTACCAATGTCATAGTGTAAAAATGAATTGTTAATAATGTCACCGGGGGTTGTTGGGGCGTTAAGAGACATTAAATCAGAAGGGCGCCACCGTGTTTAGGGGGCACAGACCCAGGTGAGACACCATTAACTCTGGGCGTGATGTCGCCTGTGTGGGGACATGACATGCAGTGCCTACAGAATAGTTGACCTGGGCCCGCTCTCAGTGACGGGCACGCTATGTATTAATGCAGTGGGCTCTTATGGTGTCCCACACACCAACATGGAGTACACACGTGGTCAAACGAAAAGAGACAAGTTCGGTAAACCTGTGATTTATTGCAGACTTCACGGTACAATTCCAGCTTGAGTGCGTTACATACAGAACCTAAAATACGTTAACACTGTTTAAAAGCCTTGTGGTGCGATTGGTTTAAGGGCTGTCCGGCCACTATGTGGTCGGACGTTACGTACATGGTGATCTCTGTACTAATACGGATTACAATGCAATTAATTAAACAGCCGACCCCCGAGGTAGGCTCCAAGGATAGCGAAAGCGATTAATAAGAATTACACATAACAGAATTACTGGGTCAGTATAGCGAAGTTGAAGCCCTTGTAGTGCAGAGCACCTCCTACCTCGGGTGGTGGTGAAAAGCGACTAGGGCGAGCAATGGCCACCGAGGTGGCAGGACAGTGGCGTTGCGTGCCAAGACGGATAGTACCGTTATTCTGAACCATACAGTGCCGTGGAATATTTAATAAAACCAATTAAATCACCAAACAACCTTTTACATTTTACCCTGGCAGTCCATGAACCGCCAGTTAAGTCTACAAATTTAAGAGATCTATCAAAAGAAATTTATAGGAAAATCTCTTGTGGAAGTGAATTGCTGTCGCACTGGGGTTGGAAAGAATTGTGTGTTGTGAGTGTCTACCGGATATGGGCGCTACCACGTGATGTAAGGGCACGTGGACCCAGCTATTCCCTCTCAGGGCCGTGACGTAGCCCAAGTGCGACGAGGCTCACAACACCCTATACTACGACGAAATCTAACCTGCCAGCCCGCTCTAAGCATCGGGCTCGCTGTAATCTTACCGAAGGATGGTTGTCGGGGCTCTCCAGGCGGGCCACACGCCCAAGCCTTGGCGTAGAGAGGAACATGTGTCACAGATTTGATCAGGTTTTATTGACTCTGCATGCTTCACTTGAATCACCACACTCTCGTCTCGAAATATCACAGTCACAAAGTGCCAACGGCAAAGAAATAAGCTTAAGGCGGGCCAGGCACCTCAGCCCTGGCCTAGCATTTATAATTGTCGTCCGGTTGTAAAATATTTTTGCATACAGGTCATGACCTAAAATATGTTGGATTTTGGGTGCAATCAGCCAATCAGAATTGTGTGCAGTGGAAACGGAAATAACATCGGTTTCCATCACAATGAATATTTAAAATGGTACACGTGGGCAATTAAAGAGGTTGTGAAAGTGAAATAACTGGAATACTGTGAATTTTGGATACAAATTAATTGTATGTGCAAAAAGGAAATTATGATTCTATAACTTTAAAAAATCACAGAACATTTATTTTATTATGTAAAAAATATTTTGAGTTTGAATTTGAAAATGTGCAAATAGCATAACAAGTACAAAAATTCCATCCTACACTGTGCTGCATTTTTTCATTTAAAAATTAAATTAAAATTTTCAAGTTCAGATAGCTTAGACCAAAAATAAACTTTGATAGTGTGACATAATTTAAAACACACATGTCCAAATTTATTTGATGGAGAAAATTTGAAGCCATTTTTCATCCAATTCTACCTCTCTAATAATATTATCAAATATAGTTTGAGACAAATATTTTACAGTGTGGCAGGACATTTAAAGGAAAAATAACCTGAGGCATTTTATAACTAATTGAAAATCTTTGAGTAACAGCTGGTTCGATTATCTTAAATCTAGCTTCTAGGATTGAGCAATACTTATGTGAAAGGTAATGCTTTGCCCAAAATTGCAGCCAATTCCTGAAAATTAAAGTTAATCTTTGTTTGAGATATTTCAGTTTCCCCCCCCCCCCCCCCCCCTCCTAATGGGTGAGCTGTTTACTCACATAATGTGTGGCTGTGCTGTGACTTACGAAACATTTGACATATAGAACTTCACTTAAAAATTTCTTTACTGTTGCACCGATAAAAGCCTGTGTACCAGCATGCATGTTCACTTCTGTGGGTTTGCTTGTTATCTGGCCTTTCAAAGTATGTACACAGCCACTCACTGTGTTATTACATTTTTACCTGAACACGCATTTCATTACTTAATTCTCTCTTAAGCAGCAAAAAAGTTCTGCCAGGTGTAGTATGCAGAGCTGAGTAATGTTAAAAGTATCACCTAATTTTTAGACAATATGACTTAAGCACTTCTTGGTGGTTGTGTGAAAACATTAACTCTTAATACGTAATTTACATATTATGGTTTTATCATCAAAAATCATTTATGTAATTAAAACCACATTCTGGTCAGATACCACACAACGTAGATTTGTAGCCTGGTTTTAAATTATTTTGATATTTTTATGGCTGATGTTTGTTGTGGGTTTTATTAAATTTAAACTTATGTAATTGTAAGCCATTATATAATGTTTCAGTTCCATGTTTTTTTTATTCTATTAAATATCACATCTGATGTTAGGCTGGGTTTGTAAACATCATAAGAATATAATAGCACAAGGATGCAATGTATAACACATGCAAAAGCACTAAGATAGTTTATAAAACATGCAATTAGCTAGACACCACTGACCCTACAATTGAAATTTTAAAACTAGAAAAATTTTCTTTGGTATATTTTTTCCCCCCCAATTTATAATTTTGTTTACGAAGTGTGATAAACTTAATACGTAATTTGATTTACGTTTATTTGCTTTCACTGTGCGATAGTTTTAATAAATGAAAACGTGATGCATGTGATAAAAAGAAAATTGAGGCCTTCTATACATGTAACTTCTGCATCTTTTGAAAGTTTTCCGAGCACTTCACTTCAAATATGGAAGTTGGAAATGAAAGCCAAAACGCAAGAAGTTGAAAGTTGGCCGATGGCTATGTTGCGTTGTTTTCACACTGTGTTTACTTAATACACAGATATTAAAATTTAGTTTTTAACCTTTTGCATCTTGCGTTTTGCTTGCATTTTTACATTTCTTGTTTAGTTCATAAACTAGGCCTTAGCATGCATACAAAATGATTTTCCTTTGCATATGACTTTATGGTACTGGAATACAAAATTTAAATAACACTGTGGGACATTATCAGAACTGTGTAAATTGTGCCAGAAGCTGTGGTAGCTGTGGATGTTAAGAATAAATTTGAGGTTTTTTTTTTTTCCACAGGTATTCACAGATATGAAAGTGGTTCCGCTCGTTGACCTGGACACGACTTTGAATGGATACGCCTGGGACTTCTACAACCACGGCATCGTGTCGGCCATTGTGCACGACAACAAACTGAAATCTGGCTCTGAGTTCGACAAGATCAGAGATTTTATGTTGGTCCTCAAAGCGATTACCGTGACGTTGGAGGATCTGGAGCCCTGCGATTCAGACGACCCAGTCGTAAGAACTTTTCGCACGGTCACGGACAGATTCGTCGACCTCATCAGGAAAGGCTTTGGTGGCGGAGCATAAAAGTGATATATTTTAGTTCCTTTTTCTGCAAAAATCATGGTTTTCAACATAATCTTTTTGAAATTATTTTTAACTTCCAATTTTACTTACAGTGCAGCTAATGACATGTAGTCTGTAATAATAATAATGCACAGTTTAATATTTAATGTTACTGAAATGCAGATTACCTGTTGTTTATGCTAGATGTTGATACAGTTTATTGAACTTTCAATCACATCAGGTTCCACGTGGTGATATAATCAAGATTTTTGTTATGTTAATTTTATATTTTGTTCCTTAAGGTATGTGTGTCAGATGTGAGCACAATGTACTTAAAAAATGTGGGTGTCAACCGCTTTTTGTTTTGATTAAAAGTAAGTAAGATAACCAGTGGTCTGGACAAATGCCAATGTTTAGACTGGATAAGATTATTAAAGTACAGGATTCCATCTATAAAAAATAATGCATAACTGATGGCAACATATTCCAATTTTTTTTGTAACTGTTTTAGAATAGTCAGCAGTTACTAAATTGCTTATAATTTAGTTATAATTCAGGATTGTTGGTACTATGTTTTCAGTTATAACCTTTTGCTAAGTACCTGTTGTTAAGCAATTTTATCATGGATACTTAAGTGTTTTAAAAATAGAAGTGCCTTTGTATTTCTCTGACTACAATAATGTATTTGTCATATTTTTATGCACATAATGTAATTTATGAATTAATTTTGTGCAATATAGTTAGGAATTCTTGCATGGTAATTGATTTATGGCAGGCTGTTAATAATGTAGTGTCATCTAGGTTGTACTGTTTTTAGTTAAATAGTTATTCATATTAAATTCTAGCATGGTAATAGTTATGTTATCTTTAATATTTTACTATTTTTTTTAAATGTTTTATTCTAGCATTGTAATAATTTCCAAGTTTACCATTTGTAGGCAAAAAGCTTTTAATCATGTATATTAATGTGGGGTTTTTAGCTGTATTTTTTAATATTCACAAAGTACCTGTTGTGTAGAAATTTTAGTTACTAAGTGCTTTAAAAATATAAGTGCCTTTGTTATTTCTCTATCTACATTTTAGGGTTGTGTGTTCATACTGAGTTTTAAGAAAATGTTTCATATGAATATTATGAGTGAACTTAATTTTAAGCATTGTTAATAATTATAGTGTCAGGGTGGCCACATAAATGGGAAAAAGCGGGAAACATTGAACTAGCTGGGTAATTTATTTGTTGCTGGGAAAACGTGAGAAACCTGTGGTTTTTTTTTTAAAGCAATCGGGAATATTTGTTTGTCTAGCAAGTAGAAAAGAGCTTAATTGAAAAACTGCTTGTCAGGCCTACGAACTTGCGACATTTTTAAAACACTTTTCACTGCTTATCTGAGAAACTACACGCTGTGCCTACAAACGTATACCATTTTTGAGCACCGTTTACTGGTCTGGTGCTGATGTGAGGAATGCCACACTGTGGGTGGTCAGCGATTAGCAGAGCGGGAGGAAGTCACCAAAGTCACCACTCTGTTTCTTTTCTTTCTTCTCTCCTGTTTCTTGTTTTACTTTCACACCAATGGTAATGATAAACAAAAGCTACGACTTTAAACTTTTATCTTGATTTGTCACGTGAATGACTGGAGGCATTATTTAACATGGAATAAACTAGACAAACTAATGGGTCCATAATTTTTTTTCCTTGCTTTATTTTAAAAATTAAGTTTTCTAAAGGGTTTCCCAAGAAAAAAAAATGTTAATTAAAATTTTACCAGTTCAATTAGTTTTATTTTTTTATAGTTATATTTGATTTATAGTCAGTATCAAAGAGATTCTTAGTTAATACCTATTTAAAAAAAATAGGCTGGGCAAGTAGGAAAGTACTTTCATAACTGAAAATTCATAATGTTTAGATTACAATGATTAAAATTTTCTCTATGAAGAATTTAAGTAAGGAACATGTTTTTATCTGCTCAACTAACTAAAATACTGGTGAGAATTTTAATTGTGCCACCCATATGGTTTGTTGTATTATTTATACCAGTGCGTATTTTCTTAAAAGTTTACTGTTGATTGCTACTGTCATAGTTAAACAACATACAATAGCTACTAAATTATGTTCAGAACATGCACATTTTGTTTTACACAGAAGTAATATAAAATGGTTGGTATTTATATGAAAGTGTTAATTTGGTTTCTGCTCTGATGTAACCAACATGGTTAGCTGCATTACATATCAGTTTTTTTATTAACATAGTAACATTTTATGAAATTTCTTAGAAAAACCTTAAAAATCCTGATAAAACTTGTAATTAGGTTTTCCAATATAGTGACCACCTGTAGTGTGTTTTAGACTTTTCTTGTTTTGTAGTTAAACATTTTAATTGGGTTTATAAATGTATTGTTTTTGACTTTTTTATTGTGTGTACAAAATCATGTGTGCTAATAATGTTGATTGTATTATATTAAAAGTTTTAACTGAAAAATCTGAGAAATTTGTACTCAAATCTGAGAAATTTGTACTCATTTTCTTCATTTCTAAAGCCAAAGAATTTTAAGAATCTAGTGTTTTTTAACAGGATTTTATGTGCAAACCTGTATCTTGTTCAAACAATTTTTATTTTCAAGCACTGCATGAACAAATAGTCAGACCTCATTTTTGCAGTATCTGTTCCACGAATTTCACTGGTTCATTACAACATTTTTTTTTGGCATTGCTAATTTTTTACAATTTAGTTAAATTTGTAACAATCTAGACCCCTGGCTAGCTCAAAATTGGTCTAGATTACACATACATAAAGAAATTTACACTTACTTAAAGAAATTTTGATGGAATGTCAAAAAATTATTTAAGTTCCATAGGAAAAATGTAACTGTTGATGATTGATAACTGAAGTGAAACGTCTCTTGTAGACAAACTAATCTTTACTGTTTTTATTTATCCTTTATGAAAATTTACATGCCATCTTCCAACCACTAAAAAACATAAAATTAATACATGATGAAAATACAGACTGGTCACACAAAACACTTCTGGCTTCCAACTAAATTTATTGTTCGTTGTTAGAGAAAGTTGAAAATTATATAATGTTCACAAATAAATCACATGGTTGCTTTCAACTCACAGTACAAGCCGAGGGGCTCTGTCCTCGGAACAATGATCAAGCTCTCGGGCATTGACTACGATTGGTATGCTTTCAGTCCTATCCTGGACATTCTATGCAGTGACGATCATCCCTCCTTGAAGAAGCTAAACATAAAGGCCTGAGAAGCAGGGCTAAATCTCAGTAAATGTTTTGATGCAGCTCTGAGAAGTGAATACGTGTCTCCAATCAGATGTGTGATGTTCTAACTTCTTTCCCCAGCCACAAACAACATCTGAGTCAGTAGGCATTGAATATATAACATCCGGGATTGACTCCACAGACTTAAGGCGGAGTCTTAATGATCAATCGCGTCCGTCCTTTTAAACAGGCCGAGCAATTTACAATGAACTGCATGTCCGTCAAGTACTTATCCATTTTGATGTTGCCCACACACTAGAAGGATTAAATAGTTGTGAAAATTTCTTTGTGTAGGTAGATAAGATGGATGAACATGAAAATTATGCATTTATAAATCTTTAAACTTTATATTTTATCAATATGATAGGTACTCGTTAGTATAGGTATTTTTAAGTTTAACCATATGTAATTAATAATATCCATTTTTGTATCTTAACAATATAGTTACGAGTGAGGAAAACAGGTTCGTAAGCATATCCCAATAAATTTTATAGTTTTATTTGCTACTAATATTTACATTACTAATTAAATCACCACACTTAATGTTTGTTCACAAATCATAATGTAACCAGTCAAGTCCACAGTTCACACTCCTCACTGGAGCTAGGCTCAACAGTGGTTCGCCCCTTACCTCTCATCTGTCCACACACAGTCTCACGCCACTCAGTGACACACATGGTCCCATCGCACCACATTGCGTCATTTTCGCCGAACTCACACTTCACTCAACCCACCCTTTGGAACTCCCGTGGAGACCGGCATCGCCGCATTTATATCCGTTGACCATCTTTCTGGAACTGACTGGCGTGGTTAAGCCGTATCGCGTCATCCCGGGCCGACCCGACGCTCTAAGCATACAGAACAGCAGCGCTTATTCACGTCCCCTCCAAAAGGCAGCCTCTGTAAGCCTGCGGAATTCACAGGCTGCTAAGGGCTAGATGACAGCGCCGAGGAAGGAGGCGCGAGGGCATTTGACAGATAGATGTAAGTTTTTGGGTCTTCTGATTGGTTCGAGGTCACGTGATTGATGGACGGATGGGAAACTAACGTACGCGACGGAGCATTGTGAAGTCCAGCTTTACTTACTCATTGACATTACATACGTGACTTGTTTATGATTGTTCACTTGAGAACTAAGTTGATGACTGCTGTACATGATTTGGCCAGGACTGCAGAGGCAATTTGGTTTTTAATGGCTACTTCCATAGCGGAACTAAGTGTTAACTATCCCACATTCACTGAGCAAGCTCAGAATATTTACTAGCTGTCCTTTTGGCGCGAATACATGCTTTTACTAAACCATTCAATATAGTATTTTTTTTACTCTGTTTATGATTGTTGCAAATTTTGCTAACTATTAAATACTTCAGCAGATGCTCAGAATGTACCTTCAAAATTGGAATACCCGCTGCGAATTCGGCCCAGCGTCACCTAAAAACGTCGGCAATTTTATTCGTTGGCCGCGATCGCCGATTAACCATCAACACAACCCCACATGACTCAAATATATGGGCAGGGAATGGCCATGCGTGGATATTGCGAGAAGCTGCTTTGCGCCCATCTTACAGCTTGCGCCGTGTTCGTGAGACACCCAAGAATGTATCTTCTAATTCATACTTATACAAAACATAATTCATCCTTTTAGAGACAGGGATTCACCCGGCAGGGTCCTCTTTCATAAACAGAATCAGTGCCACAAGGATGCAGAGGATTGCCATGAGTGTCGAGAGGCTATATATATTCGCATCATACACCCTTTCCGCAAAGATTTTGGACCCTGTCTCTGATGTTGGAGAGGGAAACACTCCCTCACATCCAACAGTACCTTCTCCTTAGGGTCAGGCTCACTCCCGACAGCCGAGCTGGACAGCGGAGGATCACAACTAGCCAATCATTATCCATGCCATCATTAAAATGTAGGCCACGTCACGCTGTTATATTTTTGTTACAGTAACTCTAATTCAGCTTCTGGATGAATCATCTTTCTAATTACTTGTTAAATTTTCAAACCTATTGAATATAGAGGGTGTATCAAAATTCATGTTACAATGCTTGAGGGTAGAAAGCTCTTATTATTTGCAACCATTTTTGCCAGTAAACATGTTGCCGGAAACGCGTAGTTAAGCCCCTGTAGCCCCAGAAAGAGTCAGCGTAGGCAACCCGTTGGGCTTTGTGCGAGACAGACGATGCTGTGGTGAATTACGTGTTTACGACGCCGGGCAGCACTCGATAGGACTATACGATGTCGAATGCTGACCCCCACCCCTTTTTACTTCTGTTGGTGGCGCCCTCACCTCTTTTCCTCCATTCGTGCCGTGCCGTGCCGTGCCGTGCCATATCACTGTGCAGCGTGACATCGCAGTGTGTTTTGATATCACTGGTGGTCTGTCATTGACTGTTCTGTCGTACAAGCAAACTCGTGGTTTCATTTTTTTCGCTTTGGTTCTGAAAAGGGCGACGTTTTAGTGGAGCTCAATGGAGTACACGTTTAGTGAGTACACGGACATGCTGCTTGTTTACGGAGAAGCTATACAAAATGGACGAGCCGCCCGTCGTCTGTACGAAGAACGATATCCGGGTCGTAGGATTCAAGCTCACACCATGTTTGCAAGACTTAGCGAATGCGTGATACTGGTACATGTGCCGTCACAAGACTAAATGCTGGTGCTCCACGCAGGGTTCGTACTCCCAGTTTTGAAGAAGATGTACTTCAGAGATTTGAGGAGAGTCCGGATACAAGCACAAGGGTAGAAGGTTCCGATATGGACGCTGACAAAATGGCTGTTTGGCGAGTTCTTCATGAGCAACTCTTGTACCCGTACCACCTTCAAAAAGTGCATCACATGGGTCCGGCGGACTATCCTCTTCGCATGACCTTTTCTCGTTGGTACATTCGAAGAGTATTGAGGAACCCCGAGTTAGCGGTATTATTCAGTGTTGAAGCCAAGTTCACTCAAGACGCTATTCTAAATTCGCACAACAGTCATGTTTGGAATGATGTCAATCCGCATGCAACGTGTGTTACAGCTCTACAGGAACGTTTTTCAGTGAATGTGTGGGCCGGTATTGTTGACGACGTACTCATCGGCCCTTTTTCTTCCGCCACGACTTACCGGCGCCGGATACCTCCACTTCCTTCAGAACGAACTACCAGGTCTTCTTGAAGAGGTTCCATTGCATGTCCAATGTGTAATGTGGTACCAACATGACGGGGCACCACCTCATTTTTCCCTGCAAGTGCGAGAGTATTTAAACCAAACATTTCCAAACCGATGGATTGGACGAGCGGGCCCTGTCGCATGGCCGCCAAGGTCACCGGACCTAACCCTTTAGATTTCTTTCTGTGGGGTTACGTAAAAGGGCTTATCTACGCTACGCCAGTAGAAACGGTAGAAGAGCTTACACAGCGAATCATTGAAGCGTTCGAAATCATAAGGTCGACTCCACACATGCTCCAGTGTATCCGTGAAAACATGATTCGCCGTTGCCACCTCTGTGTCTCTCAAGGTGGGCGTGTTTTTGAGCCGTTGCTTTAGGCTGTCACGTTAAAACTTATGCAACAATTTAAATGTTGTGAAACAAAGCCGAAGCTGTGATTGATTTCAGAGTGAAATTAAAATCTGTGCCACGATTAAAAAGGTTATTTCTCTATTCGAACGCCCGCACATCCACAACATAACACTCTACAACGGGTTGCCTACACTGATTCTTTCTGCGGCTACAGGGGCTTAACTACGCGTTTCTGGCAACATGTTTACTGGCAAAAATGGTTGCAAATAATAAGAGCTTTCTACCCTCAAGCGTTGTAACATGAATTTTGATACACCCTATATATTACAACATAATATAGTAATTTTTATGTAACAAAACTCTTAACTAAGCTGCAATTATTTTCACAAGGGTTTCCAGCTGATTTATTGTTTGTCAATTAACACAACAAAGGGCTAATGTTTGAAACTTGATGACACAGAAAAATTTTGGAAAAAGATTTTCCATACTGAGTGCTACCAAGTCTGTCAATTCTCTAGTTGCCTTTTTTTTTACCCTAAAAAATAAGACAGTAAAAACATGGGTGCGTGGCTGCCACGCATACTAGAACTGAATCTTTACAGCTAGAGAGAGAGCACATTTTTAGTGTAATATTTGAAACATCTCGTAATCATGCGTTTAAAACATACCTTTATTTACTAGTGTCAATCCATGTCTTCAATGGAATCTAAGAATGAAATAATGGCTTGTGGGGTGGTTGACTTTTCTCATAAAATTTCTTACAAGAAAAAAATGATCACTGCAAGTGGTTTAGACGCAGAGAGCATTTATTGACAAGCATAACGATCCCCAATTGGGTTACAATAATATATCAACCCTTCTTAAGACATTTGCTCTATGGACCAGTACCGGCAAGCAGCAGCGTCCTAAACAGCATGACTGCCTGGCTAGTGAGTGCGGAGCCTCTATCTTATGAGCGTCTGAAAAGAAAGACAGAATTATGAACCTAACATCTACCAATGGAATCGTTACACATAAAATACATAGGCGTAAGTGCCTGAAATACAAATGTTTTACAAATTAAGCTTTATAGCCTCTGGCATAAATTACCTCTCTCTGTAAAAAAAATATAATAAATTCAAACATTACACAGCGCAGCGATCCCACCATACTTTGTGAAACAATTTGTACTGCTTTCATATTGTTACGATTCAAAATATTTGTTGTGGGGAGAACTGGGTTCGTAAATGGATAGCCCAATTAAGTTTTTATGTTACTACACAGTTTTATTGATTAACAATATATACATCACTAATAAGTAATCTTACTTAAAATGTCTAGTAATAAATCACTCGCACTTAAAACTGTTTATTCCCCAGTCACTCAATGTCTGAAGTTTTTACACACCGCACACCTCGCTGGGCCGCACCCCTCGCGCAACTCTTGCCGCAGCACCCCTTGTAGACCTCCGTCGCGGGACTCTGTCGCCAAACTCCGTCGCCGCCGTCGCACTTCCCTTCGCCAAGGATTCGCTCGGAACTTCGCTCGGGAATCTCGCCGCACCCGCGGCATTCTCGCTATCCAACTCTCGCTGAGCAACTCTTCGCCGCACCCGCGGCACTATCGCCATCCAACTATCGCAGAGAAACTCTTCGTCGCACCCGCGGCACTATCGCCACCCAACTATCGCCCCAAAAACTACGCCGCACCTGCGGCACTCTCGTCGCCCAAAAACTGTCGCGGAGGCCGGCGTCCGGGCATAAATAGACCCTCGCGCCCTTATAGAAGTCATGAGCGCGGCTGGGGCCAGTCGCGTCATTTCGTACCAACCCGACGCCCGAAGCGTCGAGAAGGGCATTGTTAACTCACGCGACGGCCCGCGGAGTTCCCTAGGCTGTCCGGTGCCGAAGCAGGACAATGTGTGGCGAGCGGAGGGTGGAGGGGGGTAGCGACGACCCTTTTAAGGCCATATTTCACAGGTGTTTTATTTTTTATTTTTCCATGTAAAAGAGTTGTGCATGGACACTTTAAAATTGTAGTTGTTTTTGGTTTAAGAAGCATAATTTTAAAAATATTTCGCTTCAAAGTTGATAATTTAGGGCTTTTGTGTACTAATTTTTTGTTTAAAAATCCATTTTTCTCCTAAAGAATTGTATTTGATGTGATCTGTACAAAATGTCCAACAAAATAACTTATTATGAAAGCGATAAATCAATTGCCGAATGTTTGCTGTAAACATAAGTGTCGCTTGAATTAGACATTATTATTCTGGTAAAAACCACCATTAATCTCTGAATGAAAAAATTTCAGACTTTTTAAATTGCTAGTTTGAAACTTTACCTGTAAAATAAAATCAGTTTTGATTTTTTTTTTTTTAGTAATTTGCAACACCCAAAAAATATCCAGTTTTGCAACACTGTTTTTGTTATATGTCAGTTGCCTACAACACTCTTCTCTTGGACTGTACAGTAGTTGTGCCTGTGTTGTACGCACCCCACTGGCACCTCCTGCTGTTAGGCCGCGCGGAATTCTTTCCCCACCCCCCTCGCTGAATGACCTTGAATATTAGTCAAACAAAATAAACACTTGTCAAGGTTCAAGGGACAGAGTGAGCATTAGTAGGAAGAAGTAAGGTGAAGTGAAGTTTGTGGAAATAAATGCAATAAATTTATAAATATATTTTATGTATTAAATTTTCTCTTCGAGATTTTTTTAAATATAAAAGTATGAATGGGTAAACAAATTCCGGGCAAAACTCGGGCTTCTCGTCCATGGAAACGAAACAAACACGCGAAAGCTGCGAACGAGATATGAAGGAAAAGAAGGAAAGTAAGAAATATTGACAATGAGCTGAATTTAATCGAAATAGAACAATACCTGTTTAATTTTAGGTGAAACAATACAGTTTAATAGTATATGTAATACATTTCTATCCTATGTCCTTGAGTTTGGTCGAAGTAAGAATTAGAAATATTATGTTAAAGTTAATGCCTTCCTTAATGCGAATCGGATTTTAAAATGTAAAATCAAACGCATATTTTTATTTTTTTTTGCAATTTGAGTATTGCACTGTGTTGCTTCAAACTTAGAGCTAAGAGCGTATTTCCCCATACAGATTTAACAAACTTTCAGTTGGTTTTACTTTGTTGTTTATTGTAATTATGTATGTTGAGTTATATATTTAATAAATGCAATTTTATAACCTTTTGCAGCTGGCTATCATTGTGTAATCGCTTATAGTGCAAGAGGTAGCGGGTTCAAATACCGGCCTGATTTAGTTTTCTTGTCGACATTTGTTTAAGTTAATAAGTAAGCCCAGGGCCGGAACTAGGAGATTCGTTAAGGGGGGGGGGGGGGGGGCAAAGCTTAATTTGCCGCCCCCTCCTTACCAACATTATAACATACCCTTTTTCGTTAGAAGCGGTGGTTGAAATGATACCATTCACTTATACATAATTGAGAACTTTTATTTATCAAGTACACTAATCGAAAAATAATACAATTACATTTTTTATTATAATGAAATAGACTTATCAAACTATTGTTAATTGAGTATAATATTGTATTGATAACCATACAAAGAAATTCAATTCAAAATTTAATTTTTCGAGCATGATTAGCTGCAAATAATATCATCAAAATTGATCAAAGCAGCTCGTTTGTGTTCAATAGATATAATACTTAGATTTGTTAATCTCTGCTGGCCCATTGTGCTTCTCAAATAGCTTTTAATAAGTATAAGTTTACTGAAACTTCTTTCACCTAACGCGATTGTAACTGGAAGGTTGAGAAACATTCTCAGAGCAGGATGTGCCTCCTCCAGTTTATTTTTGCAGATAAGGCTCAACATTGTTGATGCTGTAGCATCTTTTAATTCATAGTCTACTGTTAATGCATGGTGCTTAAAACTTTCAATTTCAAATACGAATTCTTCTTTGTTAAGATCGGCACTGTAAGTGTTTCCTAATTCTGCTGCTTTGACTTTTAAATCTTCTACTTCCATTTTATGAATTTGAACACCACTTAAAAATCCAAACTTATTGTTAATGTTCTCCAAAGCCTTAAAACTGTTACTCAGTTCCATAATTAATCTGTCAATGACTTCCAATATTACTTGATGTAAGTTTTTTTGACATACGCCATTGCTAAGCACTTTTTCTGTAGAATAAAACTAAAAAATAAAATAAATAAATAAGTAAAAATAACCAAAAGACAAAAAGGACAAATTAAGCAAAAAATTGCTGTTGTCAACAGGATATCAACACCACAAAATATTCCGTAACAGGAATATCGTCAACAAACAAAGAAAAACAAAGAAATGTACTAAGAACGAAAAAACCCCACAAATGATGATGACACAAAAATATTGAAACCAAAAAAATTCAGCACAATGGTTTAAACGAGACAAAAACACGACAAAACGAAAAGACGAAACAAACACAATAGTTTTTCCAAAACAGAAACAAGCGACGTTTCGGGAACTGCTATCTGCTCCCGTCCTCAGGCAGAGACGCACATGGTACGAAAACACAGGTGCGACTGAGTAGGGGCTGGAAAAATGAGATTATTTATCAGAGAAAGGGCTACATCTTGCTCAGCCACGTGATCACCCGCGCAACGGGTCCTTGAGATGCCAGCTCTCATCGCAGTGGTTTTACTCACTCCAGAACACGAATTATGGTAATACTTGTTTCTTAGAGTGAAGTAACGCATTTGAAGTACGAATATATTTACAAATTATGCATAATCAAGTTAAATAGAATTTCTTAATTTCTTGGCTAACTTATTGGTTGCGATATGTACACTTTCAAAACTTTTTTTAATGACTAGTTTCATTTTGTTTTAGTGAACCACTTTTCATATTTTGCCGCCCCCTGATATTTGCCGCCCGGGGCACATGCCCCCCATGCCCCCCCCCCCCCCCCTTAGTTCCGGCCCTGAGTAAGCCCCTCCCATAAGCAATGCAGTTTATAAACCCTAGTAATGCAGCTATATAATATAAACGTCAGCTGAAACAACTTGATTTAACTTCTACTAACAACCTGGCTATAAAAGATATTACACATCGCGGGAAATTTTCTTTCTGGTTCTTGGATTCTAACATTCTATTAACGAATTTCCAATTTTTTCTTTCATTATTTTCTGTATATTGTGTGTGACGCTATTTCCCTATTTGTACTGATATAAAATTGGTGATGATTCGTCAACAACTAACGAACATCGGTGCTGTTACTGCGACAAGATTTTCTCAAACAACAGCAATGCTCGTCGACACGACAAGAGAGAATGTGCCAAGAACCTATATCGTAAAATATTTGTTTGTGATAAATGTCGCAAGCAGTTTGCCAGAAAAGATAATATGAAAACGCACATAAAGACATGCGAAGGACCAGCTGCGCGAAAGAAAGTAAAGGTTTCGGTGCAACAACGAATGATTGATGTGCATAAGAGTATGCCTGGAAATGGTACAATTGCAGTAACATCGACATCTGGTTCGGGTCTGGAAGGTTCGACTTCATCAGCACGGTTTCCTTGCAGCTACTGCGATATGTCGTTCGTGTTTTCCCATGATGTACGGAGACATGAACGGAGTAAATGTAAGAAGAATCCTTCTCGCATGAAGTTTCGCTGCGATGAGTGCCATGAATGGTTTACTCGAATTGATAGTTGGCGACGACATGCGAAAAAATGCAACGGTAAAGTCAGTGTGCCTACTGATGATTTACCTGCAGAAATTTAGAATCCTCGGTTTAAGATGAAGACTCGTGAGCGTACAGGCAAAAAAACAGATGAGCAGCAACCGATTGGTATGACGTCTGGACATGAAACTAAACCTAAGACTGTTATCGGTGCTCTACAGGTGAATGATAATGGCTTCTACTTGGCGCAGTCTGCATTTCGTGGAACATTGAAAGACTACTAAGTATTGTCTAAGTATGCTTAGTGAGTCGAAATACATTTGTAATTTTCTTGACGATATCAGACAGAACATAATCAATCAGCTTACTAATGACGTAGCAACAAATGGACATTTGAAATATATTTTGTGGTTGGACTGTATATATGGAAAGCCATATCCGTTCGATGACAAAGTGAAGAAGTGTGCATTCAAGACATCGGCTGCAGTAATTTACAGTTCTGACCATGTGAAGCAAACTGCTGAACACGGTATCCAGAAACTCTGTCAAGAAGAGGAGTACTATGTCTGTAAAGGATCTGGTTGGTCTCTGTCTAGTATAAACCGATTGGAGCTAAGAATTAGTCAATTCACGCCTATGCAGGCCTAAATGATTATAAAGTTGATAACTATCGCAAATGTTCCTGTAGTAGAATAGAAATTATTTATAAATATTACGTTTGCAAAAGAACTTGCTGTGTTTAATTCCTCGAACCTGACACTTTTCTGGTATTTTAATTAAATTTATTTTTAGCTTAATCCAGAGATCGAACCAATCAGTACATAAATGTGTGATTTTTTTGATGAATTTTGGAAATTTTCCCGAATTTCTAGCTAAATAATTACACAATTCCAAGATGGCATCCAAATTTCAAGATTATGGGTGCCACCGATATAATAAATGATTACTGCACTCTAGTGGGTAAAAATTACACTAACATGGTGTCAGCACACTCTAGGAACCGAAAACAAGAGGGTGGCATCCAGCAGACGAAAACAAGATGGCGGACATGACATCATACCAGCTGATGATATATATACCTTGGATAGTGGGTCAGTCAGCAAGTAGCTTCCATGGAAGAAGGATCCATCGACATTTTTTCCCTCACCGGTTCAAACCGAGGACTCCGAGCTACATGCCGTAAATGTACGTGTTTTATATATTTTGTATTAAAATGTGATTATTAAATTTTATTATACTTTTAGAAATTTTTTTCCAAATTTCTAGCATAAAAATTACTGTTTTCCGATATGGCAGCCGTAATGAAAAGTGCAACAGTGTTTTTTTAATATTTTTATTAACTTTTAATTACTATATATATTTTATAATTTTTAAAATTTTTCCCGATTTTCTAGCATAAAAATTACGGATTTTCAAGATGGCGGACATGACGTCATATTACCTGATGATATATATGCTATGAAAAAAGTGATGGTCATTCTGCCAGCAGCCACTGTGAGGAAAGGATCGGTCGCCATTTGGTTTTGGCCCTCACCGGGTTCGAACCGAGGACTCCTAGCTCCATGTCGTAAAAGTATGTTTTTAAAATATTTTTTATTAAAATTTTATTAATTGAATTTTTTTATAAATTTTAAATTTTTTTCATAAAATTCGGATAATAAATAAAGATTTTCAAGATAGCGGCCGTAATGGAAATTGCCACGGAGACGTCATACTCCTAGATGACGTCTGCGGCTAAGAGCTGCTAGCTCTTAGGACAATTAAGCTGATTTTAGGAATTTGTGTTCTTTCTAAGGCAAAAGTATTTTGAGGTTTTTCGAAATCCTAATTTTTGAATTTTTGAGGAAGAAAACGAGAAATTTTTATTTATTGCTGTAACTAAATATTTATCTTACTAATTTATATGCGTTACTCTAACAAGGGCCCACCCAGCCTTACCCGAGCGCACGCCTGTGATTTTATCAGACAAATGACTGCCTTTTTGAACATTAAAGACGATTTCGCCACAGCTTAACACAAGAGAGAGTGACTGTGGTAGGAATCAAAGCCTTCGTTAAGGATCCATGTCAGAATTTTCCTGGTGTTAACTGGCAAAACATTGAAAATACTGCTGTTCAACAAAGCGATCCAAACAAAATGTTTTTGTAATAAACACATGAGTTGGTTTAATTGACCAAATGCACATTTAGGGAATTAAAATTAACAAATATAAATTATGAATTTCTTATTTTCAGCAGAATACAGAATGTATATAAAAATAGTAGTCATGCAGAATGTATATAAAACAGTAGTCAATCATTGCTACAGTACACTTGCAAGTCTTTGTCAGTTATGTTTTTATTTTAAACATGTGTAGATTATGTCAACTTACGAATAACTTATATATATATATTTAAACAATTACTGTTGGTCACTAAACTCAGTAAATTTTTATTTCACTATAGGATAAAAAATTAAGAAAAGCTTTGTTAGGTTAGAAAAGTTGCAGTAACTCTCTTCAATACTATTGAACTTTACGTGGGGACCTGTTATAATTCGAGATCTCTAGCCATACGTCTTTTATTATATACCATGCTGTAACTTCACCCTTCACCATGCCTCAATACCATATCTAAATATTAAGGAGTACCTTACGTATAATTTTTTCAGGTGAAATTAAAGGAAGCCTAACAAGTGATGATCTAGGACCAGATAAGCAAGAAGAGGGACGATACCAAGACCAGCAAGTTGAGCCTGCTTCAGGCATAAGAGGAAATGGAGTTGATTAGAAGAACGAAGAGGAGACAAATTTAAAGAAATTCCTGGAATGGCCGAAACATCAGCTAACAATTTTACAGAACCAAATAGTTAAATAGCATCGAAAAATATACAGGACCAGGAGTTTATTCCCGGAACTTCAGTAGGCACTCAGGCCACTCAGGAACTTCAGAAGAGCGAGTTACATTTTGATTTTCAAGACCCTGGTACATGGCCAATCAACATTTCTGATTCCCAGAGATGTTTCATAACAAAAATGAGAGTAGAAAATGAACATAATCCAGATTTCAGCCAAAGTGTGCGATATGGCCGAAATCTAACAAAAGACTGGTTTGTTAAACAACTTACAAACGGACTTAAGATAAAGAGGTCATGGCTAGGTTACAGCCAAACGAAAAATGCACTATTATGTGTTCCATGCAGGTTATTATCCCACATTTCAAAAAAGTCAAAGTCAACTTCGTCATATTTGGCTAAAGAAGAGGGTTTTACTAACTGGAAAAAACTTAGTGAAAGGATTCCAGATCATGAAAACTCGCAAAGCTACAAACTTTGCTTTTGTTCTTGGAAAACTCTTGAGTCTTCTTTAGGAAAGGGAGGAATAAACACAGAACTTCAAGATCAGATAGCAAAAGAAGAAAGTCATTGGATGAAAGTACTATATTGTATTGTAGATGCTATAATGTTTCTGGCAAAACAGGGAAGCCCTCTAAGGGGATCACAAGAACAGTTTGACTTTGGTGATCCCAGGAGTGGAAAATTTCTGAATACAATTCGCCTATTATCTCATTACAATGCAAATATGCGTGAACACATACAGAGACATAAGAAAGGGCAATTAAGTTATTTCTCATGGAAAGTTCAAAATGAATTCTTAGATATTATAGCAAGTAAAATAAGACAAGATATTCTGAATGATGTTAGAAATGCGAAGTATTTTGCCTTGATCTTCGACTCAACCTCTGATATCAGTCATAAAAATCAAATGACAGAAATAATTCGCTATGTGAAAATGACAGAGAGTGGACCAGAAATTCTGGAAAGCTTCATTGACTTTTTCATTATCAGTGACAAAACCGGTTTTGGTCTCACTAAAGAGATTTTTAAAAGGTTGTAAACAGATGACTTGGACTTAAGAAATTTTAGAGGGCAGTCGTATGACAATGGGGCCAATATGGCTGGCATCTATAAAGGGGTACAATCAAGAATACTGAAGGGCGCATGGTCCGTTCCAGGTCATGATTTTAGATTTTAGATTTCAGAAAATATTAATTAATTTTACCTGACATTTCAAAATTCTCAAAATTTTTATGATCTTGACAGCCAAGAAACATGAAATGAGTTTTTGTGATAGAAATGCAAACCATTTCTTGAAGTAGCCAGTGGCATTGCAGTAATTCCTTAAAAGTTTCAGTTCTGCAATAAATTAAATTCTCCTTATTTGTACAACCCAAAAAGGTTAAAAATGTAACTTTGGCAGCTAATTATGCAAAAAGTATGCAACTATATATATTTTTCATTTCGTGAAAGTTAAACGATTGAAAATGTCTAAAAGTTGATCAGTGATTAATATAAATCTAAAATCATGACCTGGACATACGCCCTAAAGGAACATAAATTACCATATTTTGTGCCACGTGCAGCTCACTCTCTGAATTTAGTTGGAGCACATGCTGCTGAAGCATCGCCTGAAGCTCAAACATTCTTTGGGACAATTAATCGCCTGTATATATTTTTTTCAGCCTCAACATCAAGATGGGAAGTTCTAGAAAAACATTTACCACTTTCGCTGAAACCTCTCAGTAAAACTAGGTGGTCAGCAAGAATGGAAGCTGTAGAGGTTGTATATAAACATTTGAACAAGATTAACAAAGCTTTGGAAGAACTGTCTGTTTGCCCTGTTACATCTCCTGAGACAAAGACTGAGGCTACCTTTTTGTTCAGAAATATCAGTAAGTTTGAGTTCATTGTCGTAACCTGTTTCTGGTACAAACTTCTAAAGAAAATTGATCATGTGAACCAGGTTCTTCAAAGAGATTTTATAACTGTAGATGATTCAGTCAGAAACATTCATGGTCTTTTAAGTTATCTAGAATATATTAGGGACAATGCACCAACCGATGCTTTTGTGGAAGCCAAGAAGATTGCTGAGAACAAAAATGTACCTGCTGATTTTAAAGAAACAAGGAAAAGAAAAAGAAGAAGAAAATGTTTGACGAATGCTGCGAAGATGAAATTTACAACTTATCAGAGCACGATCTGTTTAGAATAGCTTTGTTAGATATCATTGATGGAATAGTGAATGCCTTAAAATCCCGGTTTCAGGCTCTCCAAGCAAATAATGACAAGTTTAGCTTTTTAAATGGGAATAACATCTACAAAATGGAAGTTAAAGATTTGAAGACTGCAGCCAAATGGTTGTCTGAAATATACAAATATGACATCAATGGAGAAGAAATAGTTCAAGAAATGGAAAGTTTTAAACATCACGCCTTGGCAGTTGATGACACTATGAAAACAGCATCTGCAGCGACCCTCTTGAAGCTCATTCACGAACACAGACTTGAAGAAGGATATCCAAACCTGACCACAGCCCTTCAGATATTTCTTACCCTTCCTGTAACAGTTTTTTCAGGCGAAAGAAGTTTCAGCAAATTGAAAATTGTAAAAAATTCTTTAAGAAATAGTATGAGGCAAGACAGACTGTTGAATTTGAGAATTATTTCCATAGAACACAAGAGAGCATCCTCTATTTGCTATGATGATATCATCAAAATCTTTGCTGCAAAAAGGTCTCGCAAGTTGAATTTGAATCCTTAAAAAAACATTTATGATGACAATTTAATGAACAAGTCTAGTGATTATACGGACTACTTTATGGACATAGTGGGTTCATGCATGGAAGTTACAGTAGCACAGAAACTGTTACATGTAGGTATGGAAAATGCTTAAATAGCACCATTTTTCCGTGGGAGAGCCCCCGGACCGCCCACTTTATTGGTGTGGTATGTGCAAAAAAAGAGGGGGGGGGGGGGCGCATGAATCCATTGCCCCGGGTGCTAGAGACTCTAGTTGCGGCCCTGACTGCACCCACCCCGGAACGCAACAGCAATATTATTAATTTAATATGTAATATGGGGAAATCAATTGCCTACCGATCTTTAACGAAGTCACATTTCCAACACTTGAAAAATCGTCGTAACGAAATTGTTTACAACATTTAGTAAAGAGATGACTCTCCCTTGTTTCCTCTCCATGAAACATTATGGGCCTTCTTGTGCGTGAAAAATTCAAAATTCTACACGTAGAGAAGCGTTTGAAAATTTCAGTTTTTTTTTTTTTTTTTTTTTTTTTTTTTGGCAGCGCGACGGCACCATTTCCGAACTAGTGCCTGTCAACCGAGAGCCGCGCCACGGACGAGGTCAAGTCGGAAAAAAATAACGCACCCCGTGCCTTTTTTGTTTTGTTTCGACGCACGCCTGCGCACGTGCGTTTGAATGCGGACTCTCGCGCGCACGTATGCTCGCTCCGGGGCCGTGCGGCGTCGCCACGCCCTTGTGGTCGGGCGCGTTCACAAAACCAAGTGGCTCCGACAAAACATGCACTCAGCATGGGGAGGGGTAAGAGGGGTTGTCGTGTAAAAGCATTCCTGCTGGAAGAGAACGAGAGCGAAGTAAAAAGAAGAAAAAAACTCATTCTGTAATAGGGTTATAATGAACGTGAAATCGAATGGAAAGAGCACAGTTTCATGGCTGGATTTGTTTCATAATCATCGGGAAAGTTTTTTCTTCTTCTACCAGATCTCCGGGAGTAGATGCAATATATCGTTGAGGCAGAAGAGATAGCGGAAAAAAGGAAGGGGGGAGGGGGTGTACAGCAAAAGTTTTTTTTCTCCAAAGGGGTTTGGCGGGATGGAAGCCGAGTGTTGGTTGGGATGTTGCTGAAAGGGTTGAAGAGGTTTGTGCGAGCGACCCTCTCGTGATATTCACCGCAATGTTTTCCCTCCCATGGGAAATATAACAAGCCACTCGCGAGACTGGCTTTATTGCAGCTTCTCTGGCCCGGAGCAGTACCGGCGGGGAGGGGTGAGAAGAAGATGGGAGGGGGAGACGGAAACGAAATTTTACATCATTAGGGGAAAGTTCAGAGTCAAAATGAGTGGAAGATGGTGGGTGGATATAAAATAGAGAAGTTTCTGCAAAGTTGAATCCACCCGTTTTATTTTCCTGCTACGGGTGAGTAAAAAAGGGAAAAAAAGAAATAAAGGTGCAGGTTTTCGTAATGTCAATACGAAAACTTCTACGTCAACAAACATAAAATGAATGCATTATACCACGAGCCATTATGAGGCTGTGAAAGAACTGGTAACAATTTCTGCAACCAGATAGAAAATGTGAACTTGTTAGGTCCTCTCCAAAAAAGACGGTGCATATACTTTTTTTTTAATTAATACCTGAATGTTAAGGTATTATTTTCGTTTATTTTGCGCACAAAGAGGTATACTGAAATACGATATGCATACTCTTATACAAAAGGTAAGAATAAAATATTTAAAATCATTATAAAACAGCTTTTTCAATAACCACTAAAATGTTTATTCCTCTTGTAATTATTTTCTTTTCGATGTGATGTTTAGTGAGTGTTGTTATTTATGTGCATTATTATAACTTTTTTTTATAAACTTCATAGAAGAGTTATGGATACTATAACCATAATAACACAACTAAGCTGGAAGTTAAAATGAAAAAAAAAATCAATATCCTCGTGGTAGCAATTAATTAGTCAATAAATAAAATGAAAGTATCTGTCAGTGTTTATCAAATTATTGCATAATAAGTATTTTGTCTGTTAGCAAATGATGTATCTAAACTAAATGTAACGTTTAAAAAATATTTTCTGCCTGTTTATACCAAATTATTTAACTCAGTAACTGTGATGCTATTGACTAACTTCATACACGTTATAATCTTACAATAATCTTATAATTATAATCTTAATACTACTGTGGTATTCGTTATTGTAATTTCTCAAACGGTTCTGTAGATATGATAATTATATACCAAAATCTAATAAGTACATCTAATGCTGTTACTTGAGTCATCGTTGATTTTTAAGATGCTTTTAAATTTAGTTCAATGTATTCGTAAACTTGGGAGTAAATAGGCAAATGTTCAGATGTAAGTAGCATATTATTTAACTAGTTATTACACTACATTGTTTGAGCTTGCTCATGAACGTAAAACTAAATATGTAGTCTACAGGAAAGCTTTAAAGTAACTCATAAATTTAGTGTACATAATAATAAAATAAAATTTTCTATATTTTATATCTTTATAACCCGTGTTAATTTTTGGTCCACGCGAACGAAGTCTTGGGGACAGCTATTCAGAAATTTTTTTTCTCATATTAATATGTCAGGGCAAAACCTTACTTATGTAAGTTTTTATTGGCGTAAGTATTTGGGCAGTAATCAGTATATAAGTTAACTGACATACTTGTTCAACCAAGATAAGTAAAACGTTTGGCCACGTTTGAAAGTATAAAATGTTCTTGTACCGATGTGGAGATGGTCTCGAAAGGAATGGTTTGAGATATTTCCAAACCCAAAACATAAGTTTTAAATCTTGAACAAAAAAAAAATCAAGTACTGGTCGTTCATTGATCCAACACTGATTTAAATCGCGTACACTGACTTTTAAATACCAAACTCAGCCTTCAGAGTAAAGACACACCGTTTCTTGAAACAAATAACAATGACTTCAAAGAGCGTAGGCTTATTATTTGTATCAATAACTTCTGTTGAAAATTTACGTCTTGTTCTTCAAGGGTCATTAGAGATGACAGGGATATTTGATATGGAAGAAAGATGTGCCACTAAAATGAAAAAAAAAAAAAAAAAAAAAATTGGTTGTCTGTAAAGTCGGTTTACAGACGATAGTTTAACGTGACAACGTCATAACAAAACATGATGAAATGATTGCATACTTTTATGAATAAAATTGAATAATTTTTATTGAATTATCACTATTTTGTATGAATACAAAGAAGGAGTGAAATGAAATCTACAATTTAATTGATAAATTTACTTTTATTTTCAATCATTAATTCAAATATGTTTATTACTTTAATGAACAGATTATTTAAACTATAACTTTTATACATGTTTGCTATTTAACTTCTTCCAATCTGTGTTATTCTGTTAAGGATAGGACGATGATAGGAAAAGTAGGAAACGAATGGGAGTGTTTCAAGTTTAATGTGTCTCGAAAAAGTCAAATCGATGGTTGTTCCAATCGAGTGGAAGAGAGATGGATGCGGCGCAAGCGCACAATGAGCGTAACGGAAAAATGTGCGTAACGGGACACAGCGTAACGGAACAATGTGCGTAACGGGACACTTTTTCGTGCGTGCAGCCGGCGTTCATCGATTTATTAGACGTTGTCACGTCAAAAAAATTGTAGAATACTTACTATGCACCCATTGTCACTTATGGGGTAGACACTTGAGCTGTAGACAAGAGATCAGAGCAGTAGGTATTACGTTTATGAGAAGTATGTTGGCAGTTACGAGGCGAGAAAGGATCAGGAATGAGATGGGGAAAGCTAGAGCAGGATTACACAACTTGAATGATATCATGCAAAAATGCAATAATGAGATGGTATGTTCATGTGAAGAATAAAAGGTAGAGGAGAGGATGCCTAGGAAAATTATTTAGTTAAAGTACACAGGAAAAAAGGTCTCAAGGAGGAACATGTTGGAGGTGGGAAATGTAGATGGTTAAAGGCGTGCAGGAGAGAGGAAAAGACTGGAATAGAATGAAGGAGGAGGAATGATGAAGGGACAGAGGAAGATGGACGCATTTTACTTTGTTGACCAGGCTGCAGGCCGGATGCAGTTGATGATGACGATGATTCTGCTGCTGATGATGATGACGACGAGATACAATACTGAAATTTGGGAAAGAAATCGACGATGGCTTATGTTAACGACCCACCTTTGTATTTGGGTGGAGTGACGTCGGGAAATCGTGAAAACCCGAAACGGGTCGCAGTGTGTAGACCATGTGATGCCTTGCCAGTAGAAGTGACTGGCCGACTCGATGCGCGTTCCAGGCGCTCTACGGGCGCGGGGGCGCTAAGGGCGACACTGACTCGCACGCCGCACGCCTCACAGCCTCTATGCGCTAGGCACAGGACTGGGCAGTTCTATTGTCGGTAACACATCTCTATGGAACTTCAAGCGGTGACCCTATCGTTTTGTGGTGATGGAGTCTCCCTGCACCACTTCCCTATACCACTTACAATACTAGGTGTAGAATTATTTATACATTAAACCGTCCGCGAAACCGCACCGTTTAAGTTTTTTTTTCACTTTGCAAAAAATCACGCAAAGATTCCACACACGATCAGTCCAGGTGCTCAGTTCGGACCGAACAGTCTGAACTGACAGCTTGGACTGAACTGAAGCCTTCCCCACACACTATCAGTCTTGTGGTTGCTGTTGGATGTATAGTTTCATCGCAGAATCTGGAAGAAAATTTTGATTTTGCAGTTTCACTTTTAGTTAGAAAAATGGTGGTGGGGGGGGGGGGGGGAGCAGCAAAGTAACCAATGGGTATTAACAAATATATCTGCAACGACTTTAAGCTGATGGTCTGATGAACTGATTAAATGGACTGACAGTTTGGACTGGCGAGACGCTGTCCCCACACACGACAGTGCGGACTGAGGGTTCTCGAGTCCACAGTCAGATTTGATGCAAATTTTGTCAGTCCATCAGTTCCAACTGATCAGTCCATCATCCTTGCTCACACACGGCAGTTTAGACTGATAAGTCCGAACTGACAAGTTTGGTCTGATCGTGTGTGTGTGTGTGTGTGTGTGGCCTTTAAAGACAAAACCATGAAACGAAACTTGTATAGAGAAGTGAAATGTCTCTTAAATGACATTCGTAATCAGACATTTTCAATAAATCTTGATCGGTTTGCAAAAGGCGCGGCTACACCCGGAGCTCAGCACGCCGCACAGTTTAGTGGCAGTTAAGTCCCAGGCAGGCGGTGACGGTAAACGGTGTCCTAGATATTTACTCTCTCGTGCTGGGACAGCAATAGTGCGACGACCACAACGCTTTCGGACGCGATGCGAATGGAATGTTGTTTTTTTTTCTAACCAATCGCGTTCGACACATCTGTGACGTTAGCGAGACCGAAATCGTGGGCGCGACAAACTTACCGGTTGTTTCCGAATTATTGTTAAACTGTTGCACTGGTAAATTTGAGTTTTCGTTTATTAAATTCTTTTGCGAAATCTGTTCGGACTTAAGTTCACGTGCAATTATTTTTTTCTTGAATTAATACTAAATTTGAATTAAAATATATTTTTTAACAGGAGCTATTGAAATTACTTGTTAAACATTTATGTCTGCCGTGTACGTATAGTGCGAATGTAATGGCAAAAAAAATGTTTATATCAAGTGGTTGGTTTACAATAACGCATGTTCACAATAACGCCTGTTCACAATAACGCATGTCAACAATTATGCATGTCAACAAAAACGCCGGTTCACAATAATGCTGGAATCAGAATAGAGCGATGGCGGCGACGCAAATTTTATAGCAAAACACGTTTGTCACACCTGTGACGTCAGCGTGACAAAAATGGTGGATGCGACATAATTCACGATTAGAAATAATATATTCATTTCTATCGCGTTCCGAGGCGCAGCGTAACTTAAATACGTATGAGAATTTTGTTTTCGAAAGATGTTTGAAGTTGGTGCATTGGTGATATATATATATATATATATATATATATATATATATATATATATATATATATATAGTGTAATTATAAAGTCCGTGAAACATATCATAAAATCGGTACAGCGAAGTGGTAAAGAATAATGTAACAAATTATATACCGCGAGAAAGAACAACTCTCAAAGTTTTTTTGAATGTAGCGCCAAAAAGCTATTTTAAAAAACAACCGACAGGGGCGCTAGTGCATGTAGTTGCTGAAAATGGCTGCGAACCAGGCAGAGAAAGCCTTTTGTGTGCTTGAATACGCCCGTAGCGAATCGGTAGTGAGTGTCCAAAGAGCTTTCCGTGGCAAGTTTAACAAAACACCACCATTTTACAATAGCATAATGAAGTGGTACAAGAAATTCGAGGAAGACGGCTGTTTGTGCGACGCAAAACGGTCGGGTCGGCCAGGCGTGTCACAACAGACAGTGGATTGTGTACGGGACGTGATGGTGCGGAGTCCCAAGTCAACTTATCGGGCTAGTGCAGAATTGAACATCCCTCATAGTCCAGGAAACCAAGACTTAAAAAGGCACAAACCTGTGAAAAATTTGTCCAAAGCTGAATTTTTGCACAGTTGTAGATTTGACTATTCTTAATAACATACCGAAAGTTTACCGCTGTAGACCTTGTGCGTATCACCGAAAATTTGCATTTAAGTCCTAGATGACAGCGACTTACATCAGTCCATTAAAATGCTACCCATTTGTAAAATTTTTAATTTAGACTGTCCATAAAATTACCAAAATAATCTTGAGACTCTAATACAGCCATTAATGTTGTAAAAAGCATAAAGTGATAATATTAAAGATATGATATTAAGCGATTAATTCATGACATATTTTTTTTATCTTTGCCACCCAGATAAAAATACGATTTACACCAATTTGAAGAGCCCAATGCGAAAAATGTCCAAACAAATGTTTTTGGTTATACCTTTAGCTTTAAGACAGTATTTTTATAAAGAGTCTAACGTAATTAGTTGGCTTATTAAAGCGGCCCGAGCGTTGCATTGTACTGCGGCCGTACTGATCTCTCACGGCCGGCGCGGCATTGCGACACACTGCGTACTGCGACACTCATTCAACTTGGTCTTATTTAGGGATTACTTTAAACATAGCTAATTCATATGAGAGGGTGTATTTATGTTACATGTAATGAGATATGCATTTTTTTCTTATATTAATAAACGATTTCTGCTTGGAACTTGTAAATGAAAAACTCTAGAGGACCTCTGGTTTTATATCTGCATGGGTTTATTCTGTTTCAAAAATTTTATTATGAAAAATTATTTTTTTTAGCAACATTTTTTTAAATTTTATTTCTGATATATCGTTTTATTTTATATCAGAACAATGCAAAATTTTAATGTAGCCTGTATTCGAAAATATTAAAAATTATATATTTACTTCTTTAAAATCAGTTTACCACATAAAAATTTAATAAAACGATACATCGTAAATGTACTCAGTTTTCTTTCACTTTTATAACATAATTCCTATAATAATAGGTTTTTTTTTCTTCAGAAAATAAATAAAACACGAGTTGTGTTGTAAATTGAATAGGTAGCATTACATATTCAGTTTTTTTTTATAATTTAATGTATTTGAGTGCTGCGCCTAGTGACGTCGTTGGATTGCTAGTGGCAAAGAGCGGTGGTGGATGTTTTTGCAAGAGTTTGACCGTATTTAATGACCCTACCTGTGAGAGGGTGTTCGTACCACAAATCCTAACGGTTAAGGAAACTATCCATTCTCTGTAGTCACGTACGGGTGTGCTACTCGCGCAATATCGTCAAATATCACAACTTTCCGGGACGTTCGGTCATTTCTCGGTTAGCTCTGGTTTCACCATAGTAAACAGGACAAAATCTTGTTTGTAGTGATTTCATATTCCTATTACCGTAGCAGTATGGCGTTTGAGGAAAAACCAAGTTTGCTGTATACTGAGAGCCTACTTAAAAAAAGTATTTAGGGAGTTATTAAATTATTTACGAAACACAATTTTGTGGATCGTTTGGGAAATTATCATTTAGGACGTAACGGCTCGTTATTGGTGTGACGCACAAGGTCTGCATCGGTAAACTTTACACATGTTACTAAGAAATGTTCATTCTACTACTGTACAAAGTTTCTTCTTTGGGATAATTTTCCATGTATTAAAAACCTTTGTTTCTTAACAGCGAAATTCGTCCCGACCCGAGCCTACTTCGACAACCACGCAGTAGTATACACTACGCGGCTCGGATCGCTTCAGCCGTCAGACTAATTGTATGAGACAATTTAAAAAATATACCAATTTAAAGATGAATAAATATGCAACAACTTTTACTCCAAGCGATTTCCATGTTGGGCTCTTTAAGTTTATGTAAAATGTATTTATATTTCCTTAAAATTGAATGAAAGTGAATTCGTTAACTTTAATGATTTAAATTGTCTATTTTATAGAAAGATGTTTAAACTTTGTACTTTTTAACACTATCCTCAGATAGGGCAATGTTTCTAGATTATTTTGGGTTCCATACTGTCTGTCTACTCCAAAAACTGCAATTGCAATATCCATTATTGTGGATCGTTACAAAAAATTGTCATTTTGGGCTTAACTGCTCGTTATTGGTGTGACGCACAAGGTTTGCATCGGTAAACTTTTGACATGTTACTAAGAAATGTTCATTCTACTACTGTACAAAGTTTCTTCTTTGGGATAATTTTCCATGTATTAAAAACCTTTGTTTCTTAACAGCGAAATTCGTCCCGACCCGAGCCTACTTCGACAACCTCGCAGTATACACTACACGGCTCGGATCGCTTTAGCGGCCAGACACATTGTACCAGGCTCTCAACAAATAAACTAATTTAAAGTTTAAGAACTTTGCAACTACTTTTATTTAATGTTTTCACATCGGGCTCTTCGTGTTTTTGTAATACTTATTTCCATTTGTGCCTTTTTTTCCATAACACCTCTCTTTTAATATTATTGAATAAATAGCATATTTAGTCAAACACAGTGAAAGGTTTTTAAATTTAATCATTGAGAATAATGTTTTGAGTAAGTTTTGGTTTGCTATTCTGATAGTATACTATAGTAATTACGTTTGAGTACCATATTGTTGAGTGGTCAGTAAAGTATTATTTAGGACTTCACTTCTCGTTTTCGGTGTTCCGCGCAAGGTTTGCGGAGGTAAACATTTCAAATGTTGCTAGAAAACCTGAATGTTACCACTGTTTTAAATTTCAGTTAGGAGCAAATTTTACAAAGATTAAAAATCTTCGTTTTCGTGGGAGTGAGAGTGGCCACAGCGCTTGCGGCTGTGGCTCTGTCGCAGTGCGTAGACGACATTGATAAGCTCGGGAGTCTCTAGTGATCCTATAAATTAAGATAGACTTTTGAGAGATATGTCCCTGTAAAGCTTAAGAACTATACAACAACTTTTGTTTAGGAAATATTTGCGTAAGACCCTTTATTTGTAAGTGAATTGTCTTTTTATTGCCTTGACTGATGTAAAAAAAACTTATTTAATTAATTAAACATTTTTTTCTTACCTTTAATATTAACACTTAGAACTTTATTCGTTATAAATGTGTGTAGTGGTGCTTTGAGATTATTTTCATATAGCTATCGAGAGTCTACGGTAAAAAGTGCGTAAATGGGAAGCATTTTAATGAACTGCTGCAAGTCGCTGTCATCTAGGACTTAACTGCAAATTTTCAGTGATACGCACAAGGTCTACAGCGGTAAAATTTCGGTATGTTATTAAGCATAGTCGACTCTACCACTGTGCAAAAATTCAGCTTTGGACAAATTTTTCACAGGTTGAAACCTTTGTTTCCTGGGCTATCAGCCAACAGTGTGGAGAATTCTTCGTAAGCGATTAAGAGTGAAGCCATACAAATTGCAGCTTCTGCAAGCCATCAGCCACGATGACAAATTGCTCCGACTGCAGTTCTGCATTGCCATGCAGAACCGTCTTGAAGACGATGACTTTTCAAGCACAATACTGAAAAATAATTAAAATTAATGAAAAAGAAAACGCAGTAGTACATCCCAACTCCGCACGAAAACAGATGTTTTCGCTTATGTGCGCATGCGTGAAGTCAGCGACGTTTAGAAAAATAACTGAGAACCAAACACCCGGTGACGTAGCTAGGATCGCCAACATAGCCAGCTATATGCGGCCAGTGGCTGACTGGCTGGCTGGCTCAATGGGGACATTTCGAATTTTTGATTTTTTGTGGAATTAATAGGGATAATTTTTCCCTCGATGCGGTAAATTTTTTCCTTTTAATACGGTAATTTAGAATTTTTAGATTTTTTGACTGATTTTTCCCCCCCTCAAAACTGGAAATTTTGGCGAATTTTGGCGAATTTTTGGCTAATTATAATTTTTTGATAACTTTTGGAAAATTTTGAAGGTCAAGGTCATAGTAAATGTCGAAGGTCAAGGTCAATCAATTTGGTCGCCGTGATGTCAGGGATATCGGTCATTGACCCCCCTCCACGCGCTACGACCCAGGACCCAGCGCTCGGACCGGCTATTATAATTAATAATTAATAATATATGTACTACTCTCATGAAATTAAAAAGAGGTAAGTGCGATTTCAAGGTAAAATATACCATGTAATACTCTAAAACAGAAGTTTTAAATCAGATAATCAATACTAAAAATTAAAAAGGCCTACACATAACGACTTAAAAAATGTTATTCTTAAACTGTTTTGTTATAAAATAAATATTTTATGCACCTGACAATTTTCTGTGTCTATTTATTTAGTAAAAATGTTTGGAATTAATCATATACGTTTCTTTTAATTGAAAGATTTTAGCAATATTCTGAAACTACGCAGCAGGAAGCCGCGTGTTATTAGCTATCATAAATAAACTACATTAAATCAAACCCAATATTCCCCCTTAAATTTTATATAAATAGGTTTTTAAACGAACATATCAATAAAAATAAAATGTCGTTAATCTTAAATTGTTCTATATTGTTTTTTTTAAAATAAATAACTAATTTTGCTATAACTTTTTTGCAAATGAAGTTTATAAGATAAATTATTAAATAATTATTCAGCACGTTACATAATTTAAAAAAATAACAGCTGAAGTTATTATTTGTATTCAGTATTTGGTTATATTGACATTAACATGTTTATCCTGTATTAATAATATTATATATTTGGTTGTATTGACAGCAGCATGTTTATCCTGTATTAATAATATTATATATTATGTATTTGGTTAAATTGACTGCAACATGTTTTATCCTATATGCTTTATTTGGTCAGAAAATGCGTTGGCTGGTTTTCTGTTAGCATTCTAGATATCGCGTGTATGGAGTTAAGAATTATGCATTCTCTTCTGCTATACAAACTTGTAAGGCATATTTTATACCCATTGTTATAGCACTAGGTATAGCAGAAAATGGGCATCGTGTGAGGTGGGCTTAAAGAACTCTCGCTAGCGGCACTGAACGCAGTGGTTTCCGTGATTCCCAGAGAGCGTCCAGTACCTACTGAGCAGATAATCATGATTAAAGATAAGTTCTATTTTAATCTGAGTCTTTTTTACTTGAGCGTTACAGAATTAAACAGCAATAGTTCTTACTGTTCTATTGTTTACAGTCAACGAGATCACGACGCAAATATCACCACCTCACATGGCTTCCGGCATTCCAGAGACTTCACCATTGTTTTGAGTAGTGTACAGCCTTATCAGAAGGTTTTAACAAATACCTAAAAAACAGTATCGGGAAGCTCTATGTTAACAAAACAGGCGAGCGTGCAACAAATAACTTGGTACCAAGGAGTGGGCCCTTAATAATTTTTATTAGTTAATAATTGAGTAATGTATTATATTTTCTGGCGACGAATATATTTTTTCACTTCAATTTAGAAAATGTGAAGCACTGGAGGTTAATGTTTGCAATTAATTGGTATAACTATAAAAAACGTTTTTATTATTTTATTAGAAAAAAAATTGTTTTACAATCATAATGTTGGTATCGTAAATTAAAAAAACATACAAATTTAATATTTTGTATATTTTTGGCCATCTATCGGCCTGGTTTGACGACAAGGATATAAGTATATATATATACTAGATAATGCCCGGCATGCGTTGCAATGCCTCAATCAATTTTTTTTTGTAATTTTTTAAACGTATACTAAGCATCTCTCTTTATCTCTCTAATTCTCTATCTCTCTATGTATATCTCTATAACTCTCTCCATCCTTCTATTTATATCTCTATCTCTCTATATATCTTTCTACATATATATCTCTATATATCTTTCTAGCGGACCCAACCGACGTTGTTCTGTTCAAACGTTTTAAATTCGAAAATTTACAGGAAATTTCCCTGAATCTAATCGCAGCGTCATCTGCCAGGTCGAACTGAAATTACTATAATTACTATAAGATACTATAAATGTTATTTTACAAACTTATATTTTTATTTTCAAAGAGACATCAATATGTCATAAGTTGCATAGAATAAAATGAGAACTAATTTAAAATTGTAGGTTAAGTTGATTGTTATTGAATGCACGTCTATACATAATTAAAAGTAATGAAAAATCGTGTTAAATACTCACTTTGATACTGCACCTTACATATTTTGCACAATGTATATTTTTTATTACATTATTTAATATGTAGAATAAAATGAGAACTGACAATTTAAATTTGGAGGTTAAGTTGATTGGTATTGAATTCACGTGTATACATAATTAATATCACGAAAAATCATGTAAAATACTCACTTCAATACTGCACCTCACAAATTTGCACCTATATTTTTAATTACACTTTAAAATGTTGTTTCAATAAATAATAATATAATAATCGCAATAACCAATTCTATTTTAATTTTAATGTAATAACAACAATTCATAAAATCCATCCAAAGATTAACAACAACACATAAATAAATACACAACACACACATATATATATCCTGTAAACCTAAACCATTCAAAGATCAACAACAATTTATAAATAAAAAATTAATTAAATAAACATTTTCCAGTGGACCAAATTGTGAATCTAAACCATCCTCGAATCCCCGTGAACTCACACAAAAAATTTCATCAAAATCGGTCCAGCCGTCTAGGAGGAGTTCAGTGACATACACACACACACACAAGAAATATATATATAAAGATAAAAGTGTTTTTATATATATATATATATATATATATAATTAAATTTTCGCAAAAGGCTTGCGTAGCTGTCATGCATTGGTTTCTAGTGACTTGATTTTCAACCTTAGTATCGGCCCATTGGCGAGTACCGCGCCGCGGTGAACACAGACTGTACCTCGTTGATCACCGCAGCCGATGTTCGTGGACGCGAATATCGGCGGATGTTTTCCGGCGCGCGCGCAGGCAGAGCTGAAATAGAGAGAAGAGGGGATACTTTATCCTGTCATTATGACATTTGCTCCCTTCCCCTCCCGCTCCCCCTCCCTTCTCTTCAACGAGCGGGCGGTGATTCGCAAACAGTCGCTTTGTGATCCACCCCAGCGCGCGCGCGACCCTTAACTAGTCCAATAAAGCGACGCTTTGAAACAACAAATTGGCCCCCATTGAGGACGCTCACAATGTCGCCTTAACGAACTGGCTGCGGCGCCCCACCCCCTCCACACTCCTCTAGTCATCCCTCCCCCCCTTTACCACGTCTTCGGGTGGACCAGAACAACCTCACTTCCCCTACTCCACCCTCGTGACTGCGCATAAACGACGTCGCTTTAGCCATCCGACGACTTTATTATGCCGCTGAATATTCAGCTGACATCGCGCCGCCTCGAGATATGCTCTCAAAACTACTCTCTCACAAACCACCTTCTTTTGTTTCGCTCTCTCTCTCTCTCTTCTACGGGAGCGAAAAATCCCTCATCGTCTTCCATCGTCTTCTTCCCCCCCCCCCCCCCCCCCCCCCAAATATACCCGGTTTCTAAGGTTCTGAAAAAAAAAACTTCGAATATCATTTGCCAGCCCGTTGTCGAATCACACTACCAAATATCTTCTGACTCTTTGGACGAAAATATCCTGAAGTTGAGGTACTTTGCACGCAGAAAGATAATGCAGCAGTTATTTTTTAATTGAAACTTCCATACAGCAATAAGGGTAAGTCAGGCGTAACTAAAAGTGCAACTCAAGAAAGGGAGGGGAAGGGATACTAACGAACAAAGTGTAGAGTCATACAAATACTGTAGAATGTTTTGCAGGTTTTTAGTCGCCATGATTGTTGCCGATGATGAGCCACTAGTGTGAACCTCTAGTGTGTATATTAACATTTAGTATCGTCGTTCAGGTGAACTACACTGTTACAGACATTTTAACGAACAATTCACCTCAAACTAACGAAGAGTTTTACGTAATTTCAGGTAACTGGGTCTTCGTTCAAACAACGCCGTATTTTGACTTTAGAGTTCTGTTTTCTTAATAAAAAGTGTAAACACACACGTAAATTAACTAATTGTGTGTTTTTGCAGTATTCTTTACCAGTTTTTCTATTTTTTGCTTGAACACTAAGATTATTCTTGTGGATTGTTTTTTTTTAAAGTAAGTGAATTTAGTACCCGTAAATTTACTAAGATAACGACCAATTTACGAAGATCTCTGGATAATTTGTAACTAGGGTTCTTCCTAAATTTAAGGTGAACATATTTAACAGTGTATTTTATAGTTTGTGCTATCGTTCAAGTTAATTATTGGAGTGTGAAGTTTCATTTATAACGCAAGCTATAAATAATAATTCTATTAAAAAAATTCTGCTTAAGGTTAAAATTTCGAAAATGGTAATGCGTAGGCATGTTCATTAACCGTATTTCTCGCATTTCCTCCATGGTAGAGCTCCAGTCCAACTCTCCTTTTCCTGATTCTATTGTTTCTTGAAGCACTGCATGTTGCTTCGTTTTCAAAGGCATGGACCAGAGCCACACATGCCACTATCATGCAAGACAAAATTCTTTCTTCTTGATGTCTAGCGAAGCCTTCCTTCTTTTGCGATCGTTAGTGAGAATCACGCATCCCACTTAAAATAAATAAATAATTTTTACCTCAACACAACACGTAGCGACATCTGTTGACAAGAATCGACAATAATTACAAGTTTTTTGCATGTGATAAATTAACTCTTGCAACTGAATGGAGTCAAAGACAGTTAGAGCCAAGTATTCCCTTAGTCTCATAGACTTGTAGCCATGTAGCATCGTAGACTTGTAGCCTAGTAGTATTGTAGCCTAGTAGCCAGTTGAAGCCTTGACGTCCTGTAGTCTCGCAGATTCGTAGCACCTAGTCTCGTAGTCAAATAGCTGGAGCCATAGACATCTGGAGCCAGTGACTGTTGGATTCAAAGACTGTTGCAGCCAATGACTGCTGGAGCCAAAGACTGTTGGAGCCAATGACTGTTGGAGCCAAAACGCTGTTGGAGCAATAAATTGTAGGAGACATTATATCCTAACGTAAATTTGACGATCGCATACTAATGGTTTGAATGTTCGTGCACATGTACGTCATTTTCTTTATAATGTACTTCCTTTTACTCGAATTTGCGTTCAAATGTGTGTCCTTTTCGTTAAATGTGCTTCCTTTTTTGTTGAATTTTCGTTCGAAATGTGCGTCCTTTTCGTTAAATATGCTTCTTTTTTGTCGCATATACGTCCAAATGTGCGTCATTTTCGTTAAATGCGTGTTCCTGTGTGTAGCTACATTGCGTGTTTGGTGTGTACGTTGCGTGTTCAATACATGTTCGGTGTATACATTGCGTGTCGTGTTCATTGTGTGTGTTTAGTGTGTTTGTTCATTGCATATATTTTGTGTGTCCAGTGTGTGTACTGTGGGCCAACGTGTACTTACAGTGTGTTCATTGTATGTGTGTACTGTGTGTTTATTGTGTGTGTACTGTGTATCCAGTGTGTGCCCAGTAAGTACTGTGTGTCAATAGTGTGTCCGGTGTGTATTGTTTGTTTTTTGCGTTGAGCTGTGTGACTAGTGTGTGTACTGTATGTTCAGTGTGTGTACTATGTGTCCAGTGTGTTTACTGTGTTTGTACTGTGTGTCCAGCGTATGTATTGTATGTAGTGTGTAATCAGTGTGTGTACTGTGTGTTTACTGTGTGTCCAGTGTGTGTACTGTGCGTCCAGTGTGTGTACTGTGTGTCCATTGTGTGTCCAGTGTGTATACTGTATATCCAGTGTGTATACTGTGTGTTCAGTGTGTGTACTGTGTGTCCATCCTGTGGGTGTACTGTGTGTTCTTTCCTTTTGTTGAATGTTTGTCGATTCGTTAAATGTGTATAGTCAAATCTGTAGTAGCTCTGAATATTTACTTATTCAATACCTCTTGGTCTTGATAAAACATTTTTCAGGGATTCTTGGTCCTTTAGTATGCGTAAAACATGTTCCGTTGGTCTAATTAATTCTCATTGATTTTATCGATACTTTAGGTCTGACAGTTCGGGGCCCTTGTCTTGACTGCTTGATATTTGATATAATAGCTATTGACGAAGAAGGTTTTGTGGTTCGGAGACACCTGGTCTATACGTCTGACATTGTACAGACCTGGTCTCGAGGTCCGAATATGGTTGGCCTATACGTATAGCATTGTACATGAACTGGTTGGAATGTATTTCATGCATTGAAAAAAAAATAGTCTTACATGTTAGGCAGCGCGACAACGTAATTTCTTCGACGGACAGGTATTCTGTTTAGTGATGATTTTCTTAGAGTGAATGATTAATAAACTCCACTAAAGGTAATGGGAAAACAGATTTCAAAATTTTTTTTAACCTTTAGTTATCCTTATCGCTGGCCAAGAATCCAAACCAAAGACGGAAAAATATCGTGTCAATCATTATTTAAAAAAGTGATTTTATTTGATGAATGTTGGAATTTTTTCCTAATGTCTAAGTCAATATATACCAATTTCCAAGATGGCGGACATAACGACTTACTTAAAGGATGGTTGGCTAGGAAACTAAGCCTCTTTTAGGATTTTTAACATGATTTATTAAATAAGTTTTTTTTGTCTAAAATAATTTTCCTTTTCATTGATCAAGTATCGAATCAAGGATGGGTATCGATCAACTCAATCATTATAATAATAAGTATTTTTTCGATGAATTTTGAAATTTTTTCCGATTTTCTACGTTAATTATTTTGAATTTTCAAGATGGCATTCAAATTTCAAGATAACTAGTGTCACAGTAATAAATGAAGACTGCACTCTAGCCGATAACAATTAAATTTACATGTACAATTAAACAATTAAACAATTAAACAATTAAATAATTAAATTTACATGCACTCTAGCAGATGAAAACAAGATGGGGACCTCCAGCAGACGAAAAAAACATGGCGGCCGTGACGTCATACTAGCTGGCGACATATCTTGGCATAAGTGGTGAAAGGTATGTCTGCCGACGGCTTCCGTGGAGAAACGATCGGTCACCATTTTTTTTTATTTTTGCCCTCACGGGGTGTGAACCGAGTACTCCATGACGTAAGTGCGATTTTTAAATAATAATTTATTAAAATTTGATTAATATAATTTTTTCCAAATTTTTCTGATAATAATTACGAATTTTCAGGATGGCGGTCGTGACGACATAATCCAAGACGGCGGAGTGTTTTTTAATAGATTTTTTATTATTTTTTATAAATTTTAAATTTTTCAATGATTTTCTAGCATTATATTTAAGGATTTTCAAGATGATGCCAAAACTAAAATTGCAGCATTTACATAATAATTTAAGATGGTGTGTGTGATGTAAGAAATTATTATTATTTTTTAATTTTTATAAAGAATTTTTTAATTTTTTATTTATTAATTACATGTTGATGTAGGAAAAGGATCTGGCTGGTCTCTGTCTTCGGTAAACCGTTTGGAACTGAGAATTATTCAATTCAAGCCAATGCAGAACTAAATGTATATTAGACTGCTAACTTTCACAAGTGTTCCTGTATTAGTACCTATAGGATTTATGTAATATATTTTTTGTTTGTATTTTTATTTTATTTCTTTAACGTATAATTTTTTTGGTAATTTTAATTAAATTAACTTTTTTTTTGCTTAGACCAAGGATTGAAGCAAGGAGAGTAATCCATCGAATCAATCAGTTGATTAATGATTACTTTTTAAAATTATATATTGGAATTTTTCTCGAATTTCTAGTCAAATAAGTATAAATTTCAATATGGCGGCCAATATGTCATCATCGGTTTACTTGAGGCTGGTATACTTGGAACCTAAGCTGTTTAAAAATATTTTTGACATATTTTATTCAATATGTATTTCTTTATACCTAAAATTAACATTTTTTGCATCGTCCATTGCTCGAAGCAATGATGGATATCGATAAAATCAATCATTATTTTAATAAGTATTTTTTTATTAATTTTGGAATTTTTCTTTAATATTGTTACACCCCTCGTGCCTCCAAATTGAATTATTTTGAATTAATTAAAAAGAGCCTTGGAAACTTGCTGGATAAAAAAAATAAGTTAAATAAATTTATTTACCAGAGGCGGCACGAGGTGGGGAACAAACAAAATTTAGGAACTTCCTGTAACAAGCAAGGAGGAAGTTGGTGGATCGTTAAAATTAATAAATAAAAACTACATGATTAACTTGATCTGTAGTTTCCCTGTTTTATTTGCCCTGATGAATTATCTTGTTTCCATTACTTTACATACAAAAGGTTTTAACAAGTTTCAAAGATTTAAAAAAAAAAAAAAAAAAAAACGAAAAGGGGCCGGCCCGCGATTATTTAAAACAAAGTACATTGTATTGATACATTATTACAACTTGCACTGTTCTACTACATTAAATTTGTCGCTGATTAGTTTACCATATCAGTGGATTAAGTGGATAGTCACTTATCGCTGGTTTGTCTTTAAAAAAAGGGGGGGAATAGAAATAGAAACCATATCACCCGAGTCTTCCAGGTGTGAAGTTAAATATGCCGAACTGTAGAATGGAAGGAAGCTGCTTCTTCTAATGGGTGGATCTCGGACTGCCGAAAAACATACTGATGGACAATTCGTCCACCAGTAGTTGCTGGATCTCGAATCTAGCTGAATATGTGCATCGCTGGGAGGTCGAACCCCTGACTGTAACAAGCCAAATCAAGACTGATTAGGACTTGAATACAGACAGTACATGGGGCAAGAAATGCCCGGAAAAATCTAAGGGGAGGTAGGGGAGGTCGCGAATTATCACTCACCAAAACAGGGGAGTTGCCTTCAAGCTGCCATCGCGGAGTCAGCCATGGTCCGTAGCTCGCGATTTGCGCGGCTGGGCGCGGATGATTTCTTCATAGTTAAAAAAATTAAAAGGGAAAATTTCAAAACAAAAAAAATTACTAACACTATGCAGACAGACTAATCTACTTGAATTTAGTTGAGGGATAGCATCCCTTATTTAGGACGATTACATAGTCGCTAGCGGTCGGATGAAGTCTTCCAGAGTCTTCTGAGCTCGCCGGAGATCTGTCTGCAAACGTGACGCGCGCTGATCTGTGTCGCGGCAAACCGCGTCTCGTAATTAAAAGGGGGTGCCGGCTCTTACAGGTGGAGGGGGGTCTGGGCCGCCGAAAGATTCCGAACTTGCCCGAATGCGGGCGGAAAAAAAACTCTGGCAGGAGTTTTGAAGTTGGCATCACTGGGTGACAGTAGAGAACTCTGTCGGAGGGGTCTGAGTTGAAAACAATCGACTCGCCCACGGCGTCCATATAACTCAAGGGAAAGCAGGTGCTGCTCTCTGGCGCCCTAGAGGGTAGGCTAGCGGAGAAGTTCGCGACTTGGTCGCTAGGTAGCGCTTGCGATCAGTTTTGACGCACTCGTTTTTTGCGAGGAGACTTTGAGGACGGTCACTGTTGCCCAGGGGGTTACAACCGGTCATTGGTCTTACTTGGAACTGAGAAGGGGGGGGGGTGAGGGTAAAATGCCACGCTGCTGGGAATCTACGTCCCGTCGTGCCTGCAGAGGAGCGAACTTAACACTAATACGTGATGAAAAAGGCCAATCTCAGCTCGTCTCTGAGAACTGGTCGCCTGCAAGCTACAGGCTTGTCTATGCAGTTTGGGTCACGAAGAGAAATGATATTACAGGCTTGAGGCGTGACTGAAGGCGGGGGAAATGGTAAGCTGTCTGCCAGTCAGGGATTAGGCCAGCAAAATATCCGATACGGCGATGGGAAAGGGGCTTCAGAGCACTGAGACAAAGTTTAACTCAGAGGAGTACACCAGACTAACAAAGTAAATTCACACTATAGTAGAGCAAATAAAATTTCCACACAAAAAAAATTTAAAATCATAATAAAAATTTAAAATATATTGTGTCTAAATTACTAATTAACGGCACATACTTCCCCCCTGAAAGACGGAATCAGGGTGGCCCACTTGAGCCACCAAAAACCTGGGTTCCAGAAACTTACCCTGTACCAGGATCTACTGTAGTAAACTACTTACAATGGCTAACAATTCTTACGTGTTTAAATAAATGCTAAAACTTACAGATAACTTATTGAATAAGTGGCGCCACTTAAAACTAGACATCTTAATTGAATACTCCTTAACTTAAACATCTTATAAACTAGTACCATGGTTTTTTATATTACTTAAAATTATGACCTAGGTTTTTTTTTTTTTTTATATCAACACGTTGGTTGAGTATGGCATGCCGTAGTAGGAACGCTGTTCCTTGTATAAAGAAACACAGTGAAGAGTGCCCTCATTTTAGGTTGGGGTGTACTTTCTTCAACTGAGAAATGTGTGCGCGCGCGCGATATTCGCCGGAGCTGGGGTCGGCTAACGCGACCGTGACTGGCGTGAGGTATCGCTGGATCTGCCAGGGGCCATTCCAACGATATGAATGCTTGGCTGACCTCTTGTCGATCGCCTTGCTGAGTGTGTGTGCTCTGCACAACACTAAATCTCCTACTCTGTAGGGATTGGGATAGCGTTTTTTGTTATATTTTTGCCTGCTTGCCTTGTGGGCCAAGTTCAGGTTTTTACGAGCTCTACTCCAGACTTCCTTAATGTTCCTGGGGTCGTCTGGTAGTAACTCTTTTAACGTCCATTGATTAGAGAGTGGGGTGTTGGGCTGGTATGTAAACATGAGTTCAAACGGTGTTGTTTTGTGACTTTCATGTCTGGCGGAATTGAAAGCCATTTGCAACCACACGAGATTGGAATCCCACCTATCCTGCGAGTTCGCATGGAATGCTATTAAGGCAGACCAGAGGTTTCGGTTGAAATGCTCCGCATGTGAAGGCTGGGGGTAGTAGGGAGCCGTGGTCACATGCTGAATCCCGTGTGAAAAACACATGTTTTTGAACTGAGTCGATTTAAAGTTTGTGGCATTATCGGAAACAATAATGGAAGGTACCCCGGATATTTTGAAAATATAATTTTGGAGGGCTTGAATGGTGATTTCGGCCGTGGCTCTTCTAACAGGGATTAGCCACACAAATTTTGAGAATGCGTCTACGCATACTAGAAGCATCGAATTTCCGTCTTTTGACCTTGGGAAGGGTCCCACAAAATCTATGAAAAGCTTTTGCATGGGCCTTTCGGCCACGTCAGAACTTAAATAGCCGAACTGGGTCTGCTGCGCAGGTTTACTCAATGCACATAATTTGCACAATTTCACCCTTTGCGTTATATCCTTGTGCATTCCGTCCCAGATAAAATTCCTGCGAATGTTTTCCATTGTTTTGAAAATTCCTAAATGTGCGCCCAAAGGTGACGAGTGGTAATATTGAAAAACCATGTCCATAAGATTCTGAGGTAGGGCTATTCTGAAATTTTTTGCTTGTTGTGTCCTTCGGTAAAGTATGCCTTTTGAAAGTTTGTAATATTTTGGAGGTGAGCCTGATTTTATTTGGTGAATTATGTCGGACAATTAATTGTGGGTCAGAATTTTGATTTGATTGTATGTCGGAAAATGCTAGAGGAAAATCTGTTAACAATGTGTGGCAGGCCATAGGATTGTTTTCCTGAATCTCGGAGTTGGAAGGATTCTCGAACATTCGAGAAAGAGTATCTGCCACGATGTTCTGTGAACCACGAATATGTTCGATGCTGAATTTGAGAGAAGCAATTTTTACAATCCACCGACCTAATTTACCTAGTTGCTTCGGATGGGCTAGAAGCCAAGCAAGGGCCTGGTTGTCGGTTTCTAGTAGGAATTCTTTGTGTTCCAAATAGGGCCGGAACTTATCTATGCCGAAAACTACGGCAAGGCACTCAAGTTCGTATACCGAGGAGGCTTTCCTCTCCTGGTGTGTTAGGGTGCGGGAGGCGAAAGCTATAGGTTGCCTGCAGCCATCGAATTCTTGTGACAACACGGCCCCAATGGCCACACTGGATGCATCGGTTTGCAAAATAAAAGGTTTACTGAAATCAGCCATTCTAAGTACTGGAGGGCTAGCTATTGCATGTTTTAGAAAATCAAAAGCTTTGTCCTGTTCTGGACCCCAATTGAAAACGGAATTTTTCTTACGTAGAGCATTCAGTGGTGCTGCATGCTCAGCAAAATTAGGTATAAATTTGGCGTAAAAATTTGCCATGCCAATAAACCTGGAAATGCCCTTAGCATCTTTAGGGGGTTGGAAATCCTTTATCGCTTGTGTGCGATTAGGGTCAATGGTTACTCCTCGACTTGAAATCAGGTGTCCGAGGAAAGAAATTTCCTGCACTGCAAATTTCACCTTCTTTGTATTAACAGTGAGGCCGGATTTACGTAGTCGCTTAAGGACTTCTTGCAAATGAGCCATATGCTCTTCAAAAGATTCTGAATAAACAACGACATCATCAAGATAATTAAAAACAAATTTGAATTTCAGGTCGCCGAAAATTTGGTCTAGAAGGCGTGTTAACACTTGGGCGCCTGTGGCTAGGCCAAAGGGTACTACCTTGTATTGATACAGATTCCACGGAACGCAGAAACTTGTGACGTGTTTTGACTCTGGTGTTAGTGGTATTTGATGATAGGCCGAATTTAGGTCAAACACACTGAAAAATTTGGCTTTACTAAACCAGTGACATGCCGAATTTAGGTCTGGTAATGGCATCATCTCTACTTCAATTTGCCGATTTACGCGGGGGAAATCGACCACCATGCGGTGACCTTGGCCTTAGTCCTTGGGTACTAAAAATGCCGGGGAGGCGAAACTGGAAGTGGAAGGTTCGATAACATCTTTGTCCAATAAATTTTGTATGTGATCCCGCATTATCTGCATTTTAGGTCCTAATAATTGGTAAGGGTGACACCTAACTGGGGTTTTGTCCAAAAGCTTAATTTCATATTGGGTGAGATGGGTGCGCCCTAATTTTTCACTCAAAACGTCGGGAAAGTTACTGCATAACTTCTCTATTTCTTGTTTCTGTTCAAAGTTAAGATGGGTTAGTGAAATGTTATTATCACCTTTAGCCTCTGTGTGAATGGCATTTACTTTGCTCTGACATTTTGCGTCAGGTGACACAAAAGAAACAAAAACTTGGTTGTTAAATTTAAAGTGAACTCTTCGTGCTTTCAAATCAATTATCATGCCTGTTTTTGCAATAAAATCGGAACCAAAAATTAAATCTGTGGCCAAATCATCTGCTACTAATAATGGGAAAGACCAAGAAAACAAATCGATTTTTACTTTAACAAAAACAATACGATTTACCTTCAAAGGCTGTTCAGCAGCTGTAAAACACTTTATTTTTATTGGCTCTACCTTCTGAGTCAAACGGTCTTGTTGTAATTTCCTGAATAGCTGGCCTGACACGAATGATCGCACGGATCCAGTATCTATTAGGCCTGGAACTTCTTGTTTTCCAATTATTGTGTTGGCGTAGGGCAAAACTGTGTGTATATTAGCTAGAATATTATGACATGTTCTTTTGTCCGTGGTTCGCGGACAATTACATCGTCTGCACGTAGGCCTAAACGTGTTACAGTTTTCCGTTTGCTTGTCTTGGCGGGCTTTGTTTTTCTTAACTCGCCTTTGTTTCTGTTTTCTTCTTTTGTTTTTTCCTCTGTGTGGGGAAGCGGTGTTTTGTTGAAGTTTTTGTTCGTAATTTTTAGTAGGGCCTTGGTGAAGGGAAAAATTCCTAATGGTTGTTTGGGTGGCTGGCTCAGAAAAAATTCTTTCTGGCCAGCGGTTTACATGTTTTTTGGATTCTGAGAATAGTTAGAATTTGGCCGATAGTTTCTTGCACGACACTGCTCAATGTAGTGCCCAGACTTTTTGCAGTACCTACAAACCGGTATGCTCTCATCTTTGTACTGGGGCCTAGCGACGTGTTCTGATTTGTGCTTTTGTTGCGAAAAATGTTTATTGGGAAATTGTTGTTTGTTTTCTGTTTCCGCCCGTGCGTTGTTGTGGGTGTAAGAATTTGATTCTCGATTTCGCTGGTGGTCAGCGTATTCCACGTTCGTGTTCGAGATACACTGGCGGTCTAGCTCGGCAAAGTTTTTCGGTCGAGACTGGAAAACTGCCCTCGATCGTTCCTGCGGATTAATTCCATCAAGGATGTTTGAGACTATCTCACTCTCAGATACTCGCAACCGAAGAATTTGCGCAGCTAGTTTGATGTCTGCTATGAAGTTAGGTAGGGCCTCATTCCTTTGCTGTAGCCTATTGTACCACTCCAGTCTGATGTTGGTCATCAAACGGGCTGGAATAAAATAATTTAGAACGTCCTCATGAAATTGGTCAAAAGAATAATTTTGCTCAATGGCGAGCGTCACTCGCTCGCTCAAGGGTGGTTGTGTAAAGGGGAAAATAACTTCTAGGAGTTCCCTGTCTGGAAGGTTTGCCTTTTGTTTGATTTTGAACAAATTCTTTAGGAAGTCGATTAGGCTCCTGGGCTCCAACCCTGTGGTTTCCTTCAAATTAGCCAGCAGTCTTTCAACGGGATTTGGTATCTTAGCGTAAAAACTACCTCCAGTTGTCTGATTGAAGGTAGGAACCACAGGTACTGGGTTCGGTGCTAGATTAGAGGCTTGAGGTGTGACTGGTGGAGGTTGAGTTTGGTTTTGAAGTTGGTATACCTGCGGGCCCACTGGCAGGTATGTGGTGGCGGGGCTGGGGTAAGGAAGTTGTGATTCTATCCTGCCACCAGGGTGCACAGGGGCTGGTTGTGGTAGCGTAGCTGCCAGGGTGGAAGGAAAGGCTATCAGTGGCGAAACTGACCTTCCACTGTCCGAGGAGGTGGGAAGGGCTTCCGGAGAGGTATGGAGGGATGAGAAGGCTGACCGGAATTCATGATAGGGGTTGAAAATGGTGGGTGAGGTGGAGGGTAGGTATATGGGTTGGGGCATGTAAACAGGATGAGCTGAGAGCGAATGCATAGGATAGGCGAAGGTGACATTGGTGCTCGGGTGAGTACCAGTCGCCATGACAGTCGCAGATGGAAAATGAGATGGTGTGAATGTCGAAGTCAATGCCCGGCGACGTGATGTCACGGGGGGTGAGGGCGGTGGGGAGGGTAAAAGAGGTGGGGTAGGGACTGGGCTGCCTCCAGTGTGCATTTGTTTTGGGGGTTCCTGTACTTGACTGTCAGTTACTCCTCCTGCCACTGCCTCTACGGGTTCAAGTATTCTTTGGTCGATTGCAGCTAGTTTTCTCCGCAATTGGAAATTTAGACCAGGGATCTGTTGCCTACATTTCTCGATCTCCTTTTGGTAGATCCCATTTCATTTGTTGGTGGCTACTATTGTGAGGTTGGTAAATCTCGTGCCAATATGACTCAAGCGAGTTAGCGCACGTAAGATGTTGTTTCTATTTGTCTCGTCTCGTACAGAATTAGTGTAACTGTGGAGTTCCTGAAATTTACTACAAACACAGTTAAATTCCTCCAAAGAGTCCAAGTCAGCGAGATTAGTGACTTGTGGTTGAATTTCTTCGGCACACGCAGCTCGGAATCTTTTCCGGAGCGTGGCCACGTCACCGAGGCCTGACAAACCTCGAAATCGGAGTTCGTACTCCAGCTCGTCACGGAGGAGATACTCCGGCGTGAGCATTGTGTCCCTTTCGTAGGTGGACCTTGGTCCAGTCTTACGAGGACAGCAAAACATATACAAAAATTTACGTTGATTGGTCAAAAGAAAATTACCAACAAAGACTTAAAACTATGGTTGAAACAGTACCTTAAATTCTACACAAGACTCTCTTAATTTAACTTAGCTTAATAATATCGTAGTTGCTCCGACGGGTCGGAAGTATGTGCCCAGAATACAAAAAAATTTTTTTTTTAAATATTTAACTTCTAAACACACGATTAGCTAATAAAAAAACTAACTATTGCTGCCGGCAGACGAATGAGTTGGTACGTCTGTTGGCGTCTCTCTCAGAGGTAAGCGACCTCCGGGACTTGCGGGAACAAGGGGTGTGTGTGTGTGTGTGTCCGCGCGAGCCTCATACACGAACGAGATATGATAACACCGCCGGTCGCCCGGGTTGCAGGGGAGGAGGGGATGTCTACGGCCTTGTCAACAGCACATCCAGGGACGCGCGGTGGAGAGAGGACAGCTGGTTGGCTGAAGGACGTCTCGCGCGCTACGCGCTAGCCTAGGTCCACACGGAAATTTAACTCAAGATAAATTTTAAAATTTTAACTCAATATAACTACAGGGTGTACCAGCGATGAGTTTACAATATTATTACAAAATTGCTATCATCAAAAAAAAATTAATTAAAATTTTTTTTTTGCTTATATTATTCAGGTATGCATATAAAACCGGAAACCATGCTCTGCTACCAAGTTGTTACACCCCTCGTGCCTCAAAAGTGAATTATTTTGAATTAATTAAAAAGAGCCTTGGAAACTTGCTGGATAAAAAAAAATAAGTTAAATAAATTGATTTACCAGAGGCGGCACGAGGTGGGGAACAAACAAAATTTAGGAACTTCCTGTAACAAGCAAGGAGGAAGTTGGTGGATCGTTAAAATCAATAAATAAAAACTACACGATTAACTTGATCTATAGTTTCCCTGTTTTATTTGCCCTGATGAATTATCTTGTTTCCATTACTTTACATACAAAAGGTTTTAACAAGTTTCAAAGATTTAAAAAAAAAAAAAAAAACCAAAGGGGCCGGCCCGCGATTATTTAAAACAAAGTAAATTGTATTGATACATTATTACAACTTGCAATGTTCTACTACATTAAATTTGTCGCTGATTAGTTTACCATATCAGTGGATTAAGTGGATAGTCACTTATCGCTGGTTTGTCTTTAAAAAAAGGGGGGGAATAGAAATAGAAACCATATCACCCGAGTCTTCCAGGTGTGGAGTTAAAAATGCCGAACTGTAGAATGGAAGGAAGCTGCTTCTTCTAATGGGTGGATCTCGGACTGCCGAAAAACATACTGATGGACAATTCGTCCACCAGTAGTTGCTGGATCTCGAATCTAGCTGAATATGTGCATCGCTGGGAGGTCGAACCCCTGACTGTAACAAGCCAAATCAAGACTGATTAGGACTTGAATACAGACAGTACATGGGGCAAGAAATGCCCGGAAAAATCTAAGGGGAGGTAGGGGAGGTCGCGAATTATCACTCACCAAAACAGGGGAGTTGCCTTCAAGCTGCCATCGCGGAGTCAGCCATGGTCCGTAGCTCGCGATTTGCGCGGCTGGGCGCGGATGATTTCTTCATAGTTAAAAAAATTAAAAGGGAAAATTTCAAAACAAAAAAAATTACTAACACTATGCAGACAGACTAATCTACTTGAATTTAGTTGAGGGATAGCATCCCTTATTTAGGACGATTACATAGTCGCTAGCGGTCGGATGAAGTCTTCCAGAGTCTTCTGAGCTCGCCGGAGATCTGTCTGCAAACGTGACGCGCGCTGATCTGTGTCGCGGCAAACCTCGTCTCGTAATTAAAAGGGGGCGCCGGCTCTTACAGGTGGAGGGGGGTCTGGGCTGCCGAAAGATTCCGAACTTGCCCGAATGCGGGCGAAAAAAAAACTCTGGCAGGAGTTTTGAAGTTGGCATCACTGGGCGACAGTAGAGAACTCTGTCGGAGGGGTCTGAGTTGAAAACAATCGACTCGCCCACGGCGTCCATATAACTCAAAGGAAAGCAGGTGCTGCTCTCTGGCGCCCTAGAGGGTAGGCTAGCGGAGAAGTTCGCGACTTGGTCGCTAGGTAGCGCTTGCGATCAGTTTTGGCGCACTCGTTTTTTGCGAGGAGACTTTGAGGACGGTCACTGTTGCCCAGGGGGTTACGACCGGTCATTGGTCTTACTTGGAACTGGGAAGGGGGGGGGGGGGGGTGAGGGTAAAATGCCACGCTGCTGGGAATCTACGTCCTGTCGTGCATGCAGAGGAGCGAACTTAACACTAATACGTGATGAAAAAGGCCAATCTCAGCTCGTCTCTGAGAACTGGTCGCCTGCAAGCTACAGGCTTGTCTATGCAGTTTGGGTCACGAAGAGAAATGATATTACAGGCTTGAGGCGTGACTGAAGGCGGGGGAAATGGTAAGCTGTCTGCCAGTCAGGGATTAGGCCAGCAAAATATCCGATACGGCGATGGGAAAGGGGCTTCAGAGCACTGAGACAAAGTTTAACTCAGAGGAGTACACCAGACTAACAAAGTAAAATCACACTATAGTAGAGCAAATAAAATTTCCACACAAAAAAAATTTAAAATCATAATAAAAATTTAAAATATATTGTGTCGAAATTCCTAATTAACAGCACAATATCTAGCTACATAAATACAAATTTCCAAGATGGCGGTCAAATGTCAAGATGGCAGGCGCCCTGGCAATAAATAATTACTGCACTCTGTGACGTACGCTGGGCTGCAGGTAAACACTCAATAAATTAATAAGTAAAAATTAAGGCCTTGGAAGCGTTAGCCCAGAAAACAAAACAACAACAACCGTAATCACAGAGGTGCCCAGACGTCGTACAAAGGAATTTATTTATAATCTACTAGGAACTCTAGGAGGCTATGTGGATCGAGGATGAATAATAATGAAATAACAAGGTTGCTGGTTTGATTTATAAAACTGCCCTTTTTCTAAAATAATTTACTGAGTTTTTTCTTTTATCTTTAACTTTTAAGTACACCTGTATTAAAATATATTAATTACAAAAAAGAGGGAGCCCCGGGGCAACAAAATACATATAAAAGTAAAACAATCATATCTCTTGAACTTGACCTTGGTTTTAAGTGAGCTCGCAGGCTCAAAAGAAAGAAACAATTACATTTTGTTTTTAATTTTCTTTTGAAATGAATTTAACTAAAATCTGTGTCCTGGCACCGGAAATCATTTTATGTAGAAACTTGTATGTCGACCGTAGAGGGGAGAAAACTTCTGACTGCATGAGCCCAATCACGGACTTCTAATTTGGCAGTGAATTTCCATTATAATTTGGTGTGCAAATCTTGAAGCTAATCTTGCAGGCTAATCTTGCACCTAATCTTGCACATTATTCTTGCGCCCCGCCTGTAACCAAAGTCCCAAATTACTTAGACTGGTTAACAGGCGGCTAAGCCTGGGCAAGACTATGCCTAGGGAAAGGCAAAAAAGGGGGGAGGGGAGATATGACGACCACTTACATAAGTAGCGGGGTGAAGTCATGTAGGCTGGCTCCAGGAGCAGAAAAGGCAGCTCCCGGCGCAGAAGTTCGCGGTAGTCATGACGAGAGAAGAAGAAATAATTTATATTAAAAAAGCTATTACGGGCAGCCAAATTTAAATATAAGAAGATAGAGGCCTCTATGCCTTGACGTTGGCGACTACATGACATAGTGTCGAGTCTTGGTCGAACAACAGAGATTGACTCTCGCGAATCGCGACGCGTGGTCCGCACATACCAAATGCTGCCCGCCGAATCTTCGAAAATGGCGTCGGGGCGCCTAATTAAAGGAAGTAACTGTCCCCATCCAAAGAGGGAGTGGGGGTGGTGATTGCCCGAAGGTGTCCGGAGATGCCCGAAGGGGCGAAGCAGACTGCAAAACGCTCGCCGCGCTCTCACGCGAGTCGCAGGCGAACTAACATCGCAATCGCACTGCGACTGCTGCCAAGGTCGATTGTGACAAGCTGTCTCTTATGGGAGGGTTGAGTAGTGCGCTCGGGCGGCCAAGATGAGAACCTGCCTGGAGGGTCACAGAAACGTCCGCTAGATTGCACTGGGTGCCCTCGCAACCGGCGGACAGAGCAAGGTTAGGGATTTTTTTCCGCCGCTAGGCTTCGCTGAGGGCTCTGTTTGACAAGGGCGAGTGTCCTTGGGGAGACCATGTACCCCGAGCGGGTTCACGGGGGTCGATGCTCCGGGTTGAAGTTCTCGTGAAGCCACAGGTGGGTGATGAGGGAAGGGGGATGGGGGGTCAGAACTTGCTAAGTCGCCTGGGAAAGGCGTCGTGTGGACCGTCCCGAGGCGTCGTCGAGGACTGTAACATGGTCCTGGACGTACTGGCAAACAGCTTACCCATGCTTGCCTCCGAGAAATGAAAGTTGCTAGTGGTGGGCTTGGGGTAGCGTTCGCTAGCACGAAAAGTCATACTGTTACAGGGAGAAAACGTGATGCAAACCGCGGCCGAGATGCAGCGATCACCAAATGTCAGCAAATGTGGGCCTGCGAACAAGCGCAGGTACACTGGGTTGCACAAGATTACGTCAGAGCAGTGGTGTAGCCAGGATTTGTGTATGGGGGGTGTTAAGAATAATGCCCCCCCGTATTAAAGCGGGGGGTCCGGAGGTCATCCCCCGGGAAAATTTGGTTTTTAAGGTGTAAAATAGTGCTATTTTAGCAGTTTTCGGTTCTTAATTTTAAATATTGTAATGGTAAAAATTTTATTAATTGTACTATGGAATTTGTTTGAGTGAAGAATAAGAAATTAATTTAAGATTTGGTGCTAGGGGGGGGGGGGGTTAACCCCTAACCCCCCCCCCCCTGGCTTTGCCCCTGCGTCAGAGTGTACAGTAATTGAAACAAAATTAAATGAAATTAAAAATGCAACCTTATTTTGTGGTATCCTTCTATAATAATTAAAAAATTAATTTAAAATCATACATTTGTGCCTGAAAGTAGCACTGAAACGGCACAACTCAAGCGGATAAAAATTAAACTAACATGCCGGTAGAACAATCTAGCAGACGAAAACAATATGTCGGATCCAAGATGGAGACTTCCAACCGACGAAAACAAGTTGGTGAATGTGATGTCATTCTAGCTGGCTATATATACCTTGGTTTAGTGGTGGGAGGTCAGACTATCGGTGACCTCTGTGGAGGAAGGATCCATCGCCATTTTCATTTTTGCTTTCACTGGGTTGTAATCGAGGACTCCATGAAGTTAGTGGGTTTTGAATTAAAATATGATTAAAATTTGATTAATTATTTTTGTTTATAAATTTTAAATCATTTCCCATTAAAATCTGATAATAATAATTACGGATTTTGAAGATGGCGTCCATAACTATATAATCCAAGATGGCGGATTTTTTTTATTAATGTAAAAATGGTTTCCGAATTTATAGCTTAGTATTTACGGATTTTCAAGGTTGCGGCTTAACGAAAATTGCAAAGATGATGTCAAAATTGACGAGGTTATTTATTACCTCGTCAGCTTATGGCGGCTTGCTGTGACTCTTAAGCTGCTTTTAGGACATTTAAAGCCGTTGGCATTTTTGAGGACTAAAACATTAAATATTCCCTCAAAACCTAAATATTCCCCTCAAAATAGGAAAAAATTTTCTTCTGATTTTTTGAGATTTTTGTGGAATTTTTTTTTTTTTTTTTAAACTGGAAATTTTGGCGGATGTTGGCCGATTTTGGGCCAATTCCGAGGAATTTTGAATATTTTGGCAAATTTTGGCAAATTTTTAATGTCAATGTCATCCAAGATGGCCGCCGTGACGTCACAAAACCAATATGGCTGAAATCAGCTCCATCACCACACCATGAACCCTGGAGCCGGTAATACATTCAAATAATACTAACCATGAATATATGCATTTTTTAAATCGACATGTTTGAGAATAAATCTTTTCTTAAATTGTAAAATTAAATTGGCAAAATCGCCTTTAGTGAAAGACATTTCACAAATAGATTTAGTAAACATATCCTTAAATAATACACGTATTATAATAATAATATCACCAATGTACCAGTTTAACCTTATTTTGAAAACAATATTCTGAAGTTCATTTTAGTCACATATGCGGCGCGGTGTAACTAGAAGAACCTATTATAATAGACGTCACGAATGTGTCGAGAGTGATTGGTTATAAAAATATTCGCATCCGTCGCATCGCGCCGACGCGCTATTGTGGTTCCAGTAGTACTGTACAATTACAGGTTATGTGTTTTCAAATTTTTTTACTAAACAGAAAATTCAGTTTCTAGGAGTGTCGAGAGGCTTCAGCATAATGTTTACGGCGTGCGAATGACATATTCGCAGCCACAAGGGTGTCACCCTAGAAGTGCAAGTGGAACCAACATGGCGCCAAATAGCAATGAAGTTGCACCACTATCTTTTTGATCATTATACTTTCCGCAACGCTCTAAGCGTTACATTTTTTTTGTTACGCTCTTGGGACGTTATCAGCCCGACACAAAAACCTACCAGCTGTAAATACGTTTCAGTTCAAAAATATAAGAGTAGAAGAATTTATTAAATTGTTTTATTGCAAACTAATCTTGACATTAAATATTTTCACGATGGATCATCGTCTCTATCGACGATATAACCCAGAGTAACGTTGCCTCTCGCACTCGTCCCTGGGTTATAATCCTCACATCCTTCCCCCCTTGCCTTCCTTCCACCCTCCCCGCCAAGGGGGTGGTAGAGCGTCCACTCGGAATCAGCCACAGTAGCCGGAGGGGTGCCGCGTGGGGCTAATTTATCGGAACAAATTGGCTCGCGAAACGTGCTAATTCGAGTGTGTACCCGGCTAGTTTGGTTACTCCAACCCACTCCCTCTCCCCTTTTCCAGGATTTCCCCTCCTCACCCCCTCCTCAACCATTTCCCGCTTGTCGAGCAACCCGTAATAACACGGCCAGCCGGCGCCGCAGATGTGACAATAAGCGAGGAAAATTGAAAACTAGAAGTGTATTAGGGTTCGCTCTGCCGAGGGGCTCTGACGAGACCCTTTCCTGTCCGCCGCCTCGGCTTTGTGAGTGCGTGGTCGTTGTTTGCGCTGCGTCGGGCGACAGCGCGCGCTCGGCTTCGCAGTGTGTCTTTTACACCCCCCCCCCCTTCCTTTTTTCCATTTAATAGTGGTTGTCACTTTCGTTTCAACAATGGTGTACAAACTTAATTAATAATCAGGAACTTAAATATTATGTCTACTTATATACCAACGAAACATTCTGGATCATTTATTCTGAACAACATCCACTCGAAGGTAAACAACAAAAAAAAAAAAAAAAAACAGGAGACTGACTCCCGTCATCTTGGATTTTACCGTTTTAAACTACGCGATCAGTTAGGAAATACTCATAAATTTTTTTGGCACATAGAACAGATTTAATATCTTCCAAAGTGTATTTTTTTTTGCTAGGAAGTTAAATAGCTGGTTATTTTACGCACGTCATTGTCATAAAATAATAAGCAACAACCTACCAACACTGAATTAAAATAGGCTATTCTGTTCTGCTTACTTTGGTCTAAGATTTAAAAGGAAAAAAATAAGCCGCCAAAGGAATAAGTTTTGCTAAATATTTACGTAATATGTTTATGTGATAAAAAGTTTAATCCATATTCTTTGAAAACTACCGTTTTCCAGTTTGTGGTGATATACTATGCTTGCAATAAGCATGCATCCTCAATCCTGAAGCCTTGAATAAAACTCACTAATTTACATGGATCCAGCTCGCTGCACGCTTACTAAGACGAGTTTGAACCAGCAAGCTGACTTAAGCCAGACTTAAGCTTACATAAAGCTTGCATCAAGCATAAATATTGCCCGACAAGTCAATTTAGTAGCCCCTACAAGATTATTGCTAGATTGCGAATGCAAGTCTGTGTGAAAATTTTACAGTTAATCTTGAAAAAATCTTGAATGAACCTTAATTGCTTTCTATACGCTTCTATATTGTTGCGAGCTTGCTACAACAAGCTTGAATAAAGATGACACAAGCTTTAATTAAGTTTTGTATCAATCTTGCATCAAGATTGAAAGGTTGACACAAGTAATTTAAGCGCACGGCAAAGCTGACTAATGCATGTCATGTGTGAAGCGTGAAACTATATTATTTAACCATATTATATTTAATTAAGTTTTAAAATATCTTATTCATGTCACTTTACTACCTTACCGCAAAACCAGATGCCATGTAGGAGTTTATGCACATTATTTATGGGACAGCAAAACCCACGCTTTAAACTTACCGATTCTTTCTCCTCGCCACTTTAACCAGGACCCTTAACGTTATAAATATATTTACTATATATAGTACAAATAACCAAATACTAATAAACTAAATTTGTAGTAAAACATGTTTTTCTATAGTATTTTTTGATTTAGCACAAGCGTATGAACGATACTAACATTGACTTCATATTTTCATGGAAACTATACAGATCAAAAAATGTTCACCAATGTCAAACATTCCTGATAAGCGTGTGCTTACGTTTGGTTTAAGTATTTCTTATAGTATTTATTCCTGGAAATATCTTGGCAGATAATAGATTTACATAAATGAACCTAAATATTTGGTTGACCATGAACGACTGTAGAAAAATACAATTGTAAGAGATATTAGATAAAGAAAAACTGAATAAAAAGTGCACAGTTTGGAGAGAGAATAATGGTTTGAAACTACTAGGCGCTGTTAAAACACTAATCAAATTTTTCCAAGGAAGTGAGGGCTGTTCTCAGCTTTGTATGGCCAGTTTACAAATGTGTGGGGAAGTGATAAATTATCTCAAACTATATCCTCTGTTTACATCGTGTTCATAAGTTAACGCTATCACAAATAGTTCTGCGGATGACAGGATAAGTTTTACAGACACATTCGGTATTATCTTGGAATTTTGGAGCAGGAAATAGGGGGCGCAACTTCGATTTTGGCGCTCTCTTCTAAACTGACCAAAATATTGCAAGGGGCAAATACATGATCTTACTTGTAGTTTAAAGGCTGACCTTCACGGCACATATGGTTGAGATTCAATTTATATGCGAGTGTGTATGGGCTAGAATCCTAGGCATGGGATACATGTTTGTGGCGTTTAAAATAGTAATCCTACTTATATATATATATAATTGTGAATGTTTAGATGATTATTCCTCATTTACGTCTTTAATACAGAAATGATTTGGAAAAGATTTAAAACACAGCTAGCCCATATTATGGATTAACACATAGGCTATATATAATTACAAAAATTCACCCCTAAAGATTTGAAAACTAGGTAAATTCGGTTAAAAGTAAAAACAAATCAAAGAAGTGAGATATTGGGCATAAAATACAGACATACAAACAGTGAGTGTCATTTCCTTATGTCCGCCAAGCAATGAAGCCATGAAGGAAATACTATAGAGTTCTATAGTTTTTGTCATGCAGTTATTCTATTTTAACAAATAAAGTGGAGCTTAAGAGAAGTGTAAAACTCTTAGCAGGTTTTTCTTCGTTAAGTTTGTTACAATAATTCTAGGGTGCCAGGGAAAAAGAGTATAAGTCACGTTTTGGGGAAAATGAGATAAGTCAGCAGGCTACTCATAGGAAGGTTCCGCACATGTGGTCTAAGTAGTATAAGTCAGCACTGCAAAACGTCTAATGTGTTGCTTTTGATCTCAGGAGTATAAGTCAATTGACGTGTATACAGTTTGAGAAAAACAGTATAAGTGTATTTTTGACTTATACTCTTTTTCCCTGGCACCCTAGAATTATGAACACCCATTGTATACTTAATTGTTAAAATTTATCATTGATGTGAAATACAACACACTGCAGCACATTACACACTACAGCGTACCACATACTACTAGAAACTACACACTACCGCACACAACAACACACTATTTTGTATATTTACTTTTCCACCCTTACCTACTATTGCACAATATATTTATCTCACTTTGCACACTTTCACATATTTCACACAAATTCTCACAATTTCTTATAATTTGAATACTTTGAATAGTTTTTAAAACTTTATAATACTTTTTTAATGTTCTTTAATACGTTTTAAAACTTTCACATACTTCGACATAAGTTCCCACAGTTTCACATAGTTTTCATAAAGTGTCCATAATTTTCTTGTTTTATGATACTTTTTCATTCTTATCGATAGATTTTAATGATTTTGCACCCTTCCGTGTAGTTTTGAACAATTTTGTACACTTTTGTACACATCAACATATTTTTGCATACTCTCAGAATATCGCGTACTCTCCCAGACTTTCTTATACTCACTCAGACTTTTGCATACATTCAGGTTTTCGCTTGCTCTCTTGGTCTTACTGAAATTTATAAAATTGAGGTCAGTAGTAGCTAATAAATTCTATTAACAAATAGGTTATGTTAATTTACAAAAAAATCCATTCCTAAGAGAGTGAATATACGAAAGGTTTAGTTCTAAAACAAAATTCCATCACGCCAAATTCACTGATTTTATTAATAAAAATACATAAATACTTAAAAATAAATATGTGCGTTTTCCATTATTTTTTTTCTCTCAGTTATACAGAAAATGCTGGTAAAATGGTGTAGATAAGTTTGGTTTTATAATAAGAAATATACCCGAAGTTAAACATTCGGGAGAATGGTATATTTATGTATATACATACATATATATAATAATAAGATCTACCAACTGCTCTTTACTACTTTCTGAAATGCTTCACCTAAAGGAGTTTGAATTTATAATTAAAAACATATCCCCTCCCCGAATCGAATCAAGCTAATGATAAGATATCTGGTATGAATATTAATACATTAAACCTACTAAACAATCATTACCATTTTATGAAATTACATTCCTAAGATGGTAGAAATTGGCTAGGTAAAAATAAAAGAAGTAATATAATATTAACGAATATGCTAAGGCGAAGAAAAGAAACTGAGCATGAATTACAAACACAAAGAGTTGCATAGTGGGTCTTATTCATTTTTAAAATTTCAAACCGCTATGAGCAGGAAATGGATGAGACTTTTTCTTACATTTTAAACTCACTCACCAAATACTATTAACAGTCACAATCACTTTTGGTTGTTATTGAGGATTAAGGACGGTAAAAATCACAATATATAAAAATTCATGGCGATCGGTTGAACGGTTTAGAAGTTGATGCGAAGCAGCGCCATCTAGTGGCGAGTTATAAAATAATGAGTAGCATAAAAAACCTTCTCTATGGAAAAACACTTCCATGTGCCAACTTTCATGGCAATCGGTCAATTGGTGTCCGAGTTTTTCAATGTAATACATACCAAAATTATATATACACACACATATATATATATATATATATATATATATATATATATATATATATATACACACACACACTAGCGACCTTCCCTGGCCTCGCACGGGTGCATTATACTAATAAAGAAAGTGAGACAACTATTTAGGAAAAAAAATAAAAATCTTTAATTATTTATTTAAATCGTTATAAGTATGTCACAAATGAAAATCTTCTCTTCTCTAGTCTGTAGTCTCTAGATAGTATTAAAAAAAGTCACTGTTTCTTTCTGTTTCTCTTCTTACTTCTTCTAAACCAGAATATATTTTATAGTTACTACCTGTTATTATAGAATGTCTTTATATACAATGTTTACAGCTGACTTCTCGCTACACAATACAAATAAATTTAGTTTGGTAGTGACACGCGAAATGGCTACATACAGCTGTCCATGCGAAAAACACTAAAAGCTCAGGACTAAGCCCGCAACTTTGAACTTGACCTTGTGATTTGTTGATCGTCACTGAAAATGACAATCTAACAGGAAATTGCAGTCGTTTAAATTTAAAAGGTATATCTATTGGTATTAATGGAATCCGGGGAATTAACATAGTTTCTCCAATTACACCTCCAGTCAGTATTGTGCACTCTTTTATGAACTTTTTAAAGATTTTTACCTGAGAACGTGTACCATTACACAATTCGGGTGGAGAGGTTGCGTGATAAAACAATAGGACATCCTACTCTTAAAACCAATTTATGTAGGGACAATCCCGAGGGCAGCAAGGAATTGATAAATTCTGTTGGTAAATGTACAGCTTCTTCCAGGTCAAGAACCGTGTCTACAGAGTAGTATGTTTGCGTTGGTGCATTATTATTCGATAGAATTAATTCATTTACCTTACTTACTTGATCGTTAGTAGGTAACAAAATAATTCTCTTTCTGAACCAAGATATATTCTTAGAACTTGTATTATCAATTTCTGGATAAACTTTGTCCACCATTTCTTATTTACTAAAACACAAAGTTTTTGATTGTCTAGATGAATTTTCCCATTGACTTGTGACATCTGCCCATTTCCTATTTTGAGCAATAACTCTGCAAAATGCCGATTTTCGTCTGCAGACAAAGAAACTCTAATTTTTGTTTTTAATCCTAATATATTCACATAAGGCCAGATATAAGATCTTTTTAATGAAGCACTAATTTAATCACCATGTGTCCTCGTGTCACCTGAGAGCAATATTGTACATCCACCAATATGTAAGTTTGTGTTGCGTAAATCGCGCATTATTCTACCTAATTCTTCAAATGAAGTCTTATTCGACATGGCAGTTTCATTCCCAACTATTAATGAGCAGCCATGCATCAATTTTCTAGTATTGTTGTGTTTCAAAATGCTACAAGTATTGCTAGTATTTTCAGTAACAATTTATAGTGGAAATTTGAACATTGCGTGTTAGGTTTTCCAAAAGTGAAGCTGCAATTCCTGATGATGCAACAGTTAATGCAATTTTACCACTAGATCTTACTTTAGTTAAGATCAATTTGATAAATAATGTTTTTCCAGTACCTCCTGGAGCATCAAGGAAAAATATTTTTCCTTCGATCTGGTCAATTGGTGCTAATAACGCATTATTAACTTTTTTTGATCACTGTTCATGAGATATTATTAATATTATTTTGTTAAAATTTCATGTTAATAGATCTAAAACCTCATTTTTTCTCACTACTATATGATGATCATATTGTGGGTATCAGTTATTTTCATTGCGATATAGACAAATCAGAGCTAAGTGCATCATAAAGCTGTGCGACGAAACGGAAACACGTCTTCTAAGGGGCGATAGTACGATATAGACAGGGTACGAAATATATATAAAAAAAAAAATTGAAAATTAGTTAGAAAATTTTTAATTCCACTCCTGAGGTGATAAAAACGGGATAAGTTGGTATTATTAAGGCAGCGTGGATCACCGAATCCACGACAGCGGGAGGAATTAACTATTAAAAAACACTTTTTCCATTGGAAATAGACGACTGAATACAATAGGTACTACTCCTGAGTAAAAGGGGGGAAGTTGTGTTTCATTGAGTATACCCATGTCTATGAGTCCACTAATGAAAAAATAATAAATTGGTTTCTTAACATCCAATAAAAATTAATATACAAGTGCTTTGCACTCTTGTTTTTATCACTATTACAGAGAAAGTTAACAGAGAAAGTTAACTCTTCGGTGGGTAGTATAAAGAGTGCAAGTTTTAGAAACTTGAGAGCTTCTTACTGTCCATGAAAAGAAGTACCTTATTCAAAAACTTTGCCAGATTCACCGACGTACTACATGTACATGTAAAACTTCACGCATGATTTTTCTGCAAGTCACACTTTGATAGTGGTAGTTCCAAGGTTTTGATAGTGGACATGTTCATATATTCTAAATTTTAATTAAGAGTTTATGTGTATATTGTATTTACACCCATTATTTCATAAAATAATTGGTTTATAAACATATTTATATAGTTATTTGTACTTCAGTTACGCGCCATCCAGCAGCCACTAGAGAATCTTTGTTAACCCATGTGAGTTAGGGCATATCAACACTATGTCAGTAAACAAAAACACTATTTTCTCTTAGAAAAAACGTTTTTCATTTGTAAAATTGATGGTCGTTCAACTAACCCTCTAGTACTTCGAACTTCCTAATTTTAGAGAAAAATGTTTTTCACCAGATAATAAAAAAAACAATTATTAAACTGTTTATTAATAAAATATTATTTAAGTGGTTTGACATTAGGAATAGGCCTACTATCTAATCTTTGAACCAGCTTTTTTTTTAGCCTGTTTTCCGCATATAGGGAAGCTTCATGATAACTAAATGCCTATCGTTACTCAAAAATGGTTATGCTCTATTAAATACGCATCGAAACTATAACGGGAATCAAAATATCGGTCTATTTATATTGTTAATTTGTGGTGGCTTTGTAGCTGTGCGCGAGTCAACTACAGTTTTCTATTAGACACTATTCGTGACAACATGCCTGCTTCTTTGGTTAGTATATCATAGTTGTTGGTAAGTATAAAACCATACTGTTTTATTTAAAATTATTTAAGTAGTACCGTATAAAGTCCCTTTATTTTAGTATACAATTATACTTAGAGCAATACTGCCACATGTCTTGCCTTTGAAGCAGAAACAGCTAACTCTAAAGCTTTTCTAATTTTGGTTGTCGGATTTACGTAACAACCACCCTATTGCCACTAGTTTTTTTTCTAAAGCCCACCTAGTTGATGGTGCCGTTATTTTTTTTTTGGTAATTGTTTATTGTGTATTTGGTTGGGGTTTATTTACTGCGATCAGATAGGAACATTTATAAATGCGAACCCTGCAGAAGTACCTGGCTCTGTACAAACTAACGCGACGGGTTGGATTTCCATTGTGTTTCTAACCTTTTTTGTGCATTTAGCCACGGAGTGCTTTATTATTCAGTAATTATACCACTGTAAAACATAAGCTAATATCCTCTAGTATGAGTAAGAACGCTTACTAAAACATAGAACATACAAACAATAAAAATCGGGTAACTTTAAGTTTTATAAAAATTTTCACCCCTGTAGTAAACGAGATGCAGGTATATATTGTGTATAAAATGCAAAAACAGCTATCTTCTCTTTAAAACATTTAGACAATTCTTTCTCAAAAGTTGAAAATGGCATAATTTTGGTGTTATAAAGTCTAATTAATTATTCTTACTATTATAGTGAGAAGAAAGAAACTGAGCATTAGTAACAGAGATAAATAGTCACGTAGAGTGTTTTATCCAAATTTTCAATATCTACTCTTAATTTAATCGGGTGAAAAGGGTGTTATGGTTTTTAGCGGGAGTAAATAATTTGTACAAGAAAACCTCAAAAAATACAGCTTTTGTATGATTGTAGTTTTATTTAATTTTAAATATATATGAAGTAAAATTGTGTTCGATTTGTTTTACTAAACCATGTATGGGAATAAACTTAAGCAAGAAGTAAGATATTTGACACAGTTTAACTAAATTGAAAATTAAGGAAAATTGAAAAAAAGGAAACTTAAAGTTTTACCCAATCAGTCAGTAATGGGAAAATTTTTGTAGGAGAGGAGCAGAGAAAAAAGAAAATACTTAGGAGGACAAAAAAAAATTATTAAAGAGAAATACATAGAACAATTATATGTTTTATAAATTTCTTATTGAATCGCGGCATATTGTTACAAAAATAAATTAATGAATAACAGATTATGGAGTGTGCGATGAATGGAACTGTGAATGTGTTTCTAGAAGTGTCTCAAAATTCGGTTGTAACTGGCATGGACTGACTCTCAGAAGTGAAGCTAAGTGATAATCTGTCAATCTGTTTCTGACACTCTTAAATGCCTAGAAATGTTAAATTCTTTGTTAACGGCTACGCGTTAATTGCAAATAAGGCACAACGGTTGGTTCTTAAACGCTGCGAAAAAGTACTAGGGCTTCCTGCGATCGCCGCCGGATGGGTTCAGGCACTTCCGGGCCTTAATCGGCTGTAAATCTGTCGGGCCGAGGTACGGCAGGTCGGAGGGTAGTCAGAGGAGACGAGGACATCCTGTGGAGTTACTCTGGATAGTGGCAGTCGGTTATCTGCTGGCGAACGGTCTGCCGAAACGACGCCAATTTGGTAGTAGTACGGGAAGAATCCATGAAAGATTGAATGGTGTCCCGCTGAGGTTTCCTCCAAGGCCCTGGATTCTGATTGGTTAGGACTCCTACTTGGTAGTGGTGCTCCGATCGCTTGGAGTAGGCTCCAAGGGTTCCCTAGCCCGATGCGGAGTCGACGTGGTGAGCGACGTCACAGCTCCGGTACTAGCCTGGATAGCTACCAGAGGTTGGATAGGCCTCCACCGAACCACGGGTTCACTGGTTGTTTTGAAGGGTCCCAGCGCGATGTGGGAGATCGGGGAAGGTGCCAGCAGTTCTGACAAAGTCTTAGGGCTCAGGACACAGCCAACTGTCTGGTTAGCTGAGTGTGGTAAAGGGGCTGAGGCGGTGACTATGGTGGGTTGGTGGCCCCAGCCGCTGGTCGGTGCCGAAGCTCTAATAACCTCCCGATCAAAAACAGGGAGCGATCCCTAACAATTCTGTTTTTCTGAAAACCTCTGGAAAGTTTATAAAAGAGAACTGGAATGCTACTCCCACCCTACCCTAATAGGGCACATATGTGGGAGGGGAACGTGAGAACGCCGGGCCTAAGGTCGGAATAATCTGACGTGATTGCTCTGACGACATTCCGTTATTTTTTTATGTGTGTTCACAATACCCGCATTTCTGTTTTCGGTTGACAAAGTTGAACACTTCTGGGAAAATAGTAAACAATGTATGCCAGTAAGATGTCATTATGAACTCTGTCAAGGGCTGGATTACACTAGTCTGGGAGCTGGATTTGGCCCGCGGCGCCATCACTTCCTGAAGTTGTAAAAAGCAGTTTAGAGTTTGTCTTATAAGGGCAACGGATATCACCCTATTCCAAGACCAAAGCCGCAGGTGTGACTTTTCTCATGCATACCTGTATTTCACCCCGAAAATAAATTTAGCATTTTTTTATTCTAGCTCAAGGGGTCAAATGTTTGAGAATTTTGTCTATTTATGTCCAAGCACGTTACTGAATACACACACACACACACACACACCAAAATCTATTTGATACTCTTTTTTACACTAAAAATTAAGAAGCGAATGTTTCACACAGTTTAAATTTTTATGTTTTCAGTTGAAAATTGAAATGTTATCATTTTATTATCTCACTGTATAGAGTTGAATCAAACGAACCAGTTTGTATATATTACATTCTAAAGAAATTTAGTGTGTTTTATAATATTTTCAAAATTTGTTCCCTAATAGAGTTAAAGTGTTATTTTGTACAGGTTACGTATTTCTAAGGAGACAATAAATATGTACGTAAAATATACATAAATTTTTAATAAGCCCATATAAAACTACTTTAAAAATTCCAATAATGAATGGTATTGTAATGAATTAAACCATGCATGTTGCTGACGATTTACTGCCATATTACTGCGTCTTTTGCGTTTCTTAAGGATGTTTATAATATCACATAATTTTCTTACAGTTTTATTATATAAATACTACTCTGAAATTTGTGCAAGCGAAGCCGCTGGTGGTAATATAATAATTTATAAGTTTAGCTTGGAAACCACTTATTGATTATCCTACAAACAATGTGCGCAATAAAATAAAAACAATAAGATTGTTTTTCGCTGTTAATATTTTATATTGTTTGAGAAACCAAATTATTAACAAATATTAAGTGTTATTATTGAAGGGTAGCCCTATTTATACCAAAATCTCGGCTACCCAAGAACAAAATGGCTGACGTCTCGTGCTTCCAACCACTTCAACACACCTCCGACTGTGGCCGAGTGACTCCGAAGATACCCGAAACAAATCCAAGCGCGCGAAAGTACCTAGTGCCGGTAGCATCACGGGTACGCGGGTACCCGTAACACCCCAAAACAGTCATTTTGACAAATATATAATGCACTTTTACAATATAAAGATTTCTAATAAACCCGTCCAACTTTTCGGAACAAATAAACTAAATACCTTAAGTATTTATGTGTTTTAAAAATGCAGTAGCATCGTAATGTAAAAATGTAACTAATAACAGTTGCAAGTTAAAAAGCAGTAAAAGTTTGAAATTTTTTTTGCATAAAATGGGGTAAGAACTTCTTTATAAATAAATTACTCTCATTGAATTCAATATTTAAAATATAAGGTTTTTTATCATAAGAGTTAGGGTTTGGCTGAAAATGGTTATTAACTGCATGATTTTAATTGCATTTCGGTGCTTTGTAGTGTACAAACTTGAATTCCTGTTTAATTCGGTGTATTTACATGATTTTCTGTTTTATCGCAATTCACCATAATATAATCTTGACTATGGCTATTAGGGACTGAGACATCCAGGGTAGCTCGGAGGGGTACGTGCCACTGCGCTAGTGATGGTTGCAGCGCTGCAGGGGTAAATGCTCTCGCGAGCAGCGCGGGGGACTCTCCTCGGTGCGGCCGTCTCGAAACAAACCAGAGATGTGTGACATCTAACCTCGGAGTTGAGCAAATTCATGTGTTCTCACGTTGCCAATACACTTATAATACGAAACTCGGACACGAAATTCAACTCACAATTCTTTAAAATAATGCCTAGTGTGATAAATATATACAAAAATTGTGTTTTCAACTACATGTTTGACGCAAATCACACGTAGTTTCCGCAACCACCGCTAAGATTCGCTACCGGAGCAGCTACGTCGACTATCGAATCATTCGATTTCCGGAGATAAATTTTACTCTACATAATGAAATGGCTCCAATAAAAGCGCAAAAGATTTAAAAAAAAAAATACTTAACACCGGCTTTGGACTAGATTTTTAGAAGGAATTTTATTAAAATACTGCCAAAATTGTTAAAATAAAAAAAAGTTAACACTGTAAAGTCACCATTTGGCTTTATGGACTTTGATTTTTGCCATTTACCACAGATTGCAACATCGTGGTTAAACATTTCCGTTTCCATTTACGAAAATACTCCTACCAAATGCCGTATACCAAGAGCTAAGTAATTAACACATTAAAATTCTGAATTAATTGCTTAGTCTGTAACCAATAGCTGTAATAAGTTATTAGAAATCCATAAATCAAGTATGGTCCTCCGAATTTATAGGGAAGGGGGTATTAAGACTTCCCGCGCCCCTCCCAGAAGTCAGTCCACTGGTACATACTTCCATTTTGTTGCTTAGGCACACGTTTCAGTCGCCCTTCATCCCATCACGAAACAGCCCTAACTGCTTGAGACACGCCAGTGTTTTGTCTCCGCCGCTGTGCCGGGGCCACTCGGGGTATTTCTTTTGTCGTCGGGGGTGAAGCGACGCCCCGGGCGAGGGAGGGAGGGTCTCCAAGACAAAGGACAGCGAGCCGTTGTTTTCGCTTTCGCTAGTTAGTACCTGCGTCGCCCGCGGCGCTGCGCCACTCGCGCCCTCCCCCTGGCGGAGGATCGTGCAAGCTACCCCCCGCGCCGCGCCGGCGGCCACGCGCGCGCCCTAACGATTCACGCTTGCGCGAACCGCGCAAACAGCGCGGACGTTAATAACGAGAAGAACCCACATGCGCGAAACCGCTAAGGCACACGAGGGCGAGCCATACACACTCACAGAGTTTTCTTTAATGGCCGTTCCGCTAGTGTGTGTGTTCGGGGGGGGGGGAGGGGGATGGACTTCTTTATGCCCAGCGACGTCCGTGTCGTCGAAGAAAGCCCGCGGCGGACACGGAGGTGGAAAGAAACGAGAAGGAAAGAGGTGGGAGGGGGTGAAAAAAGCACGAGAAGAGTCAAGGAGCGACCATTATATGCAAACCACCCCTCCAGGACCGCCCCCATTATACCATCCACTTGCGCCGGAGATATCCCGCGGTGGGGGAAGAGCCTGGGGAGACAGAAAGAGCTGGTTGGGGGAGGAGGTGGGGTGAGCTCTCGGCAGTATTCAGGTTGCCTAAGCCTCCGCACGCTTTTGTAATTGACGTAGAAAAGTGCGCGGCGGGGTATCCGCAAGTGCGCACGAACGCACGGCCTGGAGGGGTCTCTACGCACTATCCTCCCTTCTGGAAAGGGACGAGGAGAGGAGAAAAGATGCTCCGATGCCATCCCCTCCAGCCTCCTTTCTCCGGCGGGAGGAATAAAAAAAAGATAAAGAAAGGGTCGAGTCGGTCCGTAATCACTGTTGGCGTGCAAACCACCGCATAAAGGGAGAATCAAACGGAGAAGAGGTGAATATCTCGTTAAAGGGAACATTACTTCTTTGCTGTCGTTACACTCTGGAGGAGAGAGGAGAGATGATCTTCTAGTGGAAAATATCCAGTGTTTGGGAGCCAGCACACCTTTGGCTTATCTATAAGGTCCAAGGAAAGTATTGAAAGATATTTTAACGGCCAAAAATTAAATTGAAAAATTTTCCAATTTTTTTATATGTGTCAAAGTTTAAGAAACATAACACTGCAATGCTATAGTTTTTGTCGTGTAACTTGTCTCAAATTTTACAGTTTTCAAAAATAGCACTAATGGTCTACGCCAACGCCAGTCATTGTTGTTTTGTCAACAGTATTTGTAAACAACTTTATGTGGTTGACAAATGTTCGTAAACATCATGTGATGCTTCAAAAAATTTTAATCGGTAAATGGTTATCACTGTTAATACATACTTTTGAAAACTGTCAAATTTGAGACACGTTACATGACACAGACTATAATATATACGTTTTTTTTCACAGCAAATATAAACATAAAAATTATATTACACTTCCAGTTGTCACAGGAGTAGATTACGTATTGCTGGAAGTGTTTCTGTAAGATGAACTATCTTTTATTGAGAACATACACTGCTATGGGAACCAGAATTGAAGTAGCAAGAACAAGCACATGATTGTAACGGTATTAGCGCTTGTTGCTTGCCCAGAAGGAGTGTCTGGTAACTGAAACAAGCACATTTGGATCCAAATGCACTTCAAATATAGTAGAAATATGTACAAAAATTTATTTCAGCGTTCGCGCGAGAAAGCTTGAAAGAAAAAGGCCCGGACGCTGGCGAGAAGCGAATTTGGCTCTCCTTGGCCAAATCCCAAATTCTTGTGCTTCCGCAACGCCTTTATACCCTTGATATAGCTTCTGCCAACGTGCTCCTGTTTTCAAAATTTGATTCGACGCTGAAAGAGAATCTACTGAACTCGACTGACATACAAGCTAATACGTAGATGGTTCTTAAAACATTTTAAGAAAGAAAGAAATTCCAAAAATGCTTCCCAAAGTGGAAACACCGTTGGAGCCGTTACGTTCAGTTAGAAGAGGACTAATTTAAAGGAGATCCACAACAATAGCCTGTAGGTACTGTCGTGTGTTTCATGTAAAGTCTGAAAACTTTCCAGTCGAACCTTCAACTACAATATTCACTACTGCTGGGGTCACTATGCTGTTCGGCAGTGACAACTGAATGGTCGTTGATAACACTTGTTTTACGGTGTAGCTAAAACCATATCTGAAATGACTAACACCACATTGTTATGTTTTTATGAACAAATATATTTTCACCCATCAGTATGTTATCAATATTTGTGGGTTTCGGGTAGAACTACCAAATTTTAGTGCCCACAACCATAATTTTGCTCGAGTGACGTCATCTCACCAGCTGACTCCCGATGATGCGAACCGGGACTCGAAACGAGGCGGATTCGATGACTGACTTTTCTCAAGTTGGTCACGTGACAGGCGCTACTGTGAGACGTTGGGATGGCCTCGGTACACTACCGTCTTTCTCTCACACCCTCCCATTTCTGTTCCATTTTAAGGCCACGTTCCATCATGTCATATCTCTGGCACCTATAAGCCAGTCGCTTTGGTGAATGTTCCGCAATATGCAGTGTGTAATATGCGTGTAAAAAGGCATGTGAGTGCATAAGAATGTGTGCAAGTATCCGAGTGCGCAAGTATTCAAACGTGCCAACAGCACTTCTGCTAATATAATAAAGTAAAAAAATGAAGGTTCACAATTGTAAAAAAAATTAAGGTGACGTTGAAAACTGCAAGGTCTCTAACAGATGCTGGTTCTATTTGCCCTGAGCGTTACATTTTATTTTTTCGTTAGTACTCCTTTTGCTTTGTGCTCTGATGACGTAATTGCGTCGACACACCCAACCGGTTGTAAACAGTAATTTTTTTAGTAAATGGAACATAAATATTCATGTAAAATTACAGATGTTTGTAAATTTAAATATTTACATGAAAACAACTGCATCCCTACAAAATTGTGTTCGCAGTAATACTAGGTTATGATTCTTACCCGGGCATTTATACTTTTCAGCTTTCCAGTATGAACTGCGCACATTCATAAGCATATTAAAAAAATACAATTATTGAATATTTGATTATATTTTCCAAAATTTAAAAAATAACCGTGAATAAAAAATAAATTAAAATATAAAATAATGCACCAATTTTCGTAAAAAAAAATACTCATTATTATCTCTAAAAGCGTGTTTCATTTATATATATATATATATATATATATATATATATATATATATATATATATATATTACCATAGCAATGTGTTGTACTAAGTTTCATTATTTTTCTTGTAGTAGTACAGTAGTATAGTTGGGGGGCAACGAGTGCATGCGCCAGGCGGTGGAGCGGGAGCCGTGGAGCCTGCCGATTGCTCTGACGTCACGACGGCCATCTTGGACTCAAAAATTCCTCAAAATTCCTCAAAAATTATTCAAAATGACTAAAAAATTCCCGTTTTAAGGAAAAAAATTCTCGTTTTCATCCTCAAAAATTCAAAAATTATGATTTCGAAAAACCTCAAAAGTCATTTTGCCTTGGAAAGAACACAATATCAATATAGAGGCTTAAGCATCTATGTTTACAGCCTCCGATAAGCCTCTGACTTCATCATGGATTGTGTCATCATTGAATATGACATCACCGTTGCAATTTTCGTTACGGCGGCCATTTTTAAAATCTTTATTTATTATCTGATTTTAATTTAAAAAAATAAAATTTATAAAAAATTTCAATTATAAAAATTTTAATAAAAAATATTTTAAAAACATAGATTTATGACATGGAGCTCGGAGTCCTCGGTTCTAACCCGGTGAGGGCAAAAAAAATGGCGACCGATCCTTCTATCACGGTGGATGCTGGCAGACTGACCCCCCCTACCACTTTGTTCATCGCGTGTATATCGTTAGTTAGCATTACATCATGTCCGCCATCTTGAAAATTTGTACTTTTAATGCTAGATATTCGGAAAAAATTCTAAAATTCATTAAATAAATTGTTAATCAATATACTGAATGATTCGATCGATTCCTGTCCTCAATTCGAACACGGTAAGAGCAAAAATAAAAATAAATGTCGATATATCCTTCTTCCATGGAAGCCACCTGCAGACTGACCTCCCAACACTTAAGTCAAAATATATATTATCAGCTGGTATGGCATCACGTCAGCCATATTGTTTTCGTCTGCTGGAGGCCACCACCATCTTGTTTTCAGCTACTAAGAGTGTGCCACCATCATGTTAGTGTAATTTTTACCCGCTAGAATACAGTAATCAATTATTATTACTGAGGCGCCCGCCAAATTAAATTTAGACATCATTTTGAAATTGTGTAATTTTTTAGCTAGAGATTCGGGAAAAAATCCCAAATACATCAAATAAATTTATAATCAATATACTGATTGATTCGATCAATTCACGTCCTTGTTTCGATCCCTGGGCTATGCAAAACATCTTAATTTTATGTAAAAAATATCAATTTCAATAAATAATGATCAAAGTCCTAAAAGACGCATAGTTTCCAAATCAACCATTATGCTATAATCCATTACGACCACCATCTTGGATATTTGTATTTATCCACCTAGAAATTCGGGAAAGATTCCAACATTCACCGAAAAAATCACACATTATGTTACATATTGAGTCGATACTTGGTTCTATATATGGTCGAAGCTAAAAATAAATTTAATTTAATTACCAGAAAAGTGTCAAGTTCGAGAATTAAAACACCGCAAGTTCTTTTACAAACATAATTTTATTACATAATTCCTATTCTACTACAGGATCACTTGCGAAAGCCAGCAATCTTATAAACATTTAGCCCTGCATAGGCGCGAAATGACTAATCCTTAGCTCCAATCGGTTTATGCTAGACAGAACCTTTACTGACATAGTCCTCTTCTTCTTGACAGAGTTTCTGGATACTGTGTTTAACAGTTTGCTTCATATCGTCAGAACTGTAAATTACTGCAGCCGATATCTTGAATGCACACTTCTTCACTTTGTCATCGAACGGACATGGCTTTCCATAAAAACAGTCCAACCACAAGTTATATTTCAAAGGTCCGTTTGTTGCTACGTCATCAGTAAGCTAATTGATAATGTTCTGTCTGATATCGCTAAGAAAATTACAAATGTCTTTCTACTCACTAAGCGTATTTATATAATAGTAGTCTTGCAATATTCCACGAAATGCAGACTGCGCCAAGTAGAAGCAATTCCACCTGTAGAGCACCGATCACAGTCTTAGGTTTAGTTCCATGTCCAGATGCCATAACAATCGGTTGCTAGATGCCATAGCAATCGGTTGCTGCGCATCTGTTTTTTTTGCTTGTACGCTTTCGAGTCTCCAATTTAAAGCGAGGAGTCGAAATTTCTGCAGGTAGTTCATCAGTAGGCGCACGGACTTCACCTTTACAGTTTTTTGCATGTCGTCACAAACTATCAGTTCGAGTAAACCATTAATGACACTCATCACATCGAAACTTCATGCGAGAAGGATTCTTCGTACATTCACTCCTCTCATGTCTCCGTACATCATGCGCAAATGTGAACGTCATATCGCAGTAGCTGCAAGGATACCGCGGTGATGAGGACGAGCCTTTCAGACCCGATCCAGATACTGACGTTGCCGCATTTGTACAATTTCCAGGTGTGTATATATATATATATATATATATATATATATATAATGTTTATTTGTCCCTTATGCGATGAAATTTGCACAATTGACCTTTGGAACACGAGGAAGATCACTGTCTACGTGAGATTTCGATAAAGTTAACCCTTAAAGCATAATTAGATTATTCTTGATGATATTTCGCAATTTCATTGTTAACGCATCGTTCATACGATCTCTATGAACATTTTTCACACTTGACCTTTGAAACACGAGAATGGTTACTGTCTAAGTGAGATAACGTACAATAGGTGACGCGTGAGACGCATCGGATAATTACCAGTAAATTGTAAGACAGACCTTTTTTCTTTGGTCCGAATAATAATGGCGGCGCGCGAGTCGTATCCATGGAGGTATTAGTCTGTAGAGTGGGTGTCTGTTCTGAAGTTGAAGTCAACTGGTTACCAATTGGATAGCAAAACAAATCATAGCTGTATAAAGCTAATTTATACTATTATACATATAAAATTATTGTTTAATTGTTCCCTGTGCGTTCCTATACCATTCATCCTAATGCAATGAAACATTGGTGAGTTGTTACGTGCATCCCCGCAGAGGTTTCTGAGTTAGTACCTACAATAATTTTAAGATATGTGGTGCGCAAATCATTTCAAAATATTTGTGTGTATTTTTTATAGTTTAGCGGCAGTTCGTGTGTTTGCGTTGTATGACAGAATTGAATTGAATTAAATATAAAAAGAGAGATATATATAGTGAGATAGAAGGACAGAGAAAGAGAGGGGAATAGAGCGAGTTATAGAGAATGAAAAAGAACGATAGACGAAGATATATATACCTATATATATATATATATTGATATAGAGAGACATATGTAGAGATATAGAGATATATGTATATAGATGTTAAAGGGATAGTGGTTAATAAAGATATATATATATATACACAGAGATATTGAGAGTTATAGAGATTTATATAGATGTATAGAGAATTAGAGACAGATAGAGAGATATTTTGTGTATGTGTATTTACTTCAAACAAATTACAAAATACATTGAATTCCAATGCATGCCGGGCAATAGCTAGTAGTACTTATATAAGACAGCTTATTTTGAAAACACGTGTGAACCACGTGCCTGTTGTGCGGCAATGCCGGTGCGACCTGGTTATTGTTTTACATCTGTAAGATTTTAATCAGTGAACTTAAAAAAAAAGTCTTTAGCTAGTTTTCTCTGGTTTTAATTACAAATATTTCTATATTTTATAAAAACACGTTTTTCATAGGTAAACATTTTGGTTTTCGGTAAACGGCATTTGGTAAGAGTAATTTTGTGAGTGGAACGGAAGTCAATTGGAACGGTAATGTGTCCCCAAAATTCGGTGCTGCCATATGTGAAAGTCACAAAAATTTTGAAAATATGGCGAACACGCGTGATTCAACCATATATATTAAGTTTCGCGAAAATCGGGGGATGTACTAAGCGTGTTGGTGCGCCAAACTAAAATTTATAATAGTAAAACTATACTTTCATACTTTATTTTATAACTTATAGTCATAAAAAGAAATAATAACTTCAAAAATACCCATTAAAATTTTGACAAGCCTTGATTAACATTGTGGTGTGGAGACACAAGAAATTGTTAGCCTACATATATTTGATGCCATGTTGAATAAAATAACTTAGTGATGAATTTTTTTACTGTTAAATATAAATATTGAATCAGCTAAAAAAATGTTTGTTTAAAGGAAGTATTTGCAGGCAGATTTCTGTCATTTAAGCGAAAACAAATATTCATATGTATATTAAGTGTTATGAAATGTGTTTTAAAATTTTTCAGGTTATTTTTGATTTAATGTATCCATTGGACTATAACTTTTAGTTTGAGAAATACTTAAACGATATTTCGTAATGCTTTAGAGAACCAACAAAATATTAAATAACTTACACGCCATGTTTGTTCCATCAAACCTTTCTAAATAATAAAAAATAGGTATTATATACATTATTTGAAATAATTCGACGTTGCATTTCGTGTCAGAGTATGGTATTATACGTTTATTTGCAACATGAGAACACAAGAATTTGCTCGTTACGGAGGTTAGATGTTTACACTTCATTGACGATTACTGAAACACACGCTCACATTTTTTTGTCTATCTTGAATAATGTATGTTCAAATCAATGAAATAATATTTAAAATAGGTTCAGTAGTTTCCGAATTAACTTCTTACAAACAATCTCTCACTTGTTATTCATAATTTTTAGAATTGATTATTTTGATAAATATGTAATATGATTGATTACTATTTGTAAACGAACGCGTGTATCAACGTTTTGCATCGGTTGACTTAACAAAAGTTTGTCTGAAATTCGCACGCTAATTAGAGGCAATTCAGCAAAATACAATAATCAAGTTTCTATGCGATCATTAGTGCCTGGGAAGACTTGAACGGAACATCTGAACTCAACGTGGAAAAGCGTTCCCCCGCCCCGTGCCCCACCGCGGGATATTTTTATTTGCGGACGAGATCAACTCCCCTCCTCCCTCGCATCCTCGCTCGAATCACCGCTGGCGTCCCACGTCATCCCGCGCGGCTAAATGGGGTAAATTTGTCGTCATGGCGACCCCCGAGTAATTGCTGCGTGAATCCTATTCACGGGTTTGGCTAAGGGCAACCGTTCCACTGGGGTAGGGTGGGGTAAAGGCGGGGAAGGAGAGGATGGGGTGAGGTGACGAGGGAAATGGCCGGGGAACATGCCGCAAACCCCTTCCCTTCGTCACGTGATCCTGGACAGGCTGTTTCCAACTACTAGCGCGTGGAGTCGTATCTACCAGGGATCAGTCTTCCAGACTCGTAGTAGAGAGGTGTTTAATCCTGACACTTGTTTGGCCTTTTGTGAATATGGGGCCCGCTCAGTCAGCGGTGTATTTCTGTTAGTGAAGCAGATGATAAGTGCGACGCTCACTGGTGCTACTAGCACCGCATCTCCTCTTAACTGGCGCGCAGTCTTCTCGTCGTCCATTGGGCAATTATGGCATTTGAGTGGTAATCTTAAAATTATTTGGCGAAGAAATGTGGATATAGGTGTAATGCAATGCCCTCGAGTGCTCCTGTATCAATAGTTTCATCACTATGAATTATGCTGAAAACACGCGTTTGAGAAATTTTAACTAAAAAAAAAAACAGTTTAAAAACAAATTGCACCCTCAGGTATTCTTAATGATTTTCTTAAACAAATGCAATTCAAGTATCTGGAGCAGTATTCAAATCGTGTGATTTCTTCTGAAACTTTATATATCAAACGTGTGCCCAGGTAGGCGGGAACCTCGAAATATTGGGCTTTGCATTTTGTAAACTTCTAAACATGTTAATAAATGAACTATTTTAAGCTTTAAAAACTGATCGGCGTCGAAGTGGTAAATTGTACCGACGTTGCGCTCTGAATCGCAGCAGGCATCTCAAAGACTGAACGATCAGCCATCATGCTGCTGGAATCCAGAGCGAAAAGTTTGTACAATCTACCACTTCGAAGCGTTAGCTTTGAAAGCCAAGACAGTTAATAGACCAAAGCCCTATTCTACATTTACAAATAAGTATTTATTTGATTTCCTTGGCATTATTTTCGAATTTCCATTCGTGTACAAAGATACCGAGGTGGCTTACAGAACACCTTATTCTATGATTTCAACAAATGCCTATTCGAAACCATTGCTCATTCCATGTTGGGTTTTCAGCGAAAGTCTCGAACATAGCTATATTCTTGCTGATGCATGATATTAAAACTTACTGGTTTATTTTAAGACACTATGAATTTAAGTAAAATAAACAGTTTTATACTTACAAGGGACTAGGCGAAAACACTTATTTATCGATTTCAATACTATAGAAACATTTTAAAAAAATGCGCTAGACCGTGCCTTAACGTAATACTGGTTGATATGACAATCCAGTTTAGGTATTGTACAGACACGATGCTGTACCCTTCACTCTCCCTTTACTACCTCATTTCTCCCGGCTCCTCTCATGACGTCATAGTGTTAATGCTTACAAGAAATCTATACTAATATTATAAAGCTGAAGAGTTTGTTTGTTTGTTTGAACACGCTAATCTCAGGAACCACTGGTCCGATTTGAAAAATTCTTTCAGTGTTGGATAGTACATTTATCAAGGAAGGCTATATTATATTATCAGTAACATTAGGGATCCTTACTAAAAGTCCAATTTAGAATCAAATGCGTTGGAGGGGGTTAGATACAACATGCAGTACACGTACGAAGTGTGTGTTGACAATGCCGAAGGCGCTAGAAGTTTATTTTCTATTGCCTATTAACATTGTTGCCACGCACTAGATGCCTTATCATTCTTAATTTTCCCATACAAGTAAAAAACACCCGTGTGATATTAACAACGAAGCAATCAGTACCCTCATATAGAATACATAGAGATAGTGTGAGGTATATATGTAGATATAAAGAGATAAATACAGATAGAGAGATACATATATATATATGACTATAGATGTAGATAGAGATAAATATATATTTAGAAACATGGATAGATTATTTGTATATGTGTAACTACTTCAAACATATTACAAAACAAAACTGAATGAGGCATTGCAATGCATGCCGAGCATTAGCTAGATAATGGAATCTTTTCAATATTAGTAATCCCTTATTTTTCAGTTTCTTTTTCTATATTGCTTTATAGAGTCTAGATTACATACAGACCAGGTAAATAACTATAAACTGGCAGAACAACGTCTGTCGGGATCTGAAAGTGATATAAATTATTTTGCACACTTGACATTCAAATTAAGAAGACAATTACTAACTACATCTGATCTCTAAACAGTTCCCCTTCAACCTGTGTTCAGCCCGGGCAACGCTGGGTACTGCAGCTAATAGTTTAATAAAATTAGGCTGGGGGTGACCTGGCCAACCAGAGAACAAGTATTGTAAAAAAACACACTCTGAACACTACTATCTCGTAGAGGAAAAACAAGTAAAACACCATGATGTTTTTCACGAAAGAAAAAGTGGATTTTTTTCTATTCGTTGGCATGCTGTTATCTTCTAAATAAATTTTGCCACTGCAAAACCCAAGTTAAAAGTCACAGGGATTCACGAGGGATTGTGTGTGTAAAAATTTTTTTTACCAGTGAAATTACTTAATCAGAAGCTACTTTTGGGATGAAATCATTGAATCAAGTTGTTCTCTTTCTCTTTCTCTCTTTCTTATCTCGCTCTATCTCACTAGCAAGCACGAGAGTTTGAGAATACTTACAACAGTAATGTTTATGTGTATGTTTTTTTTTCTTATTTTAGGGTATAGTAAACTGTAAAATTGTACGTTAACGTCTTATTGAATTTAAATCTATAAGTGTTGTATAAACCTTGCAGGTATAAAGACATTATAATTTTTCATCCTTAAAAAAATGAAAACTAACATTGTACTTCTAAAACCCACGTCACATCAATTATCTGATAGTGTTTTACAATTTTTTTCATTTTACATAAATAATTGAATATAGATAAATATTGATGTTTACTGATCTGATAATTATAATGGAAAATGTAAGTTAAGTGTAAATAATTATAGGCTACTTTTTGCGTATTGACACAATAATTTATATACAAGTAAATATGTATACAAAAATATATTTGGTATTGCTGAATAATCAGAACGTCAAAATACTAGGATATGTTTGTACTAATACTTAAGCCTAATGCTTTAAATGTCATTATTACATAAAAATGAAAACGAAATATGCATCAGCTATGTGTGTAGTCCCACCAAACTGTAGATGAATGTTGCTTAAATTTTTCTGTGGCTGCTTCATGTTTAGTTTCAGTAGTGGAAATAAGTCGGATAATAATTTGTACTCTTAAGGGTAAGTATAAAGAAAATGTTTCACTTCAGTAAAAAAATAACATGTCAAATACAGTTTTAATTACAAACAAATTAGGCATAGATATACATAAACGTAACGAATAACATAAACAATTCTTCGCACGAAAAAATTAATAAATTTTAGATAATAACTTTAGTATCTTTATTTAAAACTTATACAAATCATAATCATATGAATGATAAAAGAGACAACTACAGTTTAAACAATGTTTCAAATTACTTTCTTTCTATAGCTTTCATATTAGAGTTAATTTTTTTATATTCGTCAACAGCTATCTTACAAATGTACAATCATTAAGTTATTTGAACACTTAGATTTTATTCATGCTCGTTGGAATTCGATATATGCTATTTTCAGCTGCATGTGGATACAACCCACTTTATGTATTCAGTATAACTTTCTGCCAGTCAACAATTCTTAAACAAACCCAAAATTCAGTAAAGCTTTTTGAAATGAAGTCACAAAATTACCCTTGCATTTATTTCAATGACTACGTAAAATTATCTGTGTAACCTACAAAAATTTACACAGACGAGAACTACTGTCGTATTAAGTTTTTGTATAAATTTTAACATTATATTAATTAATTTTTCAGAATAGCTCTTTGTAGATTCAATTCTTAGAATATACGTTCAATTTCATGAGTTTGCGATTCATCAACCAAGTACTATTAACGGGTTCATTCGCAAACAGAAAAAAACATTAAACATATGGCATTGTTGGCGAAGTTTTAAAAACGATACAAACAATGATAAACTTAGACCACTACTGAAAACATTTGCTGTCGACACATTATTCATCATCACAACAGAATCAGCGACACTTAGTATTCTTCGGTTGTGATCTTTAAATGAACATAAATCAGGTAGTACACGTAGCAAAAGATTGATATCACTGAGGTTCATTCTTTACGAGACAACACGAACAGAAACATAAATATCTGTTTTTCTTTGGCCGTTTACTCCTATTAACGAGAGTCTATGTTCTGAGTCCACGATCGTAGACGAAAGTTTTTTGGAGTGTGAGTCTATGCATCGCGTGAGAACTTCAACCCGCTCAAGACGCGTCTTTGCACTCGCTACAGTTGGCAGCCGTGGACGTACGACACGTTGCGGAAGATGGCGGCCGCGGTGGTGAGGAAGCTGCAGGCGGCGGCCTGCGATTGGTAGGGAGGGCAGCACGCGGCTTCTGGTTGGCTGCTGGGCAGCGAGGGGTGGTGGTGGTGGTGCGTCATCAGCTCCTTCTCCACGGACGCCTGCTGACGCAGCTGCTCCAGCCTCAGTTGGTTCTGACGCTTCCACTTCGTCCTGCGGAGGACAGGCACACATTTGGCGCGCGGTGGTCCCGGGATTCGCGACGAACAGAAACAAATGAAGGAGTTGCTAACTACGTAATTTTAACGGTAACCAGCCTCTTAAGTACATGTTTTTAACACACCACCTCAGGCAGGCAATGCGTTCCACCACACGCATGTGAACTGCGGTCAATAATGCGAGTGCGCGCGCTTCACATTGGTGCGTTTTTGCGCATCACCATGTTTAAGTTAAATTATTTTTACTCTAAATATTCCTTCATTTATATCATTTCGTCACGAAGCACATTATAATGATTTCAAATTACTTATTCCAATTAATTGTATGAGAACCATGATAATATATTTTAGAAACTTTTTTTTTTACATTTTTAAAGTCTTATACTAATAAGCAAGCTCCAACATGAAATTACGGGGTTAAAAACTATTTTTTTTTGTAAACTCCAGCTGACTTCAACAATAAATGTCTTCAACAATTTTTCAAATCTAGTTATGTGCTCTGCCAAGTCGTAAAATTAAGTAATAAAAAATAATTGTAATGAAAGATGGGAAAAGTAGTTTGAAAAACCAAGAAAGCAATGAAATAATCCCTTACGTCTATTCGACAGTGAAGTCATTACATATTGAGAAGCACAATAACACTTTCCAAGGCAAATGCGAAAAGATTCGGCTATGAACATTTGGTGAGATAACAAACCCAACCTTCCCGGAGTGATTCCGAGAAATAATTAAAATAAGATTTTACCTGACGTCAAAACGTTATCTAGAAGTACTACATACTTTTATGAGACTATGGAATTAAATCTTACTTAAATTAATCTCACATTGAGATACAATATCTTCAAAGCGAATAAAGGATGTTTACACTAACTAATAAAGGTGAAAAATTGTTTGTTGCTTCTAAATTTATGAAGCAAATACATATATTTATTTTCAGATTCAAACTTTAAATTAAATCCCTGAATGCCTACATCTTCCTTCCCCAGAGAACATAAATTAAAATTACTCATAAGTTAACTTTGTAATTGGGTACGTTTTCTTTCACCTTTCTCTTGATTCCAAACAAAGAGAAGCATTTTTTATGTGTTTGCACATTTAGAAGAAGTTTAATTATTTTTTCTGTCTCACAGCTAATCAAAGATTTAATGCCAACTGCAGTTTTTTGCTTATATGGTTAAAGTCGATATTAAGGAAAACTGTCAACAAACATTTCCTTAACCAAACATTCCCCTTCTCCTGCAGCTGTATAGTCACAAAGGAATGAAAAATGAGATACTAAATTATTCATTTAAGTATTCTCAAACTGTAGAAAAGGTGACAGTCAAAACCACAGTGAAGCATTACAGTTTGGAAATTATATACTTGATAAACAAAGCAGGTTTATAAAATGATTTGACTTACGGACCAGCTTGAATTATAGGGTTGCGATAACCACTAGGAGAAGGGAACGAAAAACAAAAAAATAATAATAATAATTCAACAATTTTTTAGGATATTTTACCACCTTAAGGCATACAAAATAATTTAACGGAATGCTTGAAATTGATAATTCTTATTTACGACAAATATTTTCCAAGTGAAATCATTTTCGTTATTATTGATTTATTTTCTTTTAAGAAGAACTCTTAAATTTTTATCAATTGTCACAGTTTTAAAGTCTCTGTTAATGTGTTTTTCTGCTTTAATAGAGGTAAATTTTTAATAATAAACAATACGGAATTTGTATAACCTAAAATCTGTTGACGCAAATATGGTTTATTTCGGATTTTCTCTCTCCTACTTAATACAAAGCTCATAAACGAAAAAAATCACAAAAACACCTAGAAATATTGCAGAAGTGACTTCATCCATCTACATTCAGCGTTAATGTGTAAAGACACGTAAGCACTGGAAAAGAAACGAATATTACCAATCAACATTAGAAACTGAATTAGGATCATCGTGATTTTATCTGTAAAAATGTTTTATTCTAAAGGGTTATTGATTCAAAACTTGAGTTCAATGTAAGTATTACAGTTTGTGGCAGAACAAATCTTCATAATCGAACATAAGCAGATACGTCGTTTGTAGAGAGTATAAAGACACAAGAACTCTTACAAATGTGTTTAAACCCTGGAAACCAGACAAAACCCACTCTTTTAGCATCTGCTTAGTAGGACACACTGCCGCTGCTTTTTAAGGTGGAAAACAAGAATCAGAAGACGTCATATTGAACAGTTTGTTTGACTATACAAATTAATTGTAGTTTGTAATCGAAAAATTGGCCACGATAACAGTGTGCATGTTTGTGGGTACGCCTGATATAGATCGTCTGCATCAGACGGGGGTTCAGAGTTTTGTTTCATTTAAAAGAATGACCACAACTGTAGTGGTATAATCGTTATACTTTTAAAGTATCAGAAAATTATGGCCTTTAAGGCTTGGTCTCTCATACCATGTTGATTTTTTTTTTTCGGTTTTTCATAATTACATTTTTAAGGGCTATTCCTAAAATTCTAACTCCATGCCTCCCTTGCATTTGTTATTCTGGCACAACTATTTAAAGAGATGTTCACTAAGTGTAATATTACGAGTGTAACTCTTCACGCAAATAATGATAATTACGAAGAATTGCGCGCATTTTTACACCCATGTCATTATACTAAATGACAATTTGCTGAAAATATTTGTGGCAGAACAAAAAATGCAAGGAAGTAATTGAGGTAAAGTATTATAAACAGCCCTGAAATAAAAGTAAGGACGTAAAATTTGAGAAAGTAATCAACATAGGGTGAGAGACCAATCCTTTACGGAGGCGAATTTTCGAAAACTAAAGATAACATATTGTTTTGAAGTGAAAACTGTTGAATCCTAGACGGCGGTTCTTAATTTATATCCATCCCGTTTGATTTGAAAGAAAAGTATTGGGTAATCTGGCTTGCGTGATTTTGATCACTGGGGTGGGCGTGTCTGTTTGTGCCTGATGACGGGAACAGATCGCAGTTCCCGAAACGTCGCAACTGTTTTCGGCTTGGAGAGCCTACTGTGTTTGTCTGTGTTGTCGTCGTTGTGTTGTCTGATTACCTGTTTAATTTCATCGCTGTGTTCGCATTTACGTCGCTATATTGTCAGTGTTTTATTCCATATTATGTTTGTTGACATCGTAGGGTTCCTCTGTCCGTCGCTGTGTTGTCCAAACTTGTTGTTCGTATATATTTAATGGTTTTTATTTTTTGCTGCATCTGCCTCTTTATTTTCAGTTTTGTATTCGACTTTGCTGTAATATAGTTCTGACTATTTTTTTTCTCGGGGAAATCTCTGTGCAGTATTAACATTTAACATTTGACATCGGCCTGATTTTGGGCTGTTTTCTGTTTGTTTGTATATTAATCTTTTTATTGTGTTTTCTGTTTTTTTTTTCTGTGACAAATAATGCAAACTAGCTATGACATATGTCCGAAATAATGATTCACATCAGTCTTTTACACTGCGCGAATAATTCAACGATTGTAAAAAAAACCGCCATCCACGAATGAATGTTACGTAATAACTTCAACGTTCGTACTTAAAGAATTGAACTAGATCGCACGTGCGACACAGAGTTCACAGCGATGCCACGTGATTGGTGAGCATTTTTTTTTAAATATCGCGATGCCATCACTTGTAACGGTCAACTACATCGAGTCACTGGCTTGTGCAGGAAGTGTTGCGCTGCTAGACTTCCAAACCACGGAGGGGTTAGTCTTTGGAGTAGGTGTCTGTTTTAAAGGTGATTTCACTCTGTAATACATTTGACTAACAAAACAAACCGAAGCTGTATAAAGGCTAATAAAATAAGTTTTTTTTTAAATGGTCTTAGAAGAATCGTAGAAAAATGCCATCATGAAATGAGTATTGTTAAACCAAATTGTTAACAACACATCAACAAGGAATTGGCTTAAAATTTATTAAAAATATAATAGAAGTTTCACTATCGGAAGGAAAGAAAAAGGGCAAGGGTTCTATCTCATTAAAATGGCAAAGATTGCAAGCATCCACTCTTGAACTCTCACCTCCAAGTTTCAAACACGAACTATATTATTTTTGAGCAAATTTTCAGTAACAGTTGTCGGAACAATGCAAAACATTTTGCTAACTGCGATTCGCAGATTAATTATTTTACTAAACTATTTATAATTGGCCAGTGGTCACACATTTACTGTGCAGATCAGAATACTGTAGGCTATTTATGAATAAAGCTTAATCCAAGCACATGAACTACATCAGAAATACGTTTACGTATATACATATATGTTTTTTTCCGAATCCCCTCATAACTAACACTTTAACAAGGTTTTAACTCCCATAGGAGTCGAGTAGATTATACGTATGTACATATAGTTTCCACAAATGTTTTTGCAACGAGTCAACTAAGGAAGTTTGTTACCAGTATTTAAAATAATCTGCGCATTTGAAGCATTCTTTAATTAGGCCTAAGCACATCTCATGCGGAATAATACGCTCTAATTAAAAACCTGAATGTGCCGTAATGCGCAAGTTGTCCACCCAGAGTTTTATGTCTCTAGTATGCAGCTGTTTATGCTGAAATGAATGGATACCTCATATGCATGTTTAAAAATGTTTGGTATTTCTTATAAAATAATAATGCAGTGGAATATTTGATGGTATAATTGTATAAAATACTTCAATCGAAAAACAAGGAGAAAAATATTCTCAACTTTCACAGTTTTGTTCACTTACTTTTAATCAATACAGCTAGGTATCTGTAGGCATGTAGTTTGTTTAGCTTATTCCGTCTCTAAGGAATATCGGAACACTTAATAAAGCCAAATTTACGTTTGATTTATTCCTGAAAAAATAATATAAAAATACTCTAGGTTTCTTAGAACAAAACATGGTTATGCCATTTTAGATCATTTCACCTCTTTTGAAAAATATTTTTGGAAAAATATTTTTGGAGCAAAAATAATCATCAGAATAGGAAAGTTAATAAATTTTTTTCCTTAAAATATTGACTGCAAATAACATTTTGCAAAGCCTTTATACGATTATTTAGACACTTGTGGGTGAACATTTTTAAGCAAAAATCAGCGGATGCTTTATGATGTTTGTAGATATCTTAAAGTTTCTCTTATCCCATCGTTAACCATCTTTACTTTAATTTTACCCCTCATCACCCCTTGAAGATTAGGAATAAATAAACGCGAGATCACTTCGAAGGAATTGCACCGTGATATTAAAACTATTTAGAGGAATTTAGATTTAAATTTAAATCCCGTTTAACCACATGTTTTCATCTTTTCATCCCCGAATTCGTAGTAGAAGAAAATTAATATATTTTTTTTACAAGTTGTAAGAACAGTTTCTTTGAAAACGTCATCGGGGTGTTTCATTACCAGAAAACCAAAAATGGAATCGAAGATTTTTGAAAATAATTACATATTTCCATTTCTGTTGTAACTGTATTTAAATATAATATTTTTTTAGAAATGATTTTTAAATATAATTAATTAACATAATTTAAAATTTTCACCGGGGTTTGGTAAACACGTTTGAAAGTAAAATTTACTATTATTTGGTTTCATAACTTAAAATGCTATGTTCTTAAGTTCACACCAAACCTAATGCAAACGTAACGATCACATCTAAATGAGCATGGATAATTTTTATATTTTAAAATTGAGTAACTGAGTAGCCCGTTAAGAAAAAAATCTCTATTTTAATTTCTTAACTAAATTATATATATATATATGTGTGTGTTAGGGTGATGCTTAAAAATGAAGGTTAAAAAATTTAATGGTTCACCCTCTCATTTTATTCTCCCACATGTGAAATGGTCTAGAATTTTTTTTTTGGCTGTATTTAAATTGAATTTAGCATTTAAAGTTTATAAAATTACCAATATTGCAGCACATGAATTTTTAATATAAGGAAATAAGTAATTTTAAAATACTTGAGCAACCAACCACCACTTTACACGTTTAAGGGAACATTGTCGTGCTGAGACTCCCCTCCAAGCAACCTCACCCCTCCCCCCTCCACAAACCCCCCCCCCCTTTACACCCCACCAACCAACCCACAGCCGAGGTCATGTGTGAGTTGCCTGTCAGTACATGTTTGGGCAGTGTGCCTGTCTGATCTGTGCAGTTGTTCATGTAGCTTATCCAGAGTGTTTTTAAAAGTAATTATGATTGTGAGTGTGTGGTTAAAGTTGGTTATTGAAAGTGATTTTGGTTTGTGAATTCATAGTAAGTGTTTTTGTATTCAATGTTTAAATAGTAAACCAAATAATTACACAACAAACTAAAAAATATTATTTACTTGAAAAGTTTTTATCTATGTAGGCTGCAAATTTATGAATTTAAACTGAAAAGTCATATAATTTATGGTTACTAATTTTATAACTATTAGTATTTACCATGGAACATAGTAAAAACTCTGCAATTTCTACAAGGAAAAAGACAGAAATATGGTTGGTCGGACAGAGATCTGAAACGTTCATTCATACCAAACTTCCATCTAAACGGTAAGTACTGTCCGTATTTTCTTATTATAAAGAACAAGTAAAGCAAATGATTCGTGAAGCTGCTTATTCGACCTCTAAAGATTTGCTAGTCGTTTGGAATAAGGGTAGGATACCTACCAGACAGCAAATTCATGTTGTTGATAAAGTAGAAAAGTTATTCAAAGAGTGGCAGAATCTGAAGAAAAATAAAGAGAACAAACCTAAAAGATCAGCAGTATTAAGACTAAAAGAAGAAACATGGAATTACAATTTAGATTACTTATTTGATGTAGCGCATGCAAAGGCACTGGAAATGATTCTAATTCAAGAAGATAGAGTCTTTTTAGTGTTGCAGCGTGGAAAAGGACGTCCAGGGAAAATAGGTGGCATTGACAAGAAACTATCCAAGAAGGAAGAAGAGCAAGAGCGTAAAAAGGCTCGAATGGAGGTGCTTAAGACAAAAGAAAGTGATAGTATTAAGGCAATCACGTGTAAATCAGAAATTCCTAGCATATATTCCGATGATGAATCCTCACATGATTACGACAGTGACTTTGAGGGGCCTTCAACATCTAAATCTGGGGAAATACAAAACATAGGACTAAAGAAAAGAGAAAGAAAAAAGCTGCTTAACAGAGAATTGACTACAAGCTTGGATGTTGAAAAAATAAGTGATCGCAAAGCAGCTATTGTCCTTACATCCACTTTAAATCGGCTGGGATGTGATCCTGCAAAATATAATCTAAATTTTTCTTCTATACGCTGCCAGCGAGTTGAATGCAGACAGAGCATAGCAGAATATATATATAAAAAAAAAGGAGTTTTCAGCTGCTGTACCTTTAACTGTGCACTGGGATGGGAAAATGTTAGAAGATATTACAGGACAGGAAGTAGTCGATCGTCTTCCAGTTTTAGTTTCAGGGAAAGAAATATGAGGAAGTCAACAGTGTTTTTAGCAAAAAAGGCATTGAACAAAATTTGTGGCCATTTATGGTACATTTCTGAAGAACTGATTGATCTATCTTTTTTTGATGATAACGTTGCAAATGCAACAAAGAAAAAAAATGGTGGAAGCACTGAATAAAGAAGGAGCTGAATTCTCTCCAAAGCGCATCACTAATGACCTGGACACTATTAATAAGAAAGGGCTGAATGATTTTGTCAGCAGTAATACAAAACGATTCTTTTCCATCGCCGGAATCGATTCAAAGTTTATTGAAAAAAACGTTGAAGATTGGAATAAAGACGAAGAATATGTCAATATGAAAGAAATAGTGAAGTCATTCAAGGTAGTAAATGATACTGCAGAGAGAGGAGTATCCCTTATACAAGAATATAATAAAATTCTTATTCTTAATGAAGACCAGAAACAGTACATTTTATTACTTGTAAAATCATTCAGGCAGAAGTATCCAGACTACAAAAAATCCACATTGTTGTCTGCCTAGTGGACTATAGCAATTGATTAGGTTTGATTCGAATAGTTTTTAAAAGACTGTGTCTGTACGTATTTTTATTGCATCATTACGTTAAAACAAAAATTTATACTGTTCGTTAAGAATATAAAATATATATATAATTTCAGATACATAATATATATAAAATATATATATAATTTCATCACAGTATTACAAGACCATGTTTGATATATATTTGTAAGGAAAAGAAAATAAAAATAATTATTTGCCAAATTGAGTTTTTTTACCATTTACCAGTTATTTTATTATGTAATTAAAAACCAAATAGAGATAATTTTAGTATTTAAATTAGGTTTTAATAAAATTTTTATACTGAACAATCACAAACAACTGGGTTGTGATAAAAAAATATTAATTCCCTAAAAAAAATTTTTTTTTGAAAAATTTTAATTTTGCAATATTTTTTATAACTTCAAAGCTTGGTAGCAACCCCTAAAAATTGTCAAAAAAAAATTGAAAAAAATATATTTTGTTTCTCTCTTCAGGTAGAACAAAACGGTGGGGTGAACTACAGCAAAAATAAAAATAATTTTTTTTTTTGGTCTTTTAAGCATCACCTTAGTGTGTGTGTTAAAGTTTGGACAATATGACAGAATTTATGTAGTAAATAATTTTTACTTAAATTAGTATTTTATGAAACATTCTAAAAATATTCAATTCTTGTTATTGTTCATGTCCTTGATGTTTTAAAATAAAATAAAATTAGAAGACACACTTGAGATAATCGATATAATATAAAAACTGTATTTTTTTCTATTGAATTTAGTACGTCACAATGTGTTACAAAAGCCATTAGACCCGAAGGCAGCGCAGGAATGAGGCAAATAATAATAATTTTTAATTTTTTTGATGATTCTGATGTGTTGTAATAAATTAAGTGGATAAAGGTACAACATACAAATAAATGATGTTAAGTGAAATGCTAAAGATGATGAAAGTTACAACACCTAAAAAAAATTTAATTTTATATAAAGATCACTTTATTTAAAGCATTTCGAAATAGTTAGAGCACAGCAGTCTCTCTAAAAAATATAATTAAGTGTATAGTTTCTGAGATTTGAAGTATGCAACAGAGATAAACTGCACCTTAACATTTTGACAACAAACACGTAATATACATATGTGTGGTTTCCTCCAGTATTTCGTATTAGTTGAACTTAATTTTTAAAACAAACTGAAAATTAAGTTCGTATTATTTAAAACTATATCTATGTTCTTCTTAAACCTAAAGAAACCCATATTTGATTGCAACTTAAATGCTAATTTTTTTTGTTATAGTTAAAAAAAAATGCTTTGTTCTAATCGATGATAGTAAATTAAGAATACTAATATAAAAATCAGAGTCGTGTCTGGATGGTTTATGAAGATATGTAAAGACTTTCTAAACGTAAATATCTTATGTTAAAAAAACAGCATCATCATTAAGGCATTATCCGTATTTACTTTTTCAGAGTTGGAATAAACCAGTTGTAATAAAAAGTTATAATTTTGAATTAATTTCTAGACGTGCAAAATGTTTCTTCAAGTTAGTGGAAAGAGTTAAGAAAGCAGATTTTTTGCCAGCAGAGAAATGTAAAGAAGAACAACAGCTGGTGAAAGTAGATCGTTTACGGCAAGCCAATTTCGTTTTGCACTGACTAAAACTGTCTAATGTTTGAACAACAGTTTGTGGTCAAAATATATAAATACATGTTCATATTTACCCCGGAGGCAAAGAAAACCATATCCATTTTTGTTATGAAATACAATTGGTGCAATTAAAATACCAAACTGTTATCTTGAATAAAACATTTTCGTCTTACAAAGATTACCAATAATAATGTGCTAAAATTAAATCTAAGAAACTTCTGTAGCTAGGGAAAAATACTGAAAATAAGTTTGAAAAAAGGTATCAATCAAACCTTTCTGACCCTGAAAAAATTTCAATTTTTTTAAATGGTAAACTTTACCTCCAGGGTATATTGAAATACAGCGTTACCACATGGGAAAAAGAAAAGAATACTTAATTGTGAATGCATTCATACCATGTTTATGACCTGACAACGAATATTTCACCAGATAAATCGTAGAATAATTATGAAATCGAAAGCGCACCTAAGCTAAATAAATATTTTTTACTAATATATTTATTTAAAGGCCAGCCAAACAGTTTGTGTAAACCTTAACAGGAAGGCACTACATAAAATAACAAGACATACACTATACAACAAAATTACATGACAAATACAATTTTACATATGCCATACAATAATTTTAATAAGTTATAAACTTTACTAAGTGGTGGATTAATAAACCTAGGAGATGGAGAGAGAAATTAAACCTATTTTTTTTAAAACTTGTGGTAACTTATCCTGAAAATAAAAGTTTAGGTGATTTAATAAAATAAAATTTAAACTATTGGTTTTACTATACATATTTTTAGCAGAGGACTTGAACGGTTTGATGTATATGTATTTTCTAGGGCTGATCGCCTACGTTTTAAAGAATGATTTTTATGTATTGATGATATTTGATTGTAGTTGAAATTTCGTTTATCCACATGATATTTTTCACATAAAATATCTTGAATACTTTTATTTGTAAATTTTCAAGCATTTTGAAACCATTTCCTTGGTAAGACTTCCACACTACAGTGCAATATATCTCGGATTGTATGAGAGTATAATAAAAACCAAGTAGAAATCACAATATGGTAAAAACTTGGTTATACAGGCTGAGTCTAAATTCAACCGACCAACTTTAGCTACAGTTTCATCACGTAAAAATAGTTGAAAACAATAGTCTTAAGTGATTCCAATACTAGTATAAGCCTTTAAAGTTGGAGCTGAATGAGTCGTTTATTGAAAAGAACAAAGCATGTATTTACGATGGAATAACAAGCATTTGAATAATTTCTAATTAAAAAAGCTATACTAATGTTACAAATCTTTTCGTCGAAGTAATAGATTTCGTTAAAATAATTTAGAGTAACACCCTTTTTCTCAATTATTTTCGTGCCATGGAAATAAAATGTGGTTTTTAAAGGCTGATTATTAGTCTACATCTCAAAAACAAGGAAACGATCGTCTGGTTGTACTACCCTTTACCCCATTGTTTTCAAGAAAAACTAGCATTAATTTAGAACAAAATACTTCGACGTCTGGGAGGTATGCAATACTCAAATCACCCAGTTTGAAGCAAGCAGTTGCCTAAATTCAGAGGCATCTGATATTAAGTGTTGTACACAGCAATGAAGGTATTACAAAAAAAAACACTCAACTAATAATAAAACTAAAACCACTGCAAATGTAACTTAAAGGACTTAAAAGGGAATGCTGAACATACCAAACGTGCATCAAACACCACAAAAAAGAGGTTACTCCTTTATTTGTGAAGAATGATCAAATAATTTTATTTTAGCGACGATATTTGGAGCGTTTGTAGAACTTTATTCAGTTAGACATTACCCAGACGCGTGGCTTTCCGTCATCAATACATTCATTTTTATTTTCAATAAACTACTGGTTCAGCTTCAACTTTAATGCCGTATACCATTTTTGTGAAACACTTTAGATAATACGTCGATTGTACGCTTTCCACTTATTTTAAAGCTTGGAACCTTTAGCTTCAATATGTCAGTCGAATTAACACTTTTCTTTTATACACAATAAAACCACATCCAAAATCACAAAATATCCTTCAAATAGGTAACTCTTTCAACCCCTTTATAATTAATGTGATAAGTGTATATAGTGGAATCAGTATCTCTTGTAAGTATAATACGTGGGGAGATTTATCATTACTTGTTAATTTATTATCTTTAGTTAGCATTGTATGCTAACATTAATAATAAACACGTGGTCCCAACATCAAACGAACTGTAAAAGCATGAATCGTGTTGCTAAGCATGCCATGAGCCGGCGGGTGTGTTTTCTCCGGGTAGTTTTGATTCCCTACAACCACGCATTCCGTAGATGCTCCATTCTCATAGCATCACCCTACCGTTGTCTCTTGTGCAGGCCCACCTACATTTTTCTTACGTCCCACGGCGAAACAACAGCTTTCGGGTCACCCGTTCACTATCTGTTGCAATAAAAAAAAAATTAAATCCAAATTAACAAAGATATGGCCAGCGTATACTTATTCACATCACGTTCACTACTCAAAGTCGTCCGTGCGGTAAACTTGTAACTAGGAAAGTTAGGAAAGTCGCGTTACTGACCGAGAGAATGTTCTGTGATGAATCTCGTTGTTTGAGGGTTACTGAATTTGTCCCGTTTTGTTGCTTCAATGAAATCAACAGTAGTTTGTAAATATTGCAACTGAATAAACAATGTTACCATTTTGAAAGTAATTTTAGAATTTGTGCGTCCCCTTATTACGGACAGTTAACCTACTTGTCCGATTTTAAAACTTTTTTTTAATTATAAGAGAAAATCTTTTGTGATCAATTTAGACACTAACACTGTAAATATTTTTTTTATAAATGGAATAGAAATATTAGGGCCTAATGTAAAATTACAGATATTTGTAAATTGGTGGATTAACATGAAAACAACTGTATCATTACGAAATAGTTTTCGCAGTAATACTGGGTTCAGATTATTACCCGGGCATTGATGCTTTGTGTTGTCCCAGTACCTCCAAAAATTATTTGTTCGTAAAAACGTTCCCTGAATAGCATTTAATTATTAACTGTGCACATATTAAGCAGGATACAACAAAATAAAGTCATATTATGGACTATTTGATTATCTTTTCCACGGTTTTTAAAACATTATGATTAAATGGAAAACAATAAAAATATAAAATTATGCGCCAGTTTTCGTATGAAATACTTAAAATTATTTCGAAAAACTGTTTTTATTTATGCAAAAATAACCATAGCCATGTGTTGTGCAAGTTACAATATATTTTTTTTGTAGCAATGCAAAACATTTCTTGGCAATTGGTTTCCAAAATAATCTTTTGTAAAAGTTCAGAATTTTTTTTCTGTGTAAAAATCCACACCCATGCCATGGGCGAGACTCAAACCCAGAACCCATGCATCAAGCCGACGTGACAATAACTGCGCTACAGAGGTCTATTCACTCCACCATCTAGCTCCATATAGGACTTTAGGGCTTGGTCTCTCTTGTCGAATTGGTAAGTTCATTTTATATCGTCGTTTATGTTAAGACATTTTCCTGTATATTTTTTCAATAGCTCTCTTGCATTTGTCCTAGGAGCCCGAATTTCATTCCTAGATATCAAATTAACGTTAATTTCGAACTGTAAAAGGTCACGGGACGTTTTACCACCACTAGATAACTTTAAGTGAATATTTGTTGAGGAAATGTGAGACAAAACATAATATCGTGATTGATTCAGGACAATCCCTGCAAAGATAGTAATGACAAGAAAGTTAAACAACCAACATTGTGCGTTAAACCCAGCCTTAAGGCGATAGTTCGTTAATTTTATGTCATAAGTGTTGATTTGGGGGGGGGGGGGGGGAGAGAGTGCAGAGAAGGCTGTCCCCCATTTGATAAAACACTTCCTCACATAAGGTATGTGAAAATTTAAAATTTTTATTTTTCAAAATAAGGACTCTATATCTGTACTACAGAGCTATAGGACACTATATAACAAAATTTTCAGGAGAGGAATTTTCCGATTTGTTTCAACTTAAATATTCCTTCAAGTGTTTTTTTTTCGCTAGCAGTAGGATTGGTTTGATGAAACTTAACACATTATTCTTAAACTTCTTTACTATACAAAAAAATTATGTCTTGAAGACAAAAGCGTTAGGTTTTTATTTGTGAGAGTGTTTTTTGTGATAAGTGCATTTGTATATAAAAATTCCACTTCGGACATAATGTTTAGAGTGCTCTAGTATCAAGTAAAGGAGAGAAAAAAGTATATCATGGATATGGTTTCAAATATATTTCAAATATATATAAAGATACATGGTGTTTTTTTTACCCCCATGGTATGGATGTATAAACATAGAAAGCATAAAAATCCCCTCCACAGATAACTCGTGTCGGTTAACGTCAAGTGCGAAACCCTTGAGCCGCAGATTCCGTGGACCTACCCCACGCAGCATAGTCTACGCTGTAATTTTTATTCATGTAAAATTACTGATATTTTTAAATTTGTACATTTACATGAAAACAACTGTATAACTACAAAAAAAAAAAGCGTTCGCAGTAATGCTGGGTACGTATTCTTGCCCTGAAATGCATGCATTGTGTTGTCCCAGTACCTCCAGTATTTCCCTGAATAGCTTTCCAGTATTAACTGCGCACGTAATAAGCGCGAAAAAATAAATAAATAAAGTCCAATTATTGTATATATTTGATTTCCTTTTCCATGGTTTAGAAAATTATGCTTTAATGCGACAGAAATGAAAATATAAAATTATGCTCCAATTTTTGTAAGAAACACACAGTATTTAATAGAAAGTTCCAGTATATTTGTTGTAGTATTACGAGGGAATCTCCTGCGAGGGCAGAGGCAAGGCGCACACTGCGCGCTCACCTGCGGTTCTGGTACCACGTCTTGACCTGCGTCTCGGACAGGCTGAGCGCGTCCGCCACGTCGCTGCGGTCCGCCACGGACAGGTACTTCTGGCAGCGGAACTTGCGCTCCAGGTAGGCGAGCTGCGCGTGCGTGAAGGCCGTCCGGCGCCGCCGCGGCTTGCGGTTCTTGCCGCCGCCGCCGCCGCCGCCTCCGGGGGCGTCCTCCTCCTGGCCGGCGAGGCCCTCCAGCCGCCCCCGGCCCGCCGCCGCCGCCGCCTCCTTGTCCTCCTCTTCCTCCTCCTCCTCCTCCTCCTCCCCTGCGGACAAGGCGTGGCTCCACGACAATCCTCTAGGTCCCGTCAAGGCCTCTCCGCGTCTCGCAATCTCAAATATTCGTATGTCACTGCTTGCAATACAGCTCCCAAGCTCTAAATTTGTTGGTTTGACACGGCATTAGGAATCAACTCTGCTACTCGTTTGAGGCCAACCTTCGTGAACTGGAGGACAGCTGAATGTCCCCTGCGTCAAAGAATATATGTCATTCCTTCGCGGAGCTTACAGACTAGCGCCTGTTGGTGAATACGTCATTTATACAAGGTACAGAAGGTCTGGGATATATTATTTATCCATTTACATCCCGAAAATTGGGATAAATATTTCAAAATTAGAACTATAGCATAAAAAATGGATAAATCAAGATGGCAGGGCCTGATACCGCTGAAGCCCATGCTAATGAACCTGCGCGCTAGAAGTGAAACATAACGCTTTAATAAAACACTAACAAAATTAAAAAAAAATTCAAAAATTCATTTAAAATGGCGACGAAAAACGTGTAAAGTGATTTACAATTTTTCAGACTGTACTTTACTCGTTGTTTTCCTTCGCCTTCGCCCTCTCCGTCATCATGCCATCGGGTGCCCCACTCCCAAACGTTGCATTTTTCGTTACTCTCTGATGACTCATCGACTCTACTTACCCTACCGGCTGTCGAGAAGTTTCATTGCTTCAATACCAAGTGTCTACCAACACTCACAATATTCAACTAATTAATTAACTTCATTTGATCCGTCTGATAGGTATACTACCCTGCTTTTAAGCCGTTATGTTGATCGGGGAAGCAACTTATTAAGTATACCTAACCTTAAATTAAACTTAAAAATTCCACATACTCAACGCCTTGCCGGGGATGAGACCCAGATCCTCTCATTCTAAGCTCGGCACTTCAACCAACTGAACCATTAAGGTTGGTTATATGATATTACGTTGTGAGACATAGCTTTTGTACCGTTTTGTCGAGGTTGCATTTCTGAAACGAGAGCAATATATAACCTGCTTTACATACATTTGTTCGGAAAATCACCTAAAATATTACTGAAATTTAGGTATAAAATACACAATACACTACTTAAAGACTATCTAAATTCCTGAGAGTGATATTCTCCATTTGAAAATTAGGCTTGGAAATGTATATTTGTGCATAGTAATGAAAATTAATGAAAGCCAAACTAAAAATTATATGCGTTTTATGCTATAGAGTTCTTTACAACGAAAATCGCATTTTAATCAAAATCCCCTTCTTTATATAAAAGTAATATGAATGACACATTTTTTATTGTATAGAAGATGTATTACTTACAACTATATGTATATCTCATGCTATATTTTAATTAGTATTACTCGATGAACAAAAATCTCAAAATTAGTGATACAATGCCTGGAACATAGATAATCACTTCTTGCGCACAGAAGTATAGTACATAATTACGGCAGGCAGTCGCACACCGATTAGTTTTCACCAGGAGAAAATTTAGAACACAGATAATACATTTTACTTTCAGTTAGTTTAATCATATCCACAAAGACTCATGTGTTTTCGGTACCTTTGTTGGTACTTGTGGCGATAATTCTGGCAAATACAGTCTGCTGCATATCGGAGAGTTAATCCGAAGTGAATTTCTAAATGTTCTGTCCACTGAGACAGAATATACACATCAGGAAAGCGAACACCATCTACCTTGATGCGCTTAAGTTGTGGCTGTCGAGTGAAGTCATCCAAATGTTGGTTTCTTAACGTTTTTGAGTGCATTAGGTATTGACTACCTCCCATAAGTTTTGATAATTACAGTCACAAACTTTTAACTCGTGTTTTACCCTGAGGAAATGAAATGTTTGCTCTAGTCAGTTGCAAGAGGAGGATTTTTATTCATTAGGTCATACTTTAACTAAGACGGCATAAAATATTTATAAATAATTGGAAGGCGCAAGTATTGTGTGCAATGAAAGTATGTCACACCTACTATTTTCACAGAGTTTCTTAATATGATAAAAAACTCTATAACATAAAAAACTGGCCAATAAGTTTCAGTTTTATTTCCAATAGTTTTTGATATAAATAAGATTTCAAAATATGATTTCCAAAGGGGAATATCAATTTAACGAATTGAAATAGGCTGTAAAATATTACGTGGTTCTTATTTTCAATTTAAATAAGAAATCACATACTTAAATATTTTAGGTAAATTTCCGGAATAACTATGTTCATACGCAAGCAAAATATATAGCTAGGTTCAAAAACAAAATATATATGCAAAAGTATAAGTTTCATGCTTGTTTGAATATTTAAAAAAATCACTGCACTTATAGTTTCTGTCAATTTGTGCCAGCGAATTAATAAGAGTGAGAACTTTATTGCAGAATACATGGCAGTGTAAGTGTTTGAAACTAAACTATCAAATACACCAATCCACAATCCGCTTGAGTACGAAGTCCATCAACATCGAATGAGGTGGCAAAATTGTTCAATACTGGATTCATGTTCGAGAGGGCCGAGGTTTGATTCTTGGTTTTTATTCTTCTATGGTTTCTCAAACTCACTCCGGACAAAAGCTAGAATGGTCCCTTCCATATGCCATACCCGATTCCTTACTGATTTCCCTCTGTACTGAACGTGCTTAATTATTCTAAGACTAGTAGATAGCTAAATTTAATAAACTGCGTGAGAAGAAAAAAATCTAATGTTTTGCACACAACAGTTTTAAGCCCGAAAAAACATAGCCAAAAAGAGCATTTGACCTATCGAACTTAATCTAAACTTTTACTGGATCAAACACCCAAACAAAAGAGTCACTTTTTCCGACAGAGAAATACGAGCGAAGACGCTTAAAACATTAGATGCACTAGCGAATCCTTGTGTTGCGAGACTTACTAAATAAAAAAGGCCAATTTGAATACGGAAATGTTCCATTTAACTGTAAAATGTCTGACAGCATGAAAATAAGAACGATTTATTAAAATAACTTTAAAAATTACGTTCGATTAATGTGAATATATCGTTTTCTGCCATGTCGCGTGTATTCATGCTTACCACTGATACAAAATGCTCGATAAGCCGAATTTGCCTATATCGTATTTTGTTTTTATCTTACCAACAAATATAATGGGAGACTTTAAAGAATAAAAAAAAAGTGGCCCATATTTTACTAATTATGAACAAAAATCTCGTTGTGCGATTTATAACTATTTCTTGATGAAAATCCCTCTAAAATGGGATAAATATCTCGATTTGTCATCAATCATCTTTGGCGTTGTATACCAGAGTATGCTGGAATCGTTTTCAGGAAGCACTACTGCTGTAAACAGTCATATTTTACGTGTATGTATATATATATTCGCCAATATTATCTCTAAATATATTATATTTTAGACCTAACGTGAACTTTATTAAATTTTCTATGGGAATTAAAATTATTATTAGAGCATGGTGGCTTCGAACCCACGACTCTCGCATCCTTAGCACGATGCGACGACTTTACTCACATGACATGTTCCCTCTTCCCCCCATGGAAGGTGGCTTGTATTTCCAGAACTTAACTCAAATGATCCAGAAACAGTTTAGGAAAGATTTATGTTATTCCCCTGCAGGGAATCCAACCCACGTACTCCCTGTCGCCGAGCAGCTAGCGATCCCGGAGAGCCGCACAACCCGCTCAGCTGCCGGGCAAACACATTCCGAAGAAAGTAAACGTTTGTTTCCACTGATGTTTGACTATCCGAGGTGACGCTAATACACAAACGACACGTAAAATTTTCAACACATGTTACAAGTCTCGCTGATCAAAACAATGCACGTTCATTCTAAACAGTCTTCGCAAAAAACTACTTTCGAGACAATTGTTTCTGTTGTAGTACATAATTCCTGAAGTAGAAATAAATTTTTACTAAGTACTAGATAATGCCCGGCATGCGTTGCAATGCCTCAATCAATTTTTTTTGTAATTTTTTAAACGTATACTAAGCATCTCTCTTTATCTCTCTAATTCTCTATCTCTCTATGTATATCTCTATAACTCTCTCTATCTTTCTATTTATATCTCTATCTCTCTATATATCTTTCTAGCGGACCCGACAGACATTGTCCTGCCCAAATGTACTTATTGTGAGATATGGATATGGCGGTAAGTATTTCTACGCTGGACATTTTGTATCTTCTCATTATACATACCCCTCCTCTTGGGCACGCCACTGCCGTTACCAAAAACCTTTCCCATGGTTACGCAGAAGGCAACAACAATGCAAAAGCCCGTTGCCATGGAGGCTAATTATCAACAATGCTTAGTTTTTTTGCTTTTAAAGCGTGTAATTTTTAGTTTTTCTTAACTCAGAATCGAGATAAAATATCCAATTGTGAATCTAAACCATCCTCGAATCCCCGTGAACTCACACACAAAATTTCATCAAAATCGCGTACAAACAGACAGACAGAAAAAGTACTGTTTTATTATAGTAAGATAGATAGATTATTCTTACATGTTCGCATCCATGCAGTATATGAAAAATCAGCATGGATAGCCCCACACCTATAACTATACGTATCTGCTGCCCACGACTTTTTCCGCATGGAATTTTGTATTATCTTGCACCATTTAGAAATTTAAACATTATAACATAACAGAATCTACATTGTAGTAGTTTTCTTATGTTCACAAATGATAATTTTTCTCACCTCTATTTCAGTCTTTGCAATCAAAATATGTTACTACCTAAATTTTGAGTAAATATGTTTCTACTTTCAAATGTAATAACGGGAAGACACTTCATAAAATGTATTTGTAAACCACATTTACTGTTTTTTCCGTCTCGAGCTAGAATGTAAAGATTGTCTGCATTACTGACCCGCGAGCAAGCTACATACATTTCAGAGAGAGAGAGAGAGAGAGAGAGAGTGAGAGAAAGACACCTATTGATAGTCTATCTAACTAATTTTTTTATGAGAGCATATTTTCATTAAATAAATCATGAAATCATTCAACGATAAAAGCTGTTTATTTAATTAAGCGGAAGGGTTCGCTCCAAGGAGAAAATTGACGCGGCGAGACCTCGTGGACAAAGAGAAATGACACACACTCACTATTTGTGTGGCTATGAAACATGATTTTTTTCTGCAATTTAAATTGTAATATACAAAAAGGGTATTGAAAATTGAAACAAATATGGCGACACTATAAACTGTCAGGATCTTTATTTTTTTCTTACTCTCTACTTAGTTCATTACAATAGCAAAACTTAATGGCTTCTAATAATGCGTTGCAATTTTTGCTTTTAAAGCGTGTTTTTTTTTAGTTTTTATTAACTCAGAATCGAGATAAAATATCCAATTGTGAATCCAAACCATCCTCGAATCCCCGTAAACTCACCCACAAAATTTCATCAAAATCGGTCCAGCCGTTTAGGAGGAGTTCAGTGACATACACACGCACACAAGAAATATATATATAAAGATATACGTTAAAAATATAAATCCACAAACTAACCCTGAATGTTGGCATAAAGGACGGGGAAATTAAGTTAAAGAAAACTTTGCTAGTAAAATTGTATATCCGTCACAGTTTGTTCCTGCGGCGCCGTAATCTGTTGTCGCCAAGCTCAGAATTGATCGTGTCCATGTCTACAGCAACCTCGTTGCTTTTTACTCATTTAAGTTATCGCCGTGATAATTATGATTATCATCATGGTAATCATCATCAGAACGGTAGTAAAATGTTTCAAAGAAGGAAGTGGCAGTTGAGAAATAGCGTCAAGCATTTATAATCTGTGCCATGCAACTTGTCTCAAATTCAACAGTTTTCAAAACTAGTACCAATGGTACGTCTTTGAAATGATTCATGCTATGGGGAATTTTGATTTAATGCAATTTCTTGGACATACGACATTGAAGTTTTGTACTGTTTGTTATGGAAAAAAAATCACGAAAGCAAGTTGACTAGGTGCGTGGCCAATCAGGGTAGCCCTCGCCTGCCCTTGGCTCTGCTAGGTTAGGAGGTCGAATATACATGAACTCCTTTTTTTTCCAGTGTCTGATATCAATCTATTTGTGCCTGATGACGGGAACAGATAGCAGTTCCTGAAACGTTGCAACTTTTTGTCATACGAAACCTTTTGTGTTCGTCGGTGTTGTAGGAGTGTTGTCCATAATATCTATTATTATCTTCATCGTTGTGTTCGTATATCTGCTGAGTTGTCCAGGTTTCGTTGTCAGCTTGCATATACTGTTGTTGTTGAAACTGTCTTGTCATTGTTAGCTTACTGTATTCGTCTATGTTGTTATTTTTTTTATATATAACTAGATTCTTTCCACGGAATTATTGTTCTGTTTAAGTTTGATTGTGTTAGTCTGTGCTGTCGTCGAACAGTTGTTCATAATACCTGTTTGGTACCTCGTTGGGTTTATCTGTTTGACGTAGCTGATTTATGCTTGTTCTCTGTACGTTAATGTTTTCATATTTTTTAATTAATTTGCGTTCTTGAATTTTTTTATGACAAACCGTGAAAAATTGCGAATTTACGATTATGAATAAACATTACGAATATTTATAGCAGTAGCTGTGATTGATAAAATAGGAAAAAGGCAATTCAACTGAATTTGTTTCACGTTGAAACCAATGTTCTTATTGTGAGATAACATGTTATATTCCTAACTGTTTTAAATAGTTCATAACTACTTTACTTTTATATTATGTAAACAAACTATGTTTCCAACACACTCTTGACAATAAATATTACAAATTTTTTTTTACTGTGTGACGGAAGCATTTAATTAGAATTTCAGGCGAGAGTTTTATATTTTACTTTTTTTATTGCGAATGTTATTTGATTATAAATATTTATCAGTTATTAAATAATAAAAAACGGTTTTGAATTACAATTAAAAACTCTAAAACTCAAACTGAAAAACTTATGCCGCTTAGACAAATTATATAATCTGCAAACGCGAGCGACGATGTCAGTGGAAATGTAACGTGAAGAACGCCAGCTTAGAACGAGAAGGTGATAACAACGTTGCCATTACGATAGAACGAGAGTATCAATGAGAGACGTTTGCCAGTGTTGCCGTGCTTCAGTTTCGATGTCTTGCTCCCACACCAACTCGTGGGTACTATAAATTACAGTAAATAAACGTACTTTTTAAAAAAAAAGAGAATGCATCTCGTATGAACGAAGCGTTATTCGTAGGGACTGGATCAGTTCTCGGTTTCAATGACTTCCTCTCTGGCCTAGTGTCTCTTATTTACTTTGATAAAATATCCAAAAATTAAAATTTTAAGTTTTCATTTTTATTTTATAGCTAGAACATATGTAGGGAATTTATTATTAATTATAAGCCTAATGTGACATATTTTTGTCCTATTCTAGGAATGCAAAACATAACAACTAGAGACCAATTTAAACAGTTTTTTTTAGAATTAGGGTGTTTTTTCTGCAGTTTTGTTAAATAATGTTCCAAGCCCCGAATATATTTATGACCCTAAGTAGATTACGGTGACAGTTAGAGGCTTAAATGGTGAATTCTAACACTTTTAATTTAGCTAAACATCAAATACCTTCTATGTACTCTGGATAATTATACCTTCTCATTGGCTATTGACTCGTGACACCTGTTAACTGGGGTGCTTTTCATTCGATACTTCTTTTGTTGCGGGTTTTCATTGGTTCAGAGTCCTTAATATAAATTGTGGTCCAATCACAGAAGCAGCAAAAAGGTAAAAACTTATTTAGATTTAGCCTATAGCGAAATTAATTCGCGAATATTTACTTACTTTAGTTACTCGTAGTTCAAGATAACCGGATCCCCATATAAACTACCCTAAATATGATTTCAGTATGCTGTATTCTGTCCATGGGAGTCCCCTTAACATCATTACTAAAAAAAACCAGAAAGGGAACACAATTTTTTTCTAAGATGTCCTTTAAGGGGTACTATTTCTAAAAATTTCGGACCTTTTATTTAAAGGGAATTTATTCCATACCTGCCACCCAAAAACCTCTAGTTGTAACCTCCCCCTCCTACCTCCATCAAATTTCACCCCTACCAAATTCTAAGCTGGTTCTTTGCTGTAACCACTTTTTAGCCCGAAATGGTGTTTTTTTTTCTCCTCGTGAACACACTTAATTCGCCTGGGATAATTGCTTCGAAAAGATAATTTAAAATATCGATTTTTAAGAGAAAAGTTAGGAGTGCGTTCGTATCGTGTATGGTAAAAAACAAATCACGAGTCCTGCTCGTGAGATCCGTTCACCGAGATGGACTTACGAGCTAGGTTCGTAAGTGCATGGACCGCTTCACTCTATTGGACGAGTCTGAATTCGATCGACAAATTTCAGCTGCAGGTTCATGACGACAAAATAAGTTGAAAACCTCTATACGACTTACGGTGTGAAGTGTTTTCCAAGTCTGGTATATGTCTTTGAATATGAAGCTGAGAAAAATTCTTATTGTTAACAATAAAATATTTTAGATTGCACACTGAGCGTCTGAATTATGTTCAATTGTTTGAAGTTCTTCAACCACCGCGATATTTGCCGCTGTAGCAATGTTATTATATAACGTTTTACTACCCCCAATTATTTCAATGAAATGTTTTTGTGATACGGAAATTTTGATTTTAAAGTCCCAATTTTTTGCACAATAACGGTGCATCAAGGCTACGCAACAGCTAAACTGGGACGCCAATCTTCAGTTTCATTTTGTGGGAAGGCAGGTAACAGGCAAGACGTGACCAACCCACAAAACGATAGCGCGTTACAATGGCAATGCCATATTTTGACGAAGTTCTAAATTAAACTGTAATTAGCACCCTTAGTTTGCTAGCAGCTGCGAGCTTCACTTTGTAAGCGAGTGGGTTTCGCCAAGGTGAAGGATAGGAAGTTTCCAGACCTTACTGTATGGCCATGTGGTGGACATAAAGAAATGACATTAAATCTGTCACTGACGAAAACTTAAGAAAAAAAACCTTCTGTCACTGAGGTGAAAAAACTAACAGCGCTATCTATTGATACTTTGGTGTACTACGCCGTGATGTTCGTGTCACTGAGGTAAACATCCGAAAACTTCTGTGATCACCTTTTAAAAGTCAACTAAGGAAGCTCCGTCTTTTGACATTTTTTTTTACGAAATGTACTGAGCTGAGAAGACTCCTAAAATTTAAATTAATGTATCTATTTTTTCCCGTAAACCTATTTTGATGAAATAAATCCTATATATTGCCCCAAGCTACGCTCAAGTTAATTGTGAAATTCCCATCAAAATTTGTTTAGTAGTTTTGGAGATTAGCATGTTCAAACAGACCGACGAAGTTTTTAGAAATAGCCTTATTGTATTCCGTTACAGTCCCTACATCACCCGCAGTCAGTTTTTCTAAATATTTTTTAATGTACAGACACGACTGATCTACAGTTTTATTATAGTATGGAATACAAGGATTTTGCTCAGACCAAACATCAAAGACGTATGCCAGCCTTGGGAAGCACTTGTACATGTTTTCCAGTTATTCTGCCGAGGTGAACTTGCAGCTGAACTCAGCCTATTGTATAGAGGCTCGACGCTCACCTGCCGGCTCCCGCAGCACGTCTCCCAGGAGGTCCCTGATGAGGAACGACTTGCCCTGCTGCATCGCGGCGCCCGAGTGCGGAGCCAGGGCGCGCACTAGGGGGCGAGGGGACGCGCGGCGTCCTCTCCACCCTCGGGCCGGCGCCGGCGCACCATTGGCCGCGGGGCGTCCTCTGCCCCCCCTTCCTCCTCCGCCGCTGCGCGCGATTGGCCGCGCGCTAAGTGGCCGGCTCGCCCGCGCGCTCATTGGCCGCGTGCGGGAGGGGGTTGAGAGGGCGCCCGGCATCGGGACGCCGCACAGTGGAGTATTTGTACCGAAATCCTGGCCAAAAATATTTTTTTTGATTATTTGAAGTCAAACAGTTTATACGACTTTTTGTGAACTATTTTTGCAATAAAACACTTAAATGAAGCTCTTGTGCACCAAAGAACAACTGGATTCAGCAATAAAATAAAAGCAAAGCCTATTAAGTGGAAAGCTATTCACATTGCAGATTCATTTTACATTTACTTCTGTATTCATAGCAGTCTTTATAGATGATAAGTTATTTACAAAAATGAGTTCAGTTTATTCTCAGCCTTCATTGTAATTTCTTGTGTCTGTACGATGAACGCGCGCTGTGTTAATCCGAGTCTTCGGAGCTGCAGCTACGGTTCTCCTCTGCTTCCTCGTAATTATATTCAGCTTCTTCATCGCACCCATTTTCGCTTCTTTTGGTAGAACGAATTTCAGCCATCTCTGGCAGAAGAAGCTCCAGAGTCTCGCTGCTATATGGCTTAGTTGTTTTCCTTCGCCTCTGTGTAGAGCAGCTCAAAAAAGGATCACTGGTTAACAGCAGCCTATTGAGGACATCTCTGTTGCACACTTCTCTGTTAAATTTTCGGGAATACTTCGTCCTGTACATCCGGAAATGTTTGTTCCTAGCCTCAGCAGCTTCTTCTGATAGCTGGCCTATAGGCAGAATAGCTTCTTTAATAACTGCAGCTCCGTGAATCAATACTTTGTGCATTGTTGGACTCATGGGATGCCAACTATAGAGGCTCACATATATCTTGGCTGTTTCATAAGCATACTTATGAAATTTCGTCTCATCAATATGGTGCCCACTTGAAATAGCTTCCAATATTACTTTTAATCTTTTAATAAGTTCAACATTCACGCCAGTAATTCGTGATGCAGTGTCTGGTTCTGCAAAGAAGCGTCTTGATGTGTTCCCATCATTCGTAGTTCCAAATCCTTGCTTTGGAACATCAACCAATAATCCAAGTTCGTCTTTAAGCATTTTTTGAATGTTCTTTTTAGTATCCGCAACAATTCTCTTCTGTTCTTTACTTCTTGCTTGCCAAATGCTAATTGGTATTCTGTATGACAAACGCAAAATTGATTCCAAAAACCTGATCCGTGTGTGCAGAGGGGACAGTCCAAACGTTAAAGTATTGGGGTTTTCTGTGAAATCCTTACATAATTTATTAAAATCTTTTGATGTAGATCCACAGATGTAACACCTCATTGTCGATGTCGTGCCAGTTGCAGCATTGCAGACTTTTCCGTCAACCATTGTTAACAGTAAAGTGTGTCGAATCTTCACAGCTCCATGAAAACTTGGCACTTCTGTTTCTTTCAATGTTTTTATTTGTTCCTGAATGTACTTAATTTCATCAAGAGTAACATCTGCAGTTTCATGTACAAAACGGATGCGAATTGGCCTACAGAATCTTGTGGAGGAAGGTGTTGGGTTCTGCCATATAATTTTTTTCTCTGTATGGTTATTAGCAATTAATTTTATGGGCACACATGAACTTTGAAAAATATTGGCATCACTATCAGCTATGTTTTAAAATTTTTGTTTGAACTGTGTTTGCTGAGAACCATCGCACCCCCATTTTGAGATTAATTCCAAATTTTGTTTTTCTTCTGACGACAGTACCTGTAACACTTCTTCTAAGTATTTGCATAACCTTAAAGAGGTGTGATCCAATAAAGACTGTAACTTAACTTCTGCTTTTGTTTCAGAAACGACAATGGAGTCTTCGCTTGGGTAACATTCTTTTTTTGCTTTTGTGAGCAGTGAATAGCAAGGGTAAACATTTTTGTTTGCACTATAAATTACTTGATATTGCTGTTTTGTTAATTCCGCTTGAACAAAAATAGACAATGCTTCTGAAGGGTTGTGTTTTTTTACTGAATTTCTGTTTGACAATAGATTTGTTTTAATTTTACTAGCCCTTGTTGGAGTCTCAGTGATTTTTTTCATTAAATCAGCAGCATCAGAATTTCCTGAAACTCTGTGATTCATTGATGCAGCATATGTTAGTTCTTCAGGGGTGAACTGTTGTCTGAGTTCTTCTGTTTTCCTGCGTTTTGTCCTCTCACTTGACTCAATGAAGTCCTTCGTAGGACGACCGCGACCTGAGGTAGTTGATGAAAAGTTGGGCACCTTAATGGTATGCGATAACCATTTACCATTGTTCCGGAGAAACCGTTCCTCTTTGTTATTAGCTAAAGACCACCTTTTCTTAAAATCAGCTTTAAAATACCTGAGCAAGCGACTTAATGACTTTCTCTCATCTTCTGGGCACTTTGTTATGTCAGCTACTCTGTGTTCCATAAAATGAAGCTTTTCAACAATGGACCTGTTTGGAGATTCCCGGAGTAGTTCATATAATGACATTCTTGTAAATTCCTTTTCCATGTTCTGAACCTAAAACAAAATAAACTAATATTTATGACTGTAATTAATTATGAAATAAAGTTTATACTTACATATTATTTTAAAAAATTATCTAAATCTTATTTACGGTTTATATTAGTATAACGTAGGCAATCACTTAAAAACCGATATCTTAAATCTTATCTATATCACGATAAATATAAATGTATAAGATTTTTAATAAATCTGTGTTAACAAAACCACATTTCCTATCACATTAATATCTGGATAAGAAACATGATTGGGACAAAGAAAATAGTAAACGCACAGAACTTTGAAAGTGAATGTTGATGGGAATATGTCCACTCCGAAATTAAGAGAGGAGCATCACATAGGGTATTTTCCTCAATTTATTTTCTAATTCCCAGTCTCCAACACGTGCATATCTCAGCACTGATGAATCAACTGGCTCATAATATTAATTTAAGCACAAATATTGAATAGCAACTTGTACCTAGTTCTGTAATAGTTTTATTAGAATTTACTAGCGGTGGAAAACGTTTGGTAGGGACTGTAATGTTATTATTTCTTATTTAATAATGCTGGCAATGTATTACAAATACAAGAGCTATAATAAACCAAAGTAAAATTAGTTTTTCCGGTATCCTTTGATAGGCAACAGTCAAATTTGTTAATCTGAAAACTATTGTAAAAATCCACACCAATGTTTAAAATTAGTGTTAAATAAAAATGGCAACTACATGCGGGAAATTTCTCTTCTGGTATTGAAACTTAGTGGGCAACGTATTAAGAATATGTTTAAACGACAGCCCGACAAGGCCCGACACACATTCAAAAAGTCTCTTGAAATCATAAATTTTTTCTAACCTTTCGAACACACATTTTGTCCTAACATTGTTATTTTTTATTACGGCACTTAAATAATTTTTCACAATAAAATATACATTGAAATGAAACAGTTACCTTATTTAACAGCTGTACGAAATTTCATGACAATATGTCAATCCTAACAGCTAGTAGAAACACGTATGTTGAAGAACACGAACGGTGAACTCTCTAGCACAAGCACGTCCGCACACATAGACATCAACTCTTCAACTAAGCGTAGCAGTCACCGGATATGACTCATGGTACCAAAATAGACCCTGCTCGACGCGCATGTGATTAGGCAACAAGAAAATACCATTTCTGCTGTGACTAAACGAAATTTTTTTTTTTCTTTTTTGGCCAGGATTTTGGTACAAATACTCCACTGTGCGCCGGCAGCAGAGAGCGCCGGGTGCACCCCCACACAGTAACCCCCCCCCCCTCCACCCACGGCGGCGAACTGTAACACTCGCCATTTACCGCATCGTGCACTTGATGTGATTCGGACAAGACGGTGAGCGCGCAGTCAGGTGGATTTCCAGAAACGTAGCTAGACCTAAAGGGTTTACTCCTTCACTAATACAATATTCATATATATATATATATATATATATATATATATATATATAGGGTCAGACATTTGCCGTGAATAAATCTGAACGCCCATTACACTATAAGTAATATATCACGCCTACGATAACGGTTTTCTAAGACTAGATTTTATTTTAGTGGTTCAGTTACACGATCGTTGTCATGTAATTTCTTACAGGAAAATTTTTGAATCTTGTTAAATTTAATTTAATTTCGAACTATCTATAATACTGATTCTGAAGTAAGTATCAGATACTAATATTACTAGCTGGAATGATCACCAATTATCATCACAAACTCAATATTAAAATGAAATAATATTCTAATAAACAAAACATACTCGTAATAAACTACACGTAAAGGTATTCGCGTGTAAGAGTTTTTTTAATGACACCTATCCGTGATGTGCACAAGAAAACCACAAAAGGTTTACATGTTAATGACAATTCAGAAAAACACAATAAATAGTTTACAAAATTAAACACAAATTTATATAATTTTGTAGTTTACAATTAATTATACCATTATTAACATTTCTCTATCGAACTTACAAAGGTAAAAGTTATAATATAATAAATCTGTAATTTGCACAGATTTTGAAGTTTTCAAAACGACAGTTAAACGATGAAACACTCAACTCTGAAATTAACTCTAATTCAGAGGTGAAAACTTACTTCATGAAGAATTAAGACTGCTCTATGTAAGACCTGGTTTAAAAGCTCTTCACTTAGATAAACCTCTGGAATAGTTACACAAACACATATTACCATTCAATGTACCATAAATGTCTCCAAATTTAAAAAAAAGTTACTATTTATAAGTAAATTAAAATATTAAATATATTTCAAAAAATACTACAGCAAATGTTAACCAATTTGATACTCTCAGAATGGCTGATTTTACATTTACTTTCGTAGTTAATTTAGACACCATATGTCTTTAAAAGACTTGGGGTCTCAAGTACCCGTTATTATGATATATTTAATCAGATATTTCGGTGAATAGTCGATGGTTGTAACAGATTGAAGTTCTCCGATATATTCACGGGAAGATCTCGTAGAAACAACATCCAAGGAGTTCGCAACTCGACGAATATATACTGCCACAAATTCAGAAGCTTGAATCAACGTCCCAGTTACCTTCTCTTGATTAACTTCGCTAAATTGCCACTTTCGTAGTCACAAGATTAGTAGAATTCAATTCATCAAACGAGTCCAAAATAAAATAAAAACTTTCATAAACTTCTTCACTTCCACTCAAATTAACAGCCTGACTGTGGAAGGGCGAATTATTCAGCATGACCTTGATGACATTCAATCTTGCTACAATAATTATAATATTTCGTAGAACTTTTATTCAACATTGCGTCCAATATATATGTAGGCTAACAGTTTCTTGTTTCTCTACAGTATGAAGAAAGCTGCGCTATCTCTACATTTCAATGTTAACTAAGCGTTGTTACTATTATAAATATATTATTTAGTATATAAATATATTATTTAGTTTAGTACAACAATACACTTAAACATTCTCAGATGTTCGCGAAAGTTGATATAAACGGATAAATCACGCGGTTCCGCCTTCTTTTTGAGATTTCTGAGAATTCCTCAGATGGCAGCGCTGTAATTAGGGACACATTTCCATTCCAATCGAATCTTGTTCCATTCACAAAATTACTCCTACTAAATGCCGTATACCAAGACTAAGATGTTTAGACATCAAACATTTGTAAAAACTTGTATGTCTTATACGAATATATTATTAACAAACATTCTGACAGAAACTCACAAATATAAACCGTAACACATGTAACGCGATAAGTGTTTATTTATTATTCTGAACACGTAAGTTTTTAAGTGATTATAACTTAGCTTTCTGCTACTATGGAGGTAATATTAAACAAAAAGTATCGAGTCTTTCAATATTCGCCAGTGACGTGTAAACATCTAACATATGTAGGCAACGAGAAATTTAATGTGTTTTCATTTATTTCATTTTGCAAATTGAATCAGACACGAAATTTAACGGTAAATTCTTTAAAATAATGCTTAGCATGTTAAATAAGCAGATAAATAAAATATTCACTTTTCAAGTACCAACATTTCTGTACGCGAATCACACACGCACTGTCTGCGCCCGCCGCGCCGCTAGAATTCGTTGCATGAATCGTGAACGTAGCTTGCCAACATCACGTACACATAGTCACGTGAAACAGATGGAAATTTTAAACTATTAGAAACAGCTTCGATAAAAGCGAAAAATTTTTTGAAAAAATTCTGAACCTTGGCATTGGACCTGATTTTCGACAAGTAATTTTATTAAAATACTGCATATTTTGTTACAATAAATTCACTTAAGTGTTAATACTATAAAGTTTCGACACAAGTTAGAAGTTATACTTCTATGCCATTACTAAAACATTAACAAATTATAACACTAAGTGTATGTGTGTACATTTGGTTTTGCTTAAACGACTGAAATCAGTCTGTAAATACTACTTACAAACAAACCTTAAGTTTACTGAAAGATTGAACATTAATTATATATTATTTTATTTTATGATAATGTTACAGAAAGTAACTAATATGTATTTTTTTCTAATGGTGAGATTTGAACCACGTTTCTAGAAGTTACCGAGCGCACGCTCTACCGCTGTGCTACTCAGCCTATTGGGAAGTCACAATGATAATATGTACTTATTATAATCAATGTAATGCCAGTTTCCTTACGTATTTTAAAACGTGAAATTACTTTTTACTATGACTATTTTACTCTACCCAATATATTCAATGGTAGTTTTACTATCACAATATCATAAAGTTACATTTGGCACACCAGTACCTATACGTGTGGTATGTACAGTAATATTTCCAAAATTAACTATATACGGGTTATATTGCTATGTACCGAATGTGCCATATGCACCCGTAAATATACTTGCAAATATGTGGATTCCATATTAAATGGAACATGTGCAAGCATATCCACCTGATATCTCACCAGAAAACAACTCATGAAACGACGGCATCCAAAGATGTTCAAGACGGAGTTCCACTAGCGATGGCAATGTATGTATTCATTTATAAAATGAACTCGAATTTACTGAAAAGAAAGATATTGTTGATGAACTCAGGAAAAAATAAAATAAAATAAAAATTCTGTGTCAACTGTAGTTTAAGCTACAGCCACAAGGGTTTGTTTAATAAATTCCCATCGTGCTGAATGGGAATGTTTTGTATTAAATAAATAAAATAATTGAACAAAATTGACGTTGCTTTGTTTATTGACGTGAATTCGATGAATATAAGAATCATCAGATAGCATATCCACATGCATTGCCAAACAGTTTTCTGCATTCCCCGTCGCTTCTCGCGAGGTAGACGGCTGAGGCTCGCTTGAGCACAAATTTTACGCCCCGTTCGGGGGCTCGTTTTGCCCCACTGGCTCGTTTATCTCAGTTACGTTCTGCCTCATTCGATACCTATGACACTTCTCTGCATTTTTAATTGCTTCTGCTCAGGCGATTTCGCTTTTTTTTTCTTTATTTTCTCCAACATAACCTGTTTTCACTTCAATTCAACGCTCCCCATCAACGCTAATTACGTCATCACTGCAAATGTTAACCGGGTGAGTCATATGTAACGAGCACATGCAAAGTATGCTTTACTATACTAAGATATATTTACTGCAACTCTGTAGCTTTTTACGAAACGGTGTCAAATCCTCAGCCGAGATTAAAGACATTCATATTCCTGTCGGAAATTCATGTCGAAAAAATCTAGTACTTTCTGTAATATAAGTGGTGAAGAATTCAAACATTAAGAAGATATTCACGAAATAATTAAAGGCATTTACACTAAAAATGAGGTTAAGGTAATTAGGCGATACACTGCAGCCATGAAAGCGACTTCAGCTGCAATTCATTCGCAGAATGGATGTCTTTCAAATAGTCAGCAGATCGTGCCGGGAAGAGAAAAACTCAAACGAAATATAGTGCCACAAAGAAGAATGGTTTCTACAAAAAGAAGAAAAGTGATTCATCGCGGTGGAATCTTGAAACCAAATGAAACAGAGAATTAAGACATCGCACAACAACTAACATTTCTATTTCATTTGTTCATTGGTATGTTAGTATTTCTGATATAATTTATTCACTTGGATAATAGTATTTATAGTGAATTTGTTTATTTAAATATTATTCTTATTATTTGAAGGACGAAACATCTTATATGAAATCAAATTATAGCTATCCATTGGGATATGATAACAAATAAGTGCTTTATTTTGGTTCACATTTCCTGGGTTCATACTGCAATTTAGTTGATTAATAATTCTTAATGAATAATAATTTATAATGATTTATGTTTAGTGGATAACATTTATACGTATATCCTATATATAATATACGTACCTAATACATCAAAACTTAATTTTTATAGTTTATCAATTTGATAATTATTTTTTTATTTATTTTGTGCCGATAAGTGACAAAATAGGCTTAAATGTTTGTGTTAGAAATTTGTTTTTTGTGTTAGCATATAAAGCCTGCGCTAATAAATGCAAATAATATTTAATATATGATTTGTCAACAGCATTGTTTGTGTTTCAAATTTATTTTAAAGTGATGTTCTAAACATTAAAAAAACAATAATATTTGGTTCACATTTCCTGGGTTCATACTCCAATTTAGTTGATTAATAATTTTTAATGAATAATAATTTATAATGATTTATGTTTAGTGGATAAAATTTACACGTACATCCTATATATAATATACGTATCTAATACATCACAATTTAATTTTTATACAGTCAGCTCTAACTAAGGCTGCGGCGGCCTTGCGATTCTCCACTACCTGGAGAGCTTTCGGAAACAGCTGGCATAGCCTTCACAATAACATCAACACGACATATGGACCTTACCAAACTCTACTTGGTAACTCAAGCGCGCTGTATCTTTGCCGACCTCAGACCTCTCACGCAGACAGCGCCTGCTCTGACCTGGGTGCTATCCATACGACTGCCGTTTTATCGGACAGTAGCAACGAGGCAACTTAGGGAGGTTATAATTTGGTAGTTTGTGTACTTGCAACCCTGGTTTTCTGTGATTTATTTTTGGAACATTTTTATGTACTTTAAATTTACTGGACTCTTACGTTGCAATATAGTTAATTGGTGTATCAGCTAGACTTGCTGCGGGTGATATAAAGCTTTGCCAAAACTGTACGGAGGCCACAGGATGTTTGGAATGCTCGCTGATTGTGCGCATACATGACGTCACGAGCGACGACAGCGCTAAAATCACGGGGTGTTGGCGGATCAAATCGACAAGAGGAATCGCTGTCTTACTATGAGTATTTTGACTCGTACAACATTTTAGTGTCGAGGAAATCGTTTCACAAAAATGTTTTTAAATAAATATGACTTATCAACAAATGTTGCACCTTCAGGTTGGTGTCCTAGATATTGGTAGATTTCGAAGAAATACTACCCATTGGAGCCGTTACCATGGTGCGACTTCCGGAAAAATGTTATATAGTTTTTCGTTTCATGGTTCATATACACCAAAACCATCGTCAACTCAAAAGTTTATGTATACATATATTAATATATATCACAATTTTGTGGATACGATAACTGCAGCAATTTTTTACAAATTTCTTCCAAACTGATACATAAAATCAAATTGTGGGAAATGATTATAACTCGCTTAATATACACACTATTAAATCCATTCAAACTGATTGTAAACCGTATAAATACTATCCAAAACATTTGTCTGAAACAATTTTTTATACGACCAACCATAACTGCAAGTGGTGGAAAAAGCAAGGGTTGGAAGACAAAAATATTCATAACTCCCTTAGTAAGGACACAATCGAATACGTTCAAATTGTTTGTAAATCTTACAATTTTTATCTAATACTTTAGTCTGAAACAATTTTTGATAAAGATGAGCCATTGCTGGAAAGGTTGAAAACCCAAAAATTTAATTTGAAAAATTCTTATTTCTGTACCATGTAGCCTACACTATCAAATACGTTCTAATTTATTGTAAAACCTTTAATTATTATCTACACTTTTGTCTGAAATATTTTTTCTATACGGCCTACAGTGACTGCAAGGGGTGGAATAAACAGGTGTTGAATAAATAAAAAAATCCTAACTCCCTTTTTGGGCACACTATAAAATCCGTTCAAATTGTTTACATAGATTAAATTTTTTATCTAAGTTAAAACGTTTTTCTTTAAAAATTTTTGATAAAACAAACCATTATTGCAAGGGGTTGAAAAAAACCTGGGGTTGGAATAAGAAAATAAACAAAACTCCCTTATCATGTGCACTACCGTATCCATTATTATTATTATTATTTTTTTAGCTTTGTAAATATTGACAAAAACTATCGTCAAAATAAATTTTTATCTAACCAACCATTACTGAAAGTGGAAATAACATTTTAAAGTAAAAAAAAATTATCATTACTTTTTAAATAGATTTACTATTAAAGCTTTATAATTGATATAATTAATCCTATACTTCATCTAAAACTTTGGCTGAAACAGATTTTGATGAAACGTAGTGTTATCGTAAAAACAGCGATTAAAATTTTAAAAAATCTCAATTGCTTAATATAAAATTTATTCGGATTTATTTTAAACCACCTTAATTTTATCTTAAACCTTGGTGCAAAGCAAACTTTTATACGATCACGTTATTTAAGAAGGGATGAAATATAGTGTTTGGGGTTAAAAAATTAAATAGTTATCTTATTTCTAATATAATATGAAATTCGTTATAAGTTATTCAATGGTGGATACTTTGAGTTAAAAATAATAGTAACATTTTCGCTGCATGGAAAAATGAGCAAATATTCAATGGATCATTTTGTAATATTGGAGAACATAAATATGTTATGTACATTAAGTTCTTAAAATTTTACAGAAGTTTATAGAAATTTCCAAAATATTTCCAGAAAAATAGGTACTACGATATCTACCTACGCCTGTAGAATGTACCGAAAGGAATTTTTTTATTGCGTTCGTGAAAATATCGTTGATTATTACATATGCCTATGTGATGTATTTCAAATTATAAATATAATACATAACTATAAAATAAATGGTAGTGCCTTAAATTTAATGGTATATGCACATAGACCTCGGTAAACGTTTATGTTTGAATAGTAACATTAATGTTAATTTTTGTGTGCCTATGTGTACTTGAATAAAAAAGTTGATTATTTGAAGACACTAAATCAAAGATTGTACATTCATATTTGCGGTGTTTATAGCTGCAATTATGTAACGTTATTAAATTAAAAAATATATAAAAACCAGTTTTTATAAGTTTCACACTAAACAGTTCATAAATTATAGTTTTAAAGTTATGTATCGCGATGCTAAGTACTCAGGGGGAGCGGTAATGCAGTTGAGCCATCTTTTATTCAAGCGATTCTCACTTGTTATCTACCTTTTGTTTCTCATTCGCCCAGAGAGGCCCGACTAACAACGTAACTAAATACGTGAACACATCTTTTAAGTCGATTTTAACCTACTTTTATTTGTCGTATCGATATGAAACTTTGCAAGTATATTTAATCCGGATGACTCTGGTCACCAAGTGTAATTAATGTTGACTCGTTAAAACAAACCATATGAGTTCAAACTCGAGGGTTATACTAGTAGCCAATGAAAAGTTCTTCTTTATGCTCTACATCAGATCAGTTCGATGGTACGAAATTATTGTATTGTCATCCGGATTACACATACTTGCAAAGTTTCAAATCAATACGACAGTCAGAAGTAGATTTGTTTGAATAGTTCGTTAGTTACAAGTGAAGATAATAAAAGCGTGTTAAAAACAATTGTGTGTATTGAATTTGATAGGCAGGCATGTCTGTAAATCAATATTGCGAATTTAGGAGCAAAATAGGGTTATGTATTGTAAAACAGTTAGGTTAACCTGATATTCTTGTTTAAGATAAACGAAAATAACAATTAGTCTCTAATAAAATCTTATGAATATCGTTAGATTTTTTCATGCAAGGAGACACAAATTAGATAATATTTAATAAAATGTATAAATGTATTAAATTTAACCTAGATCCTGAAACCGTGGAATTGTGAATACTATCCTAGATCCTGATATCGTTAGGAAAGTAAAACTATTTTTTTTTTATGCTGTTTGGTAGGTAGTGTCGAATCGTGTGTGACATAATTAATGCTAACACTGTGAAGCCCTTAGCCACGTAAGAGACGCTAGTCTTGCATTGTTACTGTATATCTGGATATAAGACCGTGTTTCTGTTTAGAAAATTTTAAAACCTAGGTTGAAACCAGGCTAAGATACCTATTCCAGTCAGTTGAACAACAGAGAAAGCTGGCATCATATCGTGTGCGTGTTACACACAACGATGTTTAAAATCGGGCACAAAATGATTAAGTGACCAAAATCCGTGCCACAAATGGGTACGTACAGTTAGAAAAAAAATTTACTTTACCGTTTAACTATATACTTAGATAATGTTATCGAATCTGATTTATAATACTTCTTAAGACACAAGCGTCTATGTTTAATAAGACTTTACTTTTGTGGAACATCGAACCAGTGATTAGGAAAAGGACTTGGAGACTAGACTGTTCATGTTGAAAACAGCGGACAGACGTACCGGACACAGCACCGACTACAGTCACTGCACCAGAAGCCGTAGCGAGAGCAGCAAGAAGGACGGCAGAGGCTGAAGAGAGGCGCCTTGCCAACGAGAGACCAGCTGAACAACTACAAGCTGGAGAATATGCATTACCTGTGCGTTATGTCGCTGGGAGAATATATTGATGAGGTATCGTGAAATAAGTCTCGTTAAAGTTATTTTAATAAAGTCTAATTTATTGTGAACACGAATGAATAGGCTTCCATAGGCAACTCACCACGTAAAAAAAAAAAGAGATAACGCATCCTGCTTTGTGCCTCATGAGGACTTCCTCTAAGGTGGCTTGGAAACCAGAGCAATGTGCGAGACATTCAGAAGAAGGAGGAACGACTGATGGCATTGCTTCGATGTGCGTGCAAGTGCAATAGAACACCATAAATCCAGGATAGTCGGCAAAAGCTTTTACAGGCGACGGGGAATTATATAGGGACTGGAACGAAACGATCTCTGGATTCGAGACTTGTGGCTGGCTACAATCGGCTCGGCACCTAGACAAAGGTTAGCACTTCGTTAAGTGGCTCATTCTGTCTTTAGCTTCACTATCTCTTTTACTTCTATAAAGTTGATTAATTTTAACAGTTTCAGTCAATTTTGTAATTATATTGCTTCGTGTGAATGATAAATCTCTTTTAAATTCTCTCCATGTAGCTCTACTGCCTGAATCTTTCCATCCTGTATTGTTTGTCCTGTAAAAGTATAAGGTATTATTGAATGCTAGTCTAGTTTAAAGTATATGAACGAGTATCCTTACAGCATATATGGCTAATTTTGTTTCGTGTGGTTTCTTGCACAGCAAGTTTGTTATAAAATTTATTTCTTTACCTTGAAGATGTCAGCATAGCTAATCTATATATATAAAAATGAAACCCGTTTTCCTTGGTCACGGCATCACGCGTGAACGGCTGGACCGATTTCACTAATTTTTTTTTGTTGTGTTTGCTATGGTCAGGAGAGTTCTTATGAAAGAAAAAATTTAACGGAAAATTAGAAAATTTAAGAATACTGAACCACCATATATAAAATTATTTCCAAACTAACCCAACACTTTGTACAATATAAATATTTTTAAAGTAACCTTATGACGTTTGACATAGAATTGACAGAATGTTTGCTGCAAATATCTTCAAAGAGGATGTAAAGAAACTGTATCGTTTAGGAAATATTTATCAACATTAACGTTTTACTACATATTGTACCGGTACATTCGGTACAGAGCTGCTGGCGCAGGCTATTCTGGCTGTGTACATTCTGCCTAGGCCATTGTCATGCCATAATTCGTTATTACTGTGTTGCAGTTTAAAAATAGAAAAACAAATCAATACATTATGTAAACATTTTCTATGTTTGTTTTTGTGTGATATACTTACTTATAAAGAAGAATACAACCGTTTTCTTTAATTTACAGTTGAATTTTCATTTGGAACTTTTTTAATGTAAATTTATGTCGTTTGACATATAATTGTTTTAAAGACTAAGAAGATTTTTGTTTGCTAATAAGTGTTTGTTAATCATGGTAAGTTCACAGCTTCATATTGATTTTTAGAACTTTTTGGTGACTACACAATACTATAATTTGGTATACATGGTTATACAGAAAATGTATGAGAGCTTTTTATTTTAAGTTGGATTTTCGTTTTTAACAATGCCACCAACCAGACGTACAAGCTTAGGCCGCAGAACTCGAAATACGGCAAGTCAAAGAAATATACGAGCAAATCAAAGTGATGAGCAACGCGAAGCGTGAAATGAACTTGAACGGAATCGATATCAAGATAGGAATGTTGTGTTTAATCCCCACAGAGCTGCATCTATATAAGATAGGTCAGCTATACAAAATAAAGTAGTGCATCATTGCTACGCTAAGGCGGTACGAAGTTCGCCGGGTCAGCTAGTGTAACATACAAATGCAATGATACCTCAGTAGGATACATTTCCTATCATTATTTATCATAATATGATAAAATGATTGTAAGGTAATTATTGAAACATTGATTTTGAGGAAGCTTAAATTTGAACAAAAAGTTACGTTGGGAATAGGATTTTTTTTTTGTGTTAGATCTAGAATATAATTTTCAGAAAACATTTTAACGTAGGACTATTTGTTGAAATTGAACTAGTAAATTAAAAACAAAGTAAAACAAAAAAGGAACAAAATTGAAAGTGTCAAGAACGAAGTCGTATAAAAATTGTACACATTGACGTAGCTTTTTACTTCAAAATTCCATTCATTCTGTGTGTCAATTTTCAACCAAGCAACCCTAAAGCACCGAACTTGGCGAAATGTTGCCTGCGGGAAGTCGTGTTGCAGTGAAGAAGCGCAATGCAGCGGGCTGCGTCGCGATCCAGGGCGTCTCGCCAGGTCGGCAGTCGGTGGACTCTCTCGGAGGTGTTACATGAGCGGGGCGCGGAGGGTCGGTGTCTGGGCGGTCACCGCGGCCACTGCCGGGCGTCGAACCCCGGACAAGCTCTGGTGCTGCTGCTGTGAGTGACGTAGAGAAGCACAACTTCCTCAGCACCAGTGTTCCTACCTTAATGTTTCGTGTACAGTGCCAAATGGCCGTATACTGGCGTAGCTAAGTTTAATCTTATATTTCCTTATAAAAGCAAGTCCACTTATATAAATTTGTTTTTATTCAAGATCTTTAGTTTAAAGTCATATAATTTACAAACAATATTCAAATGAATTAAATAAATAATAATATAAATGTTTATTAAACTACAAAATAAAAGAAAAAAACTACATGGTATTTTAAGAGTTCACAATAACCCGTTCAATATCATTAAACTGAAAAAAAATTATATATATATATATATATATTACAACTGAAAACTACGATGTCTATTGGTCGGCTCCATTACACGAAGAAAAACTTTCTTTGAATTGCCACGCATAATTTTTGTGGCCATGTTGTGTCTCCTTTTGCATAGCTTGGCGTGCAAGTTTTTAATTAGTTTGCACTCTCAAGATGTATCATGAAATAGGTATTACAGTGTACCAAGAACAAATTAAAAAACACATGATTTAAACTTTATAAAATTTAAATAGTATATTCTTAACATATTTTGCGTGGCGCATTAAAGGCTGTTAGAGTAAAGGCTTTGATATCAATTGTTTAACTGAAAACAAATAAAACATGCACGCTCACAAAAACACACGCACTCATAAATTTTTGATCAAAACTACTTCCAAGCTCAAACATCACTGTTGGCGGTCGTGTAGTATGCTCGCTTGCAAACAAATTGAGACAAATTTTAATGTAAACCATTTTCGATAATTATTGTTTTTTAAAAGACTGTAACTCGTCAGACTGCGTGTAAACAGTTTCCGAGTGAGCAGGATGTAATAGTTGGCAATCACGACCGCATTTGAATCATAACGTATGTCGGCCGATCACATTATTTCTCTTTCATCAATAGACATAATGTTTCACAAAAAAAAATACATAAACGATTGAAAAAAAATTTTTTTTCTCTAAATTATTGTAATAATATACAAGCCACCAAAATTATAGCCTATCTCTGTAGTGGATCTTAGACTTACAGCTAGATAATGTGTCTATTTAACAGCATTAATAGAATCCATTAAAGTTTTAGGAACATATGTTGTCACGAAGAAAGAACGATGAACATTGGCTTCTTCATTGGTCTCTCAGTAAGGAGGCGGAGGACCTGAAAAAAGAGAATTCAACATAAATTTTACTGCTTCGTTTTATTCGTAAATATATGTAGGTAGTGTAGTATTTTTTGTAATATATATAATTTATGTTCCACTGATGTCTAGGAAAATGATTAAGATTCAAGTTTTTTAATATTTTATGAAATAATGACTTAAGCACTGAATATCTGAATAAAAAAAACTTTAGAATTTAACTTGTGGACAAGAGTAACTAATCTGTCAGATAACAATGGTTGATGATTATAGTCATGCACATAAATATTCTAAGCCTAATATAAATATAGGCTTTAAACATTTTTGAATGAGATCTTTAGGTTTTGTTTGAGGCTACATTTTTTCAAGCTTTAGGCTTTGATCGAATGTTGAAAAGCATTTTGAAATCATAAAACAATTATAACTTATTTAAAAATATGTTTTTTATTTTATTTTCATTGGTTTTGCGTCATTAATGAAATAAAAATTTTTAATCTTAACAAATTGTTCCAATACTCTTAGCCAGGTGCAGTAATATGTTTTTAACTACATAATTGCTGTATATTAAATTGAAAAATACCTGGGCGTATATTTAACTACAAGCAACAGAATGACATGCTGTAAAAAAAAATAATGGAAAAAGTAAACTGTTGAAATACATTGTAATGACTATGGTGATGTATACAATTTGTATACAATCTGCGAAATTACCAAATTTAATGATGTGTCAGGACCGTTCCGCGTGATGTTAGATACGCTTAGTATTAAACAAATTGTTAAAATTACTAAGATACTTCTACAGTTATGAGTAAATAATCAGGTATTGCAAATAGACAGGCAATCGGTTTAATTTTCCCCAAAACATTTTATCCATTTTTAAAATTATAAAAAATATATATCAATGTGTTAGTGAATATTTTAGCTTGGTGACAAAAATTATTTACAGAATTTTTTATATACCTATCAATGAATTGATTTAATAATATGATTTGTTACTGTCCTATTAATATTATTAAACACCCAATAATAGTCCATACTAGAGTATGTTTAGTAATATTAATAAATTATAATACCGGATAAATTTTTAAACATCATCGTATTAAAAATGGCATTGCCATTTTTAAATAAAACATATAAGAGTCAACTCAAAGGTGTTAGCTGAAGGCGGTTTTTAATTTCATGAATGTGATAATCGTATTTAGTCTGCAAAATATTAATTCCAAAAAGGAACACAATCGTTTATAACATGTTTAAATAAGATAGCGTTTGTGAGGCAGTAAATTAATATCTCAGAACTCGTTTTACAGAATTACAAGTAACTTTCAAATATCACCACTGCACAGGTCGCCCCTGTAAATTTTTGCTACACATTAAGCAGTCTGAACTTTTGTTAGATATGTACTTAAAGTTAAACGAAATAGATAAATAACTGAGCAGGCCTTTTTGTACTGCACTTACAAAACAGTGTGTGCTGTTTTTTTTCTATTGGATGTTGCCATTAAGTACGATAGGTCACGCTATCAGAATTTTTTCTATCTTTTGCTAAATTTATTTCAACTTTGAGTTATTTGGTCGTTTTTCTGGCAATGACAGGGCATTGAACATACATTACCAAGCTTTAATAATTAATATATTCCTGGTTTTTAATAAAGCCCAAATTACAATAAATAGTCGCCTCCATTCACCCGTCAATCACGTGACCTACAGCCAAATGAGATGGCCCGAAAAATTTCATCCTTCCATCACAAAGTCTTAGGAACTTCATTCTTTCGATGGACGGATGAATGAAATCATAACCTCAAAATGTCTGCACTGTTTTTGTATGCCAATATTATAATATTTGAAAGTTTTGATGTTTGTTTAATTTTTAAGTTGCTTCTATTATTAATTTTTTACTTACGTTTGACCAAATTATAATATTTTTTTCCAAACAAAATCGGCCGATTCGCAGAGGTGTAATTTATTACGTATAGTAACTCTGGAAAAGTTTAAATAAAAACTATTTTGAAAAAAAAATTAGAGTTTAATGAGTTTTAAGTGATTAACTTAAATGATTTTCAAACTATTCTAATGATACATTATATATATATATACACTCAAATTTACGTTTTCTCAAAAGTTGGCAACATTAAAATGTAAAAATATTATGGTGGACGAGCGGAGTGTTGTAAATCGTTCGGCGGTTGATGAACGGATGACGGCGGACGGGCGTCGGACGAACGCGACGGGATATTGTAATTCCGGCCTAACAGGCCACAGTCTATAACCGCCTGTAGAAAATAACTGATTTTTCCATCGTAACAACAGCTATCGTAATTACTACTCCAGGCCACGAATGTTGACATTAGTAAGTGTCAAAAACTGCGCCATGTGCCATTACAAGCAATGTATATGAAATGCAAGCTCGGGTTTAATCTATACATATACATAATACAACAGCAGAACCTGGTATGTCTGTACATTGAAATAAAAGTAATAAAAAAAGAAAGAGGGTGACTAAAGAAGAGTATTAGAACATAAATCAGCGATTTTTACTATTTTTTTCTGTCTGTCTGTTAGCAAACGTCTCCGAAACTATTGAACGGATTTTATGTAATTTTCACGGGTTGGAAGAGTATAATTGGTAGAATAATATAGGCTTTGTTTCATTAAAATCGGGTAACAGGAATAAAATAAAGTCCTCCCGCTGCGTCTGTCTGTCTGAATACAATAAACTCAAAAACTACCGACCGAATTTTCATACAGTTTTCACCAATGGACAGTATGATTCATGAGGAAGGTTTAGGTGTATAATTCATTAAGGTTTTTAGTAAATAGCTGTGATTGTAGAAAATGTTTTTAGTGCAAGATTGCCGTCTTTTAGACATACAACCTGAGTGTCATTTTCTATGGCCACGAACAACTCGGCTTCCTGACATGATGCCTGGAGTAAAGAAAAAGGGGACCTGTTATTCAGGTCATTCCTTAAAAACCTTGATTTGTTACCTTTTATTTGCCTCTGTTTGTTTCTAACTTAATAATATTGTAATTTTATTACTTTTTTTTTCAGTTTTTATTGTTTCTTTTTTTCTTTGAGCGATAGTTTGTCATGTTACTTATCTTACCACTAATTCTACTTTTTCACTTTTTTATATGTTTTTTTGATTATTGAAGACAAAAATAGTCGTCTGGCATGCATACAACCTGCGAGTGTAATTTCTCTACGGTTACCAAACCATTCCTTTTTTTCCCTATCACTAACCCTTCAACGGCGGTTATCACAAATACAAAAAGAAAAAAAGAACCCACTAAGCGGATTACTATCATCTATGACGATGATTGTTGTATATATCAAATGGGACCATTAGTTTAATTTTTAGCTGAGTTTCCTTACAGTAAACTGACTTTCAAAGCGAGTGGACTCATTGCGCGTTGTCTATCTTTGAGTATTACACGTACATTTTAATGTTTGCTGTTGGCTATATTGTTGTATGCATTTGATAGTATAGCTATTTCTTGAAACCAATTTAGTGTTAGTGGTTATGTTACTAATATCGGGATATATTTTTTCAATTAATTCCTCCACAGTTTGCACCAAAATAAATGGATTATTGAAATTAACCTTAATGTTAAGGGTTTGAAATCCACTATTTCCTACTTGAAGTAAGTCTTCAGGAAATTGCTTATTATCTTCATTGGAAAATAAAATTCTCACGTTATTTTTAAGTTCCTTTTTTTCTTTGATCGATATTTAGTCATGTTACTTATATTACTACTATTTATACTTTTACACGTTTTCTTTTCAGATTTGTAAAAAAAATTACTCAAAAAAGGTCTAATTTGTCCTCTAATACTAGAACAGCGAAAAGAATGAGAACGGCCCACACGATGTTCAAAATCCCAATCGATTTAGACCGTGATGAATCACCAACACGTTCGATAACAAGAGATTGTGATAAGGCCAAAGGTTACAAAATTGCTGTCTAATCGTTTGGGATGGATGCACGATGGCAAAAAAAAAAAAAAAAAAAAAAAAAAAGCCGTCAAAGTTGTAGACAGGAAACTACGGGACATTCGGCGCAATGAAAGACCAATGGGGAACGTCACACTACTATTTTCTGGGGATTTTCGGCAAACTCTGCCGGTTATAAGTCGAGAGACTAGAGCCGATGAAATCAATGCTTTACTTCTGGCTCTAATAAAAAAAAAGCGTGAATCCACAATTAACAAATATTTTCCGATGTTCTGTTTAAAGTTGGAGAGGGCACTCTCCCTGAGCAACACGGTCAGGTGATGCTACCAGAAATACTTAGCAGAGTCGCTTCCTCGAAAGACAAATCATAAGTTCGGTATTCGGAGACCATTCAAACATACCATATCAAGAAAATTCTTGGTTATGTGAACGCACCATACTTACTCCAAGAAATGACTAAGCCGCTACAATCAATGAAGAAATTTCAACCGAAGTTATTGGGAATGAAGTGGTTTATACATCTTATAACAGCGTCCTTAATCAGGACGACGCTATTAACTATCCAGATTAGTTTTCGAATTCACTTACTGCAAGTGGTCTTCCTGAGCATACCATTTTTCTTAAAGTCGGCGTTCCAATAATGCTTCTGAGGAACTTTACATCTCCAAAATTGTGCAATGGAACCCGACTTAAAGTAACTGCTCTACAAAAAAAAATATAATCGAAGCAAAGTTTCTCACTGGATGTGGCTCAGGTGAAACTGTTTTTATACCGCATATGCCACTCATCCCCAATAACTTCCCATTCCAGTTCAAGCTCACAAAATTTATATTAGCCGCTTGCTTCCCAATGACTATTAACAAGTCTCAAAGTCAGACCCTTAAGGCTGCTGCATCGACTTAAGGTCTGTTTGTTTTCCCACGGCCAACTATGTGTGGCATGCTCGCGGGTCAGTAATGCAGACAACCTGTTTATACTAGCTAAAAACAGAAAAAAGCCAATGTAGTATATAAAGAGTTTCTTTGAAATAAATGTTTTATGGTTTTTGAAGTGTTTTCGTTGTTTATTATGGTTGAAAGTATAAGCTTATTCGTCCAGATGTTAAGTAGTAACCTATTATTATGGAAAATATTGAAAAAGAGGTGGGCAATTTATCATTTGTGAACATAAGAAAAATAATACAACTGTCTCTACTGTTAGCTTACTATATTTAGATTTTTAAGTGGTGCAAGATTACACTAAATACAACGGGGACGAAGTTGTGGGCACAGTTAGTAGTTAATAAACCAAGATGGTGGGACATAATCACCCGTAAAGGAGAAACATTTGAACTGAAAGACGCTATATTGGTATCAAGTTTTTTTTTTTTTTTTTTTTTTTTTAGTTTTAACAACTCATTAACTCTTAGTTTTGAAAACGTGTGCCCTTAAGGTAGAGACCACACACTAAGATATTTTCATAGACCATAATATGGTGTCCATGGACAGTATTATTAAATTTGAAAACCTTCCAGAAAACTAATTCAGTTTTCAACACCAGTAATTTCATGGGAGAAACTATTTGTAGAAGTCAGTCACTATTAAGTTCAGAATCCCACTAAATGGTTTACTATACTTTAATGAAGCCAATTTTTTAAAAAAATTAAAAGACAAAAGATTGTTTTGGCTTAGGAACTGTTGAAACCAAAATGGTGTCTTTCGGTTGCTATCTCTCCCCTCAAAAGAAAATTCTTTACCGTGGTGAGGCGGTCCGAAATGCGGGGGCGGGGGTCCGTGCGGAGGAGGAGGTCCAAAGTGTGGAGGAGGCGGGCCGAAGTGTGGTGGAGGCGCGGCGAAGTGTGGAGGAGGGGGAGGAGGTGGTTCGTAGCAGTCGCAGGAGCAGCAGCAAATCCTGCACGAGGTCAGGCCCATCTTCGTAGGCTAACCTGCAACAAACAACACGCATTTCATCAGTGACGCACTTGCAGCTTGAAGTGAACAGTTCGGTAGTTCATCCACAGCGAGGCCGAAGTGCGTGGCCCCAACGCGCGTTAGTAGTGAAACTTCACGCTTCAATAAAACATGTTTAATAAGCCACTTAAACAATAAACACAATGGAGGGTTACAATTGTAACAAACATGGCGACGAAAATCTTCAAAGATAGGTTTTATGACTCTCTAATTGATTCATTATTCCGTCGCCCCCTCTCTACTATCGACTGCCCCATTCCAAAACGTTGCACTTCATTAGTTACTCTCTGATGATTCATCGCCTCGAATTACCTCAACGGTTGCCAAAAAGAAAACCACAAAATATTGATAGGAATAATCAGGAGCACACGAAAAAAACCAACGCATAGTTTGCTAAATCAAGATCAGTGAACTAAGTACATAAATTATATTAAACATTATACAAAATAACTTCTGTCAGCTTGTGAACGTCTCCTTTGTACAGAAAGGATAGAGTTCTAGCACAAGCCAGAATTATTTGTGTAAATGTTTTTCCCCAGCCAGGTAGGTACATTGCCAGCCAGGGTCGGGGGAAGTCGTTCCCTCCTTACAGCCTAGCCTTTGCCCCGGTAAATGGGGGGAGGTCAACGGCTCATGGTTTTAGGAGCTCTAAACAGTCCACGACAACCTTCCACAACCAGATCAAAATCCGTATTCAAGTAAAAAAGTTGTTCAATTTTTTCCAGTCATGTGCGAAGCATCGCGCGGCCGACATGTTTTCTGAACCGTCCGCTAAATCTCCGTCCCAAGTTTAACAAAAATAATCTGACTCCGAGGTTCACTGCCATAAGTTCGTTTTGTCAGTGCAGGAATATGCAGGAGAGTCAGTTGGGAACTCTGCCCTGCTCCCACTGATGATCCAGGCCGAGAGGCAGAGCCCAGGGGCCATGTATATAACAATGTATATAAATATTTAAAAAATAAATAAATTTAAAAAATAATAAAAATAAAATTATATCGGCAAGGACTCTCTAACCCGCCGAAATAACACAAACAGCCATTCCTACACTGTAATATATTACCCCAATGTTCCCAACTACTTAAACAACCATGCAGGTTGGAAACAATTTTCTATACCGTCCACAACCAAACTTTACGAACTTAACAGAACCAGTCTGTTCCTAATAACGTTCGCTGGTAAATATATTCTGTTCCAGGTCTACTGCTGGATTCTTCTTGAGGGAGACACTTTATATATCATATTGGCTCGCCCTGTCTTTTACCGACTGCTTGGGAACGCGGCAGTTTTGGTACCTAGTGCAGCCAATTTATACTATCCCATGTAAATTTCTTTCGACACCAACACGGATACAAAACAACATGCCTGAGCGGGTGTCGGCCTGATTCACCTGTGACATGCACATATGGGCTAGCTACCCCACATATGTGTCCTAAGGGTTTCGCTGGAGCGTCTCGCACGGCTTCACAATCACCCCACACGAGTTTAACTGGGACGCTAGAAATTTCAGCACGCACACACAAGCCTCTAATGCTCACCATCACGACATTACATCACGCCAGTCAGCCGAACTATATGGTGGGGAGTTTCCCTCCCTCGCCGAAGACACGAGAACGTTTAGCACTACCCCACAATTGAGCGCATGCATAGGCCCGTGTGCCAAAATCATCCCACAAGTCTCGCACCCAGCCCGTTGACCCAAATGATTTGAACTAATGTGTGAGGTGCATCTGAAATAAAACGCTCAAGCGAGTTATGGAAGCCTAGGTGTCTGGTTTCGCTCACGCTAAATGCCCCGGTTGGCAAATGATGGGTCGGCGGCGGCTATTATTGTTACTGTTATATGTTTGCTCATCACTTATTATACTTGAAAAAAAAAAACTAATGAGAAAGGCGGCAAGATTGATATTACGGATCTGAAACAGAGAGCTGCTAATTATTTTCGCGTTGATTATGCTAGCATGATTAAGCATTAGTTATTGGTAGGGATTAATAATCCCAAATACACCCCGGCTTCTATTTATTGTTCTAGCACAGACCTTTATTTATAATTCTATCTTGTGCCAATGTCGTCGAGCGCACCTTGGAGGTAGGTGGGTTTATTCCTACGACGGATTCGAACCCAGCACCCTACAGACTGATATTCCGTCTAAGCAATTAAAACAATTGCTGCATCCATTACTTTCCGCTGGCTGGTATGCTAGTATGCGCAGTTCTTTTATGGTTTAGCCAAAAAGTGCTTTTTGCCATGTCATAAAGATCATTCACCATATATAATTATTGTTCGTTAAAAAAAAGCTGGCACATACTTTTCCAAATTTAACTGAGGTACATAAAACTGTACTGCAGCATTTTCATAGCCCATTTTTTTGTAATTACAATTGTAACAGCATTATTAATTGATGTTGATGACCAAAATTTATCTGATTGTCTTCGTTACATATTTTCAAAACATCTGCAAAGTTAAAAAAATAATCATATTTTTACAATGTTCAAAATCTTACGAATAAATTTCACTCGAGGCAGAATGGTTTACTATTCCGTTCCGCACCCCCACACCCGAATTGTTCCCCAGATTCATGGGAGAGGTTACAAGCAGATAGTACTGTCATTATAAAAAATTCTATCCTAACTTGATTGGTGAAAATATTGCCTAAGATATGTTTATTCGAGTTTTCTATCAATTAGATAAATACTTCTGAAGTTTGAGACCTACCAATTACCATACGGTTGATTACCTTGGATATTGCAACTAAACATAGAAAACTAAAAAGCTGTAAAGAACGCACCGTGTTGAACAAGAAAATGGCGTTCAGTGATGCAGGAAGATTATTTGTAGTCTCGAAAACTCCCGATAGGTTACAGCACACTACAGCCGAGTGAGTGCAAGATCCCGTTCTGCCCCACGATCCCATTCCGTCCAGAGTTCCAGTAAGGGGTTCCAACAAATCGATACACAAAGAAAACAGATCGATCCTAGAACATCGAGACCATTTCAGCGTCGCTACTTTAGAGCTGAACCAAATACGAGAGCCATTCACGTCGCGAATCAGATTTGGGTCATCAAGTCTGTAGTTTGAAGTGCGCTTTACGCGAGAGGCAGTTCCGAGAAGAGCCGTTTGAACTTAATGTTACAATCTGCTGACAATATCTTTAACAACTGCGCACAATTTTAATATTTTCATGCACATATGTTTTTATAATTTTTACTATACTTTTTCTAATATGTTTTGTAGATGAGATGTTTTGAATATGTGTATTTCTGAAACCAACTTACATCCAAATTTAATTTTGTGAACGTACAATAATCTGAAGGTACATATTACCAACAACAAAAGCAGCAGAATGTGTTCATTACAAGATCGTGTAAGGTGAAAGGGTTTCAAGAATTTTTACGTATTTTGCAAGTTTTTACTAACGTTAGCAAAAGTAATAATGCCAGAATGTAATAGATAAATGTATAGTAAAGTGTGTGTGTGTGTAAGTGTGTATACATTTTCTAGGCTGGCTCAAAACTTACATTACGCAAAGGTTCACTATTTTAACGTGATAATGAGATCGTATATAAACAAATACCGGATCTAAAAAAACGTGGGTGCGTGGCCGCCACGCGCGTTTAAAGTGAAACTTCAAGGAATGTGTAGATATCTATAATTATGATAGTGAGCAATTATGCAAAAATGCAAAACAAAAATCCTTAACACCCTTATCCCTTTCTGCCACATAGTACTCCACTCCTGATCGTTGCACTTTTCTGTTACGTTCTGATGACGTCATCGTCTCGACTCGCTCCACCGGTCGTAAAGAAGTCGGGCTGCAGTAAGTGTGCAAATTTCAGCTCATGATTGCAACCTTCGTCACTGACCCTCACGAGCGCCTGGCGAGAGGCTTTCGCAAAACAAGGAGGGACATATAGAATTGTGACTCTTACAGTGCAAACTGAAACCATGTTTCACGCGACATGTGACGCTATCTGTTTGGTTGGCCCATAACTACTAACAAAAAATAATCGTGAAAGATGTTTCTAGTACAAAGTTTTAAGTTAGTAATACTAATTTATCTATTTGACGACAAATTACTTAGTAAATGTGATTTCAACTGTGCGAAGAACACTTAATGCTGTTTTGTAATAATGTAATCATGTTATGTATAAATATGCAGGAGATGCAAATATTTCTGGTTTGTCACACCACAAAATATGTAGCTACCTAAATATAGTGAATTGATTTTCACTGTTTTGTTTACCTGATAATAACTTAAGCATTACTTCTCACGATCAATGTAGCTATGTCAGCAATACATTGTGAATGATGCTATCTAGCGGACGGGCCCAAAACTACTTCAAAAATCAAGGTCTCAGTTTCGGCACTGGAGGTACTCACGTTGCTGGCGAGGTCCCGGCGAGAGACTATGGGTATCACACGTCCGGGCGGCCGGACGACGCGTTATCGCGGCGATAAGGCGCGAGTCACGTGCCGGGCGGGCTGATGCACTTCCACGGATACCGGGGAACGTCACCTGTCGGGCCCGCTCCGAAGACACGGCTCTTAGCGAGAAGACGCTCCGTCACTCTTCACTTCGCGGTAACCCCTCGTGCTTATCTTCCTTTCGCACCAACACCCAAACTAGCAGTTTTACATCGAAATGTCCATTCCTCCGTGCAAGTATTAGCCCAAAAAGTGGACCTTTGTTATGAAGTTACAGAAAAAAAAAATACAGCAGTACTGTGTTTGCTCGGAGTTCAGAACTGTCAGGAAATCCCATGCTGTGACGTAGTTGAAGAGATTTTGTTTTTACCTTGACATCACCAAATTGTCACCACCAAAACATTGCGGAAATGGTGCTTGACCACACCTAATATTGGTTAGTAAGTATGAAATACAAATTCCGTCTTTAGGCCACAGTCAATTCCATTAAATACAGTCATTTAAAACTGTTTCCACGATGCAAACAGCACACTTCAGCCTATGTTTTGGTTGTCTAACCAACATGGCGCAGACCATGAGGTAAAAAAAATCGGCTTCACCCGAGTTACCATTTAATCATGCAGATTTCGCCACACCACGAGACTTCGGTTAAAATCAGATGGTGTTTTTTTACGAGCGATCAGCAAACTTTAGAGAACTTCGGAAGTGTTCGGGTGTGCCTCTCATCCCGGTGAACTGTCTGCTTACCCACAACTACACAGAACACAGATATCACAGACGGAATCCGCCATTCTCGTGGCCTGTAGTAGGGATATAGACCTGCAGTTGCACTAGAGTGTTTTCGGGAAAACCGGAAAATAAAAACAGAATGATCGGACCGGTATTCGAAGCAGGGTTCTCAGCAGTGCCAGTTCGGTGTCTTACCACTGCGCCTCGACGCTCCTTTAAGCCTGAATCACTTTAGCCCATCGCGTTCATCCGTCATCCGTCCGTCGATCCGTCAGACGCCGAGCGATTTACATCACTCCGCTCGTCCGTCGCATTACAGGTTATCCATAAAAGAATGTCCCAGTTTCAATGGTATAATATAACGGTTTAATTTAGACTATTTAGCACTAATCATACATCAAATTGAAGGTAAACTATCAGAGTTTTTTTTTACAAATCTATATGTTCACCTTCAGTTATACGGCACACATCCAACCTAAATTCCAAATTTTCCCACGCTTTGGTTAACTAGTCCGGTGTAATGGAAGCAATAGCCTCTTAAATTCTATGTCTCAACTTTGGCAAATCGTTAGGTAGCGTTGAACGTAGGCAAGATCTTTTATAAAGCCCCTAAGAAAAAAAAATCGCGCGGCGTTATGTCAGGTGAACTGGGAGGCCAGCGATAAAGAGCTCTGTCATCTCGACCATAACGACCAATACAACGGTCAGGAACTTCGACGTTCAACCACTCTCGTACATAGAGATTCCCATAGGGAGGGGCTCCATCTTGTTCTCAAATAAAGTTTACAGGTTCATCCTCTACTATTTCGGGAAAGAGTCATTATTTCTCATACAACAAAGCAGTAGTCGCGTATGCACTTATATAAAACTGTTTGACTTATTATTTAATTTTTAACTTGAACCAACACTCTACAACGCTTACAGTTGATACTATTAAATTTTATAACTGTGACATTATTTTAAGAACTTACTGTATTTTTATATTTCAATGCTGATAACTAATGAGAAAACGCACATAGGAAAAAAAATCTTGTGTTAATATATAAGTTAAACATTCAAGTAAAATAAGCACTTATAACAATTAAATTTTTTACTCTGGTATTTATTTTCACTTTCCCAGAGTTTCTATGCGTAATTAATTCACTTATGTGACTCGGGCCATTTTCGTTAAAAAAAAACTACACGTTTTGAAATGTGTTCAAACGTAAGTTAAAAAATAATTGTGGAAATAGTTAAACAATGAAACAAACTTTAATACCTTAATACTTTAATACCTTAGCCTATACCACAAAATCCATGCTGACATTTAGAGGTTATAATTTCACACGTTCGTCCTTCAAAAGTATGAAGTTACTAAAATTTAAACGGACTGACGGATGGAATTTTTCTGGCTATCTTACTGGCTGCAGGTCACGTGATAGACGGGTGGATGAAGGATGGACGAAGGCGAAGAGCTATTGTAATTCCAGCCCACGACAATGACTGTCTCTCTCGAAAAAAAATAATTCTTTGCTCAGACATTTATGTTCGACAAAGTTGTGGCTGTAAGTATTCATGTTATCTTTAAAAGATTTGTGCAATGGGAGCGCATGACTTGATGTAAGTTTTTGGACATATGCCATTGCTAAGAACTTTTTCTGTTGAAGAAAAACTAATAAATAAAATAAATAAAAATACACAAGAAAGACAAAAATCACACAAAATTAAGCAAACAATTGCTGTGCTTGTTTCTGTTTTGGTAAAACTATTGTATTTTTTTGTCTTTTCGTTTTGTCGTGTTTTTGTCTCGTTTCAACTGTTGTGCTGAATTATTTTGGTTTCAATATTTTTGTGTTGTCATCATTTGTGTGTTTTTTTGTTCACTTAGTACTTTTTTCTTTGTTTTTTCTTTGTTTGTTGACCATATTTCCGTTTCGGAATATTTTGTGGTGTTTATATTCTTGTTAACAGCAATTGTTTGCTTAATTTTGTGTGTTTTTTGTCTTTCTTGTGTATTTTTATTTATTTTATTTATTAGTTTTTCTTCAACAGAAAAAGTTCTTAGCAATGGTGTATGTCCAAAAACTTACATCAAGTTGTAAGTATTCACTAGTATATTCATTTAATAATACATTGATTCACCAACCAATAATTTTTTTAAACTAATACGCAGCCACACGCAATCAGTTTATTTATATACTTTTACCGCTTGATCAGTGATATTGATGTTAACACCGAAACAATATTTCATTCACATTTCTGAAATTTCTTTCTCTTTTATAAGTCAATTAGGAATATTGGCCTACGTGGTGGTACATAACGATTGTAGCTTTTATGTTTGAGCTGATTGAAATTAAACTTTAAATAATAACAAACCAATGATATGCATTTAATTGATATGGTTTTATCATTTAACACTAAGTTCAAAACTACGTTCTCCAGACTTTTGGCTTTGTAATATATCTTCAGAATACGAAATTATATTTCCTGCATGCAACATGTGTAAAATAATGCCCTTAATTAAATGAAAATCTTTATAGAGCTGAATCACAAGAATATCTAAGCATCAAAATTGGTTACAAAATATTAATGTAAATTTATATAGATATAACATCAGAAGATAATTCATTCTCATAACATTTAGAGTATTACGTTGAAAAAAGGGCATGGAGCAGAAAACGTTATACATCAAAAAGGTATGCCCATAAAACTGGTAATGAAGTTTAAATTTATTTTTAAAATTCAGTGTGAAAGGTTTAGTTCTATAATAACAACATCACAATATTTTTCATGGCTTCATTCACTGTATTTTTTTTAATTGATAATGACACACAACGTACAAAAGTTTATCTTATAACAGACAAGCACTAGATAAATTACAGTTTAATGCATTACAAAATTAAAAATAAAATTTATTTACAACAATCTACATGAATTTTAATGAAGAATTGGGAGAATTTTATTAGTAGTCTTACACATACATAACGCGCTAAAAAAAATAATAACTTTCAGAAAGTTGTTAGAAAACTTCTTATGTTAATCTTTTTATTTGGAAATCCCATTTTCTCGTCGTGAAAACTCTTTTAATGATTGTGTATGTATTAATGTATTGTTACGATTTACCGCGGGTTCGTAAAGGATAGCCCAATTAATAGATTTTATTTCACACACACAGTTTTATTTATTACCACTACTTGTCACTTACAAATAAACATCTAAATTGGCAAATAATTAATTACACTAAAATAAATGTCAATTCCCCAGTTACTCGTTCCGCACACCTCTCTGGGCCGCACCTCTGGCGCAACTCTCGTCGCAGCACCCCTCGTGGGTCTCCGCCGCGGGACTCCGTCGCCACACTCCGCCGCTGCCCGACGCACTTCCCCTTCGTCGACGATCCTACTCGACGCCTTGCTCGCAACTTCACTCGGGACTCCGCCACGCCCGCGACTCTATCGCCCGGAAACTCCACCGCGGGAAAACTCCCGACTCCACTGAACTCTCTCACTCCCTGCCCTGGAACCTTCGTCCAAGGACTTCGCCACTCTGCCGCACCCGCGGCACTATCGCCCGGAAACTCCGCTGCGGGAGAACTCCCCACTGAACTCCCAACTCACTGACTCAGACTCAGACTGACTCTCCTTATATAGCCCTTGGGTTCCCGTCCAGAACAATCGGGCATGTCTCCGAGATATCTCGCGACCTTCACCGTCGAAATGCCCAGAAACGCGTCGTGAGTCCTCGAAGGACGCGGTGGCTGCTCTAAGAACGCCGATAAAGGCGTCTGAGTCCTTTTATTCCGCAGTGCGGCCTCTTTTAAGTAACCCGATCTGAGGCAGGTGCGCGCTGCGACGGTCAGGATGTAGCGAGATAGTATGACACGAGATACCAGGGAGAGGATGCGGGTGGAAGGGGGCGCAGACAGGCCGAACGAGCGCGGCGACGCCAGCACTGCAGCCAAGCGCGATCGTAACATTGCCCCCTCCTTAAACCTGTTCGTCCCGAACAGGTAATGCATCTCCTCCTGGAGGTCCCCATGCTACTCGAAGTTTAGGCCTCCTGCCTTTTCTCCATCGCGGGCTGTACAGTCTCACCAGGTAACCCTCTCTCGCAGTAGATGTTGCTTCCCTCGTCACCCAGTGACACTTCTGCGTTGCTAATGCCCAATGTCGTTCAGTCAGCTGCCCGAGACAGACCGACCGTTGCCTTGGACGGACCCGATACTCTTGAGAGCATTGCTCGTTGCCTCCCAATGGTTCGCTTGTTTCTTCCCTTTTTCTCTCTGTTTGTTCTCTCGTAGCTACTCGTTCACAAAGCATTTCTTCCCAGCTCTTCTTCGTCTCTTCTTGGTTCCTCATTCCCTCTTTGTTCTTATGAATATCGTCTGGACTGCACTCAGTTACTCCTTGCACCATCTTCTTCACTCTTTGTGTTCTCATTTTCACTTCTCGGTCTTTCTTCCCCTGTTCTTGGTCCTTCTTCACCTCTTCTTGGTCTTCCTGTGTCTCTTCTTGGTCTTCCTTCGTTTCTTCTTTGCACTTCTCTATCTCTTCTTGACTCATGTACATCTCTTCTCGGCTTTTCTTCAGCTCTTCTGTGCATTTAGCCCTCTCTCTTTGGTTTATCTTCATTTCTTCTTGTTCAATATTCCTTACTTTGTAACTCATCTTCACTACTTCTATGCTTTTCTTCAGCTCTTCTTTCATCTTCATGTCCTAGCTGTTCTCCTCTCCTTGGCTAATGTCCTCTTCGCAGTGTTCTTCGCTGTTCTCTTCGCTGTTCTCTTAACTGTTCTCTTCACTGTTCTCTTCACTGGTCTCCTCTCGGCAGGTCTCCTCTTCACTGGTCTTCTCTTTGCTGGTCTTCTCTTTGCTAGTCTTCTCTTTGCTAGTCTTCTCTTTGCTAGTCTTCTCTTCGCTAGTCTTCTCTTCGCTAGTCTTCTCTTCGCTAGTCTTCTCTTTGTTGTTATTCTCTTCGCTGTTCTCTTCTCGGCTGGTCTCTTCTTGGCTGGTCTCTTCTTGGCTGGTCTCTTCTTGGCTGGTCTCTTCTTGGCTGGTCTCTTCTTGGCTGGTCTCTTCTTGGCTGGTCTCCTCTTGGCTGGTCTTCATTTCTCTGTTCTTCTCTTCACTGTTCTTCTCCTGACTGGTCTTCTGTTCGCAGTTCTTCTCTTCGCTGTTTTTCTCTTGGCTGTTCTTCTCTTCTATGCTTATCTTCACTTCGGCCTTCATTTCATTCCTCATTTCTTCTTGGCTATGCTTCAGTTCATCCTGACCCTTCTTCATTTCCTCTAGGCTATTATTTGACCCGCTCTTCTTTTCTTCATGGTGGTTCTTACTCTCCTTCCTTCCACTCTTCATTTATTCCGTAAAGTTCTCGATTTTGGTTACCATTTCTTTGTTATAGTTCTCCCAAGTGGCTCTTATTTCTTCTAGAGCAACCCTTATCTCCTTGTATTGCTCGTCAGTAAGCCCTTCAGTAGCCATATCTCTCTAAAGCATTTACTAATAATTAAACAACCTAAATAATAATTATTTTTTTAAATACTGTTCTTAATTTTAAATGACCTAGACGAACCTTCTAATTAAAATAACATAACTCTATTACATTCAAAACTATCATTGACTACAGTAAACTCAAACTATCTCTAGAGAATTACAAATTAACTAAATTTCTAAATGCTAACTTTACTCTCGAAAAACTAAATCCTATTTCTTAACTGAATCCTAAATCTATTAATTAGGGCTATCCCACTTCTGACACCAAAATGTTACGATTTACCGCGGGTTCGTAAAGGATAGCCCAATTAATAGATTTTATTTCACACACACAGTTTTATTTATTACCACTACTTGTCACTTACAAATAAACATCTAAATTGGCAAATAATTAATTACACTAAAATAAATGTCAATTCCCCAGTTACTCGTTCCGCACACCTCTCTGGGCCGCACCTCTGGCGCAACTCTCGTCGCAGCACCCCTCGTGGGTCTCCGCCGCGGGACTCCGTCGCCACACTCCGCCGCTGCCCGACGCACTTCCCCTTCGTCGACGATCCTACTCGACGCCTTGCTCGCAACTTCACTCGGGACTCCGCCACGCCCGCGACTCTATCGCCCGGAAACTCCACCGCGGGAAAACTCCCGACTCCACTGAACTCTCTCACTCCCTGCCCTGGAACCTTCGTCCAAGGACTTCGCCACTCTGCCGCACCCGCGGCACTATCGCCCGGAAACTCCGCTGCGGGAGAACTCCCCACTGAACTCCCAACTCACTGACTCAGACTCAGACTGACTCTCCTTATATAGCCCTTGGGTTCCCGTCCAGAACAATCGGGCATGTCTCCGAGATATCTCGCGACCTTCACCGTCGAAATGCCCAGAAACGCGTCGTGAGTCCTCGAAGGACGCGGTGGCTGCTCTAAGAACGCCGATAAAGGCGTCTGAGTCCTTTTATTCCGCAGTGCGGCCTCTTTTAAGTAACCCGATCTGAGGCAGGTGCGCGCTGCGACGGTCAGGATGTAGCGAGATAGTATGAAACGAGATACCAGGGAGAGGATGCGGGTGGAAGGGGGCGCAGACAGGCCGAACGAGCGCGGCGACGCCAGCACTGCAGCCAAGCGCGATCGTAACAGTATGTATTTAAATAATGTTGTTAAATATTACCTGTAATTGTATAGGTTGTTCGGAAACTCACCCGAAATATTTTATGGGGTAAATTTAACAGCTAACGCCATTTTCTCAGGGTGACAATTGATTTTGAAAATCATATTAAAATGTGGCATTCATACAAAATAACAAAAAAATTAAAGTTAAAACACAATCCTTGGGGAAGTTTTTAATTCTACGTTGTTATTCATCTTGTTAAAAAATATAACAATACATCATCTTCTTTATTAAATAATAAAGAGTGGCACCATATAATTGGAAAACAATAAAAGACTTCTCATGTTATTTATATATCATGCGATTTTATTTAAAAGTATGGCCTAATAATAAGAAACCTGTTTCGGCGTAGAACACGTACACAGAAGCCTGGAGTCTTTTCAGGAAATCTCTGGGGAAAATCTGCAATCAGGACGACCTGTCCATGATTCAAACTAGATCCGTACTGAGTACCAGTCCAGTGAGTTACCATTGCGCCACCTCGGTATATATACATCAAATAAAATGAGAGTGAATTTTTACGATGCGCGCGCACCATGCAACGATATTTTCACAGGAATAAGGCGGAACCACGTGTATGACCATAAACCCATATACAGTCACTTTCATAATACTTAGGGGACATGTAAAACGTATTGGTGTGCCAAATGAAACATTATGACGGTGAAGCTACCCTTGAATATATTTGGTATAGTAAAATAGTAGTAGTAAAGAATAATTTCAAGTTTTATTAATCTAAGGGTTCTGGTATTACAACAAATATAATACAAATTCCCTTACAATCTTCTGTTACACATCGTAGCGCAGTCGCTATAGTGCGTGGTTATTAAACTAAACGGCCTCGTAAAATAATAGTTTTTTTTATTTTTTAATTAAATATTACTGGAATATACAACTTGTGCTTCAATCATATATATGTATAATTTTATTTGTTTTTATTGGTTTATAGTATTGCTATAATATTATTAAATACTTAGCCCAGTCCATTGAACTGATTATTTCATACTAGCTAGACCTATTGATAATCTATATTTTACTTAAGTAATACTAAATTAAATACTTTGTTAGGAAATCAATGTCCATGAATTCGCATAGGTAATAATAAATAAAACTTATAATGGTACAACTATTGTTTAATACTTAATGATTTATAGTTATTCTACCTTTACGTGCATAATTTACAGCTTACATCTAAGCCGTTGTATGATACCACTAAAAATGTTGTATGATTGTATCTAAAAAATAATAGTACTTCGTTTGTAGGTTAACCACAAACCGTGATGGGTTCATTTGGCCATAATTCATTTAAAAAAAAAAAAGCAAGTATCAATAACATAAGAAAGCAAAAATGTTGTATTTAATAAGAGGGTGCTACTTATATAATTTAAAGCAGATGTCTTCAAATTTGTTAGCCTAAGGGCCACACCGACTCCTCCAACAAGTCTCAAGGGCCGAGGCCTAACTGGCGCTGTATAACAACATGCTGTAACACTGTGGCGTGCCGGATACCGGCATTTCCGGTCGGTTGGTGCTTGCGGGCCCTAATTTGGAGACCCCTGGCTAAAGGAAGGAAAGGTGGTACTATTAAAATTACGTTAATGTGGTAAAAATCTTTCCAGAAAAAAACAATTTTTCGGAATTTAACTATAATTGCAACTAATTTTTGACTCTTTGCGCAGTTACAAACTCTTAAATAAAAATGTCAAGCTTGAAAATCCCTCTCAAGATTTGAAAAAAAAAATATATTTAAGTGGTTTCTATGAAATATATCTCGATTTCTATGAGGATTCTACCGAAATATTTTAGATGAGTTACCAAACAATGTTTTTAATTATATGTGGCCACAATAATTATGACTGGAAGTTAAATTGCATAGTAATATAAACTTTACTAATGGATTTACAATTAATCTTTGAACAAAAATTCCGCTGTTTATATTGTAGACAACACTTCAGTTTCTTCCTTACTGTCCTATAATTTCTGATACACTTAATTAATCAACGTATTTGCATTAGGTATCTTGTGATTTATATCTGAAGTACATTAATGTCGATCGTTCCCTTTTAGTTAAATTTTGGCTTCTTCGATTTCTCTTAAATAATTTCTCTTGATTTTGTTCTATCTTTGTAAGATGAGAAATATGTGATCTTGAGTATAAAACAGTTTGATTTACACTGTTCTCCTATTAGGGTTAATGTAAATATCTTGAAGGATATCTCTTTGTGGTATATACCCTTTACCATATACCATATTGTCTGTCATAATTGTGCCACGACCATTTGTAGAACCATTTAATAGGAATCTTCATTATAATCGCTCATCAATTTATACACACGGTATCCTTTATTTAAGTTTAAGATTCCTCTGCAAAGTAAATATACATATGCATTTATTTCCATGTTCGCTACTACTCCGTCCATATTTTACCTCATAATTATTCACGTCTTGTGCCACATGATCATTATATAATTTTATCTGTAACAAAATATCATTTTTTTTGTTACACATACTGATATAAAAACCACTTGTTGAAAAATAATGCTATTTATTCTTTAAAAATATATTACTTGATAAAATCTAAGTAGGTTTTCTTTCTTTATGCCACATCATAAACAACTCTAGCGCTAGTGTGCTTTGTTATGTCAATCCATATTCTTCATATTCTTGACAGTGTTCTTGTTTTCAGAGAAAGCTTAAACATCTATGCCAGAGTAGCAGAGTTATTTTATCATAAAAGTATCTCTTACAGCTTCAAACAGTAGTCTGTATTAACTGATTTTTTTGAAGAAAGAAGAGTCCTTTAAATGGTTTGTGGTTATGCAACATTAATCATCGTAGTGGTGGTGGTGGTGATGGTGGTGATAATGGTGATCTTGGTGGTGTGCATGATGACTGTGTTCAAAGCCTGTAGATGTACCAAAGTGTGGAGAAGGTGGACTGAAATCGGGAAGAGGTGGACTGAAATCTGTAGAAGGTGGAATGAAATTTAGAGGTTGTGGATTGGAATCTGAAGGAGGTAAACTGAAATCTGGAGAAGGTAGACTGGAATCTGGATCAGGTGGACTGAAATTAGATGGAGGTGGACTGAAATCTGCAGGAGATGGATCTAACTTTGAAGGAAGTAGACTAAAATGGGGAGGAAGGGGATTAAAATGAGAAGAAGAATATAAATGTGGGGAAGGTGGGTTAAAAGGTGAAGGTAATGGATTTAAATGTGGAGGCGAATCTAAATGAGGAGGAGTTGGCGCCAAATATAGAGGAGGTGGATCTAATTGTGGAGGAGGCGGATCTAAATGAAGCGGAAGTGTATTGAAATGCGGAGGTGTTCTGAAATCGGCCGGAGTATGCTCTGAATGTGGTGTAGGTGGCTCAACTTGCAGAACAGGGATTTGGAAATGTGGTGCAGGTGGTGGTCCGCTGTATGAGGTCGGAGACGAATCGCAGGCGTCACAGCAGCACCTCAACAAGCAGATCACTTGCCCCATGCTGGCATGCTACCTGCAACAATCACTACTTGTACCAAAAATGGGCAATTGTATGTTCTGTGCCAAGAAATGTGTGCAAAAATTGCAAAGCAAATGGAAATACATTCTACTGATGACGCTATACGATTAAACACAAATATGCTGAAAAAAAATTGAAGATTTTCTGTACTTTGACTAATAAATATTTGCTGCAAAGAAATTTACAGGCATTCTTACATTATTAATTTATCTTCTTTACAATTACAAATATTGCTACAGTAAATAAGGAAATTCTAGGCATTGCGTATGGGTACTAAATGGCATGAATGAAAGTTACTAACAACTCGACAGGCTACAGGGACATACGTAGGAAATACATGCCGTAATGTTAGAAATTTTCTTGCATTTTGCCTGCAGTTTATATTTTGGTGTGTAAATATAACTGATAGTGTTTTTACAGTATTTTTAACTAAAAATTAACTTTAGGCCAGAATCATAAAATCAGAATAAGGACAGGATAGTGGCTGTAAACTCGTTCTCGTGCTATAAAATGATAATATCCCTACGATCCACAAACGGAAAGAATGCACGCCAATTCAACATCTCAAGCTTAGAGGCGATGCAGCACGTGTTACGCGAGGCAGTATCACCCTTCGCGCTCCCAAATTACTATTCCCCGAATACACACATATGCTTCCTCTAGACGACAGCCTCGGTGCTCAAGACTTAGAACTCGGTCTCAAACGCTGATTTGGTTACTTAATTTTATTTTCATTAATATTAATAAAGAGACGTCCCTCACAAAAAATAATTTTTGTACTTTTACAAAATATTCTTTGGTAACCAGTTGTCAAAAATAATTTGTGATACTACAAAAAACTACTTAAATTAAAAAAAATGTTACTTGGCTTATAAAAACTGTTAAATCTTGGTTGGTGTTTAGTACAATCCTAATTTTTTATACCTTGGAAAATATAATCGAATATTCAACTATTGGCCTTTATTCTTTTATCATGCTTATTAATGCGCGCAGTTAATACTGGAAAGTTATTTAGGGAACGGTTTACAAACAACTTAAACTAATGACAAAACTGAGATAACACAAAGCATAAATGTCCAGGCAAAAATTCTAACCCAGTAGTAATGCGAACATATTTTTTTTTAGTGATACAGTTGCTTCCTTGTAAGTGTACAAATTCACAAATATTTGTAATTATACATAATAATTTATGTTACATTTACAAAACTTACTGTGCTATAAATTTATCACGACAGATGTCTTCAATTTGTCATTGGGTCACAGATTCTGTCCCTAGATATTTTCTTACTTTATTTTCTAGTTGTAAAAGGTCTCGTAAGTGATAATTATTATGGCGATGAATTTACGGGAAAGTTCCTTCAGTGCAATTACTAATGGCATGAAAAATTAATACCCAACATTGCGCGTGAGACCGAGCCATAAATTTTACTCTTTTTTCTGTAGGATTGGTTGCTCGTGGTTAAGTGACCAAGTTTACGTCGTCAAAGACTCTAGGAAGTTACAGTCACGAGAAAATTAAGGAAAATGAAGACTATAATATGAGTGCAGTTGCCACCCATTTAATGGATTATGCAGTGTTTCCATAAAATATTGTCCCAGATAAAAAATTTAAAAGTATAATCTGAAAGCGTTGTAGAGTGTTGGTTCAAGGTCACAATCAAAGAGACATTCAAAACAGTTCTACATAAGTGCATGCGCGAGAACTGCTTTGTTGTTTTCTTACTTGCAGGACCACACTTATGCAAAATGGCGACTCCTGAGCGCAAAGAATTTTGTGTTCTGCCAGTTTCTAACAGTGAATCAATAATTTCAGTTAAACGTGCGTTTCGTTTAAAGTTTAATTGTGATCTCCCATGTGATAACAAACATCCACCGATGGTATAGGCAGTTCTAAACGACCGGATGTGTTGTAAAGGGAAAAGTATGGAACCTTGTGAGAGCTTCTTACCTGCGTAGTGCTGAAAAATTTTTTCGGAAAACAAGTCTTGAATTTCAGTTCCCAAAGAGGACCGCGTGGAAGGTTTTAAGAACACGTTTACACATGCGTTCATGCCGGTTACAGTTGCTACATGGTTTAAAGCCAGTTGACTATAGTGTACGTTGAAACATTGCATTTCAAGTGTTTGAGCGGAAGGATGACCTCTTTGATCGCGTGGTGTTCAGCGATAGGTCAACATTTTTGATCTAAGTGGGAAGGTAAATACCCATAATGTTCGTATCCGGGGTATCAACGTGCTCATAAACTTGTAGAACACCAAAGAAATTCCTCGAAAATTTCCCAGAGTTGAAAAGGCCATTGCTTCCATTGCTCCGGACTAGTTAACCAAAGTGTGGTACGAATTGGACTGTAGGTTGGATGTGTGCCGTGTAACTAAAGGTGCACATATTGATCATAAAAGTAAGAAAAACTAGGTAAGTTTACCTTCCCACTGATGTATGATTTGTTGTAAATTGTTAAAATTAAACTGTTATAAGATACCATTGAAACTTGGATACTCTTTTATGGACACATTGTATTTCTGAACAGGTGTCCTTCCCCCATCCCAAGAAGGGTTACAGGGAATGGCACCATGCAATGGGGACTTGAAAAATCTCTATAGCAGTGGGAAAGTTATTAACGTGAAAAAACTCGGTGGCCACAGGAAAAATCAAACACGTTTTCTTCTCACGGAACTATTTAGTCATGTCCACCAGTACATGTGCGCGATCAAGTTGATATCATGTGTTTATTGGTCGCTGCCACATTTCTCGCCGGATCAAACATGAATCCCAAAGACGTTTTACTATCTGCTTTTAATTGGCTTCTAATCCATTATAATGTATCAAACAACACGTGTTACAATACTACACTGTAATTTTTTAATAAACATATAATTGTAAAATGTTTACATTCACACGAAAAACAACTGTATCTCTACAGAATAGTTTTCGCAGTTATACTGGGATCGGTTCTTACCCGGGAATTTATGTCTTGTGTAGTCCCAGTTCCTCCAATAGTTAAAGATATTTTTAAACCGTTACCTGAATAGCTTTTCAGTATTAACTGTGCATATAAATAAGTTTGATAAAGAAAATCAAGAACAACTATAGAATATTTGATTATATTTTCCATTTTTCCATTGTTAAAAGGGCTTGAATTAAACATCAATAAAAATTTAAATTACATGCGCTTTTCATAAGCAGTACTCAGTTTTACGACGTAAAACTATTTTCATACATGCAAAAATAACCATAGACATGCGTTGTACAAAGTTACAATATCTTTCTTGTAGAATTACAAACTATTTCTTGGCAAATGGTTTCTAAATAATAATTTTTTTAAAGTACAGAAATTATTTTTATGTGCGTGGAGGTTCAGTATACAATCATTTGAATTCTATTCTGTCGTCAAAATGTAACACGAATCATGAAGGTCTTAGTTATCACATAACATCATTAAGTTATTTTTATGTTTGTTGTTGACATTTGAAAACAATTTTATTTCACACACAAATATCAACTATTGTTTTAATAAATGATTAAAGTTTTCACAGTCTGTCACATTTACTGCTCCATTTTACTCAAACCACAAGGAGACATGACGCAAAGCACTGATTTTAAAATAATGTATAACTTATTATTTCATTAGATCTATTTAAGATTTAAGGCATTTTTCAAACATTTTAAGCGTAGTAAAACGAACGTTTCACGTATAATGATTCAACATTAAAAAAAGATTTGCATTCGCAGTTCAAACAAAATGTGCGCTTACTCACTCTCTTTTACCTTATGGTTTACAGTGTTACCAAAAAAACACAACAGGATGCAACTTTATTAGTTCAGTATATTTTTTGTTATCTGTCGCTTTATAAGCGCTCCAACAAAATGATCACTTAAAAAGCATAAAAATAATTTAAATGAAATAAGTTATGTTTGATTAACATATGCAGCACTACGCAGTTAGGCGGTACACGTGAACCAAGAGGTGTTTATAAGCTCACAAATAAGGGGGAGGGATAAGACAAAGAGAGAGAGTAAGAACGAGTCTTTTAACACTCGCCAGTGATATGTAACATAATCTCGGTAGCAAGCAAAAAACCCGTTACGTTGAGTAGAGTTAAGAGCGACCGTTTTTTTTTGCTCTAATCCTCGAGTTTGCAATTTTTTCTCACGATTTCTCTGCCTGTATTCTCACATGCACTCTGCTCTTGATTTAACCATCCCTCTAAATTAAAAAAAAGAACAAAATATTATAGATTCAGGAAGTTATTATTATAAAAAATTTGTATGTGTTTGTTTTATAAATACCTAATTCTTTAATTTATCATGTACCAATTTAAAAATGATTAATTAACGTGGCATCAGAAGGAAGGAACCACAAATTTTAAATAAATAACTTATTTATTAATACTCACTTTATACAAATAACTTCCAGGAATAAATTCGTATCATAACTATGTATTTATAACGTATTAGGTGCGTTTGATAAAATATGCAATTAACAACGACGCAATAACGCAACACGCCATAAATCCAAGAAAAACACGGCGCTTAAAAGCACCAAACCGACAACACGAAATTGAAAAACAGTTGAAAACTAATTTCTTCCTCAGGCTTCTTTCATTAAGTCATGTTTATCATGAAAACATATTAAATGTACATGATGTTATAAAAAAGTTATTTTCTTTCACTGTGCAAAAGTTTAACAAAGAAAAACACCATGTTTATAATAAAAAAAATATCGTAGCCTTCTATGCACATAATATCTGCGCTTAAGTTTTGGAACACTTCACTTCCAACATGGCCCTAGAAAACGCAAGCCAAAAACGAAAAAACGTTGAAAGTTAAACAATACTCCATTGCTTTATTGCACCTTGCGTAGTATATAAACCGGTGCTCTAAAATTAAGCTGCTGAACCTTTTGCTTCTTGCTTTATTGCGTTTCTTGCGTAGTTTATAGGCCCGGCCTTAGAAATGTCACATGGCAATGCGTCGTGCTGTTCAATGCCAAACATGATAAATATTCGCAAAATATGTTTTAAAGTACATACAGTTCTGGACGCGAATCACATGCGTACTTTCCGCACCCGCCGCTAGAATCCGCTGCCTGTATCGTAAACGTGACTTGCCACCATTACGCGTAGATAACAGCACGTTCGCTACATCTACTATAATAAACAATCGCTTCAAAGATAGAAATTTTAAACCATTATAAACGGCTTGACTAAAAGTGAACAATACTTGAAACTATACTAAACCCCAGCTTTGAACCTGATTTTCGACAAGTAATTTCATTAAAATACTGCCCATCTTAATACATTCATTAAACAGTTAATATTATAAAGTTTCCCTCTGGCTTTGTGAACTTCGATTTACACCATCAGCCATAGATAGCAGCACCGTCTGTTACACATTTACGTTCATTTACTGTCTTCGCATTCACGAAATTACTGCAAACAAGTGCCGTATACCGAGAGCTAAGATAAAACACATCAAAAAATTAGTGGAGTGTTCCAAATACTGCTATTTTAAATGGAATAAATATAATAACATCCAAAAATCATTTCTGTTAATAAATTCATAAAATTCAACAGACATACCTATAGCCTATCGCACACCTGTTACAGCTAACCGTATATTCAAACATTTTTTTTGTTAGTGCCCTCTTGACTAAAAAAAGTACTTATAAACAATTTTAAAGTGTTCCGATTATGTAGAATGCATAATAGTTACTTATTCATACGAAGGTATCCTGTGACTAACTTTTAGGTACACATTGATTGAGGACTGAGTGTAAATAAATGAAGAAGTTGATAACTGACGCTATTCTAATGTTCACCAAACTGTACAATAAATGTTCAAATATACCAACTTATGCGGCAATGCCTACCATGTGAACTGCGCCTTTGTGTCACTCCATCGTGTGCTCTGTGGCGAATAACACTCAATTTTGTCGCAAAATCTTTTATTTCAAATAACGTCAGTCATCAGCTCCTTTGGTTTTCCCATTACGTGATAAATCACCGTGTACAAACCGGAATAATTCACGCAGATTAATTTCGTGACAGGTTAAAATCCAAACTCAGTACATTTGTGAAGTAATATGCGCCAAAAATAAACCTGCCCAAAAAAAAAGTAACGATGCGCGGGGAAACCAGTTAATTATCTCAGCAGCCAATGAGATACTCCACCTTAAAGTCACAAAACCCACGAATTGTCCCAATCCTAAAATTTAAATAAGAGCGTGAGTTTTACACTTAAAAGTTATAACACATACAATTTTTATTTCTTCCTGAAAGAGAAATCTCCGCACCTCCTCGATGGGGAGATATTTTGGATTAGCGCGTTATCCCTAACCTCCTACAGTTTGTATTTTATAAACCTCAATACCTCCCTGACTGGCTAGACACGTGCTTCGTTAGGACAATAGGAGCTATTTGAGCTCACTCTTTGCCTCTAAATAAGTTACTTGAAACAATGATTAACATATGTTGTCGAAAATCTGCTAGGTGTCGAATGATAACATCGAAACAATTACATAACGAAGGTTTATGATAATTAAAAAAAATTAAAATGTATCCTGATTGTCAACGTATTGGAAATATTAATTAATGCTGGACTTACAATTGCTTTATTATTTTTTACATTCCAATGACTATACGAACATTACTAACCGACTTTTGATTCAACACACTCTTTGACAAGATCCACGTTAATGCTGTGGTCAGACCACTCGCCTTGCATCATGATGACCTGTTTTAGTTTAGTAGCAAGTTCAAACATTAATTTTACTGAAGTGGAAAACGTGGTGGACGTTGCCGTGAGCCGATAGTTTTCTCGGGGCACTCCCGTATCCTCCACCCATTCATTCCGTCCATGCTTCTGTTTCAGCTAGTCGCCCTCCATCCTCCATGTCGACGAGACTTTGGACATCGTTCTCTTAAGAAAAAGACCGTTTCAATTAGGTAGCCAATGTGGCAAGTGATTTGATCTGAAGGGCAGTACATACTGTCAAAAGGTAACACTCACTAACCAAGGCGGTCACTTGGCCAGATCGCCACACGGCGTGCAGAAATCCAGGTGTTAACGCGTCATTTACAAAACCGCTCGAGATTTATTAAAAGTGTTTGATTACGAATAGCATTTAGGAGCCATTTCATGTTGCTATACAAGTTTCGTTTCATGGTTTCGTCCATAACGAGTATTTTTTGGACACTGAAAAAAGGCTGTACGGGTGTTTTCCCGAACATTTTTAGGTATGAATAATTCTACACACAGTATTGTAAGTGGTATAGGGACGTGCAGGGAGTCTTAATCTGTAATATTCGAGCATAAAATGATAGGACCACCGCTACAAGTCTCATAGAGGCGCTTTACCGACGCGAATCCTGCACGCCAGTTTTGTGCCTGGCGCGTAGAGGCGAAGAGGCGTGTAGTGCGCCAGCGTCGCCCTTAATGCCCCCGGCCTTAAGAGCTCGTGCGACCAGCCAGGAGGCCACCGTAAGTGGTAATATTAGGCTTCTTAAGTCATAAGTGCGGACTATCATTTCGATAGATGTAGAAGCAGCCCAGAGAGAAAACATATTCAAGGTTCCAAACGTGTGAAGCTCTGACGTCAATGCAAGCATGAGCCTTAATTTCTGGGATATTTTGCATCTAAAATTAATGAATTAATTAACGAACGGTAGAATAAATGAGCTGAGTTTTGACGTGCGCTGGACGTTGAGGTTATTTGAGGCGATGAAGGGTGAATTAAGAGACGTGAAAAGCGCGGTGGCAAAATACGGAAGCACCCCGAGTTGACCAACTGACCAACGCGGCCTGCCCATGAAAGAGATGGAATTTTTAAAAATGCCTCCATTCCACTCCATCCCCCTACGATTTTTAGTTTTGGAGCGTGTACGTCCTTGCTGAATCACGAACGCGCCTTCAGCTACGCGCAACCCCCAGAGACGCGCGGCCCAGCATGTGTCCCTCGAGCAGCTACGTAAATGTGTGTGTGTGTGGGGGGGGGGGGGGGGGGGCAAAAGGAGCTTGTGCCCAGACTTCGCATTTGGGGAGGGGGGTTAAACTGGCAGAGCAAATCTACTATGGATATTTACTTGAATATCGTACTGTTAGGACACAATGTTGGAGGGCAGATGAAATTGAAATGAATTATATTTGGAATGCCTGGATGCATACATGTATATCATCAAATATTTTTTAAAAAAAACCTGCATTCTTCGTGAACTATCCTACTTGTGATGTATTATAAATGAAATTACTGCCAATAAATATATTTATTTATCAATCCAAGTTGAATAAATATGATTTGGAATAGCGTAATGGAATTAATATGTGGTGACAATATGAGGTGTTCGTCGGGAAACGTTTTGGTTTGATTGGTTTAAAAAAAAATAAAGGAGTGCCAAAGTGAGTTCTTGCCCCGGGTGGAAGCTAGTTTAGTTATGTCCCAGCATCTTAAAACTGAAGGACAAAGAGAAAGAACGCAACTTCATTAATTAGTTACCCCCAATCTCTCGTACTAGCCCAAAAACAGGTTATGCATGGTTGCACCACTCAGAGGCGCTCGTCAGCTGGGGATGACTGCATAAATCCAATGCAGTATCAAAATGGTAAATGTCAATTGTACGATACCAGACGGCTAACTAGTGGTTTGAAGCCCACTGTGAAGGAACACAGAAGGAACACAACAAATTAAACCGAATTTATTTTCAAAATAAGTTTGTTTTTAACACGCCTGAGACACCATTGACGTTGAAAATTCGTATCCCTTGCAGCACGCAAAAAAAGATTAAGTTTTGGAAACGACACTTATATTGCTTCTTTCTTGACATTAATTTTTTCTTTGTTTAATTTATAGAATATTTAAGTGAAAATTTAAAATGGTTTAACCAAAGGCTGTAAAATAATAAATTTTAATTAGTGGCACTATCGCTTAAACATCTATACTAACAATAAAATTTTCCGATGTTAAAAGTCTGTACACTGGAAGAAATTATGAAAATATATATTGTAATGGATATTAAAATAATCGAGAACTAAAAAAATATACATATAAATTCTTCCTTTTTTTAATCTTCGAATGTTTTTTGTTTGCCTGTCTGTTCTGGCATTAATCAATAGGTACTAGATGACGGATTTTGATGAAACTTTTTCATTAGTTAGGTCTTTGGTTAACTTAAATACTAGACGAGTGAAAAATAGGTAAACGTGGTTTTAAATTTATAAGTTATATCTCCGAAGATAAAGAAGCATAAGGAAATATATTGGGTGTCAACATATATACTAAAGCTACAAACCACGATATTACCATTTGGTGAAATTAAACTCCTAAAAGGTGTAAAAGAGATAACTGAAGTTTTAAAAACCAAAAATGCGTACTTATGAATCTATTCGAACTACGGGTAAGAAACTAATAAAGAACAACGTGCATTTAGAGTTGCTTCTTAGTAAAATCTCTATTTTTCTTAATTCAAAATCTAAGGGAGTGAAAAGGGGATAAGTTTTGTTTTATATAAATAATCAATTTTCCACAGCAAATCAAGTGATAGCTGAACACGAATAACATATATGATGAGTATGCTTTCATTTTTATTATATTTTTTTGATATTCAAACGCCAAGTGGATGTTTTAGAGTAAAAATTAATATGTCTATTAAAATCAAGCAAGAGGTAAGAAACTAAGCATTAATAACTTAAATAATAAGTTACTTAGGGTGTTATTACCATTTTTTAAAGTACGACCCCAGAGGTAATGGAACGTGGTTAAGTTATTTTTTATAGCAATTAAGTAAATTATGCGGTAGGTAATAAACTGAGTAACGATAACCTACATTATATGATATCATAAAATTGTTTTTAAACCATTTTTCGATATTCTACCGCAAGGGGAAGGGGTCTTTGTTTATATTAGAAAATCAAATCTGTGAAAGTTATCTAAGATGATCTATAAACTTATAAAATCTACCAGCTCTTTTTTACAGCTAGCTCTAATCCTACCTCTAAAGGGATGGACCGTTTATACATATAGCTATATATATAGCTATATATATTTATAATAAAAATGTATTTCATGTGTAAACGATGGCATAATGTTAATTAAAATGAAATAGGCGCAAGTTTCAAAATTTTTGGAATTGATTTACATCATGAAATAAAAAGAAGATAATTGTGATTTAACTAAGGTAAAATCTATACTTAAATGCACTAAAACGGAAGTTACACAATAGGCAAACTTACCTATACTAAAAATAAGTTGTATGCACAACCACTTTAGAAATATCGGTCTTATACGATTTGGTTATGAATTAAATCTACACGAACCGGACATTGTATTGTGTCTATTTTTTAAGTTAAACTTTTAGAACTAAACACATGCTTATCTCACTATGGTAAAATATCAGCAATACCCGGAAACTGCGCGAGCAAAGCCGCGGGTATATGAGCCAGTCGTGAATTAATGTTACTTACTTTTTGTGTGGACGTCCCAGCAGGTAAATGGTACTAAGCTATCAAAACAAGGCTTACCAAACTATGTGTTATCTTTGTGATAAAACTCCTCATGGAAAATGTGCGATACGCTGATAAAGATTTTTATTCAGTGATATAAATAGTTTGTAAATAAAATTAACCCTCTGTTTGTTGTATATTAAGGTGTTAATTTTATATACGTTTTTTAACTAGTGACCAATTTTAACTAATTACTGTAAGGCCCTGTAGAAACCCATAATTTGTCCAACCGCAGTATATTATTTATATTATTTATATGTTTGATAGTGAAGTTATAATTTTAGAACGTATATAAAACTAAGCTATAATTGAAATCTTACTTGGCTCAAAAGCATGATGACTATTCTAATCAGAAAATATGTTTAATTATAAGTCCAAGGGTTTTTCAATAGACATTTTGTACCCATACAACAGTAAATAACTGTTTAAGAGGATTAGCATAAATTTTTTTTTTAACAAAATTAAGAGTGATGATAAGAATCTAAGCTCAATGATTGGTTGTATAGTTTTGCTTAAATAAAAAAGTGATGCGAAATTTGAAAAAAGAATCCATTATGACTTACACTCTAAGCAGGATAGCTTGTCGCTTTGCGATAATGGGATATTATCTTTAATGAAGGGAGCAACAGATAAAAAGTTCAAAATGTTTCAGTAAAATTAATGTTCACAGAAAAAAAATAAAACTCGTGAGCGTTCAAGGACACGTTCAAAAATTCTTCGCGTAGTTTTCTGATACCTTATGCGGACTGTTTATATGAAATTGCCATGAGATATTGCGCTTATTATGTCGGAACAACTCTGTTCTAGGGATTTTCGCACATAGTCGTTTAAAAATATATATTTACAGCAACTGATATGCTTACTAAAATGATTTAGTATCAAGTAAGTGGATGTCATGTCAGTCGTGGCCAGTTATCTTTCTGTGACCCTCGGAATGTATATAATTCTTTGAAATGTTGAGAGTATCGATGATACCTATACTGTTCCCCGAATTTTTCTCATACCAGAGATGTTCTATAACTATGCAAATGCTTGATATTTTGTTACAAATAATGTTGCAGACTGGATAAAAGTTACATTATTTTATTCAAAAAGACAGGAGTTTTTCAATAATACACTTTCAGCTAAGATCGTTCTTTGCTTTTCAGTTTATTAGAGAGATATTAATTATTAAGTAAAGCTAATCAAGTGGTAAAAATGTGGCCTGACGAGTTTTGTTTCTCATTATGAATTAAACTTCCCATAAACGTTGAATATAAAAGACAAAAGTACTGCAGATACGTTTCATTGCATAGTAAGTGGTATGTGTGATAAAATTAAGTGCGATATCAGATGGATATCTTTTTTTTTAAATTTTTAAACAATTAATTAGTTAATGGTCAATAAGTCATTAACCCTTTGAAAGCTGATGGATTAGGCAGGTGTCAGAAAAATCGCCTTTAAAATAGGCCTAGTAAATAACAGGATATTGCAGTACTCGAATTTTCAAAGGATCTAAGGATGCTTTCAAAAAATTGCTTTAATGCTAAGGAAACTAGACAAAAATCAATTCATAGTTATTATCTACTTATATTATTCCTGAATATATATATATACACATTTCAACAGTTTCCAGAATTTATACTCAATGGTTATACAAGGCTTTATTTATTAATGAATACTTAAAACTATTTGAGATATGTAAAAAATTGAAGCATAAAATTAAATTTTCTGAAGCACAATGCACGCTACCAATTCCACATTTTGATTTTAAGTTTCTTCTTTGGTGCAAATGCAGATTAAAAACCTGGCAGTAGTTTACCGTTTTCACAAACCACAAAATAAAACTGGAATTTTTGCTACAGTATTAATTATTGAGCTTGTTCTGGTTAACACAATCATACTGTAAGTATATGGCTACATTAGGTTGTTGGCAGAGCAATTCCTGGCAGTTGGTTTTCTTCACAATCTCATCACTCGAGTTACTCAAACTTAGGGTAGCACCAAACTGGAAAAGTACTTTTTACTTCGTCCTTCTTTGTTCGAAAATAACAGCTGAGCGTGTCTTCTTGAGGTTTCAGTAAGGCGGAGGACCTGAAAATAAAATGATTTCAATCACTGTACGTAACATATAAAACACACAGAAATTAAATAACGTTCAATATTTCAAGACAAGCATAAAATATCAGACATTACTCAAATAATAATTTATAAGTACCAGGACATCATAGGACAGAAAGTTTTTTTTTTAGAAGTCAGCTTCAACATTTCTTACAGATAAGTCCCGTTGGATTTTTATTATTTATATTAAATTCTTATAATGTTGTTTAGTTACTAGTAGTTTATTATTTCACAACTGGCCTTATGGTTTTTAATATTCATACGTCTCACGTGGCTTTCATTTCAGCTTTCATTTTGTGATAGCTGGAACAGGCAATACCGCGGACATTTTAATCTAATAACCAGCTTTTTAAAGGTGTATATTTTTTGCATCTTTAACCAACAACTAAAATTAACCAATTTTTTTTCAGTAAGGAAAATACAGATTGTAAAAATATTTAAATAAACCATGAAATTTTTGCTAGATATTAAAGACTTGAAACTTTTTATTTCTAAAGGTAAGTAAAAAAACGAGATAGAGGAAATAAGTTTTACCAACTGTATAAAAAGTAAAACTAACGTATTTCTGGCGTCTCCGGTGAGCCGGAGGTCATCGTTCCTAGTTTCCACTATGTCATCGTGAGTTCAAGTCTGACAGGATATTTATATCCAACAATTATATATATATATATATATATATATATATATATATATATATATATATATATAAGTGTTAGATAAATTCCCGGCTTGAGATAATGCCTTCTAAAATATGAATACAATTTCAGTTCCTCAGAATAGTTCCAGCAGCACAGCAGCGCCTCCAGTGTCAATTCAAGAATTTTGATTTACAAGGCGATGAATTTTTGTAACGGTAAATAAGAAACAACGATCATTATGTAAATCAATACTATTTTAAGTTCATTATACTTCATATGTTGTGCTGTATTGAGACGTGGGTAGTAAAATAAGACCAAATTGTTATAATTTCTTGGCGGCTAGAAAAAAATAGTACATTTATAAATAATGTTTTGACTTGTACAAATTTTTTTATATATAGGAATTATAGAATTATGATTATTCTTATAAAATAACTAAATTTATGTTGTAAACAATTGTTTTAATACATTACGAAAAGGCTTTTCCTGTTAGCTAACTGATTACTTAATATAACTTTGGCCCTTTTGTGACTGACGCCCTTTTTCCCTGGTAGCCTTCATATATTTTTTAAGACTGAGTATTTTCTACCTTTAATTAATTTATTTTTAGTTATGATTAGTTGATGACATCTATCATAACCAGTGGTCCTGGATATTCGTCTGATTTAGGTTGATAGAAGTCATTTCACGTTAGTTTCGGAGGGGAAGAGATGGAAGCGGTAAGGCCCGTTCTACAACGGCGTGCAAACGGAGACGTGTCTCCCGGAACATTTCACTTACACGTCTGCTGCTTCCAAAATGCACGGAAACTTAACTAATGACAACCAATGATATTGCATTTCAAGTTTGCGAAGTATTAATTTAATAAAATAATAATAATTCTGCTTCTCAGATTACGCAAGGGCAGAATTTACATATATAATGAAAATATAAAAAACCACGAAGTAACGATGTAACACTAGATGTTCTTGTACATAGTGGAAACAATTTTTAACGCGTTCAGAACACAAACCAACATAGCTACCATCGTAGCCGAAACCTCGGCTTCTATTGGTAAACGTAAACGTAAACGCAGGAACGTAAACGTAAGAGCCGGGCATTGCCAAGCTGATCCGCACGGTTACGTCTGCTGCGTGTCTAGAGCGCGGTGCTGACCGTGGTGGTGCGGGGGCGGCCCGTGGTGGTGCGGAGGCGGCCCGTGGTGCGGCGGGGGCGGTCCGCCGAAGTGCGGCGGGGGCGGCCCGTGGTGGTGGTGGTGCTGCGGCGGCGGCGGCGGGTCGCAGCAGTCGAAGCAGCAGCAGCAGCAGCACTTGAAGTTGCCGATCGTCAGGCCCATCCTCGCGCGGCGACCTGCCGGCACGCGACATTGCGGCGATGCCAGTCCGCGCTCTGGCAACCTCGCATACTTCAGTTGCCTTGGCCGGTGGTGTGTAACCTTTTTGTCTCTAAAAATTACATCAGCTAGCTAAGCGTGTTGTCACATTTCATTTTTTTTTTCATTAAAATTATTCCAAGCCATGCACAAAAGTTTACCTGGATTAAAAACCATGCGAAATAATTTTAAGCAATTTTCTTAAGTTTCCACCTATATATATAATTAAAACAGATAAGTGTGCATGTATTTGTTTACTTCCTTAGGTATAAATCTGTTAAAATATTTATGCTTATTTAACATGTTAACCCTGATAATTAAAAGAGTGGATAGAGTTTTTTTTGGATATTAGAGTTTCTTAAAGATTACGTCAAATATTACCCATAAAACGCTTTTCAAGTAAGTTTCTACACCGATTCGTTTACTTGAATACCTGCAAGCTTCATTTAAAGTTCGGACAGCCTTCGTGACGTCATTTCCGGGGGAAATTCGGTGTAAATGTTTACTTATGGTGAATAATTAAGCTTCAGTATATGCGTGGTTTTGATTGGATTCATAAAACAACAACAATTGAAAATAGTTCAATAAATTCACCGAATTTTTATTTCGTGGTTTTGAAAATTGTTATTCCAATTTGTATTTCAACCCTAGTACGAACTGACAGAATGTAATCATTGGATTTACAGTTTTAAAAAAGCTTTGATATGAAGCATTTTTTGTATACATTTTTTTTTCAATTTATGAATAATACTCATAATATTCTAAAAAAATTTAGGTTTCTCCAAACCATTGTCAAACTTATGTATCCACGATTTAAAATAAATATGTATTGTATAAAAGTATGCTAAAGGTAAACAGTTTAACTACACATGTTACAAACAAATGGTCTTTATTAAATTGTACACAACATATTTAGATGTTGTAAGTTAGTGTTAATGTTAAAAATTGAATAACGAATTTATCTTTAAAGTTATAAAACCATTAAATAAACTCTTATTCACCATCCAAAAAATCACTAACGAATATCAACTCCATAGTTGTAGAGTAATCAATTCAAATTAATTACTGGTAAACAAATGAAATAATAACACAAAATAATTAAAGGGAATCGACTTATAGGCTCAAAGGCTGGTTGCTGCTATTGGATCGCCTATCAAAGCACAATATAAAATTCATGGTTGCAAACATTCACTACATTTTATAGTATTAATGACTATACACTGAAACACCATATGGTGTGTGAAGCGGGGGGGGGGGGGGGGTATGATATTGCCCCCCTCAAAATACTATCAATGGGATTTTTCCATTACTTTTTCTGGATTTCGAGTAACTTCCCTGACTTCCCCTAACCAATTTATACTTCCCTGACGTTTCCCTGACTTCCCAGAATTTGGACAACCTGTAAATGATACCCACGGTTGACAAGAAGTAAAGGCCCCAGGTTGGCGGTCTGATTCTTATCAGCACTTACATTATTTTCTAGTGAGTGAATGAACTAGTTAGGCTGTAATATCTCGTAGGAATTTAGGGTTTGCAGACAAATGAAGGTTGATTAAGTGAAGATTGATAAAGTAAAAATGGGGTGAACATAGAACAAGCACATTTCAGTAATCACTGGCTAGCGGCAACGTTCGACACACCTCCCGCCTGTCAAAAATTAATTAATTAATTAAGGTTTGACCTCGCCGTGAATCGATCTCGGACTGCGCTAGAAAATGCGACTGGGAAGCCTAGGCGAATAGCCGGAATACACTCGAGAAAAAATATGAACACAGGATCGGCTCGACTGGTGCTGAATCACGGAACGTGCCGAACAACGATATGCCGTATTAAAATATTTTCACTGAAGTAATAATGTGTCCTTTACTGATGGAGTCATTACCAAAGGTTCCTTTAATTTTAAGGCTGTATTCAGTGAGAAACTAGCTAACACAACCTGGTGTATAAATAAAGAATTTTTTTTTTCCACAGGCATTGTTAAAGTTTTAAAAATTTTTTACACTCTATGTTCAAGCAAGTGGAAATTTTCACGCCTTCAAGCCACAAATTTACAATAAATACACATTTAATAATCTAGACATAATTTGACTGGCGGATTTTCATAATGTTTTTACCAAAATATAGTGACAAAAACACTTCAAACGCCACACGGATGTTTGTAAGGGTGCGAGCAACTAGTTGTTCTTTTACGAAAGTTTGTATCGGCGTGAGGATCCTTACTCGGAAATATATGTATATATATATATATATATATATATATATATGTGTGTGTGTGTGTGTGTGTGTGTGTGTGTGTGTGTGAGCGAATCTTTTAGCACTCGCCAGTGATGTGTACATATCTAGCGTTGGTAACGAGAAAATTCATGTGTTCTCACGTTGCAAATAAACATGTAATACGAAACTGTAACACGAAATATAAAGTACAATTCTTTAAAATAACGCCGAGCGTGATACGTATGCGAACATTTTAAGTGTGCGCCAGAAATGGAAAGAAATGAGCGCGCATTACACAACAGAAATTTGACAGGTTGAAAGTCCAATGCGCATGCATGCAGAAACTGCTATAGCCACGAGAGCTGCAGTCGTCAAGATGGCTGACCCACGCGTGGCAACATGCACACATATATATTAACTTTCGCGAACATGGGGGCATGTGCTATGCGTATTGGTGTGCCAAAGTAAACTTTATGGTAGTGAAACTACCCTAGAATACATTTTGTAGACTTGAATAGTCATAAAAAGATATCGCAATTATAAAAAAAACTATAGTTTATAAGCCAGGAAAATTGTGTTGGAAGAAACATGGCTTGAAGAATATTTAAAATTTTATTTGTTCTCTTAAGCATTAAGAAACGCGGCGTTATTTTTTAAAGTATTTTTCTAACTTAAAGTTGCAGTTCAACTGATAAATTAGAAAAAAATTAACCTGAAACATTTTAAAACACATACTATAACACTAAATTTATGTATGTGTAATATTTTTTCCCTAAATGACATAAACAGTCTGTAAATACTGCCTAAAAACCTTGAACATATTCTCCTAATTCAACATTTAAAATTTAACACTAAAAATTTGATCACATAATTCTATCATTCAAAAAGGTGTCGAATATATGTAGGCTAACAATTTATTGTATCTCTACAGTATGACGAACGCTGCACTTTCTCTAAATTTCAATGTTAACTAAGGGTTGTTAAAATTGCAATGCGTATTTTGAAGTTGTGATTATTTCCTTTTATGACTATAAATTATAACAGAAATTATTAAAGAATAGTTATACTCATAAAGATTTTTTAATGCCATTGAACGTTATGGAGTCTGCCACTTGGTGGTTGATACTCTACATCTAGGATATTTCCGCCCTCCACCTAATCTCCCTTCCTTGCACACTAAAATCATCATAAAAAGTTGTCTTTTTTGTTTGTCATTTCAACTAACATTCATTTGAAAGAATATTCATTCATTTGAAATTAATCTGGCACTTTTTTTTTCAGGCTAAATAATAACACCTACTAAATGCAGAAGACGGGCGTAGTTATTTCAATTTTATTTCCGGTCCTTTTACTATTCTACGAAACCCGATTGGTAAGCATTGCCAAATCTGTGCTGACTTAAAAATGCAAGGTGAAATGAGTAATCATTTTGTTAAATCGTGTTTATTTTTCTCTCGCTGCAGATTCACCCCTTACGATATACTTACGAGTCGAGGTTTGAATTGCCAAAGAAGTTTCACTTCTATCACATGTTCTGAGTTACAAGCGCTCTTTCTTTTTTAAATATAAACTTGAGTTTAGATATATAACACAAATTTTAGGTAACTATTGAATCTTATTAGTAGTGACAATTATGTAACTAAGTACTAACTTTAAGTGCAGTTTTCATCAAGGACATGATAACATTTCGCAGTTACGTCACCAGATAAGCAGGGCGCGGCAGTTCTTTCATCAGAAAACAATATGGACGACAAGTGGTTCCTTGTGCGATGGTATCTATGACACAACATTTCAGCGTATGAACCATACTAAGCCAATCTAAATGTTGGTATTAAAAAAATTAAAGACCGATTCATATTACTGGTTAAAATTTTTATGCCACCTTGGTTTTGAATTTTGAAACATTTCTGGTGAAAGTGACAATTTATTAAAGGTTAAATCTACGTTTTAATCTTTTTAAAAGTGGGACTAATTGAAAAACAGTCTCTTTAAAATCCTTAACAATTTTTTTTTAGATAAATTAACAAATACTATCTATAATTTTGAATTTTTTTTTGGTGCAAATATGAATTAAAATTAAAGTTTTGTTGTCTCCATTGAGATAATTAACAGTCTATCTATCTGTGAAATAACGGTCAGCAATAAGAGCCAGATTGTAAGATCAGGGGAAGAGCAAATCTATGCGATAACTTTGCAAGTTAAAAAAAAAAAAAGTAATTGTTTTCTTCAACTCAAGTCTCTGTTATGCAAGCCAACATCATTATGTTACCTTTCTCTATGACGATATATAGCATTATCATAAAACGTTACTAGTAATTTGCTTTTTAATATAAAGTTACCAAACTATCGATAAAAAAAAATTTGCATTGTTTCTAACCCTTGTAGTTATAAGTTTGGTAGTTATTATTTCCACAAAAATAAAAATGCAATGTATAAATTAATTCACTTTGCACAATTCACCTGAGTCAATATTGTCACTTGTTTACTCAAACTATTTGTTAATGAAACCACATGTCCCAGCACCAAAGAGCATTTCGAAAAAGTCTACATCATCAATTACATTTTAATGGCAGTTTTCTGTGAAAAAGAAAACGTAAATGCTTGAGCGTAAAGTTATAGCATAGTTTTAAACAAATGACTTTTTTACGCGTTGCTAAGTGCATTCGTTGTCAAAGTATTTTTGAAAAATTTATCACAAAAATATTTAAATTTGTATCTGTAGAGCAATTTAAAACTGAGAAATTGTAGTTTTTCAACGTTATTGTCATGAATGTTCTGAAGAGTAACTTCCTTGTTTGACATTACTAGACTTCAAATTAATAAAACTATCCATTAGAAGTTTATTAACTTGCTTATCTTAAATTACTCGTCTCACGCAAGACGAGACTTCAGTAGCGCTTTCATGAAGTTCAGAACAAGGGCACAAGAGAATTTTTTTTAATGCATTCTCCTCATTAAACCTTACTTCAAACGTTTTTTCAGGCAAAAAGAATTAATAAATAATTACAATAATACTCACGTTTCTTCTGCGTCGGGTCCAGATAAACCACTGAGCTCACCTGACAGTCGTACTGAGCTCTTTATCGATCTTGTCAATAGGGGGAGCGTTATCTCGGAGATAAAAAGCGTCGCTCGTCCCACATGGTCGAGCGACAACTTTTTCAGGAACAACGCCCGTCTTGCGTGTTCTGAGAAACGCCTACGGTAATTCAAAAGAAAGCGAGTACGTTAACCGTTTCCCGTATGGCAAGACTGGTGACGCAAAGGAAGTTCGTTGACGTAATGATGACGTATCTGAAGGCTATTTTTCGTACAGGATGTATGAGTATGTTGAAGCAAGACGCACGTTGGTTTACGTCGCGAGGGGTTCTGGGTTCACGTCCCGGGTAAGGCGTGGCTGTGAATTTGTTTGTAAAATGTCCGAATAATTCACAACACTTGTCACCATCACTGATAGTGTAAAAATACAAATGAGGAATATAACATATTAGTCACTGGTTGGCTCGTTTGTAATAAATAATTACTAACGTACCAATAATTTTATAGTAAAAATTAAAAAAGAAAGTGTTTACATCACTCGACTTCAAAACAAGGTTTGATTCACAGCGGGGTCAAACCCAAATATTTTTTCACAAGTGAAAAACGTGGCGGACGTTGCTGCTAGCCGGTGAGTTTTCTCGGGGCACTCCCGTTACCACCGTCTCCGCCCATATCATTCCGTCAACGCACCATTCTCATCTCACCCACTCGTCGTCTCCATTGACCTTGAAGTCGACTGTCGTGACAATGATTTTTCAGCCCAGCAAGGAAATTGTGATAGGCGAGAATACAAGAGAGTGAGTCAGTGCACTGGCTGTGGCTTTACTCGTTTGTCAAGGGTTTACGTCACACAGTTATGCACAGGGTATTACGGCTGCACCGAACCACTTGGTCAACGACCGTGCTTATAAATTGCCGTCATGCCCTCAAGTCCCCACAGGCGGTGGTCTTGCAAATGCGGCCTTCTGGCCTTCACAATATTACCGTTTTACTTGTATACCTACTACACGCGAAGAGACACTTTACTCTAGATAGGATTGATGGACTTAAAACCTAAAGTTATACATTTGTAAACATTTGAATAAATTAAAATTATTGTTTATCTTTGGTCACAGTGCGCTTCTACGGATATTTCAATTCATTGAAATTTTTTTAAGATAAGAGTCAATTGGTTTAAGATATAGCTCAAGCTCGGAGCCAATCCATGAAAGTCCAACGTATTTAGTTCTGCGAAAATATTCATATGCATTACATTATGCAAACTATTGGGGGGGGGGGGGGGAAGTTATTTTTACTTTACTTCTAGTAAGTCCAGGTTTTGTACGGATGTGACTTATGTTCATAGAATCACTAGCAAGGATAAGATAAGAAAGCCTCCTTCTAACGTTGACGTAAGAGAGACTTCACACTTTGATAACACGCGAATATGAAAGTGTATTAATTGAACTTCACGTAAAACCATTTGTAAACGAAATGCGAGGTATGTTACAAGGGCTTATCCAGCTCTAAAAAGAAAGACATTTTTCGGATGTCGGTCTTTTTTCATGAGTAAGGAGGGTCCATGGGTTTATAAAATAATAAAACTATCACAAAATGAAAAACGTAACTTGTTAAAACATTATTAAAACAATAGTTTGTGTGGATGAGTTACAAATTTATTTCTAACTACTTGGTCTTGCTCCTTGTGTTATTCAATTTTCCTCCTTGTGTTATTTCATTTCGGAAGCAGAACAGCTACCTCTTTGCCACTCTGGATGCAACCATGGAAGATTATGTTATATTAATGATTACAGGATCAAATCTGTTTTTTTTTTAAAGAAAGATTTACTTACCTACCTGTTCTACTAGGCTACATAATCGAAATCCTCTCGTAGTTCAATCATTAATTTAATTTAATTTTTAAAAGAAATATAATTTACGCTTCAATCAAGCCAGGTAAAAAAAATACCAAGTGAGGCAGCAAAATTTTGAAAACATTGGACTGCGTTGTGGATTAATTGACTTCGAATACCACCCCAACTATCTCAATTATACGTTTTTCATGGTTTCCCTAAATCACTCCAGAAAAATTATGGGATGGCGATGCCACGAACAGTTTCTTGCCGCATTTCCATGCACTGCCCGACCTCGTTGCACATTGGGATACTATGAAGGGGTTTCAAAAACAGAAGATAAAATTAAAATTGGAACACGTGTATCCAAAAAAAAAACTTACATTACAATCGGCACTAACACACTGACCTATGGGCTTACAGAAGCAGCTGTAGGCGACGCGGCTTCTTACACATTTGTAACAGCTCAGTTTGCATAATACATAAATAATGTACGTTGGTTAGTATCTTACGTCACAGATTTTCAGCAAAGTAAATATAAAATTGCGAAAATATCATTTTGCAACTCTAGAGAAGTTCCTGTATTTATATTGGAAACAGCGTTAATAAATTTCGACTAGTTTCTGAGAAATCGCAGTTTTTATCTCACAGTTCAATACCCGTGCACTGTCGATGCCGCTGCCATTAATTGTTTACCCGTGTCGTTTTGTGTGTTCGTTTTGATGAACTTTATTCAATTATTGAAAATGGTCGATAAGGTAAGGTAAGAACTTTAAAAATACTTTCAAACATTGAGGACGGTTGATTGGGTGTGTATAGCTACATTAAAAATAAAACTTTAAAATATTTATTATGGTTTCTTAGGAAATACCAATTTTAGATGAGGCTATCCTGGCCTAACCAACCGTTCACAATATTTTAAAGTAATTTTTATATCTCTAACGTAACCTATGAATTTTTCGTTACTACGTAATTTAAAACACTCCTTTATGAAATCTCAAATAAAATTCTTATTTCAATTAAATTTGGACAAACAACAAACGAACAACAATATATAAACATTAATATTTCCCTACAACTGCAATGCGCCACCATATTAACTACTTTTATTATAAAAATACCTTTGGTGACTAAATATTTCCAAAATAAACACATAAACGCGTATGGCGGCAGCACCGCCCATGCAAAGGTAGTGTGATTTCTCATAAATTATTACGTATTACTAACGCTGTTTTCAGGGCAAATACAGGAACATCTCTAGTGTTGGAATATGGTGTTTTAGTAACTTTATTTTTAATTTGCGGAAAAACCGCGACGTAATATATCTACAGAATCACTCACATTTTGCACATTCTTTCTCCAACTTAAGGGGCAGTGAGGGTATATCCTCTGCGTCAAAAAATGTCTCTGCAAACGAGGCTTAGAATCCATATTCATTAAAATAAAAATAATAATCACTTAAACCAGGGTTTAAATAATCAAATTATGTTATTATATATATATATATAAGTATAAACATATACATATACACACCTTTGAGTGTGTCACCAGTTTCCTGGTAAATTTCCCCTAGGTTGGAAATCAGAATTTAAATACGTTTTAGTAGTTGTTTTTTAATTACTATTTAATAACTTTAGTAACGTTAATGTTTATTTCTGTTAGCTAGTCTGTTTAAATTATTATTTTTTGGCAATTTTTAAGTAAGTTTATGTGATTTTTCTTGAAATTTGCGCTTGCCCGAGGGACGCTTGCTAAATATTCCTGCTTCGGATGTTTTTGGAACGAGCCGAGTGCACCCGAAGACGTAAACGAGCAGCGGCAGAGAGTGCCGCGGTGCGAACTATCGGCAGCCCAGGGACTTGTAATGTGGCCGGCTGGGAGAGCGCAGGTCCGAGCTGCCTGGGACGGACGACGACGGCGAGGCACTCACACCAGGAGTCACGAGGGACGCCTCTGGACGCCTGCGCCGTGGAGTCAAGTAAGGTTGACGACTCACAAATAGATTCAAGTCGTTGGACATGGAAAATACGCAAATTCGGAAGGGCGGATTTTAGCGTGACGAAGCATGCCGTTGCTTTGAATAGGACAGCTACGAGTTTTAACAAGTGTAGATTGGTTACCGAAACTTTACTACGGACGTTTATGTTTCCCGCCTTTACAATCTGTAACAAATTGTAAACAGTTAAATGAGAAGTCAGTGCACAAACGGTAAATTTCAAATCTACGAATTAACGTAACTATTTCGAATTATGCGAAATTAGAGTCTAGGAAGGTGCTTGAAAACGATAGTTGGGCAAGCGTGATTATAATTAAACTTGAAATTCATTAAGAAAACAGAAAAGGCCTTGTTAACTTTGATGTAGGAGCGCTCCATTAAAATTGTAGTATTTTAGATAGTGTGTTAGATTACTATTTTTTAATATGGAAATGAAATAAGAAGTTTTTACATCTCTTAACTTCATATTTGCATAACTTTATTGTGCTATTATGAGGCATGTATTTTAGTCACAAACTTTTTATCAATATTTGTAGGTAGAAAAAAATATAGTTTTAAAATGATTTTTATGAAGCATACGGACTTTAGAATAGGTCTAACATGTAAATTATAAGTCATGTTAAAGTATCTCTCAACAGCCATGATCGGTTTCACAATTGTAATTAAATGTAATAAACTGCGGAAAGTTAGCTTAAAGTTTAACTGGTTTGTTTTCTTTTGATAATCACTACCCATTAGATACTTTTCTATACGATTTGATGAAGATAACATGTTGGATAAATGTCTGTAATCTCACATTCCATGCTCAAGGGGGTGGGGACTCAGGCTTCAAGGAAGCGAGTGTAGACAGCTTGTTTCGGGCAGCTGTGTGATTGACCCTCTTGTTAGCGTGCGTGTGGGGAATTTTTGTCGGACTTGACCGTGGAAGTAGATCAAGGTCGTGACAAGTGATAATTAAAATAAACATTATCTTCTTCTGTTAAAACGATCGTTAAGAGTGCAGTCTGGGGAAAGCTAACATGCGTACCTGCAGTTTATGTGTCGTTGCAGTGCTATAAGGGCGACACATTATGTGTGTCGAATGACACATCGTCTCTTAGCGCAAGTAAAAAAAATATTGTGTGCAGTATTTCAGCTGTCAGCTGACACCTTAATGAGACCCCATTATTTATGGCGTGAAAATAAAGGTACCTAATAGTGATTAACGTCCATCCGCTTCTTTCAACATTCCATAATAGAGTTATTTATTTTTGCTCACATATCACTACATACTACAGTATTGTAAACCTTAAAAAGGTCTACAAAAATGTCCGCGTTGGTATATGTCTATATCTTAGGGATAACCCACAATTGCCATTTTTTATCCTTTACTTTTTACGAGAAATAATGACTTATTTACGAAGCTATTTTAAACAATACAGCCTTAATCATTATCCAATTAAGTACCTTAAATACATTATGTATTTAATATAGATCAATTTGGCCCTTTACAGCATGTAAATGAATATTTTCGAAGATATTACAGATTTAAAATGCAGGGACACAGCGGTTGCGGTGGTACCGGCCGGGGGGCCGGTATATAAAGACATTCTGTCTTTATATGTCAGCATTGCACCTGTGCGAAGTCGGGGCGGGTCGCTAGTATATTTATAAAATTCCCAGAAAAAGCCAAGGGCTTTAGCGGTGGACACGATACATACAAACAAGAAAGAAGTAACAAGTTGTCGCTGCAAATATGTCGGCAGCAAGAACAGGCAAGCACAACCTGTAGGAATCTTCAGCAGTTAGGCAACTCTTTCACTACATGCTATTATTTCATATTTATAAAAGTAGAGTGTCTGAAGGCTGTTTTCTGTGTAAGTTGTGCTTTGCGATGCGCACTTTGCAACTTAAAATCCTATCAAACAAATATGAGTCAGTCAAAATATTATAAATTTGCCATTGTAGCTTCGTAATGTGTTTGTCAGTTATGTTTGAAGGACCCTCCAAACGGTGCAGTGGGTAGCACCGGTTGAGGTACAGGTATTAACTTAATGATAAATTTAAATTTAGTAGATTTTTGTTCTGTATTATTACCATATAGACACATACATATTTTTTAATTTAAATAAATACGAATTATACCACGCCATACTCACATAAACAATTTAGAGGTTCATGAGGCAATAAAAGCTGAAAGTGGTTGAAAACAGGCACTTTTAGATAAAATTATTGACAGATTGAATGAAATAAGATTGATATAATTATAGATGTCTGTTATAACACTCCGATGATTAGATAAGTGAGTACAAGTAGGGAATTTAATGCGTCATATTTAAGTCGCCACGCTAAAATACTTACAAATGCGCTTAAAAATACTCAAAATTAAAATTAATTCATATTTTTTGCTAAGAAAAAATTACTTTTTCTTTTGCTAGTATGGTTACCCGTGGAAATAATTTTACTATATAAAAAGGCCTCTTAAAACTTATATTATAAATCACTGTCATGATTACCACATTTACCAATTTAGCTCTGCGGTTAATGCTTCAAATCTTATTAAATAATAGATTAACATTTTGTGTGAATATAGTTTTAAATGTTTATACCAAGAGAACGTGATAATTGTTTTATAAATAATGCTCTAACGATTTGAATCTTTATGACCTCAGGTTATATGGCTACGAAATCTGCAGATTGCTGGTTATTATACATACTGAAAGATTTTCATTAATTTTTGCAGGTAGTATTGGGCAATGAATATTGAAGAACGAAGGAGCCTGCAACATTAAAATAATTTAAATTATTCTATGTTATCTTCTACGCAAATGATTATTCTTCCCATTCTGTCTTTAATTTTTCTATTTTTGCGATTTCGATTTTTGTTCATCATGTAACTGCAAAACTCGTTTCTTTTCCTTACCTTAATGTTTCTTTCATTCCATGACAAGTCCGCATAAGGAGTATAAGAATGAACAAAGCGGTAAAAATTCGTATACATATTAAACAACTATAAGTTAGTTCCAATTTGTTTATGGTTCATAGAAAAAAAAAACTTCACTTCTGTTTGAAAATTGTCACACCTGCAAAATGATATTAGATTATTTTGTTACGTAATTACCAAAACTGACTAGTTTTATTTTTACGATTGCCGGGTTTTTGCTAACAAAAATGTTCAGATCCCGGTGAGATGTGTTTTTTTTGTTTTGTTTCTGGTGAAGTGCTATGTGTGCAACACTTCCGTGGTCTCGCTCTCTCTGTGGATGTGTGAGAATACTCATCCGTGCTTTCGTCCCCGCGAGCGAATCCTCGCGCGTCGCGAACGCGGGTCCTAACTTCCAGCTTGTGCCCGAAGCTGTTGGCGACTAGCGGCCCCTCGCGCTCCGGTTCCCTGAATTAAGCAAGCCCTCTGGGGGAAGGGAAACACGTCATCCCTTGCGCCGCTCGCGTTTACCCGGGGTTTAAATTGAAAACCGACGACGGAGCGGTTTCTGCGGTTAGGGGAGGAGGGGTGGTTCGCGCGGGATTGAAACCGAGATGGAAGTCAATTGGACATTATGGTGATCTGCCGAGGGGGTAGTGTGCAGGGGGCAGAGGGGTGGTTGTGTTTCGAGAGAGGGGAGGGTGTGCCTTAGCCCCGACGTGAATCAAAAGGTAATTTGGTACTCGCCTGCGGGTGGAGGGGGGCAGTGTTGGAGGGAAGGGGTGGAGGTTTAGCGAGTTATAAACAGCGCTGTGGTGGATTGGTTTGTGAGGTTGGAGAGGGGGTTGCCTAGAGAAGGGGGGGAGGGGTTTGGAAATGTTTCACGGGATGGTACGCTGAGGAAAATTGGCGCTAACTCAAAGGCGTGGAGTGGGAGGTTCCGGCCGCAGAAGCGTCGCGGCCCTTGTAATACACACCGGCCCAGAGCAAAGGGCGCGCGGCAACCCTTACTCAGCCCGGGCCAAATTACCCCGCCCTCCCTCTTATTTATTTACCGGAGGGAGAGGCGGACTGGATTGGGGGGGGGGGGGACAGAGAATCACGGAGAAGTCGAGGCAATTAGTCCTTCATTTGCTCTCGGCCGAGTCACGGTATCAACGTGCTCTTCAACACGAAACACTCGGAAATGTTATATTATTAGCGAGAAATAGCTGCAAGTCCTTTGAACTTTCCTAACACGATAATTTTCGCTGCCCCTTTTACAATATACTGGCAACACGCTTGGATAAATAAATATGTTCACCACAGAAACAACTCTTTTTGAAGAATCATACGTAATAAAAAGCCGATATTAAATTTATTGCTAATTTCCAAACAAGTACAACATAAATTACAGAAAAGAGTACGGATAGCTTCTCGAGGTGTACAAGATGAGATAAATAAATGACATGTTCAATTTTACTGAGACTAATTTATTTCAATAATTTCTAGTCTATATATATAAAAATGAAACCCGTTTTCCTTGGTCACGGCATCACGCGTGAACGGCTGGACCGATTTCACTAATTTTTTTTTTGTTGTGTTTGCTATGGTCAGGAGAAGGTTCTTATGAAAGAAAAAATTAAGAAAATTGTGCGGAAAATTAGAAAATTTAAGAATAATGAATTCCTATTTCCCTTGGTCACGCCATCACGCGTAAATGACTGAACCGATTTCACTAATTCTTTTTTTGTTGTGTTTGTTATTGTCACGAGAAGGTTCTTATGAAAGAAAAAATTTCACGGAAAATTAGAAAATTTAAGAATACTGAACCACCATATATAAAATTATTTCCAAACTAACCCAACACTTTGTACAATATAAATATTTTTAAAGTAACCTTATGACGTTTGACATAGAATTGACAGAATGTTTGCTGCAAATATCTTCAAAGAGGATGTAAAGAAACTGTATCGTTTAGGAAATATTTATCAACATTAACGTTTTACTACATATTGTACCGGTACATTCGGTACAGAGCTGCTGGCGCAGGCTATTCTGGCTGTGTACATTCTGCCTAGGCCATTGTCATGCCATAATTCGTTATTACTGTGTTGCAGTTTAAAAATAGAAAAAACAAATCAATACATTATGTAAACATTTTCTATTTTTGTTTTTGTGTGATATACTTGCTTATAAAGAAGAATACAACCGTTTTCTTTAATTTACAGTTGAATTTTCATTTGGAACTTTTTTAATGTAACTTTATGTCGTTTGACATATAATTGTTTTAAAGACTAAGAAGATTTTTGTTTGCTAATAAGTGTTTGTTAATCATGGTAAGTTCACAGCTTCATATTGATTTTTAGAACTTTTTGGTGACTACACAATACTATAATTTGGTATACATGGTTATACAGAAAATGTATGAGAGCTTTTTATTTTCAGTTGGATTTTCGTTTTTAACAATGCCACCAACCAGACGTACAAGCTTAGGCCGCAGAACTCGAAATACGGCAAGTCAAAGAAATATACGAGCAAATCAAAGTGATTAGTAAGGTCCTTTTCAGTTATAGTGATACCAGGGAATTATGGATTCATTTTTATATGGAGGATATTATAGATTCCAGTTCAAATTGAATAGGTACTCATACCTAAGATAGGTCAGCTATACAAAATAAAGTAGTGCATCATTGCTACGCTAAGGCGGTTCGAAGTTCGCCGAGTCAGCTAGTCTTATATATTTTTGTACCTACTATTTCTGAACTTTATCATGTCTGTATCCCTGGGGGGTCCGCCACCAGGCATACACCACGGTGCTTGGATCATCCCTGGGAAGCATACCTACCTCCATCGCAGCTCCACCGACTCGAGACCATTTGACCGCCATGTTGCCAGGAAGTCGAGCAGCTCGTGCGAGGATAGTCTGGAAGCCCACGGTCGTTCACGAGGAAGGGTGCACGAACCCCTCGCCCCGAAGAAGCGGGGAACCGGCCCGACCCCCAGAGAAGCTGCTGCGGTGACGTCACGCCATCGCCACCCAGCCCGCGGAAGCCCGGAACCGGACTCTGGTCGTGCTGCATTGGTGGGACGCTTCGCTCCTCAGTTAGCGAGACGCTCTCGGAAGGAACACTCGTATGACGAGTGCCGGCGATGTTTAATCGCTGAACGAGTCGGCGAGTGGAGGTGAGGCGATTTCTGAGTACGTTGCTATACGGGCTGGGGTGACGAGGCGGAGGTTGGGGCGAGGACGTTGTCGGCGGCCATGCCAACTTTATGGAACATCTCTCTGACATGACAAGACTCGACTGCACATCAACAGCACGTGTTGCTCGCCGGAGGAGCAAGTGAGGCAACCAGGTACATTCGCACGTGATTGGTTTAAGCGAGACCAACGAGTTCGAAGAGCGACTGTTTGCCGCTCCATCTTGCTTCCGGGAGTGAAACACTTCTTTCTAGAAGCTCAGGACGAGAAGGAGGGCGATGACCGAGAAGTCGCCGTCATCTGGGAGCTGTGGACTCGCTGCGAGGTCCGTTACGCCCTTGAGGTGCGACTTGGAGACGTCTGCTCCCGGGCCGACGACAGGGCCGAGTGGCATGCGGAGCGAGTAGCCCGGCAGCAGCGCGCGGCAACGGGAACGAGCGACGAGCGCCTGAACGAGTTCACTTTACAAGGCGAGTCACATTCTGGTGTTTGTGCAATTTTTTTTCCAGAATCTGTATAAAAAAAATCCAGCATTAACGTCAATACCATATAGAGATATATATTTACAAACAAATGTTTAGTTGCTGTCAATAATTTTAATTTTTAAATTTAGTTTATTATTAGAGTATTTTACAATATAAATCTTAAAAAAAAAAACATATTGTTCTGAAGACATTTGATCTAAACTTGTAAATTAATACAAGTTGTACTCAGCGTAAGCTTTCAGAGCTCTGGTTTATGTAGCAAACATTGTTTTATCGTACGAAACCATAATTACCTCCATGAAAAGATAGTACAAATAAAAAAGGTAATGAAAATTAGTTTAATACACACTCAATTAATATCCGCATTTCCATATCTATTTGGTGTAACTTTATTTATTTCAATATATACATATATAGGTATATGGTGTATTTTTTACTTTTATTTTTAAATATTTTGATTTTGATTTTTAAAAAAAATTTTTAAAAATAAAATCAAGCCTATGTCCATCTGGAATATGTAGCTTTATAAAAGTGAAGGAATTCTTGAAATTGGTCCAGTGGTTTTAGAGTTTACTGCGATCAAACAAGCAAACAAACTCTCTCTTTATAATATTATTATTTAAAATATTCCTATCCTCAAAATGCAAAGAATTGAGATACAATAATTTATAAAGGAAAAATTAACTGTTTATAGTGGTTAACCTACGCATTTTTTGAAACAATTTTACTCGACACCTACGGGTTGAAATTGCAGTGTATTACTAACTCTGGTCAATACCAAGTGACGGGGCGAGCTCTTACGAATTGTGAGAAGATAGAGTGAAATTTGGTTGCGTGGTTGTCCTGTATTTCAAAGTGGTAAAGAAAAAAAAAATGGAAATAACTGACATTCCGAAGAATGTCTCATTTACTTTGAGAGATCTCCTCTGCCGGAACAGCAGCAAACTTACCTCTGACGATTAATACCGAATATTTTTTGCCACAACAACTATCTCGCTCGTATAAATGGGTTCTAATACCATAAATCGTCTGCTTAGAATCAAAAAATGGTTTGTTAATAAAATTGGCCAAAATGTCAAATGAGGTAGGGAATATATAAAAACTACACATAAGATAGTTTTGGGAATGATATTTTGAGAAACAACAAAAACTTTTCGTACTATACCTACTCTAATTCCAAGTATAATGTGTGGTGTTACAAAGTTATTCAACCTAATCTTTTAATATCTCCTCTGCTTCAACTAAATAATTCCAGGTGTCACACTCTTTTTGCGTACAAAATTCATGCCTTCCAAAATTACGTATTGCGACTTAATGTTGTTTTATTGAGATTTAAAGCCTAAAGAACCAAAGTTATTTCCCGTTGCAAATGCCTAAGACACGCGTATTGCATGTAGAAGTTTCAAATGCAATGATAAACCTTGCATGGGTGAAAATCTGTAGCATTCCCTCGTGGGGCCTGCGGGATAACGTTTCTTATTTCACAGTTACGATGTTTCAAGCACGAGCTGCCTCCTCAGAGAGGGGCATTGTGTTACCGGGGGGGGAGGTGGGGAAGTCACTCCTGCTCACGGGTGTATAAGCCCATGGCCTAAGGCATAGTGCACGCAGTGCAGACTGTTTTCTTACACTTTTATGTGTGCATCACTAGAAGGAAATTTAATTTTGGGATACTGACATTTATGTGCAAATTATCATACTTTTCAAAGAATAAATCACCGCACGTAAAAAAGGGTTCTTCGTTCCTGCTAACGGGATCTTCGTACAAACTATGTCAGTATTCAACTAACAAGTCCTGTGTTCTATCGCAAACAGGATAAAAGAAATTTTTTTTTTGTGGAATACTTAATAAGGTTTTTGAGACGTAAACTGCTGTGTCAATATTATTCTCGTAAGATATTGATCAAAGTAAGTAAAGTTGGTATACGTAAAATGTACGAAGATCGAAGATCTCATGATAATTTGTAACTAGCAGACCCACCCCTCGTAAAATTTGTGGTGAAAAATAGCGAAGGATTACATAGGTTGATTGGGTAAACAATTTTGCTGGTTCAAAATTTCGCTAGGCTCCTCCCTCATAAGCCATGTCCGCTCATCCACGATGCGATCAGCCCAGACAGAAATGATCGGAACTATTAATGATGCACCACACACTGTGTCCGTTGAGAGTGTTATAGCTATGGTCCAATCTCGAGTAGGAAAAACCCCATACGGTCTTTTTTTCACTAAAAATTTTTAGTATTATTGTAGGGTTATAATGGGGAACTTTATTTTTCTCAAAAGTGAACATTGGTATCATTTTAACTAGGATTATTTTCATTCTATTTAAACTAAATAATTTTTTCTAAAACATTTAAAAGTCAAAATTTCTCTCAAGGTTTGCAGTTCATTGAAAAAATATATATTTGAAAAATATAACAAAACAAATTAGGCCATGGCTTTCTAAACAAAACCATATACATCTTAGGCTTTCGTAACCTCGCTTTCAATGAATGAAGACCCTATACATATATGTATATATTCATATATATTGTTACGATTTATAATGTGGAACGAACTGGGTTCGAAGTAGCTTGGCTTCTGGGTTGTAGCAGCGTCCTCGGTGAATTATTCGCCAAGAACGCAGCTACAACCTTGAGGCCAAGATACTTCTGTCAATGGCTGTGAAAGCCTGCGATCATTAAGAATTGGGTTCGTAAGGGATAGCCCAATTATTTATTACTAATATTTACATTAATAATAAATAATTGTACTTAAAATTTTCCGATTACAAATCACTGGCACTTAAAAATGTTTAGTCTCAAGTTACTCAATGTCTGTCAAGTTCCGCAGTTCGCACTCCTCACTGGAGTTAGGCTCAACAGTGGTTCGCACCTTACCTCGTGCCTGTCCGCACACAAACACAGTCTTTCACCACTCAGTCGCCGCACTCTCGCGATCTAGTCGAACTCCGCGTCGCGCCACTTCGCCAATGTCGCACTTTCCTTCGCTCGCGGAACTCTCAGAATTCTTGGAATTCACGCGGCACCCATCACTGAACTCTAGCCGCACTCGCGGCACTCACGTGGCACTCATCGTCTCTCGCGGAGACAAGCGTCGCTATTTAAGTACTGTACTGTGGTGCCCTTATCGAACCAACGAGAGCATCCGTATCAAGTCGCCTAATCCCGAGCCGACCCGACGCCCGAAGCATCAAGAATAGCGTCGCTTGCTCACGTCACTTCACGCGGCGGCCCGAAGAATTCGCAAGGCCGCTCAGCGATAGATAACAGCGCCGAGGACCATGCACGAAGAGCTGAGGGGGGGGGGAAGGGGGTAGCGACGACCTTTTTAATCCGGCTAGGCGTGCGTGGCATGCCGTACGTCAGTGGATCGCACGTGACCCGGTGCATGACGTCAGTGGCCGTGCGGGGCCGCCAGCCAGCTCCGAACCTGGAATCGCGGTCTGGCCTCTCGCGTTCGTAACAATATCTATGTCTGAAAAGAGACATTCGCTCTTGAATGTGGCCTTGCGTACAACATGTGCAAATGAAATATTTTTGCTATTATCTGATACTTGACCAGTATTTAAATGTTTCTCAGTTCTCTAAAATATATTAACACTATGCATTTCCTTGTCAATCGTTCATATAAAACTTTAATGCAGAGTAAGTACTAAATCAATATCGGAATTTTATAACTTAAAGCCCTTGAAGACAGTTCATTCATGTCATTAAATAAAAATTTAATAGAGTTCTTTAATAATTTATTAAATAATATTTACTTCTGTACAGCAAAATAGATCTAGTTACAAACTCAGAATATTGTTGACACTTCAAAATCAAAATGGCTTCCTGAAAGAATTGGAGGGACTGCAACGAGTGAACACTTTCTTCCACGATACATTTCGCCTTCCCCCCTTCGAGCCGGGACAGGTGGACAGCTAGTTCACTCTGTGACGTCATCAGTGGGCGAGTGTGCCTAGGCTGAGCGGACCGCACGTAAAACCTCAAGGCGCATCCACGCTAAGACGAAACGAAAGAGAATCGAGCCGTTCGACTTGAGTCGAAAAGAAAGTCGCCTCAGTCCGGACGTGAAGTACGAGATTCGCTTGTAAGTTGAAAGCCGAATCGAGAGACGAATCCAACCCGAATGAATTGGAGAGGGGTCGGAGTGGAAAGTCGATATCGAATGGGGCTGTTTCCTTTGGACGTGTTGAATCCTGTAGAGTTTTGTTGCGGCAACATCCTCAGTTTTATTCTCTCAGTCCTTGCGTGAACATCGCTTAGTGCTCCGTTTCAAGTGATTTTTTTTTTGTATTTAATAATGGGGTGGAGTAACGATTTTGAAGTTCTTTGGAATGTACCGCGCCCGGATATCGTTGTGGGGTTCAAGGGACACTGCTTATAAGAACAAGGTAAATATAGATCATGGCATGTTAACGGAAATTGCAGTTTAATTTGTAATCGATAAGGAGGAAGCAGACGTTGCACTGCACACGCGCCGCGCAGACCCGCACACACTCCGGGAGAAGCCGCGACGAGGCGTAACTGTCTGTGGGAGCCCAGGGAGCACCGACAGGTGTCGTCAAATGCCCCCCTCCCCCCCCCTCCAAAAAAATTCTTTTCAATTTTACAGAGCTATTTCTTGAAGGAAATCTCTTTCAACCTCTCGGCTCGTCCACGCCACAAAGCTGTTTGGACGTAACTGCGAACTGAACGAGCCGAACGGAAAAGTCTAAAAGAATAAGACGAACGACGCCACGCGTCATAGTGTGGTTGAGCCCTAAGCAGAGGCGCACCCAGGAATTTTTTTCGGGGGGTGTTTTAAGTTTTTTTTTTATGAAGGAACACTGGGAAAATTTGGATTTATAGGTGAAAATTTGTGCTATTTAAGAAGTTTTTGTATCTTATTATTGAATATACTGCTGGTAGAAAAAAGATTTTTAGTACGGTACTAAATTTTGTTTTAGACAAGAATCAAACAAAGATACCTTTATCAAACCCAGGGTCTCGTCCGCTCAAAATCAGTATTATTTTAATACCATGAGAATCATAGCATGTATTAAAATATACATTCTGTGCAACTTAAATCACTGACAATGATGGTTTGCTTTTTACTGCATTCACACACACAAATTAAGTTCACTCTACGAGTAAAAACAAAGGGTATAAAATTCACACATATGTCTAGTTAAAACTGCATAAATACAGTCAAAAATTATGCAATAATTGAGATAAACGTAGCGCACAAACAATTATTAGTTTTTATATAACACAAACTAATTAGTAAAAAAAAAGTAATTCACGGTAGCAGACTACAAATGAATGTAATACTACAATAACACTGATCAGCGATCACCAATCTTTACTACTGAAGGCCCGATGCCAAAGGAAAGGAAAAATATTTATCGAAATGAAGTAACTACAATTTTTTACACTATGTGTTAAAGTTCGCACATTACGCACTTTAAAGGTAATATATTATAAATCTTTTACTGGTTATAGTAATTTTGGAAGTCTCTAATTTTCAGGAATACTCTTTTTTGGTCTAAATCTAATCTAGTATAATACATAGCAAAGTAAATAATTAATACACAGCATCAGTAAAAAAAACTGTGTCACTGCATTTGAAGGAATTATGAAAATAGACTTGTTCTAATGTTCCGTCTGTCCTTCCAGGAAACGAAAGCCTCGTATTTAACAATGCTGCATCAGTTCTGTCAAATACAGTTGATGATACATATTGCAGACATGCTAAAGGAAATGTTCGTGGTACATTATTAAAAAACACTAGCTACTAAAAAACTATTATTCACGACAAGGCAATATTATTGGTTTGAACGATCAAGCAAGTCTCGTACGTCGAAACTTGAAAGATTTCACTTATTCCATTCCAAGTATTCCGTCTGCGCTGCTATAATCTACTGATAAAGCATGGCTCCATATATCAACTTGCCCCCCCCCTCCCCCCCCCCCAAGGTTATCGGCTGGCGACGCTCTTGGGCACGGGTGAGTTGGGGACTGGGTTCTGTACTGACAGACCATTTCCTGGAAAATGTGCGCAAGGCAACAGTTGTTTAATCATCGCGAGATACTTGTGAAGACATGCACGCAATCATTGGGTCGTGCCTGCACTGTGGTAGGAATTATTCGTCTAGAAATGAGAATTAATGTTTTTGTATTGCACAGTAATGTATGCTCTCTGGCGACTAGAGCCACATGATATCACAAGTGCCTCTGCCCAACCTGCATTCCTGCCACGGATCTACCCATCATAATGAACTGCAGGTTTACTGTGTTTCATGTAAGTTGTCCGTGTTTTGACCATTCTCTTCCGAGAAAGACGTCCGCCCTCTCCATTGTAGTGGTAGGGGTGCTTAATCCTAATACTTCCCGGCTTCTTGAGAAAAAAAACAGGGTATATGCTCTCCTGTTTGTGTTTACAGGCACTTTTCTCGGAAGAGCAACATAAAAAAATGGACAATTACTTGAAATACAGTAAAGTAGCTGACACACAAATGAGAAATCTATCAATTCCCTGCAAGCCACTTACCTTCATGTTCAGCATCATAACTAATTCCTGGCTTTGGTCGTTTGGAGAAGTAGTTCAGTAAATTAAAACCATGCTTACGTTTAGACATTCTGATACAGCACTCACTATCAACATCAGTTCTAAAACTCTAGATGAAGAACACTGCCCAGTTCCCACAATCTTCGGTAATGTTTCACGGTAGCCGAAAACAGACTGAGTAAGAGAAAATAAAAACGCATCGACTAACAGAGCGAGGGATAATGATTAGGGGAGGGGGTGCCGGGTAGAGATTTCTAGGCGCTGCAGGGGTAAGCATAGCAGTCTGGCGACACCATAATGTATACGCTGACGTGAAAACATCTCGCAAAGTTTGGTACATTGAGCGCTGCTCATAGACCATCCTAACTATTTTGCTGGAACTGGGAATGTTTTTACTTTTTCCATTCTAGATTTTTCTTCACATTTTCGGAGGAGGTTTAAACCCCCAAACACCCCCCCCCCCCCCCCCACCCCTGGGTGCGCCACAGGCCCTAAGATTGATTCACTGACGCTCCGAGACACGCGCCCGAATAAGACATCTGTTGAAGGTTCGGGAGGTTTTCGGAACTGTTCTGGTCATCGGACTCAATCTCGGCGTATCATCTGACGATTCCTGAGCGGGTCCAGCGCGGCTGCAACGACTGAAAGACGCGCGAGCGCGTGGATTGAACCCCCCTGGGCGCCACGCGTGCTCTAGTGCTGCCATCTGCGGGCGCCCCGCCGAGGCCGGTCGCCGCGGGAACAACTCCGCGGCGTCCAGCGAGGAGCGCGCGCGGCGCCAATCACTCACGGCGGCTAACGAGACGTCGGTCGGTCGGGCGCCGCGCGGCTTCCCTCGCCCGCACTTGAGCATGTTCCGAGGGGCGCGAGCTCCACCCTTCACCCCCTGGGGCAGGGAAAACTTGCCCAATTATTTTATTTTTTTAACCTTTCGCGTCAATAACCGCACGGATGAAGCATTCAAACTTTTTGTCCGGTTAGTGTGGTACAATAGGAAATGTATTAAGCTTAAGGGAGGGACAGACAGAGATAGGAGAAGAAGAAGAACCGAAGGACGCCATACTGGTTTTAACGTTTATAGTGCCATAGCAATTTATTATCGTTTAATATCGGAAATTTTTCCTTCGTTAAGGCAGATATTATTCAAGTACAGATTTTCGAAGGCCTAGTGTCTAGTCACAGTACAAATATACCAAAAATGAATTGTACACAAAACGCCAATGAATTCACAGTGTAAGCTATTTGTGGAAGCTGGTCACTATAAATTCAGCCTTTACCGTAAATTGTAAGCCATGCTTTATCAAACAATAAAAAATATATATATTGTTTGACAGTAAAGTCAGAATTTTATCAAACTGTACGTACCTATTTGTGGCACGGCTTTGTGCCACTTCAACCTCTCGGTGCTAGTGCACCGATGTTGAACATCGTTGCCAAGGCGTGTAAGATGCACACGACATGATGTAAACTTGCTCTCGTATCGACTGACTGGAACAATTATCTTAGTGTGGTTTCAACGTACGTATTAATTGTTTTTTCCTGAACTGCAAATGTCGTCCTTTAACTGGAGATACAGTATAAATGCAAGACACGCGTCTCTTACGTTGCTATGGGCTTCTAAGTGTTAACATTAATTATGTGCACTTTTTTTTTACATCCATGGCGCAGCTTTAGTCAACTGTAGTGTCAGGGGTTTGGGGAATGAATACCGCAGGTAATGCATAGATGTGTGGTAGTAAATGTCTATCCTGGTTCTTAAGTCGACCTTTAGCTAAACTGAAATCACAAAATTTTCCACACTTATGTTAGTTAAATGTGCCAATGTGCTTGATGACTCTAGCTGACTTACAAGTTTGTGAACTATTAAATTTATTCATCAATTTACATGTGGGAGTGTAAGGATAAAGAATCCAATTGGGTAATCGAATTGAGTGAATATTATCTTTCCTGTTTAGGAGAAATAAAAACAGATGAGGTCAATGGGATATGTCAGATGACACTGCAAAATAATTTTCATGAAAATGAGAAAACTTCTCATTTAAATAGTGTCAATTTTTATTTGAAATAAGGTGGTATTTTTTGGTATTCCTCGAAAAATTGAACACTTTTAAAAATGAACGCAGGGGAATTATTACTTATGAATTCAAGATTATGTCTGAAGCGTAAGGCTAAATCTCAAATGTGATGGTTGTTAAAAGTAGTAATAGTGCTATCCATTTCCCAAATGTCCCTTGTTTACGGACAACGACAACACGGAGTTGTTTACAAACACCGTTCACAGAAAAACAGTGGCGGAAGGATACACATACCATTGGTACTACTTTAAGAGAACTACAAAATTTGAGACAAGTTGCATGGTACAGACTTTACGTTACGTGGTGACTCACGAGTCGTGAATGATTCCGTTCGGCAAGTACGGTCTACAGTCGTAATACAGAATATTCATAAAAGCATGTGCAGTTTCAATGGTATATTATAACAGTTTAATGTAGACTATTTACAACAAATCATACTTAAAATTAAAGGTAGACTAACTTATTTTTATAAATATTAAATATGTGCACCTTTAGTTATACGGCACGCATCCAACCTAAAGTCCAATTCTTCCCACGCTTTGGTTAACACGTCCGGAGTAATGGAAGTAATAGTCTCTTCAATTTTGTGTCTCAACTCTGGCGAATCATTAAACAGCGGCACAAAGTAGATACGATATCTTATAGAGCCAAAAAAAAATATATATATATCGCATGGCGTTATGCCAGGTGAACGTGGGGACCAGCGAAAAAGAGCTCTGTTGTCTCGATCATTACGAACAATCCAACGGTTAGGGAATGCAAAGTTCAAACACATTCGTAAAAAAGAGATTCCAATGGGAAAGAGCTCCATCCTGTTGCCAAATAAAGTTTACAGATTCACTCTCTACTAATCGGAGAAAGAGCCCTTATTTCGCATTCGAGAAAACAACAAAGCAGTAGTCACGCATGCGCTTATCTAAAACTGAGTTACTCTTTGATTGTTACCTTTAACATACATTCTACAACTCTTACAGTTGATTCTTCTAAATTTTATAACTGGGACATTCTTTTATGGACAAATTGTATAGTCAGTCCATATCGGGCCTTTTGTAATACCACCAACTTCTCCTCTCATCGCAGGCGTGGCATTCAAAAAGTTTAGAATGTAAGATGTAGCAGTTCGCTTCCAGAAAAATAATCTAAAACACTTTCACGCTTGCGCGTTCACGTGCTAAGTTTTTGTGTTTTTTTTTTACATAGGGCGCTTTCACTACCTAGAAACACACAGCGTAGAACATCTAACTTAGAAAAATACAATATAAAATAAGTTACGCATCTTCTACTTTATGTGATTCCAACTTTAGATATTTCTATGTCATGTGTTTCTAACTCGTGCAAGTGCAAAGTTTAGTGTTTCAAAGTTATTACAGTTCTAAGTTGCGTGTTCAAGAGTTATTTTATAAGTAAAAAAGTTCCTATACTGTGATTGTCTTAGTTATGATGGTTTTAAACAGTGTATTTTAAATTATTGTCCGTCCTAATAATTTTTTTCTTAGTTTTTTTTTGAAAACTCCAAGTTGTGACTGTTCCAAGCTGTGGCTTTGTGAGTTACGTATTTATTGTTTTTTACACACCTGATTCTTTGAGGCCGTAATCTACCTAAGAACCAAGCTCTCTTGGTTAGAGTTGTGGGATCTATCCCATTCCAAGGCATGTTTCAATAAATTAACACTGAGACTGTAACCACTATAAATTTAATGCGGATTTACCACTATGGAGAAACACCCTTCATCTCGAATATTTTTCTGTCTTTTTAAAATTTATTTACACTCTAAATATCAACAATATAATCTCATAAAGCTATAAGTTATTTAAGTAGAGTAATACAGCTTTAATTACATCAATTACTTCCCGTGTTAAATTTAAAAAAGAAGATAAAATAATTAATTTTTATGGCTATAGATGTGAGAAAAAAAATGAAAGGAAATTTAGATACAGTGGTTGTCATACTGTAAGATTTCTCATGTGGTCCGTTTCCACACTATATACTTATTCTAACATCCAATTGTGAATAAATAAAAAAAAAACAGATATCTAGGGGACTGATCTACCCGTGCATCGTTTAATGCAACGTAAAATTATACGTTTGGCTTTTTTCACCCCTTCCTCCCACGCTTCCCAGAACCACCACCAAGTGTCGAATGAGAGACCACCTTTCACCTTCCACCGCCGGCGCTGCTGAGCCACGACGAAGTCTGGCAACAGCGCCACCTCTCCGTCACATCACCGCAGCACATCGTCCAGTCATCGCTGCCGCCGAAAAGGCCACGCAATGTAAGGGTACAGCTGGGTTTATAAACTACGCAAGTCACAAAAAACGCAACGCGAGCATCGGGCAACTTTCAACTTCAAAAATTTCAGCTTGCTTTTCTACATCCTTATTTAAAGTAATGGACTCCGGAAACTTTAAAAGACGCAGATTTTATGTGCATAAAACAATAAGATGCTGTTTTTATTATATACATGACGTTTATACATTCTAAACTTTATCACAGGAAAATAACATTTTAAAATAAAATTAATGTCTATCCAATATGTTTTAATGGTAAATATGAATTATCCTATTAAGTTTTGGGAATAAATTATTTTTATACTGTTTTACTATTTACAGTCGTAGTGTTCGTGAAAACTTGTGAATTATATCAACACAATGAAATTTCTTGCATAATTTGCGTGTTTCGTTGTAGTGACATCGCAGACCTTACGTGGTTTATAAACCTGGCCAAAACGACTTGCAGTGAAAGAAGTGCAATAATAGGGAGAACATAGACAGAATTAGCTGTATCTTCGTAAAGGTGCATACGTTACTGAGTAGGAAAAATATTAGTTTTTCTTATGAAGGTAGGCGTGTGTCATATTTTCCATTTTAATAATTGAAGTCGTAATGAGAACATCCCCACCACTCTTATATCTGTATAAAAATAAACTCATTTTTTGTTACCATGAAGTTACACTAATTTCTTTCTAATATTTTAATTTAATAATGTTTGCATCATGATTGCATCATACTATTAATCTTAGCGAGATAATTTCAAACTTATAATATTAGCCTTTATCCGGCTTGGGTATTTTTTTCAAACAATAACTTTAGAACGACACCCACTTCATAGAACAATATCTACATTATTTTTTCCCAATACCTTAGTTCAAAAAATATGTGCCCAAATGTGAGAAATGAAGACGTTCTCCAGGTTTGTGACATTTTTTTCTTGATGTATTGTGTTTGAAGTTATCTTTATTAGTGATTTAATACGCATATAAAATGGAATCATGAGTGTTGAAGCAGCTCTAATGTACATGCAAAGATGTGTAGGTAACTTTAATTATGTTAAAAAAAAATTATGTGCGTCTCTTGTATGCTGACTGGTCAGGAGAATATGTATTCTATATTTGAAATCGTAGTAGATATCGAAAACAAAAATTCTCATCTGTACCGCCCTGCCCACACCACCCGGGTGGAAGTGTTGCCCCCGGCACTAGCTAGCGGACAGTGCAGGCAACCCGCAACACCGGGCTGTTCATCGGAACGCCGAGCCATTATTCCCGCAGGCGCAACAAGCACGCACCAGAGATGTTGTCGGTGTCCCACAGTAATTTCCTCTCTCTTAAAATATCGAGGTGATTTGCACAGTTAACATATTATTCGACAATATTCACCACCTCTAACAACAAATGCAATCACCAAGCTTCCGCCTTTACTGAGGGTGGTCTGTTACTTCCCGATCGGCAAGGTTCTTTGATACTGGAAAAATCATGTTCGTTGGCTCCCATGAAAATAAAGTTTCAGAGTACTAGAAAATCATACAACGTTGGATAATCGTCATTTTATTATCGGGAATTCTTTTTCCGATTATCTTAGAATATAATAAACCCCTAGAAGCTTCTAAAGGAATTGTGAGGCAAGCTCATGTTTCTAAAATAATGTGAAACAGTGTAAGCTGCAATCAGAAGGCAAGACTTCGGACATTCTAACACTCTCCCTTTCCTTCCCCAACATTTGATACACCACTGATACTACCTTTGTCCAACACACTCCGATAATAAAATACTCAAAAAATGCTTATTGAAACAAAACTTTACAGCCGTTTAATTAAGTCTAAGTCCAACGGAAAATTTAAAGTGTAACATTCATGAGTACGACGATTGTTGGTGTAGTGGAGGAGGGGGGAAAGTAATGAATAAAGTAGTCATAAAACTTCATCTAATTTAAGGTTTTGTCGCCATGTTTGCTACAATTGTAAACGTCTCTGTCATGTAGTTTATTTAAGTTGAGTTTAAGTATCATAATTTAGTTATGAAATTACTTTCTGAAAACACATGCCAGCAGCAGCAGCACTCAATGGCATGTTTGTTTGTAGCACACTTGCATACGTACCTACTTTAGTGCTTGCACACTCCTATTCTTTTACATTCAGACATTAACAAACATTCTCATACTCTTGCATATCTATAATCACCTGTACACGTGCATACTTGTACATATACACATGTTTCAAGTATATGGTAAACATAAAACCACTTTTTTGTTGTTGTTCCAATGAAAGTAGTAGCAACAAAAAAAGAATATCAATTGATTTATATACCATATCATCAGCATGTACTGCTTCAATTAAACAAAAATAAAAAAATTGTAATAAAAGTACATGATAAATTTGAACATTCTTAAGTAAAGCAATACAGGTGTACGCAATAAAATGTCAGGTCTATATAGGGTTTCATTATTTACAAAACCATTCTGGGATGGGCCTTTCAGAAGTAGTACCTGATGAATATATGCCTGTTTATTTCATTAAGATTAAGTGTTATTCAAATATATAATTTAACCTAGATTAAATAACATGTTTCTCTCCATTACATGGAAATTTTTCAACCAATGGTAATCAGTACTTATTGTTTTAATGTATACTATGCTAACTTTCATATTTCCAAAGTATTATAATGCAAAGTTATAAGTTGATTGTCTAAACATATTAGGTAATTAAGTGTTGTTGTCAAATTGGGAGAAAGTCTTTTCTGTCTAAACTAACTATGTATAAATTATTTCCACATATATGAAGTTGTGTACAGCTAATTTCAAAAATTAAACAAGACAGGTCTATCTTAATGTTCACCAAATAAAACACAGACGTCAAATGGATCTTCACCTCCCGAGCCTGTTACAACTCAGCTCCCTTCCCAGTCCTTAGCTATCCTTTCAGGCTTGTTGTATCGCTGACGTACGTGACCATGTGTTTGAATAGCACGCCACTGCAAGAGGGTGTCTATTAGCAGTGCCTCGCAGCTGTAATTTTAAACAATACTTTTTTTTTGCCCCAAGTGTTTCGTGTCTAGCTGACTGAAGAAAAGTGTCATGTTTTATTGTTTTATGTAAATTATGTTCTTTCACAAAAATGTTGCCTGGCCCAAGTGGACCCAAACTTGACCGAACATCAGGGGCGCAACAGGGAGGGGGGGAAGGGTATTTTGCCCCCCTTCTGAAACCTTGAAGTGGGGGCAAACGGGGGCAAAGAAAGTGCTGTGTAATCAATTTTTAGATGATAAAACTGCTTAAATAGCACCATTTTCCACCTTGAAATACAAAATTTCCCGGGGGAGGATAGTTGATTCTTTATAAAAATGTATATTGCCCCCCCTTTGGAAATTTAGTTGTTGCGCCCCTGCAGAACATGGCACTATTTTTAATATTAAATAATAAATCACCGTTTGTTTTTTGATAACGAGGGTGTGGGGAAATATGCCTTAATTTTTACAAGTGCTATGTGTGTTTATCTCCAATAACCTATGGCACGTAATCAAATAATTATAACGGTAGCTATGTCTGGCATAAAGATGCAATGATGCCTCGGAGAGCAAGCCCTTCCGCCTGTCTGTCTTCACCACTGGCCGAGGAAATACACGCCAGCACCCCGGGGACTTCATCCGTCGCCATCACTAAGTAATTCTGTTCTAATTATTTTATAATCCCAATTGTTTTCCCACTGTCCTTGGGGCCTGCCTCGGGCGGCAGACTGTTAAGTTAAAAATTTGCTTCCTCTCGATCGACGGGACTTTGATACCAACGGATGTGTACTTACGTATGACCACGAGGGTGATCTGTACCTCACCTTAACTGATTCGTGCTATAGGGCCTTTTAACTGTTTACTTTGAATGTGACAGCGGGCGGGCTGTAATTTTTAGTCATTAACAAAATACGTGTTGTGAAACCTAATGTTATTTCTTGGCCACGTGTTGGGCGTGTGGGATGCCTCAAGAACCCACCGTAACATGGGTATAGCATGCCCGACACTGAGAGCAGGCAAGGTCCTGGTAAAGTAACTCACATTCAGAGGGGTCAAATATCGCTCCCACATGGGCGACATCACACCTTGAGAGGAGTCTCTGCTGGGTTCCTGTTCCCCTAAACATACGGTGGCACCCACTTAAAACTTGTTGAATCAAAACCACCCTCCAAGCATGCAACATATAAATCCTTGCTGTTATATTTGCTCTAAAGGTGTTGTAATGCTTTATGGCAATCATTTTTCTATATATTGTTACCTTTGTATCTTTGAAAAGTTTGTTATATCATGTTAAAGTCTAAATTAATCCTCGGGTTATTATCTAAAACATATGTGAATTTCAAGATATATAATAACATTAGAAGTATTTTGTACATGCAGACAGAATAAATATGTATTGAATATCAAAAATCACACACTTCGGATGTACTTATTTTTATTGATGTAGTAATGTATTGATTATTTTCTTTACAGAGTTCATGGGCAACGGTACTGTTTGAATTTAAATTAAAAATTCTTTTCTTTCCTAAAATTCATGAGGGGAAAAAATTGATAAGCCAACATGATTAAAACATGCTGCATGAAATGAAAACCACACTAAACTAATTCAGCTCAGGGTTAAAAATGTTTCATTGAAAAGATTTTTTCCCCCCAGGTAATGCTGGAAAGCTTCCAGCTAACGCTAGGACTGCTGCTGCTGTTCTGTGGACTAAGAGTTCCAAAGCTGGATTGCAAGACTTTAAATTACTCTGATTAACTACATGTGTATGTGGATATCTATACTTGTGCAAAAATAAAAGGAGAGGTAGGTTTCCTAAATCCAAATCGCCAATGAATTACCATTACCAATCCTCCTAAACACAAGATTAGTTTTATCAAATATGTATTTATTAATTAAAAAATTTAATGACACATGGAATCAGAGAAAACATTGAAACCATAATTACAATATACCTACATATTTTTTACACTATATACATGCAATGATTAGTTAACAAAATTTCAATTAACTTGCACTGTAACAGAATGATGTTATATTTAAATGATGTAGAGTTATAAATAATATTATCACAACCTTTATACACCAACAGATAACAGTTTTTAAATGACTATAAAATATAAATAGTACAAAACAATCTTTCAGCATTCCAGTTCTGACAAAATATGGAGAAAAATAAAAGTAAACTGCTAACAGCTCTATGTGAAGAATAAGAGCAAAATTAATGGCAGGTTATTAATATTGTTGTTGACACTTCTGTAATAAGTACTACGGGTAAGACCATTTTAAGATTTGGAAGCTCTAACTACAGCCCCCATCGACAGCAGTACATCATGGAAGCGGAAATAAAACATAAAGCTACATTTTTTGTAGACACACGTTTTGGTAAAAACACACATTAAGAAAAGGTAAATTAATTCAACCCACCATCACCGATCACAGATGAAAAAAATACACTGTCACTTTGGTCACCAAATACCAAGTTCGAGGATCAGAAAATACCTGAAAGCTGCCCTGCAAGCTAACTGCTGCAAAAAATTGACAACAAATGAAGTTGTGAAACCATCCAAAGTCTTGCTTCTATAAAAATCTTTGATCCACTGGTACGACTTCTCAGCAATTCAACCCTATAGACAAGACTGAAAGCACCATGGCATAGATAAAAGATAAGGGCAGACTGCAGCCAAACTATAATCATGATTCAAGAAATGATCAACAATTAAAAATCTGCAGTCAACCATAGCAGTGAATTACACTAATTAAAAGATACATAGTAAATACCCAAACTTAATATTGCAAACTACAAGACAAGTCATTACCGAGATCAACAGATTTTGTAAACAATAATTTGTCCTCCACTATAACAATAACAATTGTAAAAAAAGTTACAATATAAAAATTAATATATTATGAAAATGTGGACACTAAAGATAGGCATTAATCAAGCAAAATCCAAATCTTTCTCTTCAAAAGCTCCAAACTAAGAGAGAGTAGACAACAAAGAGATTGTCCCTGATTGGCAGAACAGATGAGTCAATCATGTGGCCAAATGGCCAAACAGCCCAGCTAGTTGGGAGAAAATTGGTCTCTGATTGCCCAAAAACTTCAGATAGTCTAAAGCACTTCACATTCAGGTTGGGGAAAAGGTACCCGCAGAAGAGTCTCCCCTTTCTATGGGTTGCACCCTTAGTTTTGGGCAAAAAAATCTAACATTATCTCTTGTAAGGGTCACCCTCGAATATGAGATGCGCCAAAAAACTGTCTCCAGTAGGATACAATTGAATTCTTTATGGTCCATATCCCAGTAAGAAACAGTACTGATCTCCTTCATCTTTCCCATCTTCAATCTTTATGACCCTTCCTCCCCCCTCCCCCTTCAAACTAGCACTAACTAACAAAAAATTACAAAGGAATAGAATGCTAATTTTAGTACCTGTTTTTCCCTTCCCGACTTCTCCAAAAGAGAAAAGCCTGCAGTCTATTTCCTTGTAAATTTTACTTTGTCAGTTAATTCAATAAAAACAAGCATGCCCTTTACAGCAGTTTTGTCATGAATGAAATGCTCCAGTAGAAAGCGTAGGAAATCTCACACAAAAACCTACCGAGATAGACATGATAATTGTGTACGGTGCCCCCAGTTCAACAAGTAAGAAGGGGGGGGGGGGGGGAAGAACCATAAACACTGCTGCATGACCACCAGCACTCACACAGGCACGCACTTCCTCCCACTCTGTCTCCCTCTGGCTGGTTTATTTTTAGATTCTACCTGTTCCCGAACACCAGCAGACCTGGCTTAACAGCGCTGTTCATAATGCCTTACACTCACTGCTGAGATATTTTAACTAAAACATTTCATATTTACTCATGACATATTTATTAAAAACCCAAAAGAACATTTTTGCATATGGGTAGCAGTATATTTTATTAAACGAAAAACCTGCATAAAATCTGTGATCCATATGCGGGTAAAAATCTGAAGATTGAATCCTCAATAATTGTCAAAACCTCAATGGGTGCAAAAGCTTTTTACACAAGAGCATATCGAGATGATATTGCAAGAATATACGTAGTAAATTTTACTGCACTGTGTAAATTTTCGGCATACACTTGAAAAGTAATGGACTTGTTAAAATAAGTACATAATAATTTTAATTTAACAATTTTAATTTACAGCTTATCATTGGTTCTCAGCCGACTAGCCGCACAGTAACTCTTAACTTTCAGAGATCTTGGGGATAAATCAAAGGCCATGACTGTTGCAAAGGCTGTGAGTTTATTTTAGTTGCCAAGTTTCTTCATCCATAAAACATTAACCATAACAAGTCATCACCCAGTACTATCAATGTAAAAAGTATGTACAATATGAGTTTAATAATGCAATACCCTATCCGCCTCCATATCACACCTTGTTAGTCTCTCACATTGGAGTGTGGGTTCATGCCCGCGGCAAGCCTTTAGACAAGACGAGAGGGACCGCAGCTCAGTCTGAGTTACGTTGGTTTGTCACCAGAGGTGGAGAAAGCCCCGTCTCTGTTGGTGGCTCTGTATTTGTAACCACGGATCTGCAGCAATGTTGATAAGTTCCTAGTTCATTCCCGCGTGTCACAATTACGCCTGACCATGTGAACGTGAAGCTATGCCCCACTTATTCGCGCTGACTGGACTGACGATATTAACGATACCATGTGCCTCTGCTCACCCGTAAGAAAGTGTTTATGTCCATCTTAACAAGGCAAACCTTAACGAGAACTTGGCTGACCAAACACAATGAGGTAAATATAAGAAAAGACAGGATTTTTTTTAGGTTTGTGCAAGTGGCAAAGGTGGCCCTATCTTTTGGAAGCTGGGACTTTGAAGGCAGGTATTGCCCACGGATATTTAGTCTGAGACCTCTCAATTCTGACAGCCACATTGCAAGGATAACCGACACCTTCCCAAGTCCATCCAACTGGCTGTAAACATATGGTTCAGTGATAGTACATACTTTGGAATGAGCGAGGAAATTTAAGTAGTTCAAGACTGGGTGATAAACTTTTCACAAACTAATTTTAAAATTTAAACTAAATGTAAAACTTACAGTGAAACTATGTTTTTCACAATTATTTGTTGTCCAAGAAAAATTGATGCAAAAATCGAGAAAAATACTCAAAAAAGAGAGATAGACTTCAAGGTACAAGAATAATCACAGATTATCTTTTACATATAAAATAAAAAAGCATTTATGTACTAGTATGTTGCAGAAAAGAATAAAAATTTATGACTAAATCTACTGAGTTCCCTTTGCTGTATCTAATGACTATCAGTACTATCACATATCAAATTATTCAATGTGAATTCAAATTTTTAAATACCCACAGACCCCTGCAAGATAAGAAGAGAGAAAATTTAGAGTTGCCAGATGTAAATGCTGCCAAAATTGCAAAATGAGCCTGTACCTGACCTTGGCAGTTGGCACTGCTACAGAAACTGAGGGGTTCCTTCAGCGGTGCAGTTCACAAGTAAAACTAGTTCATCTGCTCTTGTCGCCCACTCCGATCAACCACTACACCCGGACTTTAGAAGAGAGAGTTTCCAAGAGTTCCAAGGACAATGGTATCTTACGCAAAATTGAACGGTATGGAGTTTGAATTGTTTAGAGGCAAAAATATCTGATGAAGAAAAACTGTCAGTTAAACACACAAGTTGCAGACTATCATTCAGTTACTAGTAAACAGAGCCACCGTGAGGAAGTTAGGGGTGGGAGTGGGAAAATTACTGGGGAGCAAGCATCAAGAGGGCCCGATTATGTTCTAAAATATTAATTACAAGTTATTCAGTTTTATTCGGATCATATTTATAGTTATGGCCACAAAAATTTCAGTCTTTAGATGTATGGGGTTGAAAAATTTGTACATTAAGTAATGGAGAGACAAGGGCCGAAATCATTATTTGCCCCCGGGCCCTTAGTTTTTCTCAACTGCCCTGCTAGTAAATACTATATGCTAGCATAATAATCTTTGTTTTCTAAACAGAACTTAATTTAAATTTCTGTATTGTTCCCGGCTAACAGCCTCATCCCTTTCTTTGCAATTCTCAAGCTTACTATCAACTACTTCGTATCCTTCCCCCTTTGCACAATACATACTAAAACCCATAATGGTGCATGTACACATACATAAAATATTACCTTACTGAAATTTTTAATTTATTATGTATTTCATTTTACAGCTCCATGTGAATCATGTTACTCATATACTTTTGAGTAATCGAAAATGTAAAAAATTTGCAAACAAATACATGTAAAATCACAAATAGAAAAATAAATAATTTACTTAAACTAGAACAGAATCCTTTCTAATCTTAACTCAAATTTTGGAAATTCTCTTACACAAAAGTCATCTCATGATTTGGAAGTGCCCGTACACAAACCGACTGGCAAGTAAGACCTGATTCCAAATTATGTAAACTTTATTAAACCTTATTATACATTACTAGTACCAATACTTTCTTTTCAAACAATACAATTTATCATCTATTTAAATAAATTTTCTTCTGTACCATCACAATATAGCACAAATTTTCAACTTAAAAACATTCAGATTATTTGAAACATTTACCATGTGTGTGTGAGCTCAAATTTTAAATTCTTTAGCTAAATCCTGCGAAGCTTTGGAGAAATGAAAGAAAGCTAAAGAAGTACAAACAAAAAAATCCTAGCCAAACATAAGCTTTTAATTATAATTACAATTTGTAGGGTAAAACTCAAACAAAAAAAAATAATAAAAATAAAAAAATACCCTCAAATTATAGAAATTTTCAAGTTACACTACAGTATAACCAAAGCAATTATACATTTTTAAATGTGTTAATGAAGAAAGTGAATCTCTTAAAATGTTGTGAACAAAAATCCAATTTAACTAATTACCAATACAAACAATAATAAGATACATACTTAAAGTACCGTATTTACTCAAATAATCGCCGCCATCGCTTAATCGTCGCACCTATTGTTTGAGGTAATGAATTTGGTATTTAAGATTCTTCCCATAATCGTCGCACCCTTATTTATTGACGGCGACTGGGGCGCGACACGCGAATGGATCAGCCGTAAACACAAAGGAACAGCCTGCTTTCATGTGGCGTGTGGCGCGAATGGAACAGCCGAAAACACAATGGAACAGCCTGCTTTCACGTGGCGTGTGGGGCTTATCATTGGTCCAACCTTGAGCGGCATGTCCTTATTGGCTGTGTGGGAGGAAGGAATGTGTGCGGAAGATAAAATGCTGTGATGCCATTGTTTTATCTCGTTTGCGTTGGAGTGGAAAGTACCGGTAATTGCAGAGTTTGAGAAAGTTCATTTTGTAAAAATATGGGTAAATACAATTCGTATACTGCCGCTTTCAAGTTGCGCGTAATCGCAATTGCAGAAGAGCACGGAAATCAGGCCGCGGAAAGAGAATTTTCAGTAAGTGAAAAATTTGTTCCTGACTAGCGAAAACAAACAGAAAACTTGAATAACACGTGACAACAGCGGCGACTAAGATGACGTTGATGTCCCGGCAAATGAATCTAATGCATCAGAATCTAGTTCAGACAATAAATAGATAAACTTTGGTTAGTGTTGAGACTGAATGTGTTTTATAAATGTATTTTGTTAATTGATTTTTTCGCAATTTTGTGTTTATACTATATTTTTATTTTGCCAAACTTCTTGTAACCAAAAGTTGTTTTGTTTATTATGTACGTATTGTAAATAAATATTACGTATAGGTACCATGTACCTAGATATTAACTTCTTTAATTTAGCATTTTCAAGCGATTTACTACAAAATTTTACTTAATTTTTTTTTATTTTATTTATCATCACATATTGGTCGCACCTCACTTTTTTTCCCATAAAATTTGGTAAAATTGCTGCGACGATTATGCGAGTAAATACGGTATGTTCTAAAAATATAGCCAAAATTTTAGGCACATGTATTAAAAAAAATCAAACAATTTTGAGAAGGTCCTTACCAAAGTCATGGCCAATTGCTTAAAAACATTTTTAAATACAGTGTAAACTCTATATAACGACACTTAACGGACTGAGCATTTTTCTGCGTTATAGAGAGTGGTCGTTAAATGGAGAGAAATAAAAGATATAAGTTTACTATTCTATATTAATATGTATTTACTAATATAGTACATATTTTACACACGAACATTAATTTTCATACAAATAACAACACTCATTGCATATAGTCTGTTATCTTCGTCTGATGGTTTTCGCTGCTACAGTATTTTAATTGTATTTTATTAGGTATTTTACTGATATCTTGAGATACTGCCGAATCACCTTGATTATATAAAAAGTAATTTTCTAATAGTTTCGCTGCATCAAGTGCTTAATAAAACTTTTTCGTCAATACACGAAGATTTTCGTTTACTCGTCATGTGTTCAGTTCGAAAAACTGTAAGCAACTGCGAAAATGATAACGTGTAACAACTTGACAAAAGTCTAGTGACCGAAGTAAACATGTGCAAGTTCATCATACAAAAACAAAAGACTAGGGATGGGACGAATCCACATTTTGGTCGAATCCGAATCCTTGTTCGAATCCTCTGTGTTTGTCATCGAATCTCGAATCCCAGTCCCACACTAAACTTCACCACATGTTATTAAAAAAAATCACACATTAATTTAAAAAAATTACATAGGCCTATGTATTAAAAAAATTCACATGTGTATTTATAAAATTATAAAATAAGTGCATAGTGTATACACCTGATATAAAATAGAGACAAATAACCTCAAAAACCACACACTTAAGTTTGCATCTGTCTAATTCTCTGTTAAATTAATCCTTCCTATGTTTTCAATAAAATACGTTTGTATAACAGACACCATTTTAAAAAAGTTACGTTTTTTCTGCAATATTATATTATTGAAGGTCGGAAATGATTGAGTAGTTATGCTAATTGACAAAATGCACCGTAGTTTATCTTATGTTTGTGCTATTTTCGTTACCTTTATAATATAGTTTAGGTATAGAATTTTCTAGAGCTGGACAACCTCAGTTCTCTGGTTTCGAACCGAGCCGAACCGAACCTCATACAGAAATAATTGTTTTTAATTAAAATGAACAGATGACCAGCACTTTGGTCTTTAATTGAGTGGTGAGAAAGAAATTCTCCAGCCATTTGTAAAATGAATACATTATATAGCTTAGCTTATATATATATATACACCAACTTTTAATTCATGAAGAAGTTCCATCTAAATTTCAAAAAGACTATCTTCCTTTTTCAGTGTACACTAACCTACATTTAAAAAAAAATATATAATATTATAAAGATGACGAACATTCAACATAAGGCCACATAACATATTTTTGTGGTAGACATAACCTAACATTTTTAATAAGTAAAACTTTTTAATAGGACATTAAAAAAAAAGTAGAATGTGAATTAAGTTACCTATCTACATTACAAAACCCGCTGATGTACTGTTTTCTTGGAAGAATGCTGCTCATCACAAGAAACTTTAGTAATTTTTTGGGGTAGTTCTGGGTCATCTGGGTCGTCATTATCTTTTCTCCATTTGGAAAACTTAAACGACGTAAGTCTGCTCATCGCAAATCACCTCAAGAACAATAATATTGTAAATTTAACGTAAGAAGTGTGGTTATAGAAATTTGTGTCGGAAAAAAGAAAACACGAGAAATAATGATGGCTGCCGCGACTACGCTAGTCGACTTAGTACCGTACTGTAAAATTTACTGGACCAGTACTTTTAATAAACAAGATTAAATTAATATTTTCAGTACCTGACTGTTATAACCAAAAAGGCCAAAAAAATTAATACATCCCAGTAATTAAAAATACGTAATTTACGTAATCATTTCCTACCGCATTTGTCTTGTGCTAACTTGATCACGTTAGTTTTGCCGAAATACGAGAGTTCTCGTACATGCGCTTTAGTTTAACGTATGGGATACTCAATCTTTGGTAATTTTACAACACTTTTCGTAAACGCACTATATTTAAAGGTATAATATACAATACCTTTGGCATTTGTACGATAGTTTATAATACGTAGTACGAGAAATGCATACAAAATTCTCTAAAGTAAACAAACAACAAAGCGCGCCTATATGAAAAAATGCTATGCGAGTTATGCGACGATTAATAATTTTTATTTTTATTTTGTCTGCGCTTGAAACTGTTGAGGCGACGATTATGCGATTAAAGTCGGAATATTACAAGTAATGGAATTTTGTTGTGTTGTTTTGTGAATGGTCTCAAATGGGGGTTAGAAAATTATAAAAACGTATTTTTTTTTAAACGAACGTTCAGTTTTTCGAAAATATTTTAAGAGGTTTCGAACCGAACCAAACGTAAGGGTTCGGTTCGGTTCGAAATTTTCGAACTTCGCCCAGCACTACAATTTTCAATTACTACCTAAAACTCTTAAAAACTCACCTCGAATCCCACCTCGAATCCCACCTCAGATCCTACGGATCCTCGAATCCATAGGATTCGGTATATTCGACGAATCCAAGATTCGAAAATCCCATCCCTACAAAAGACATAATGTCTTAGAATCTCCGGTATGTCAGTCAAAGTAAACACGTGCTAGATAATACAACAAAATAACAAACAAAAGAACTTACACAGCTGCAGTTCTTATCAACTTCAGCAATTTAGGAAAGTACTGCATAATGATTTATAATGCCGTATTGTTGTCGTTATATAGAGTGAGCGTGACGCTATATAGAGTGTATTATTGTATAGAAAACAAGGTAAACCAACCAAAGTCAAGCAATTTCGACGTTTTATGGAGTTTGTCGTTAAATCGAGTAACGTTATAAAGAGTTTACACTGTATGTTGTTGTACATCATAATTACAAAAATCTTCCTTTCAAATCATGTAAATAAAAACATTTTAACAAAAAAAGAGCTTAGTTTTCATTTACAGATGAGAGATCTTGTAACGTGCACAACAGCATATGAAATGAATTTTGAGTACCGTATTTTGTAGAAAACCATTAAATAGCGAAGGAAAAAATAACGAATGCTGAATAATGTGATCACTGAAAAGCCAGAAAATATGAATACCAATGAAAGAGTGGAAGACTAATAATACAGGCTCTAAAATGGAGAATCCTTGGAAAGGCCAGGATACAAAACGAAGATAAGGTACAAGAACATGTGGAAAAAAAACTTTATTCAAGTGGTAATTGAAATGTTAGTTTTTTTTTTCCAGACTCATACTTGCAACAGAGACAAAAGTAATGAAGATGAAGTAGAATGATATAGGTACACCTAAAGTTGGGTTGGCTAGAAGCTTACTTTATTTACAAACCCCAAAACATCTCTACATTTTCCTTATCAGATAAAATGTGCAATAAGAGGGTTTCACTCATAGACTAATAATGTAATGATAGTGATCGACAGACTATTGTCTTTTGTACATGAGGCCAACTATGGCTTAGCGATTTGCTAACAGGACTCTCAAATTCAGTTGATGGAACCAGGTTTTTAGTGTTGGATTACAAATAGTACTTCAACAGACTAATTATTTTTAAATTATTAAATGTAAAGTATGTATTAATTTGGTACAGAACATATTTAAATGCACTAGTAATGAAATATCATAACCTTTCCGAGTGTACACTCGGGGGAAAAAAAGTGTTGTGATATTTTATAACCTGAAAAACATGCCAGCCATGACACTCGATTTTGACAGTACTATTTGCAAACAAGCCTTCCAACAGCAGGGCCACAAATCCTTGCGTGCACGATTAACGCCCTTCATCAGTCCACGGTTCCACTGTGCACGTTCAGAAGGCCGCCATCTTCTTCCTGTCGATGCGCTGGCTGCGCTCCTGATCGACGCTGCGCTCAGAAGCCCTGAGCCGCGCAAGCTCCGCCCTCTTCTCGCGCAGCCGGCCTGAGAGCAGGCCGTGAGCCTGGGAGCCCTCTGTGTGCCGCGCCAGCGATTCCTGCAGCCTGGCCGCTTCCCGCTCCGCGCGCCGGATGTCCTCTCCCACTCGGAGGCTGGCTACGTTGAGGCCTCGGCTGGTCTCTGACCTCAAGTTGTCCTCCGCGCCGCCCCTGCCCTTTTTGCCCGGAGGTCCTTCATCTCCCTCTACGTCAAGACAAAGCAATGTTTCCCTCAAACACAGAAACTACACAAAACATTTAGCCATAATATAGCAGTTTCTGCCATATAGAACCACATGGCACATTTCACATAAGACAGTCAGATTTACATAAAATCTAATCAAAATTGGAAATTTCATTTGCACCATTAAGTAGGTCAAGGTGAGCAACAGTTTTAAAGTTAAAATAGAATTTCAATGTAAATAGCAAATTTGAATAGAAAAAGTACGTTAAAAAAAATCTTTCCAAGCATTTTTATACTAGTATAAAAATTATATTTTATCAAATACTTGTACATGTTTACTGGTTATAATACAAAAATGCAACTATAAAAGAAATATGTTTTAGAAATTTTCTATATTTTTTGCAGCATTTCGCTTATCATTAGTTTTTTTCCAGTTATAAAAAAAGTCTTTATTGTTTATTTTTCTAGCCATCTGATATTATATTATTCTAATGATTACTATGCATTTTGAAAGGAGGTATGGTCAGTTATATTTGCCCATTAATATTTTTAAACTGAATATGTTCACATTTATATTGTACAATGATCCTGAACTGCAATGTCTTAAGTTACACAGTGATATGCAACAGCTTCTCTACACTTTGATTACAGTCAAGTGTTTGTTATTTCAAAGTCTAAATATTTGAAATCAAATCAAATATTTATAATAAAATTTAGAGATGGGTCGAGTCTTGGTTTATCGAGTCGAGCCGAGCCGAGTTGGGTCAGATTGACTGGACTCGAAAACCGAGTCACATATTTTATCATGTTCGAGACTCGAAACACGTTTCGAGTTAAGTACCAGCATCGTGACATTATAGCACTTTATTATAGGTTGTCTTAATGTTTTCGCCAAATCATTAATACAGCAAGAAATGATAATGACCTTCAAACAAAACAAAACAAATCCCGTGCAAACCTAACCTTGCCCGCTACCGTGCTACGGCGCTATAATAGGTACAAGTGCAACCAAACCTAGGCCTACCTTCATTTTTGAACGTGACGTCGTAACGTGATTTTGTCGATAGTGGCGACAGTTTATAGGACAAAATTATGTCACATGACCATTTTATATAAAAAAAAAAAAACTTGGAAAACAGCGTGCACTGTTTTCATTTTGTTTTTCATCCTGTGTTTACTTCAAATACGGTACCGCATTTGTTTACAAAATACGTCAATGGATTTTCACTGAAGAAAAATTTGTTGCAAAACGCACATATATTAATAATCATCACGTTTATCGTGCCCCATTTATAATAACTCGTATAAACAAGAGATTTCCGTAACCTAAACATAAAATAATTATATTGTAATATTTAGTAAATAAAAGCAAGCCGTGATGCGTGAAAGTGGCTGCGTGTTAGGCCAACCAGCCTTGCATTTTGGAACTAAATTTAGCTGTGATCCGCTAAGCAGCGCTGCGTGTCAATAACGTTTAGGATAAAATTACTTTCTTTTTGTTTGAATAAAATATAATAATAACAACGCTCATGCATTTTATTTGGCAATCAGTTACTGATCGCCAAATCAAATGCATGAAATATTTATTTAAAAACATATTCATATTCTTGTAGTTGTAACAAGTTCCGGGCGAATAATCTTGCCGCGGAAAGTGTATTTACATTGAGAATGTGACAATGTGACAAGGCCTATATCCCTTGAGCTGTTTGTTCATGTGGGGATCTGCCGGTGGATCGGAAAAAAAAAAGTTACGTAACTCGGGAAGCCTTTTTTTCACAGACGAAAGAGCCAAACTCCCGATCGTACATCTTCGTTTTTTTTGGTTCATTGTAAATAAATATGACGGTGTTGATAAAAGGAAATACCATAAACAAGGCAACAGTATTTATTTGTATGCCGCCATGTTTTTCGTTTGCAGTGTGTCCGTGAATGTTTATTTTGGACAACTCATGATAACTATGGTCAATTAGGTTAGGTTAGTTACATTATAAATACTTTAAAACATCGTGGACGGTTGATTTGGTTAGGATAGCTACATTAAAGATACTGTGAAATCATGTTGAAATAAAGCTTAGTTTTTTATATTTAAATAACATAATGATTTGAATTAATCACTTAAAATATTTAAATAACATAATGATTTGCTAATTAATCATTTAAAATATTTAAATAATGCAGATGCATCTTGGATACACAATTTTTATATCAATGGGTGTAGTAATATTTTATTTATCATATTCGACGCAAAAAATTATAAAATTATGAAACTCGAACTGACTCGAACTCGACTCGACTCGAAATATGAATTGCTAAACTCGGCTCGACTCGACTTGAAGCCAAAAAACCTCAACTCGTCCATCTCTAATAAAATTACTTTCAATATTAAACATTTTGAATATTCGCACAGGCCTAACAATCACACCTGGGGCCGCTTGGTCTTGGGCATGGAATTAGCAAAATCTTGCTCATACACACGTTATTTAAAAAACTTTTTGGGAGACATAAAATTAATGAGTACATATTTTATAAACACACATTTATGGCTTTACATTGCATTTCATTTCAACGACGATGTCAATAGATACGACAACACTCAATGCACGGAACAAGAATATTGGGAAAGAAATTTTAATTGCATACAGCAAAGAGCCATTTCAACATTTTCCTGAAGTGATTTGGAGAAGCAATGGAAAACAAAATCTGGGTGGTCAGACAGGGATTCAAATCTGGGTCCTACTGAAAAAGAGTCCAAAGCTGTTAAAAAAATTCATCTATTTTGCTTATTCTAGGATAAAAATCTACGAGTTTAAACCTTACTGGGAATGTCAAGTGATCCCGATATGTTCAAAATTCTGCAAAATAACCGCAGTGGATAAACAATGGCTCCAGTAAAAAAGGAAACCCAATCCTGTTATAGGAACACAAGAAAGTGACACCCGTTGAAATATAAAATTAAAAAAGGAATTTATAGAAATATCAAAAATTAATTTAATGTCACACATGGTTATAATTATAAAAATTGACAAGCATTAAATAAAACAAAATTACAAATTAATAGACGGTTCTATAGGGATGGGTCAATCAAATCTTCAAATATTATCAAATCCTTAGTATTCAAATAATTTGATATTCTAGGGAAAATATTTGAAGGAAAATATTAGTGAAAATAAAATAACTAAAACATTCAACACAGATAACCTCTGAATTTTATTCATTCAATATTTGTCTCCATGCCTATCTTGTCTACATTACCAAAGATATTGTACTTTTAACATGTAATTAATAAATATATTTACATTATATATTGATTCTAGAAACTTAGTTTGTAAAACAACCATTTAAAGGGTTAAATGTTCCTACACCATAGTTATAACTTAAAAGGTTAAATGTTTCAAATGAAGTTGATATGTTCCATTTCTTGTACATTATTATATTTTGGATCTTAGAGACTTGGATTTGGATTTGATGGGTATATTCAAGAACTCTTTGAGATACGAATTCCAGATTTGGATTCGTGATAATTGGGATCTGACCCATCACTATGGCAACCTCCACACAATTTCAATACAATTTCAACACAATTTCAATACAAAGTGGTCTAATAAATTTTGTGTTATAACATGACTCATCAGCAGCCCACTTAATCATAATTAGACCACAAACAAGCCACCTAGCCTCAAGTAGCACAGTTGTTTCTCATGTCACTAGATGCAACAGAGAAGATTTCCAATGAGAACAGTTGCAATGTTTCGGGAACTGACATCTGTTCCTGTCATCAGGCACAGACTGATATTGGACACTGGAAAACCATGGGTTTATATGTTAGAGCTCCTCGTTGGAAATCTTCTGTGTACGTCCGTGCTATCATCGTGTTGTCCATAATACTTGTTAAGTTCCATCGTTGGTTCTGTTTGTCCAACATCAGCTGATTCAGTCTTGTTTTCTGTGAATTTTTTATCTTCATACTTTTATGTATTTTTGATTTTCGGAATTTTTCCATGACAAACTGTGCAAAACTGCAATGGCGTATGTCCACAAAACTTCATTAAATCAAAATTTCCCATTGCATGAATCATTAAAAAAAAAAACCCGTTAAATATGATGTAGGCCTAAAAATAATTTAAAACATTTTTTTGAATTTTTCAATATGTGAAAATAAATGATTATTTATATTAACATTTATGGAATATATTTTTTGACTTGTTTTAACTAAAGTGTAGGAACAAAGTAGCTGCTTAGAATATGCCTCTCTTTTTCTGTCCAGTGTATGTGTACTTGATAAATGAGGCAAATTTCCCCCCCCCTCCTTAGTGTGACCTTTTTTTTCGAGAGCGGCACGAGGGAGGGGGGCGACAAGATAATTGTCTGAGCTGGCACTATGCTAGGAGTGTGAGTGTGGGCCTGTATCCCTTATCATACACTGTGTATTATCCACCAGAACAACGTTGACCTAGGCTGTTTGGCTTTAGGAGTTTTTGCTGTTGAGTATATGACCAGATGTTTTCCAGAGATTTATATAAGTTTTTTTTCTTCACCACCTCGTTCTGAACGAAAGAGCAGGCATGCTCTGTTTCTAGCTTCTGATCTGAAAACTGTAAACTTTAACACTCCTGCTGTGTTTTGATTTTTACGACCTGCAGGACTCTTCTCTGTAAAATACTTTAAAATACTTTAGCTGATAATGTGTTAGTAATGTTTCTGAATTACTGTGTTAAATCCGGCTTTACTAAATTATTCTTCTCAAAATTTACGTAGCCATCTGTAGCAAAAAAATTCACATAAATAGCCCTAAAAGATTATGAAAATCCCATGGTAATTTTTTCCTTGCCCGACGAGAAAATCTTCTGTGATCTCAAATTTTTTTCCAGACTTTCAAGATCCCGCACAACAGTATTCGTTAGGGTTGTGCGAATGTTCGGTATACCGATACCGAAATCGAAATTTTGCTACTTTCATTTTCGATTTCGGTAAGAATTTCATCTGTCGAAGTTCGTTTTTAGCTAAATATTTCGAGCCAAACGAAAGTTCAATAGCTTACTGAAGTTCGTTTGTTCTAGTTGAAAAAGAAATCGTAATTTAATAAAAATGTACAGTAGAATACCGGTACAATAACGTACCTTATTATAAAGTATATTTCACTTAACAAATTTTTTTTAAGTGCCCGCCAAAAATCGTATCTTCGCCATGCAAAACGGTTTCAGTTTAAAGTATCATATTTTCACTATAACGTATAAATTCTACTAGTAGCGTGGCATTACTACACCAAAATTTACTTAAACTGGTAAATAAATTTCCAGCTAAATGATTTATGTAGTAGAACAAAGATACACAAATATCACCGCAACGTATTTTCTAACCTCTAAATTCTCAAAACAAAGTTAACAAACAGTTGCGCGCACAACCATAGATTATACCGTACGTAGTATGCGACATGAGCAACACAACACCATTCGATACATCGAAAGACGGAGGTTTGAGAGAAGTATTAATTATTTAGACAAAAGTGTTACGCTACGCTAAAAATACTGTTTGATGTCTGTGCCGGGATTGTTTATTGTTATTGTTGAGTTTATTTTCAGGTTACGTTATTTAGACACCGCATTATATTTGTGCTACAATATGAATGATCCTGGAGATAAAAAGAAACGAAAGCAATTCACGCTTAAGGAAAAAGTGGATATACTCAGAGAACTAGACAAGGGGAAAAAAGCAAGTCGCAGTTGCGAATACATATGGCATTGCGGCTCTCCTGTAGCTATTTATTTATATATTTTTTTCTCTTTGTAAAGATATGTATGCATGTTTCAGTACTAAGTACAAAAACTTGAGGTACCTGTAAGTACTTAGCACTGGGATTCTACTGTAATGTCTTTATATGATTTGCTTGTTATTACTAATAATGTAATAACATATGCAAATCATATAAAGACATTAATTAGAAAAAAGATTTCCATTAAGATAAATTTACGTGGTGATGAAAAAAACTCACGTTAATGAAAATACGGTAAAATCATAATTTGAACAAACATAATACAGTAAAATCATAATTTGAACAAACATGGCAGATAAAGTAAACAAAATTCAACCGTGATTACAGTAGGCCTAGGTATCAAAACAAAATCATGCAATATTTGAAAAATTACCTGATTCATTTGCTTTCAAACAGTAGTGTAGGTACTATATTCGTAAAACATACATTCCAGAACTGTTAGTACACTATTTAGTATTTACCGTATACACATAAACAAAGAACGTACCTACTTTTATTCGCGCACAGCCAAACAAAAACATTGTCGTCTGCTTTATTTAAAATTTACATACTCTGACTGGCATATAAAATCCTCATAATATACAGCCAATTAGACAAAAAGGTCAACAAGTCACTTGGCAGCAACCATTTGTTATGTTTTGTTTTGACCATGTCCCTTGCCTGGTTTACAGCTTCCTGAGCTAGCCATGTGTGACAGTGGTGCAAGATGACGGCCGTTCCGCAGTAGTCACGTGTTTTTTCATCAGTACCATGCACGTGATAAATATATTATCATAGACTGCGACATTACGACTGTAAAGGAAATAGTCTGTGCGCTGAAAGATCTGGATTGATTCTTGAAATTTACGAGTGACATGGGGCTGTGTTGTGTGGTCTAGGGCGGATGTTGACTATATTAAATAGTAATATTTATATATACATCAAAAGGTACAAAAATGATTTATGTAATAGAATTTATTACTGAAGAGCAAATTTTGGGGCACTTTTTTTCTTTGTTAATTAAAAAATTTCGCTTAACTTTCGTTAAGAATATATTTATCTCATAGGAAAATTCATTTTCGTTTCACTTTCGCGAAACTTGATAAATTTTCTTTCACTTTCATTTCGTGTGGATAAAGTCACTTTGGCACATCCCTAGTATTCGTAAATGACTGAATATTAGTTTTTTCAAAGTATTATTATTCAAAATTGAATACAAATAATAAACTATTCGTTTTGATATTCGAAAATTCGAATATTCGCACAGGCCTACTAATATGGGAACATTACATTAAAAAAAAAAAAATTTTTTTTACATTTATCGTGAAATGGATTTTATTTCATGGTATTTAGTGGTTAAAGAAAATTTTCTGGATCAATACGTAGAGTAGCAGGTTTTTGAAAATAAGGCGAACAGGAACTGAAATTAATTGTTGGTTGGTTAGGTTAAAGTTAGGTTAGCTGCACAGTATAAAAAAAACACAATATTCATCTTCCAACTATTGTAGCTGACTTAACTCAAACCAACACTACACTTTAGTATTATTTGTCTGATTTCCCAGAAGCCACCACACTACACATTTACTTTTTCTTTGCCTAAGTGTTTGTTACATGATGCGAAAAATTTTTTTTAGTACAATTCTAATCATTCTTACTATTTAAATTTGATATTTGTATTCGAGAATAATTTGGAATTTGTATTCTATTCAAACTAAAAAAACTAATTTTCGCACAGGCCGACCAATCTGCATTTCTTTGCATCCGACAACTGATGTGTGCATAACAGATGACTGCCTGTCAAACACAGCTCACTAACAGCCTCTCAGTGACCTGCTGGTATTTTACCTGGTTCACCATGGACAGGTTTAAATGGCCTTACTTGACTATTATACTTACGTGGTCTGCAACGCACTAGAACAACACTACTTCAAGTTTTTAAAGCATATAATATTCCTACAAACGGAAAAAGGACCGAGATACACGCAGCATTGAGACACAAGGATGCCACATACCCTTTCTACCACTCAAGGTGGTGTTTAGGAAGTCAAACACATTCTTGCGTTGCTGCTTGTCCCTCTCGTACATTCTCGCCCGCTGCTCTTCCTGCTTCTTCTGCAGACGTTTCAGTTTCTTCTCCACCTTGAACAGGTCTTCATCCCCACCTGCCTGCTCCCTGAGGTTCATGCAGTGGTCTGGATGCAGAAATAAAAACAGCCCATTTCAAAACAGCTCGGGCAGAAAATTAACTTTGACTATAGCATTGGGCTTAACAAAATGGTGAAGCCCAAAAAGTACAGTAAAAGGTATTAATCCAGAATGTTTGGGACCACAACCATGCTGGATTACTGAATTACTGATTTTGCTGGTTTATTAATGTAGTTTTAATGGGAATACCAAAGAAACACTAATATTCAGGAACATGGTATTTAAAACAAATTGAAATAAGCTACTTCTGAGAAAAAAAGATGAGCATCAATATTCTCAGAAAAATCAGTATTAAAATATAGAAATGAAATGTAAAATGTAACACCCTAGAAAACAGGAAACACTGTACTGAAATGAAAACCGATGATAATGATAACTCAAACTCAGAGCAAACTACTATATTTACCCATGTATGGGTCACACATTTAATGCTGATTTTTAAGGTACGAAAATGTATTGCCACCCATGTGTGAGTTTTTACTTTTGGTTAGAAAAATAATAATATTGCACTGTGGGGTGAATATGAGAGTAAATAACTAACTTATATTGAGTTTTAATGAATATAACTCTATGATTAAGTATAATTTTATTAATTAAAATATGTCAGTAGTCGCAGTGAAGCTGCACGAGCAGTGTAGTTATTGTAAGTGTGCTGTGTCGGCCGCATGCCGGGTCGGCCACGGCACGAGGCGTGTCTGCTGTGCTGCGCTGTGAGGTCGTAAAAGGGGAGGTGGGGTTGGGCGAGAAAGAGAGGGAGAGAAAAGTGAGCCACCTCACACCTTCCCGTAGTAAACAGATAAAGAAGACCTGAAGGTCAACACCAGTGCTGCATTTCTTACGTGCCAATAAGCTGAGACACGGAACACAAAGACTTTATTTGGAACTCTAGTGAAGACAGATAAATGGTATGAACCTTATTCGAGGGAAACCCTTATGGTAAAAACTTTTTTAGATTTTTTTTAACCCAAAATTAAAGGTGCGATTCGTATGAAGGGGTGACCCTTCTGCGGGTAGATGTGGTAAAAATGCCAGCAACGCAACCAAAGTCAACAGCCAGGATCAGAATCTGAACTCCAGCAGCGTTGATTGATGCCAGATTACAGAAAATTCTGAACCACGGAATGCCGGATTAACGACCTTTCACAGTACATAACATATTAGATAAACGTGCTTGACTTAATCACTGCAAAGGCATTGTAAAATTGGTTATTTATCACTGTGAATAATACAGTTCCTCTAAATGTTTATAGAAAAAGCCTGCTCTAGATTTGTAAAATGCTAAGATAGATATAGTTACCATATTCACCTAAAAATTATGCCATTAACATATAAATGCATTATGTTTTAATAAGTGAGTTACTCCTTCATAAAGGCTACAAACAGTTGCAAACAGTTTTTACTGGACTGCAGACGAATTAGAGGCATTGAGTTTAACTGTGTGAAATGTGAATAGTAAATACCAGGGATATATGGCAGGTTGTTGGTAATCACTTATCAGTCTGCAAAGTATAGTGTAACCCTTGGTAAAACTCCTTAATATCGGTAAGTATTTTGCATTCTCACAAAATTACGAACTGCGCTCAAAAAATGTTCTTACAGTAAATCCCCGTTAAGAAGTTTCTCAAGGTACTTAGTAAATCAGACTTATTAACATGAAATTTTTACTAAAAGGGTCAAATTGTATCTAGTAATACGTACTTATTATGCAGGTTTTCTTAGATGGGATTTTTTGAAAAAGTGGTTAATGTAGTTAATAAATTATAATTTATGTCTTTAAATGACTACAATAAGTAAATTACTTAGTTGATATTTTACCTAAAAAGTTATAACGATTACAAAAATTAGGTCAAATACAGTATATTGCGATATAGTTTGGTAACGACAACTTTCATTATTAAAATTACATAACCAAATTATCTCTTCAGATTTGCATTAACAAGAGCTAAGTGTAGAATAGGTATTAAAAAAAAATTTTTTTTGCTGTACATTTATAAAATTTAAATACAAAATTTTCATTAATCAGCATCACTATGGATAATTAATAAAGCAGAAAGAGAGAAAAACACACTGGTTAAAGCAGAAATACTATTTTAAACATTAAAATAACACACATGTTCAACATATCATCACTTACCTAGTGACTTTCCAGCAGGCAAAACTAAAGCTTCCACAGGCTCTATTCGCCCATCACTATTCTTTCCCAGACCAGCCCCCGTAATGTAGCCCATTCTTGCCATCAGTGACGACCCTATACCCTATTGAAACAGATAGGTATCAAGAAATACCACTAAATAAAACAAATGTCAGACACAAAACATTTAGGGTTACACATAACCATGAAAAAGATGTATATTTTAAAGATATGTACTATTTTAAAACATTTTAATCAAAAAATAAATTTAAAAAGTTTACATAGAAAAATGTCAGTTTTTTTTTCATTTGGTAGGTACCTAAAATTCCAAAATAAACGAACACTTCCTTAACAAAAATACACCAATAGACTTTATTTAAGGTTACATCTCGTAAACATAACCTAAATAATATCTGCATAAGACTAGCATGTAGGGCTAAGATGTTTTAAGTTACATAGGTATTTATAATGCATTAATACAAATGTGTGCATGATGAGTGAGATGAACTATAGCATTGGATATCAAACAGTACCTTTGAAAAGGCACAGCTCAAGGTAACATTTAAGTGCAACGCCATTCACCATATCCATATGTAACGTTCAACTTCAACTGCACTTTTTCACAATGTCAATGCTGAGGCAACAAAACAAAAGGATATTAAACACTGTAAGTATGCATAAAACATTAGAAAATTAAGGTATCTAATCAATGATGTCCATGGAAGCTATCTCACCTTAGTGTGCTTCTCCCAGTCACCAAGGGCGGTGGTAGGAGATGACAGCAGGGTTCTCTCTATGACAGACACGGCCAGCTGATTTCTTTCTTCCAGTTCTCTCGTCTCGCTGTCACTGTCGCTGCTATCTGAACTACTGCTGCTGCTCACTTCCACACTTTCCCCAGCCGAGTCACCTGGGAGTAGGAAATGCCCAACGTTTCAACTAGTGATCGGTTGAACACACTTCTTATTAAAATATAGATCTTGAATTTGATAGTTAAGATAGTGCCTCAAAACTAGATCTCAAGCGTCAGGAATAAAAAAAAATTAATTTTTGAAGCAACATTCAACCCATTAAACTTTTACTTTTAAAAAAAAATTGTATCTACATGTTTGGAAAACAAACTTATAAAAGGTTTATTGTTTTGCAAAACATATTTTCAGAACCAAGAAATACTGAATTTAAGAAGTCTTATGTACTTGGTATTTTTTTGTACTCCATTACAACACTCACCTCAAATTAGCAAATCTAAATAACTTCTACAACAAATTGTATGTAAACTAGATACATGTTGAATCCAATTTCTCTTTGCTACAGACAAAAAAAATTGCCAATAATAATAAGCCTTGCACCAATCTTTTAAACAGAACTCATGACCCTATTTCAAGTTTCTATTAAATGTCTATTCAGGACTTTGGTAATTATTCAAAATTATAATTGCCTGTAAGGTTTACTGTAAACCTAAAAGCATTTTTGGCACCGGTGTTGAAGTCTACCGATTATTGTCTTAAGCTTTCTTTATTCTTACCACAGAGTACTATTAAATGTATCAATACATCAGTCTTTTTTTGAAAATACACGTCTCTTCAGATATCAGGCAGTAAACGCAGAGAAAGCATCACAAATGTGAAATAGCTGTTTTTTTCACTGCAGCAAACGCCACTAACATCGCGACCACGAACGACACTATGCTGAACCCGCAAAGAGGACCGTCGTGAAAGACGCTCCGACGGGCTCACGCACCTAGGGGCAGAACGCTCGCCAGTTCCACCTCCGTCTTCACGCCGCTGCCCTCCAGCTTCACGAGACACTTGCCCCTGTCGACTTCCAGCACGACGGCCGTGTGCCACAGCTGGTCCTCGCACTTCACCAGCACTCGCACATTCGACCGCACCAGTGAGAAGTCAGGCTCCCTACAGACCACGCATGTTTTTTTGAAATACGGGAACATTTTAAACTTTGATGCGAAAAAACTTATTACAAGAAAAAGTGTACCTTTAGTCTGCTTCACACAACATACGTAATAATTTTTTTTTATGAATACCAGAATTTTATGAAGATAAGATTCTGAAATGGAAATATATAAGTAAAATTGTATGTATTACTGAATTGTGTAAACAAAGAAAATGAATTTCTAGTAAGTATGCCACAGTCAGACAAAAATTTGTACCACAAATATTTACTTAACTTTTTACTATGGATAGGCTGGCTAGTGAAGTCCTCTAACCCTCAAATAAAATAAATCCTTTTTGTATTCGAAAGATGTGATATTTGAGGGAAAGATGTGATATTTGAGAAAAAGATTCTGAAATTACTGTAAGAAAAATAGTAAATTTAAAAATTCAGCACAGACAGATCACAAAAATACTTTGTATTTTCAGTATTTAATTATTTAAATAAAATAACAATGTGTATTCATTCAAGAAACAGTTCTTGAGATAAAAATTTAAAAGGTTAAATGTTTTAACAAAACTGTTCAAATCTTCAATTTTTTATACTTTATTTAATTTCTGACCCTAGAGACAGAATCAAATTCAAGGGATAGATTTGAGGCACATTTTGTGCATAGAGTTCGATATTTCAATTTGAGAAAATTTGGATTTGATCCATCATTGCATTTTTTTCAAACAGCCAATTATGTGTTGAATAAATAAAGTGCAAAAAATTAAATAAATAAATAAAACAAATAAAATATTAATTTGCAACACTTACATAGTGAAACACACATAGGAAATTTAAATAAAACAAAAATAGAAAATAATAATGTGAAAATTTCTTAACCTAACCTGGCAGGTGAAATCTAGCAAGAAAACACATGAACAGACTTATTTTAAGATTTTAATTTTTTTTTTAATGGTTTAACAGTGGTTACACGGAAGTTGAGGGTTCCACTCCGCAGTGTTTGCATCAGCTATCGTGACTTATTGTTTAAATGTATGAGTAAATTAAGGTGCAACGTTTCATCGACACCCATGTAATCAGAGACGGATCAAGGGTAAAGGGATGTGATTGGAGCAAAACCAAATTTATTGGTGGAGGACAGGCTTACTGCAAAGTCTGCTAAGTTTTCGGCTGACCATTCCGTTGGAAATTGAACCCGGTTCACATTAATGTGAGGCAAGTAATCTGAATACTTAACTACAGTTATATTGAACAAATAAAGATTTTAGAACTTTCACTACTGAGGTAGTAATAAAAACATGGATAAGTTGATCTTATTTCAGATATTACCACATATACTAAAGCAGGAGGTGGTACTGTTCTCATACATATTTTATACAGAAAATTTGGATCAACCTGTTTTCTTTAATTACACCCCAGGGGGTTAAATGTTTCATAGATTGTTTCTTAAATCCACGCAAGGTTGCAGAATCCTCTAAGGCCCGTTCCATAATCATGCGGTAACATAAAAACTGAAACGTATCCGAACTCGCAAGATATTAACATTTTACTATCCGTCTGTTGCTTCCACAATGCACGGAAATTTAAGCAATGGCAACAAGTTAATTTGAATCCCACAATTACAAATAATTAAAAATAATTATAAAACATATTTGATACACGAGAAACAACACTGTCAGGAAATAAAAATAAACCACAAAGGAAATTTTAGGACACATGAAGTTCTTGTACTCGGAATAATTCCTGGTCTCCCCCCCCCCCCCCCCCCCCCCCACGTTCCTAACTATATCAATATTTTTGTAACACTCAAAAATTGTAGCCCCCTCAGCAAAGAAGTTTCGCTTCAAAAAATTATTACTGCAATTATAAGTTTTTCACATTTCTTTAACCAATATAATTTTGAAACTCTTCTGCAAAGAAAGAACAAAGGGACCTACCTGTACTCTCTGAGGCTGGAGAAGTGGACCAGCTCGCCGTGCGAGAAGCGGCACTTGTCGCTGGAGAAGCGGCACTCCCCTCCCAAGTAGTACGGGCAGGGCAACATGTCCCTATGGGTGGGGTTTGTGAACATGACTCGCACCTACGCACACAGCATGTGGTATTCCATCTGCCGACCAGCTAGGTGCTCACACGCGTACGAGCCGGGCTTGCGACTATGGCTCCACTTGGCTGGGTTGTGCAGGGGCCTCGGCAAGGCTTGGCCCACTTCTTATCGACACGCCCGCCAGCACAGTCATTGTGCTCATTTGAACAAGAAATCACGTCCGCTGCCACGCCGACTTTCTGGCTAGCTGTGCAGGTGAATTTTATCAATAACTGAGTCAGAAGCAGATGGAACGACAGACTAATAAAATATAGCAAAGAGAAATTAGATATTTCCTGAAACTGTGATTTGGAACATGTCAAGAAAAGTTCACCACAACCGGCCATCATTCAGGATGTCATTGCACCACACTCAGCAAAGAAAATGAAGTGGTGTGTCAGCGGATGATGTGCACAAGCAAACAAGTATAGTAATTTAATTATCAACATTTATTCACCACAGATTCATAAAAACCAAGGAAACAATTTTAGAGGAGACTGATGATAATACCACAGGCAAGTAAAGAAAAAAATTACATTCCCAAGAAACAACATACCACATACGTAAAATTAAAATTCAGCATTACCATTTCAGACAGGCAAGAAACAACCAGGATATAGGTATGTTCAAATGTATAAATAGAGAATTTTTTGGCTGTTATGGAACATTAAAATTATGTGTCAAATGTCCATTATCATTACGAGGTTTTGTTGCAGTGGAAATCCTGCACTTTGGTATTTTGGCATGCTTAAACATTTGATGGTAGATGGGACATCACAGTTTTCAGGGTTTTTGCACTGAGAGCAAATTGGACTAAGACAGTATAGTTTTCGAAACTGTACCATATGTTTGGTGTTATGGTATTTCTGTGATATGGGATGACACTTCACAGGTTGTAACATTCCACAACATAAGTTTTTGTTTTAGTGTGGGCAGAGATTGGTTTTCAGTAAATACAACAGATTCTCACAAGTTGTTGCAAAAATGTTTCGTTTGTCTCCTGGACTGTCAACTATGATTAATTTTACTTAAGTTTAAGAAAAGGTTAGGTTAACTCACAGTTATGCACAGAAAATTAACGTGGCACAATTTCGAAAATTATAACTGACAGTTACATGAGTATCAACTTTAAAAGTTTAGGTGATGGTGGGTGTTAATAAAAATTTGCCACAATACGAAACTTTATCAATGATCAGTTACCAAGTAATCATTAAATTTAAGTATGTAAACCACTTCGTGACAAACACTTTTCTGTTCTTCCTGATTTTTTATTTTTGTGGATACACCTAACACATCTAAAATGATCAACCCACAAATTTTTGACGTGACGTCTAATAAATCGTAAAACGCCGGCTGCACACACGAAAGTGTCCCGTAACACACATTGTCCCACTACGATGTGTCCCGTTACGCTCATTGTACGCTTGCACCGCATCTCTCTTCCACTCGATTGGAACAACCATCGATTTGACTTTTCAATCATGTTTTCGTCGTTTGAATTATTAATATTATGTAATTTAACGATCGTCCACAGATTTTCAGCACAATCGGTACGGTTATTTAAAAGTAATGTTGAATTTTCAAATAGATTTTTGTACGAACAATGGCGTTTTACAGTTACACATAATAATTCAAATTACATTCGGGATCTTTTGCACGATTTTTTAAAAAATATTGTAACACATTATAAATAAGTTTGGTGTATTTGGGATGCGTATTTGCTATAAAATTGTATTATGAAAACCAAATAATATTATTCCCCTACGGTGCTGTCATCTACAGTGACGGACGCGAACCGAACGAATCGCGCAATCTACCCGCTTCCACGGCAACCAGGCACTCGTTAATAAATATTTTCCTTTGTTTATCGCGAGGGGCGTTATTATTAATGAATTATAAATAAAATTTTGTGCCCGGGGCCGCAATTGCATATCATTTTGAGCACTGGAAGACATAAAAACGTAAAATATTCTCGACGAATTTTAATCTCGGCCCCAGCCCACGCCGAAATTCTGTCTTAAACTTACTTATATTTATTTTATTGACTGCAAGGGCATTTTTATTAAATTCTACGTTTAATTTCACAATGAACAAACTTCATCGTTAAATGTGTAATTGCGAAAAAGCGTAAAACATTCTTGACGATCTTGAAGTTAAATAGCAAACATGTATAAAAGTTATAGTTAAAATAATCTCTTTGTTAAAGTAATAAACATATTTGAATTGAGTGCAAATAAAAGTAAATTTATCAATTAAATTGTAGATTTCATTTCACTCCTTTGTATCCATACAAAATGGTGATAATTCAATAAAAATGATTCAATTTCATTCATAAAAGTATGCAATCATTTCATCAATGTTTTGTTATGACGTTGTCACGTTAAATTATCATCCGTAAACCAACTTTACAGACAACCAATTTTTTTTTATCAACTCATTACAGGTACTGAAACATAAGAGCAAAGTTCTAAGTGTGTCATATAGTGGGTGGTCAAAAATATTATCAATCAGGCTCACAAGCCAGACTCGTACGTGTATGAGCACCTTCAGCGACACACCCAGTACATTTGAGTAATGTAAAACTGGCTGAGGTGGTCATTTTGCTTGTAAACCAGAAATCTTGGCAAAGTTACAACTGAAAACAAATCAATAGCTCATACAAAAATCACAGATGTCCTACTTTAGAAACAGGACCTCTATCATGTTCTTTGAGCTACTGAAGTACAGGATCCAAGGTCCACAGCAATGTAACTTTTTGGGGAAGAAAAACCAAAATTGTTAAATATAGAGCTAAGCATTGCTATTCTCATTTTTTACGTTTCAAACTTTCTTGTACAGTAGAGAAGATAAAACAAACATATAAATATTTTTTTATAAACATGCATGTGAATCTAACATTGCACAAGTTACAGATAGAGCTGTTTGCAGTGGCAGATCCAGGATTTTGGTTTGGCAGGGGCTTGACCCAGCTGAGGCTAGGCTTTATCAAGGCAAACACTAAAACAATAGTGGACCCAGATGCTTTTGGAGGGGGCTTGAGCCCCTTAGCCCCTCCTTAGGATCCGCTACTGGCTGTTTGAAACACAAGCAAAATGGTACACCATCAGTCCAGAAGACTTATTAAAGCAGGAGGCTGCATTTTTTAACAGTTTTATAAGAGATAAAAAAAAATTACAGCATGAAACATCATTCTGCACTTCAATCTATGCAATCACTTAATCAAGCATTTATTTATCCTTTTGGTCTTTTACACTGAACCCAGAAACTTGAACTAGCTTTGGAACATTAATGGTAAATGAGTTTTCTATTTCAATAGTTAAAATAAAAATTTAATTAATAATTTTTAATAAAACTACCAAGGTTCACTTTCAAATACATGAGCACGGTACAGCAAATACCTACGCTGCCACTTAATTTTAACTTAAATAATATGCCAGCACTACTACGATCTTCTTTTCTTTTTATGATAACCCCTTTTACATCTTAAGAAGCAATTTTGTTATATTATTTACAATTTCTTATAAAGTATACTACTTAAAACTTTCAACACAAGCTCAAATGAATTTTAAGGTTTAACATCACCTTTACATAGAGCAGGGGTCGGCAGACTGTGGTTCGTGAGCAGCATGCAAATCTTCATAGCATCACGGCTCTACAACTCACTGCGCTGCCACAGCACAACAAAAATAAAAGCCAAACAAAATGAAACGGCCCAATCACAAGGCATGTCCTCAACCTGCGCGCTCGCACCTACCATTACACCGCCTGCCATCGCCCGCCACCGCACTCCCCCAGGGGCTTTTTATTTTAATAATTAATTTAATTGATTTAACTTTTCTTGTTTTATCAGTAGAGCTCTACTAATGATTACAATATTTTTTTACAGGTACATTTTTCTTTTAAGTAGCCTTTATTTTTAAGACTATGTTGAATGTGTGAAAATTTTTTTTTGATTTTACCTCTATTTATATATTGTCTAAAAATTCCACATAAATACAGAGAAAATACTACTTGCGGCTCTCTAAAAAATTTGATAATCTGTTTACTAAATATATGGCTCATCTTACTCAAAAGTTTGCCGATCCCTGACAGAGGAATTTTATGAAGGGAGGGAAGTAAAATGGAGCAGGAACTGAAAGCATTGATAGGGATGAAAAGAATGTACCTTGAGAAAACCGGCATGTTCATGACAATGTTACATGTTTTTCACTTGTGAAAGGTCAAGAGAGTGGGAGACAGGATGGATAAAAGGGGAGGGGGAGAGAGAATTAAAAAATGAAAGAGAGAGAGAAAGAGAGAGAGAGAGAGATAGGTGTAAGAAAAAAAATATGGAAAAAAGTACCAATGTAAGTAAAATTTGAGAACTGTGTAGCAGTCACTAAAGTTATTGTAATTCTAACAATGATGCCATCCATGTTGGTTTCTCAACTCACTTGTATCTGCTCCATGCTAGTGACATTTTCTGCTGGCTCAATGCAGAACACGAGGGCATTGTGATAGCTCTGGTCCCCGTACTGGTTGCAGTGAGGCGCCTGGCACTTAGTGCCCTGTAGCGATTCCAGCTCCTTCTGTAGCCGTAGCACATATACACACACACCATGCTAGTTGCTCATTAGTGTAACCACTGTACATACTTGTCTCAGTTACACGTTGAAATGTATTATATTCTATCAAGGGTCTTATTAGCATTGGAGAAGATTAACATTATAATATCAACAAGGAATTTCCATGACTTTTCCAAGTATTAAAGTAAATGCCAACATATTTTAATGTTGAATTAATGGAAAAGAAAAAAGTTAATACAGGTTCTTGCATGTTCACATTTGCTGGTGTTCTCTGATGAGCTCTGCACGTTGCTAGGTAGCAAGTTACCTAGATCTCTAAAGGCCTGTAAACATTATCGAGATGGTATGTAAATACTAATGATGTGTCTAACAAACTTCTAAAATACAAATCTTGATTTTAAGATGCAGGAATACAATAATGTTTGAGCAAAACATAATTTTTAACACTCTTTTACTAGCTTTACTTGTAACTAACTATGTAATCAAATCATGGAAGTCAATTTAAACCTACTACTAATTGTTGTTATGATTTGAAATTTGACAAGTACATATATTTAATCTGGATGACAATTTAATAATTTCATGACTATGACCTGAAGAGAGATGGGGGGGGGGGGGGGGGGGGGCGCACGTTTACAGGGGTTAAAACCACTAACTTTTGAGCTATGGTCAAAAACCACAACTTTCGAGCCAAGATCAATAATGCTTTTTTTATATCCATTAGGCAGAGGCATGGTGGGAAATTTGCCTGGGGTTTGAATATAAAATCTTTTGAATACTAAAAATTTAATGATATATGAGGATTTGATTTGAGAGAAAGTGAATTTGACCCATCATTGGTTGTTTGTAATTGTACTTAAGTACTAATTTTAGAGATGGGCGGGCCAAATACTTGAACACTCAAATAGCATTCAATTTCTAATATTAAAAAATGTAAAGAAAAAGATTTTAATAAAAATATTAATGAAATGTAGTAAATTCTAAACTTTAAACACTGACAATGCTAAGATTTACTAAAGCTATGTGTGTTTTTCTTCATACCTATCCAGTTACTTACTGTTCCCCACAATAAAGTACCTTCAATATATAATCATGTAAATAAAATCACTATATTTAAAATAAATTTTGTTTGTGAATTAAAAATTCCAAGGTTCAAATGCTCCAACACAAAAGTTTATATATAGCTATATATTTTTACTTTGGGTATATTATTTCATTTTTGAAGCTTAAGAACTAGATTTTGATTTCATGGGTAGATCTGAGGTATTCTTTGTGATTCAAATTCGAGAAAATTGAGATCTGACTTACCAGAAGTAATAAATAGTATAACTACTAATTTTAAGCACACCTTCTTACACCTGCAGAAATAAGGTGAAATATACACAGAGTGGCCAGTTAATGACATGGCTGTTGCATCTTCTAGGTAATATATTTGTTTATTATTATTTATTAATATTGTAACAATATATATTTAAGTTTTCTTTCTCTTCCTTAGAATGACTACGAGCATTTTATATAGACAGCAGATAGACACACACTGCACACAGAGTGGCTTATGGCGAAGTTAGATGGAATTGCATCACGTTATTAGATCTCACCTTTTCCTAATTTCGTAAAACAGAAGTGTTATGAGGCTATAGCAAATGGCGAAAATACGAGTGGCCCACATTGGCAGAAGTGGTGGCCGCTGTTGGGTCCTGTTGCGGCGCTATTTATAAGTGTGAGTTATGTTTAGATCTGAGCTATGTTTATGTACCCATATCGCTCTTCCCATAGTAGCGACAGGTGCTGACTGGCAGCTGAGAGGCAGCGATGGTAGTCACTCACTATCCAAGGGTGCAAGCATCCCAGGTTACTGAACGCACATGCAAATAAATTAATAAAGTGGACCACGTGGTAAAACCCTGGCACTTGCAAGGTAGAACTTTTGAGTGACTCCTGCCTCTTTGCAGGTTTTACATGTGCCAGCCTAGATAGATTGAGAGATTAAGTCTGTAACTAAGACTGGAGTAAGTAACGGCACCTACTGTTACCACAGCTGGCCAAACCCCAAACGACAAGCGTGATGCATGCTACCTTCCCTACATGGTTAAAACCTGCTTTATTGCAACACACCTGAAGATGCCTCCTGAAAGGTACGATGTATGTTGTAAAAAGGAACCATAAAGAAATGGCTCCTACCCAACAGCAGATTCAGTTCTTGTTTATTTTTTTAAAAAGCAATAATGTCTGAAACGATCATCTGTTTCCGTAAAGAACCTTAGTAATATTGCAGGAGAAGAAAAACAGCATGGTACCTTAACAAAAAAAAATTTACAAGATAATAATAGTAACAATAATAGTACCAATTTTTTGTTTTGTTTAAAACCTTTTGTTTGGTAACATAATTTATTTGGGCTAGGTTTAGTTAAAACTAATAGAACAAATAAAAGTCAGATCTGTCTTTTTGTGGGAGATCTGTAGCAGTTATCCTAGAGATTATAAAAATGTTTAGCACCACTTTTAATAGTTTATTCTTGTTTGTCTACTTTATCAAAAGTGGCATGTTTGTAATTCATTTTATATTTTTCTGTCTCATCGCATCTTTTACATTTCACCCAAAGTACTATTGATTAATGCTCAACTATGGGTTATTGGGTTCTTATTACTCAACAGCTAATTATTCAAGTAATGGAGGTGATTATTCATGAATTATCAGTATGTATTATCACTTATTATGAGCAGACGAATTGGACAATACTTTTTTGTGTACATATCCCTTCACTTATACTGGAGACCCTCACACCCTACCAGTGATACATGCCTCCCACCACATGCACACGGATTTCATCCTCGTTTGAAAACAACTCAACAGAAAAAATTAAGTAGGGTAAAAGGCACAGTAACTAAATCAATGAAACACACAATTGTTAATGGTTTATTTCACTACAGATTACAGTAATGGTTCTGTATCATGTATCCAAATTTAAACTTGATCCTAATGGCATGATCTTGTATAAATTGATCCCGTGGTACATGATGAATGTTGTTTTAATTTAGTATGTTGATAGATCCTGGCCAAACCAAAATATGAATAGGTATAACAAAAAAAAAAAATTATGTCAGGTCATGTGGAAGTTTATTCTATCATATTCAACGTACAATCAAAAGTTTTTTACGTCCAGGATCTTTCAACGTACCCACTAAATTAAAAGAGCAAGCATTATGTACCACAGGCTCAATCTATTCAGGATCATTCCATCAGGATCAAGGAATAAATTTGGATAATCATACGGAACTTTTACCCAAGGAAGAATGTTAATAAGGGAAAATGTCTTTAGTTAGTGTACATTTCATCAATTCATACTGCAGTATCCAGAAATGTGAAGAAACATACAGGCAATAGTGTGGGACTATTTTGAGGTTATTTGGACTTTAAATGAGACAGCTCAATTGCAAGTATCCCCAAATTATTTCATCAACTTTGTTACATTATTACCTACTTCGTGATTGGAAACTAAACCATAAAAATTTATAATTTCTGTGTCAAGAGTTTTTTTCAGCACTTACATAAATTATGTAAATACTTGCTGTAGATCTCACAGTAATAAGTTTTATCAAAGTAGCAACATTACCAATAAGCTTTATCATGTCAGTTTATAATGTAAAATAAATCCTAAACAGATATAACAATTTAATATTGAACAAATTAATAAATGAATGCTACAAAGCTCTAAGCCACATTATTAAACTTACCTGCACCTCTGCAAAGTTCAGACTGTCTGAAGTTCCAGCCGGCACTACACTTTCATTTGGAGGTGAGTGGTCATTGGAAGCTTCTACCTTTTCAAGCTCTGCCTGTGAAGATGTAGGGGGAAAAAAACTTTTAAGGCTTACAGTTCATTCTTTCATCTACACAGGTACACACTTTCCATCCCCCCCCCCCCCCCTTCTCCAATAAAATTCACTGAACACTGGACACAGCACATGTTGAAAGTATTTTCTGATTGAAACAAGATTAATTTTCTAGGCATCTGTAATTAATACCACGTTATTTGCCAAAGGGGCCTGAAATATTAAAAGTAGTGTCAGGTAGATTTAGAAGAAAGACTGCCTATTGTAGTTTTTAGTACCATTTTGCAACTTCTGTAAAGATTTTACACTGTTTTTCGTTTCACTGTCCAATAATTTTCTAAAAAATTATTTATGTATATAAAATTTTTATTAACATGATAACTGCCGTAATTTTGAACAAAATTACTTCCAATTATTACAGATACATCTCATAGAGAAATGGAATAACTCGGTCGAGTTCGTTAATATACATGAAATCCGAGTAAAAGTTTTAGAACTGGGAAAGTTTAAAAAACCTGAATAACAAAACTCCCTTATTATTACAAATATTGCATCCATATGAAGTTATTATTACTCACCATCCAAAATAATTTAAAAAAAAAAATTTTTTTTTATATGACCAACCATAATTACATGAGGTGGAAAAAACAGGGGTTGGAGAACAAAAATACCTTAGTAGGCACACCATCAAATACATTCAAACAGTTTGTAAACCATATAAATACTATATATAAAAATAAGTCGGGTTTTCCTTCCTGACGCTATAACTCCAGAACGCACGAACCGATTTCCACGGTTTTGTAGTCATTGGAAAGGTCTCGGGCTCCGTGAGGTTTATAGCAAAGAAAATTCAGGAAAAATTTAGGACAAACCAACATTTTAAGTAGATGGCGCCGGCGAAATACCACTCACTGACTCACTCATCACGAGATCTCTAAAACTATACACCCGATTGACTTGAAATTTAGCATAGTTACTCATTTTGTGATGTAGATGCTCACTAAGAACGGATTCTGTGGAAATCCGATCCCAAGGGGAGTTTCGGGGGCGTAATATATCAAAATTTCCAGTTTTTGGTAGGAAATCACCATGGCAACGGCTGTTGCTTTGTTGATGCTTCATTTGTCTCTATGGCAACGACTATTTCATTGTTAGTGCAGTCCTCATCACCGTTGAAATTTTGCGGGTACTTTAAATATCAAAAATTGCCCTTTTTTTCAAGTATATATATTTTACAGATTTGTAACTTCACAGTAATGTTCCTTATGTTACACAGGATGACATTTTCCGAAATTAGATCCCATGGGTGGTTAAAACAAGGCAACAGTGGGTACTCTGTGTGCATGAGAACAGGATTTTGCATTGTTCATACCTTCTGCATCTCAATGGCAACGGGCATCGCGCGGCAGTGGCGTATCCACAAGGAGGGCATGTAGAATGAGCGGCACAAGAGTGATCTGCCTGTAGACTGCCGTAGCGAAGTACGGGTACATCAGTTGTACCTTGCGTGCACGAGTCGGGAAACCATCGGTGCTATTCATTTTCTCTCCGGTACATTATACAGCATTGTAATACATTTTCACTGAATTTTTTTTATTTACCATTACCGTAAATGGGAGGTGTGGCTTAATTTTTTTCAATTGGTGGGTGATTCTACAAATATGGGAATATTCATGTCTTAAAGTAATTATAGCCTCCATTACACAATGTTATAATATTGGTTTTCCCCCACAGTTAGGTTTTAGTTTATACTGACGTTTTCAAAAATTTAATCCTCCAAAATATATTTCTTTATTAAAAAAAATTAATTAAAATTCCTAAAATGTCATTCACGTGTCCTGTCCCATTCACGTAATTTTTCACATTCTTACAGATTTCTACTGTAAATTATCTGTTTTCTGTTAATATTATTATTTATTTTCATTTAAAATGATGCTATAAAGAAAATATTAACTAAACAAACTATGAAAGGGCAAAAAACTATTTTAAAATTAATATAGTGATTGTCCTAGGGATTTTTGGTCATTAACATGGCTGAAAAGAAAATTTTTTTTTTACTAAGAAAGGAAATTTGTTATGTCTGGTTACACTGCCTGAAAACCAACATGGATGTCTCTTCTTAACTAGCGCAAGTTATTGCTGACTGTATTTCAAGAACTGTGTGTTTAACTACCAACTTTAATCCATTTTAAAGGTGAGAGCTTTTATTTACTATCATTAACATGGTTTATTTTAATAGCTAAATATGAAATATAACTGAATTTGGATAATACTTCTGGGTAAACCTTCCAGTTGAAGGCATTTGGCCAAATTTTTACATAGTTGCCTTATAAACTGGCTTGTGTAGAAGCATTAAACAACCATTTTGTCATTCACATGGCTGGTTTGCTGTCATCCACATGCCTCAAATTTGGGCATGTGAATGACTTATAAGCTATGCAAATGACATTTTCACAATTGTAGCCTACTATTATGTACTATAAAGTGTAAAAATGGCTTTGTGTGTGTGTGCATGTGTTGGTGAGTCAAGGATGTAATGCCTTATTTCAGTTTTATATCAATTTTAAGATTTTATGTATACAGTGTATATAAAATTAAAAGTGAACAGTATTTTAATTTACAAATAATGAGTAAACATTCCTCTTATGACAACTGATTACAAATGCCATTTGATTTACCTGTGCAAATAAAAATAATTTTGTTCATTGTTAATCATAAAAAAAAATTTGTAATCAATTCTTCCTTGTCCTATCACTCATGTACTTTATTTTGGATGCAATACACTAAACTAAACTTTTTTTCAGGACTTGGAAAATATGCCTAAAAAAAAGCTCACAGAAAAAAAAGAAGAAGAAAATTGAAATAAAGGGAGAGAAGAAAGAAGTTGAAGATCCACAAAAAATGAACAACATAAATTAAAAGAGAAGCAGGGGTACATAAAAAATAAAGAAAAAGGTGTAGGTAAATTAGTAAAGGACATGCCTCATAGAGAGCTGAGGAACAAATGCAAAAACTGGAAAAGAAACAGCTGCATACAGAAAGAAAAAGAAATGTTTGCAAGAAATTTTTCAAGATTCACATCCAGAAAGTGATTTAGACACTGTCTCTCACCATTCAAGGGAAGAAAGTTTGCAGATAGATCATGAAGTGGCACAAAATATTGAACTTGGCAGCAGCACCAGATGTTCTGAAAAAATACTTTTGTTAACTACACCCAAGAGAAGGAATTTTGTGCATGATCAAACCACCTATTCCAGCATCATCAACCAAATTCAAAGTGCCTGAAAAATCAAAAATTGATAAACTCTGTAGTGAAGTACTGCGAAGACCCTAAGTGTTAAACTAAATTTAAAATTTGTGAAAGTGTAAAAAACTTATGCTTAATTTCAAAGTAATCCTAGCAAGAGTTTGTTTCAGAGATTAATTAAAACATTTTATATTAATCAATCAAATTGCATTTAATTTTGTATATGCTGTATATATGATCATTCACATGCTCATGAATGTCATTAACATGCCCACATGTCATTTAGATGGTTGTGAAAGTATACAAAAATGAAAACAAAAACATATAAAAATATTTAAGCTTTGCTGATACCATGCCATAATTATGTACCTCTTAAAGTATTAAAATTATTTTTTTGGAAATTTTAAAACGTATTTGACATTTTGATTTTTAGGTATACAGAAATATCCTATAATTGTAGAATCACCCTGGTATAACCGTGCGAAGCCGGGTCGGGCAGCTAGTACTATATAAAACCTTTGTTTGGAACAAGTTTTGATAAGAAAAACCATTGCTGCAATATGTTAAAAAAAAATTGAGGAAGGGGAGGGGTTAAATTATATATATAAATTTTTCATTATTTCCACACCTTAAAATACACTATAGAATCTGTTCTCATTTATTTTAAAACTTCAAAATATCATCTAAAACTTTGGCTGAAATAAATTTTGATACTACCTACTGTAAGGGGTGAAAATAACCAAAGTTGAATGACAGGAAAATCATAATTACATTAGTAGGTATAGGTACATACTATCAAATCTGTTACAATTTATCATTAAACTCCTCAAATGTATTGAAAACGTTTGGCTATAACACATTTTTGGTGAGAGTTAAAAAAAAGGAGGCAGGTTAAACTAAATGAAAATCCACAACTCTCTTACAACGTACACTATGAAATTCATTTAAACTTATTTTACAACTTCTAAATATTATCTTATACCTTGTTCCAAAAACAATATTAAGTATATATCATCACTTATTTAAGCCTGGGAAGAAAAAAAAAAAGAGCCTGAAGGTAAAAAAAAGTTACCAACTACCTATTTCGGCAAAGAATTAAATTAGTTTTAAGTTAGTCAATGATGGATGCATTGATTATTTTGGAACATTGAAGAACAGACAGTATATCATCTACATTAATATCTCAAAATGCTCCAGAAGTTTTCAGAGCATTCATTGGTGATATTCTGGGAGGAAAGATTGTTGAGGGTCTGAGTGGAACAAGGAGGGAAGTCGATTTGGAAGAAGGATTAGGTGAGGTGTTGTACAGGAAGGAGATGGAAATAAAACATAGATTAGAGAGGGTAGAGGAAGAAGTAAAAAGGGAGGATGGGTTGAGAAGTGTGTTAGTAAGGGTCGAAAGGCTGGAGTGCGAGCTGAAGAGGACAAAGGAGGAAGTTGAGAAGGAAAGGCAGATGAGAAAGGAGGCAGATGTGGAGGTAGATAGGCTGCGCAGGAGGGTGGAGGAGCTGGAAGGGAGGGAGAAAGTAAGGACTCAAGCTGTTAAGGCCACATATGCAGAGGCATGTACTGGGGAAGTTCAGGAAACAGGTGTCAGGTTGCAGAATGAAGGGGTAGCAAGGAGGGTGCGGGAGGAGGCCGGCAGTAAGGCTGTGGGTACAAGCAACGTAGATGTGAACAGGCATGAAGAGGGCAGGGATACGAAAAGGGGTACAATAGTTAGACAGGAGCCCGAAGTGATTTTCCTGGGCAGCTCTATTGTGAAGGGGGTAGAATTGCAGGGGGTGGGGAAAGGAAGTATATATAAAGCTGCGTTTGGGGGTGCAAAGATTAGGAACTTGGGGGAGAGGGTAGGCTGCATGAAAGGAAGCAGTAAAGTTAAGGTGGTGGTTGTTCATGTAGGGGGAAATGATGTGGCTGGTAGAGTGGTGGGGAGGGAAGTAGAGGAGGATATGAGGGGGCTAGTGGGCAAGGTGAAGGAGAAGTTCCCTGTAGCCAGAGTTGTGGTCAGTGGGGTACTAGTAAGGAGGGGTATAAACTATGTCAAGGCTGCGGCGGTCAGCGAGGTGTATGAGAGGGTGTGTAGGGACTTGGGAGCCATGTTGGTAGATAGCAGGAAATGGGTGGGGCAGGACTGTGTGGGCAGGGATCAGGTTCACCTAACAGAGAGGGGAAAATGGATGCTAGGAGACCTGCTAGGAAGGGAGACTTCTGGCCATTTGGAAAGGGCAAGGTTTGAGCAGCAGGGAAGAAGATAGCAACTAGATAGTGAGGAAGGTGGAGAGAAGGGGGGTGATTGTGAATATAGTGCTGATAGCAATGCTAGGGAGGAGGTGACAGCTAAAGTCAAAAAAACTCAGATTGGTTGGACGGGGAGCGAGGAAGGAGGAAAGAGGGGGGTGGAGTTGGATAGGGCTGCAAGAGTGCTGGAAATCGGGGTTCTAAGGGGAAGGGGCACTTGTATCAGGGCGGAAGGGACAGAGGCGCAAGGGGGAAAATGCCAATATGTAAAAGTCGCAGTTATAAACTGTAGAAGTATATATAAGAAGGTGGAGGAGTTCTGGGGCAGGGTGGAAGCCTATGGGGCGGATATCATTGTAGCGGTGGAGACATGGTTGGACGAGGAAATTAGAGATAGGGAACTGAAGAGAGCACACTTTGAAATATTTAGAAGGGACAGAAACAGGAATGGAGGAGGGGTAATGGTGTGCATGCGAGAGGGACTCTGTGGTAGGGTTGTATGGGTTGGGGGGAGAGCGGAGTTATTGGAGATGCAGTTCCAGGTAGGAGAGAAAAATGTACGGCTGATTGCGGTGTACCGGCCACCAGGGCAAGGGGATGAAGCCATACGGGAGGTGCAGGACAGGTTGGACATGCTAGGGGAAGGCAAGTGGGTGATAGTGGCGGGGGATCTGAACATGCCAGGGGTGGCATGGGAAAAGGGGCCGGAGGGGATGGGGTCAAGGGAACAGAGATGGGCATCTCAACTGGCAAACAGAGGACTGGAGCAGGTGGTGACTGAAAGCACCAGAAAAGGTGCCAGGAGAGGAGAGCAGGATGACGGGAACCTGTTGGATGTGGTACTTGTGAGACCAATGGAGGCGGTCAGGGGAAGTGTGGTAATGGAGGGCATCAGTGACCACAGGATCCCAGTAGTGGAGTTAGACGTGGGCTGGAGGGAGAAAAGGGCAAGGAGGGGAAACGTGGTAAACTGTTGGGGTAAGGCTGATAGAGTGGGGGCAGAGGCATTCCTGAAGGGGGAATACAGTAGATGGGTAGATATAGAGGACCTGGAAGGTAGATGGGCTGCCTTAAGAAATATTCTGCTGCAGATGGCTACACGTTTTGTACCTCAGAGGAGGGTAGGCCAAGGAGGTGACCCTCCCTACTATGGAAGGGAGTTGAAAGTGTTGAAAAGGAAATGTAGGAGGCAGCATGCGAGGGCAAGGAAGCTTGGGGGAGAGGAGATAGAGGCGGAAATGAAGGCGCTTGGGAAGGAACTAGGGAGGAAATCGCGGGAAGCAAGGGATGCTTACATGGAACAGCTGATGGGGGAAGGGGGGACGGTAAATGGGACGGAGCTCTACAGATACATAAGAAGAGTGAAGGGTGAGGAGGGAATAGGGGTTCTCAGAGGAGGAGGGGGGCAGGAATATACAGAGGACAGGGAAAAGGCAGACTTACTGCAGGAGCAATATCTGGCAGTATTTACAAAGGGGGAGGCATGGGAGGGTAAAGAGGACGACAGTTTAATGGGCAGGAAGGCCTTTGAGCTGCGACTGACAGATGTAATTAAGGTGATCAGGAGGTTGAAAGGGAGAAAGGCAGCTGGGCCAGATGGTATAGGGAATAGTCATTTGAAGTTGGGTGATAGGGAGATTGGGAAGTACCTGTTGGAGGTTTTCAAGCAGTCTCTGGAGGAGGGGAAACTACCAATGGAATGGAAGGAGGCAGTGGTAGTTCCCATCTACAAGGGGGGAAATGATAAGGCGGAGCCAGGAAGTTACAGGCCGGTCAGTTTGACGTCCTGTGTAGGAAAAGTGATGGAGAGGTTGGTAGGAAGGTACGTAAAGGGGGAAATGGAAGATCTGGGGTGGGTGGATAACAGGCAGCATGGATTCAGGATGGGGTTTTCATGCGAGACCCAGATTGGGCTGTTGGAAGACCTGGTGGAAGCGGTGGACGGGGGGAAGCAGATAGATGCAATCTTTATAGATTTTGAAAAGGCGTTTGATAAGGTCCCCCATAGGAGGTTAATGGAAAAGGTTGAGTTGCTGGTGAGGGATGGAAGGGTGGTAAACTGGGTGGGTGATTTCCTGAGGAATAGAAGACAAAGAGTGAGAGTGGGTGAGGAAAGCTCCGAGGAGGGGGAAGTGACGTCGGGGGTGCCACAGGGGAGTGTGCTGGGGCCTCTGTTGTTCACAATTATGATAAACGATCTGGGGGAGGGCATGAAAGCCAGATGGAGGCTATTTGCAGATGACTGTGTAGTGTATGAGGTTGTGGGGGAAGGGGGATGTTTAGCAGAGGACTTGATAAGGTTGGAGCAATGGACGGAGAAAAATGGAATGTCCTTGAATGTTGGTAAGACAAAAGTTGTCAGATTTACAAAGAGGAGGAAAGTCACACGAAATGTATATTACTGGAAGGGGCAGGAGATAAGAGAGGCAGCAGGATATAAGTACCTGGGGGTGACACTGAAAAATGACCTAGGATGGGCGGAGCACACAGAGGGGGTGGTCAGGAGGGGAAGGCAGGCGCTGGGGTTGCTTGGTAGGACCCTGCAGGGAGCTGGGAGGAGGACAAAGGAGAAGGCATACTCCACATTGGTCAGGCCAATGTTGGAGTATGCGGCGGCGGTCTGGGACCCCTACCTGGTGACTGAGGTGAAGGAGCTGGAAGGGGTACAGCGCAGAGCGGCTAGGTGGGTGATGGGAATGTGGAGAAGGAAGGAGGGGCAGGATGGGAAACTGCATAGCCCAACGGAAATGATTAAGGAGTTGGGGTGGGAAACGTTACAGAGGAGAAGAAGAGTGGAAAGGTTGGTCAGGATGTTCAAGGTGCTGAAGGGGGAAGGGGGATGGGGGCAATTGGGAAGCAAAGTACATAGAGGGGAGTACAGAGGACGAAGAGACCACAGATGTAAGCTCCAGAGGGTGTGGAGGCGGACAGAGAGAGGGCGGAACACCTTCCTGGTGAGGACGGGGAGGGAGTGGAATGGGCTGGGGGAGGAAATGGTGGAGGTCAGGGATGGGAGGGAGCTGAGGAGAAAGCTGATGGAGGGGGGGGAGAGGGGAGTGAGTGGGAGTTCCTGCCACCGGGTGAAAGCCCAATTGCAGGTTAATAAGTAATAATAATAATAAAAGGTACTTGGCTTTCTACCTAAACATCTAGTGTGTGCTGAAAGGAACTGTTTTACTTTTGATGGAGTCTTTTTAAGTTTGTTTGTTTACCTTTTTGAAGTGTTTACAATTTTGTACACCATAGGTGTAACCGGGGGAGGTGTTTTGGTGGTTCAAATAGCCCTCCCTTCCACCACCCAATTATAGTCACGAAAATTGTGAACGCTCATGTCATTTGAAGCTCATTGTCTGAAGTTTTGCACCAACGTCACCAAGCAGCCCGATTTGTAAGGAAATGTAAACAAAGTCGAATCGCAGTGGTTGCTTTGTGATTCGTCAGTCTCAATTCTCAAATTGTGGTGACTGCTATGGACTAATCAGTACAACTAAACTTCAATTATGTTTTAGTTTTGCCTAACAGAACTGGGCACTGGGTAGTAGTAGTGGTTGCAATACTGCGACTCAATTTCTTACAAAAACTGTTAAAACATGAAAAAATGTTTTTTGGTTGTTATATGACATCAGGTGTGTTCATTTAAATATTGTACGTATAACAGTAAGAGGGAAATTAGATTATCACAAGATGCATAATTTTAAACGACAGTTACAAACTTTGGAACTGAAACTTAAGTTTCCAGCATTAGACGAAACGGACCACATTGGGTGTAACACAGCATGAGGTCGTGTTTGAATCAGCAGCTCAGTGGCCTCATCTTCCAACGTACTAAACTAAAAAGCAAGCATCATGTACCAGAGGATCAAGCTTTCAGGATCCAGGGATAAACTTCAATGTATGTAACGGAAAAATTAGTGTATTTTTAATTATCCGTAGTTGGCCACAGTTGTGCTAAACAAAGAGATACATGATCATGGGTAAACAATGAATGGTGATGGCAGTGTGAAATCACAGGGATTGCAATGTAAGCTTTATACTGTTATTTGTCATGAGCAGTAGGAATTAAGAAACCATCCCTTCACTGGTAAACTAAGGGATGTGTGTAAAGCGTGATAACCATATTTACCCGATTTTATTCTGTTTTAAAAAGCCCCTATATCCGAGTATTACCTAAATTACTATGGAAAATGCTATCTAACTAATTACCATTGCAGTTTGTGCAAACTGGATGCCAAGGGTCAAGCAAAAAGTATAACCTCACATTAAATGTAAAAATAAAAGATAAAAGTAATGCTTACCTTAAATAGAGCATACTCTTCAGCAAATGGATCGTTCTCTATTTTTGTTTTTTTCGCTGAATGGGATGGAGAAGAAAAATTTTGCTGCTGCTGTAAGGATGTAACATTTTCGTTTGTCAATTTTATTAACTCTTGAATATCTGCTTGAAGAGAGACGAGATTATCTCGATCCGGTCCTGGGCTAGAGGCTGCTACAGCTAGTTCGATTTGGGACAACTGAACACACAATATAGTTAGAAAAATCACAAGCAAGCGTCTTCTACACTAAATATTTAAATTAATGTTTGATGGTTACCTGAGTCTGGTACTGACTAAGTTCTTTTTTTAGTAAATCCATTATCATTAGAAATAAAACATTTACATGAAAAAACCCGTAAAATCACACAACTAATCAATTTTATTTATTTAGCTTTGGTCAACACATTATAAACAAATAATGCTATTTTTCAAAGATAACCTTATACAATTGCGAGCGTGAAAGATACGTTCTTTTTATTATCTACTTTTCTTTGACTTTCATTATCTAGTTGAGTCGACAGGGAGAAAAAAAGAATAACAATTTGTAGTTTTTTTTAAAAAAAAAAGTATATTTGAAATGATTTAACATGCACTTTTTTCAAGAGTAGTTATCGTTTATGTATTATGATTCTTATTTTTAAATAGTGGTGGCCATGTCAAACTGTAGGATTTTCGTAACATTACATATAGGGACTGTAAAGAGAATGAACTTACTCAACTGAAATCATACTATACACAACAAAATTTGTCGAGGTTCATCATGCTACATTTTCTAGGAGAATCTTGTACACGTACATTTAATTCTGATAGAAGCAGAGCTGATAGAGCCAAAGAGCATTGATGCGACGCCATACTTGATACTTTTCATAGTGGTTCTGTGGCCATAATATTTTTAGGGCGCTTTTAGGGTATTCAAAATAATGACAATAAAATAGTTTAAAAGATATTTTTTTATATAGAATAGTTACGGCCTACCATACACGCTAATAAAATATTATTTTTACTGTCTTATAATAAAAATAACATTGGAAAAATCATATGTCAGATTTCATTTAATAATAACATAACTAATACTTTGTTTTGTCAACATAGCTGATGAACGATGAAACTATGTCATATACATTACAGTCATAGTCATATATGGTTTTCAATTACTACTAGTCACTCATTTGTCTAATCTACGCAGAACATGGTCCCGAAACCATAGGCTATAAAGGATTCAGACTGCAAACACCTGCTATGTAGAAACATGTTTAAAGCCAATCATTTAACAGATTTTAGCAAATAGGAAGGTCAAATATATCACATATCGTTAGTCCGGAAGAACAGTGACACAACTCAAAAAAGTAAGTTTTTCAGTAAACGAAATTGAAAATTTTACCTAATTTTGATATGTTTTCTCTCACAATTTTGGAACGGTAGGTTTTCTATAACAAGCCCTATAATGAATTTAATATCTTGTATTTATTTTACAGTCGGATTTTTTCAGAAGAACTGTTTATATACTTTTTAAAATAATATTTAAAAAAATTATTTTGACTTATGACATTTTTCTTGCGATAGGTATTGTTAAGTTTTTGAGTTAAGTATAATGTATGCAAAATAGAAAAAAAATGCCACAAAGAATGTTTTGATAGAAATTTAAACTTAAATTGCTTTATTAGGCTTTGAAATATTATGTACTGATTGCAGACATTATTATTATTATCATTATTATTATGTAACTACGCATTTTCAAACTACATAAGCTTGACGTCATCTGGCCGACGACCACCCCAGAGCCCGACCTGCACCCGCCAGTATACGCTCCCGCTAACGGAACACACCCCTGGCCATGGCCCACCCGAGTCAGGCGACCCGAACAGCAATTAAAGACAAAGCCGCGGAAACCTGAGTAGACAAGAGAAGAACCGTATCCATTCCCCCTGAAACATTAAATGAGGATTTTAGCGACAATAAAATCTCTTCCAGACACACCCGTTTGGAGTCTAGCGTAATGAGGTCACGCCTGGCGCGAGAGAAGCCGAGCCTCCCTCGGACGCCATGCCAGTTCGGCAGTTCAGCGCAGCTCATGGACCGGGGCGGACCTACGTCCCACGGAGAGGCAACATCCTTTGTCTACATTGAAAGTAACGTCCGGTAAATATAGTCACTAATTAACCAAACCCCTTTTATTACTTAACCTCTCCGTGAGTACCCGGTCCCTTTTTTCGGTCCCGGACCTAATCCGGCCGCATCAACTTAAGGACACCCCGCACCACACTTAGTCAGCGGGGCTGCTCTTCAGCATACAGCACGGGCCGTCTCCCGCAACGTACAGAACTTTGTTTAAGGTCACGCGCACGGCGCTGACCACAAACCCGCAAGGGAACTTGGACAAACTTAATTGCGGTGAGTGTTTCACCACAGTGGGCACAACACCTGCGCCGAGACATTTGCATACGGGATTGGCCGTCTCCAATCGCCCGCACCTTAATTCAGTGTATTTTTGTATCCCGTATTTTGTACTGCTAACTTACGTTACCCGAGTAACGAGTGCCATGTAACTTGTGCGCACCCCCTTAATTCAGTGTATTTTTGTATCCCGTATTTTGTATTGCTAACTTACGTTACCCGAGTAACGAGTGCCACGTAACCTGTACGCGCCCCCTTAATTCAGCGTATTTTGTGTCCCGCCTTTGTGTTACGAAATTACGTTACCTGCGTACCCAGTGAGACGTCTGAGACATAACAGCATCCGAGGCCACGTAACGCGGAACACAAACAATACGGCGCCACGGAATAACAAGTAAAACCCCCCCGGGGACCTCTGTAGAGTGTTGTATTGTGTACGACTCGCTCCTCTGAATAAAAGGTACGACACCGCCACCTCAACTCCACGTCTCTTATTTAAAATCATCTCACGCAACACCGCCGCCGGCCCTAGTGGGCCACGCAGGGGCACATACATCCACGACCCCAAATTCACGACTAGAAACGAGCTAGTCTGGCGCCCACCCGGACAACACAGATCAAGAACCGCCTTTTCCCACTAGGAGCCACACCGGGACTCGAGCCCGAGACCCCGGACGACGGCATTTGGCGCCCGCTGCGTGGGGCAGAAAATAACGTGAAAAATTTTTTTTTCTCACTTCTGGACATTTTCGAAATAAATTCACCAACAGGCGACAGCGGAGACACCAAACGGCCATTTTGGACACAAGAAGGGTCGAAGGCCAGACAGACCGGCGCGACGAGGCGAGCGGACAAAGGACACTCCAACCACCCCCACCCCCGCACGTCATCTCGGCGAGGCGAGCAACGGAGCGACGTCACCACCCCCACTCCGCACGGACCGTTTTCGCCTCCTCTTTGTGCGGCTGTCCGGGCACCTACCCCCACCTTGTCACCCCGCTTCACGCTCTCCGCTTCGGGCAACCATCCTGATACCCCCACTCCGCGCGGACCGTTTTCGCCTCCTCTTTGTGCGGCTGTCCGGGCACCTGCCCGCCGCCGATCTCAAACCCGCGCGCTACAACACGCGCCCAGACTACAAACAGCCCGTCACAGACGGCGAACTTGAACGTACAACATACAACTCAACATGCAGGCACCACCTACAGACCTCGTGTGCACGCGTTGCCTATTACCAAGGGAAATAGACCTATTGACGGGATCACTGCCGTGGTACAGGACATGCCAATGCGCGAACACCCGGGACAACGTCACTGAGCAGACCTGGGGCAAGCCCTGGAGCGAGACGTTACTCGGCGAGCTGCACACCCAATTACCGTGGTCATGGGCACCGCTTAAGACGGAGGCACAAGCTAACGTCACACTGGGAGGCATACTACCGACTATGGGCCTCACGAGTGCGCAGACCAATCCGGCACCCAAATACATCCCACCACCAAGCGCAATCACCGGACCAAACACGGGGATGCATACACGCAACCCGTGCTACACAGGGAAGTTAGCACTACCCGAGTTCAGCGGAATAGGGCACGAAGTACCCAGAGACTTCCTAACACACTGCGAGGTCAGACTGGCACGGTCCGGAATACCGACCGATGAGTGGTCGGGGCGAGCGAGCGAACAACTGAAGGGGACCGCCCGCCAATGGTGGAACACCTGGGGACGCTTCGGCATGCCCTGGGAGGAGTTTGCCATGTCGTTCAACCGCCGATTTGACACGGAACACGCACTGGTCCAATGTACGACACAGTTCTATGGCGAACGCCAATGCGACGGCGAACCCGTCGAGCAGTTTCTGGCCAAGAAAATGCAACTGTTCAATCGAGTAGCACCCGGCGCCGCGCCAGCCACCGCGCTCGCAACCATTACCACCCTCCTACACAATGAACTGCAACCGTTCATGCGGTGTTACCGCGCAGAGGAAGTTGAGGACTACGTCCGACAAGCCATAGACACGGAACGGAACACCCGGGGACTGCGACACTACGACCCCCCGAACACCGACCGGGACCTGGCCAGACGCCCAATGGGTCAGAGAATAGCCAGCGTCCAGAACCGGGAAGCAGGGGGCTACCCACCCGACAGCCCGCGACGAGCCATCGAGGACGCACCACCACCTGGTAGGCCCGATGGGTCATCGACACAGCAGGAACCCCCACTACTGCGATGCCAGTTGGGCTGCCCCGCAGGTACCCGCCACTGGCATGTCGACTGCCCACGCCGGCAAACACCACACGTCACCAACACGTCGGGAAACGCCCACCCGGGGGCACGGCGGTAAAACCCGCACCTCCGAGCAAACCGAGCCAACCCACACCCGCCGCGGAAATAGCCACACCGCAACTAAACCAGCTAGTCCGTCCCCGCGACGGCCTACTCCGCATCCCCGTGGAAGTCAACGGACAACCCACGGCGGCCCTGGTAGACACGGGCGCGAGCCACGTGTTTGTGGCCCCCCACCTGGTACCCCCCGGCGCGCTGCAGCCCCACCAAGCCGAGTTACGGTTAGCAACCAGCACGCAACCGGAAAGGACAGTGGGGCAAGCCGAACTCGAGGTACGCATTCGGGACGACGTCACCACGGTAACCGCCCTAGTGGTAGAGGACTTACACGAAGGGATAGTACTAGGCCAACCATGGTTAGCGAGACAAGATGCGGTGATCGAAATGAAACCCAGACGAGTTTACATTGGCACCCGCGAGCGGCTCACGGTGTACGCCATAGGCACTACCCCCGAGAGTCAGGGGGAGAAAGTAACCTTAGACCAGTTCCGCCACAACGTCCCCCACGAGTACCGAGCAGCAGTGGAACGCGTGTTGGCAGAAAGGCAGGACGTCTTCGCGGTAGCCGACCCACTGAAGCGCACCACCATCACCGAACACCACATCCCGACCACCCACGACAACCCAGTACACGAGGCCCCGAGAGGCTACGGGTTCCGGGAGCAGAGGGCCATCCGGGAGCAAGTGGCGGACATGCTTCGCGACGGGGTAGTCGAACCGTCCAACAGTCATTACAATGCTTGCGTTGTATTAGCCCCAAAGAAAGACGGTTCGCTACGCTTCTGCGTCGACTTTCGGCCGCTAAACGCGATCACGTTTAGCTCACCCCCACCTCAAATCAGCGTCGACGCCGCCGTAGCCGGACTCGGCCGCGCGAAAGTCTTCAGTACGCTCGACCTGAAGGCTGGGTATTGGCAAGTGCCCATACGGGCGGAAGACAGGGGGAAAACCGCGTTCACGATACCAGACGGGCGGAAGTTTCAATTTCGCGCCATGCCTTTTGGGCTAAAGTGCGCACCGGCCACGTTCCAGGGAATGATGACCCGAGTGTTGGAAGGGTACCTGGGCCGGTTTGCGATCGCGTACCTCGACGACGTGATCGTCTTCTCCGAGACGTGGGAGGACCACGCCAGACACCTGGCGCTGGTCCTAGAATGCTTAGCCACACACCATCTCACGGCCGCACACCACAAGTGTCATATAGGGACCCAGGAGGTCGAATTCCTGGGCCACCTAGTAAGCGCGGCTGGCAACCGACCCCAACCCGTTCACTTGCGCAAGATCGCTGAGGCGGCACCACCGCGGACGAGGAAGCAACTCCAACGGTTTATCGGCCTAGTGAACTGGCTCAGGGGGTACATTCCCGACTTCTCCCGTACCATCGCACCGCTGACCGACCTCCTGTCACCACGGGCACGGTACCATTGGGGCGAACCCGCGCAACGCGCCTTTGAAGAAATAAAAGCCGCCTTCACTCGCTGTCACACCCTCACACGAGTAGACCCCGGACGCCGCCTCTACCTCCAGACCGACGCCAGCGCACTCGGTGTGGGCGCGGTGCTCTTCCACACGGACCCGAACGGGGTCCGCGAGGTCATCGACTACGCTAGCGCAAAGCTCGGACCGGCCGAACGTTGGTACCACAGCAACGAGCAAGAGTGCCTAGCCGTAGTCTGGGCCATGAAGAAGTGCCGGCCCCACCTGGAGGGGAAGTGCTTCACACTGAGGACGGACAACAGCTGCCTCACCTGGCTGCGTACGATGCAGGGGCGGAAAGGCAAACTCATACGATGGGCGCTATTCCTCCAGTCGTTCGACTTCGACGTCGAGCACGTTCCCGGCACGGAGAACCAGCTCCCAGACTTACTGTCGCGGGAACCCGACGACCGAACAGAGCTGACGGACGAGGACGACTGGGAGGAGATTCTACCCCCGGACACACCACACGGACACGCATCGCACGACTCGGCATGCGCGCGCATCACGGCCGACGCGGACGGGGACGAAGACCCACCCAACACCGTGGCCGACGTCCAAGACCGGGTACGTCGAGCACAGGAAACGTCAATAGACGCGGCAAGACGCCGCCAGCAAGCGACCGCCGGACATGAGGCGTGGCGCGTGCAAGACAGCCTGATTCAGACTCACACACCCGGACACCAGGAAGACTGGAGGACCTACGTCCCGACGGAAGCCCGAGAAGCGGTCCTTCGGTTCTTCCACGACCACGACCTCGCTGGACACCCGGGGACCGATCAGACACGACGAGAAGTCACCCGGCACTACCACTGGCCCCGCGTCACGTACGACGTACGTACGTGCGCGAATGCGAGGTCTGTCAGGCGAGGAAAGCGAGGCGGCGTGACGGCGAGGAGCAACAACGACCCAGGGAACCCACCACCGCCTTCCAAACGATAGCCTTAGACGTAATGGGCCCCTACCCCCGCACGCCGCGCGGCAAACGCTTCCTCCTCGTCGTGACAGACCTCTTCACGCGGTGGATGGAGGCGTATCCATGCGGGAACGTGCGCACACCTACCATCATCAGCCTGCTGACCAGGGAATTCGTGTCACGTTGGGGATACCCCCAGTCGGTGTTGACGGACAACGCCAGTCAGTTCCTGGGGCGACATTGGAAGGGCTGGTGCGACGAACACCAGATCGAGCACCACACGACGCCCGCTTACCACCCGAGAGCGAACCCGACAGAGCGCCGGAACCAGGAACTGAAGGCACAGCTCCAGATCCGGCTGGGGGCGGACCACACGCAGTGGGACCTGCACGTGGCTGACGCCCTCTTCTGTGTACGACGCCGCAATAACGCCGCAACCGGCCGCACACCGGCCGAAATGATACAGGGCCACAACCTGCCCTTACCGGGAGAATGGGCCACACACGGCACTCCACACCCCGACGAGACGACGGAGGAACGTGACCAACGACGGGTGACTCTGCACGACGAGGCAAGACGTAGACAGGAGAGGTACGCCAACCGGATCACCCCAACCACAGATCATCCTCCACCCGCCGTGCAGGTCGGCGATCAGGTGTTCGCGCGACTACACCCACTTTCAGCCGCACCCCGCAACTATTGCGCGGGACTGGCCCCGCGCTGGGGTGGGCCATACACGGTACGGCGACGACTAGGCAGGACGACGTACTTAGTCCGCACGGAGGGACGGCGCCTGAAGAAGGTGCACAGGGACGACATCCGGCTCACCGCCCTACCTGGGGAGAGGAACCCAGACGGAGATGCAGGACCCCCCACTCCGGACGAAAACGGACGCCGTACGCCGGAGAGCGACGTAGTCCAGGAAGAGGACGACTCGCCAGAAGCGACCCCCGCTAGGAGCCGACCCGAACCGCGCCCATACCGCACCCTGGTGTTCACGAACACCACGTCCAACAGGCCCCGCGACGAACCCGCGGACACGCCCGTGACATCACCCGCAGAGGCCGCGTCAGACGACGAGGCGAGGCCACAACCACGGCGGTGGCGGCGCCCGCCCACGTACCTCGACGATTACGCACTTAGCACGGCCACGGGGGACACCGGGGGCGACCCCGCCCACGACGTGCCAGACGAGCCGGAAGAGGTCCACGAGGACGCACCGGAGACGGCAGTGGTACCTTGGGAGGGGAGCGTGGTGTATGAGAGCCCCCCACCGCAATACTACCCACGGGGCAAGGACGAAGAGGCCGTGGAGATCGCCGAGCTGTCGCACAGCATAGGTCAATCCGATGCATGCAACGACGACGGGCCAACGCCGATCGTCACGCAACCCGGAGAGACCGACTCGGAGATCGCCGCCTCAGCATCAGCCGCCATACCCGAACGGGAACGGACCCCGTACCAGTCCACGAACTGTCAACCGCCGCCGAAGGAGGACCTCCGCGGACCGGGACATCGACTGGGGACAAGCGAACCCGCCAGCGAGCCCGCGGAACGACCCCGACGGGCCCACAGACCTCCAGTTCGCCTGGCCGACTACGACATGGGAACAGGGCGCAGAGCCTGTCAGCCGCAAGGCCACCTCGACGAGTCGACCCCCGGATGTTCGGCGTGGGACGACCCGGGACAGGTGCTCGGGCCCTACCAACTGTGGCCACCGCGAGCACCACCCGGGTGGAGCTGTTGCCGGAGCTAGGAGCCGCCACGACGCCGCCCCCGGCACGCCTGCCACGACGGCAACCGGGGCGGCGCGCACGTTGGCCCAGTCGGCCACGATCACCAGGTCCAGTGCACTGGCCCTACCAGCCGCTGACCACACACCGGCACCACGACGCCGCCCCCGGCACGCCTGCCACAACGGCAACCGGGGCGGCGCGCACGCTGGCCCAGTCGGCCACGATCACCAGGTCCAGTGCGCTGACCCTATCAGCCGCTGACCACACACCGGCACCACGACGCCGCCCCCGGCACGCCTGCCACGACGGCAACCGGGGCGGCGCGCACGTTGGCCCAGTCAGCCACGATCACCAGGTCCAGTGCGCTGGCCCTACCAGTCGCTGACCACACACCGGCACCACGACGCCGCCCCCGGCACGCCTGCCACGACGGCAACCGGGGCGGCGCGCACGTTGGCCCAGTCGGCCACGATCACCAGGTCCAGTGCGCTGACCCTATCAGCCGCTGAACCCGCCCAGGCGCCACGACGCCGCCCCCGGCATGTCTGCCACGACGGCAACCGGGGCGGCGCGCACGTTGGCCCAGTCGGCCATGATCACCAGGTCCAGTGCGCTGACCCTATCAGCCGCAGACCCCGCACAGGCGCTGCGACACCGCCCCCGGCACGCCTGCCACGACGGAAACCGGGGCGGCGCGCACGTTGGCCCAGTCGGCCTTGATCACCAGGTCCAGTACGCGGAGCCAACCAGCTGCTGAGCCGCGAACCACGCCGGGATGGAGCGGCCGGAGCTAGGGGTGGCCCCATGTTAGCGGGACCATAAGCGGCGCAAGGTCGGGCTTCACAGGGGGGGGGGGCGTTTGACGTCGTCTGGCCGACGACCACCCCAGAGCCCGACCTGCACCCGCCAGTATACGCTCCCGCTAACGGAACACACCCCTGGCCATGGCCCACCCGAGTCAGGCGACCCGAACAGCAATTAAAGACAAAGCCGCGGAAACCTGAGTAGACAAGAGAAGAACCGTACCCATTCCCCCTGAAACATTAAATGAGGATTTTAGCGACAATAAAATCTCTTCCAGACACACCCGTTTGGAGTCTAGCGTAATGAGGTCACGCCTGGCGCGAGAGAGGCCGAGCCTCCCTCAGACGCCATGCCAGTTCGGCAGTTCAGCGCAGCTCATGGACCGGGGCGGACCTACGTCCCACGGAGAGGCAACATCCTTTGTCTACATTGAAAGTAATGTCCGGTAAATATAGTCACTAATTAACCAAACCCCTTTTATTACTTAACCTCTCCGTGAGTACCCGGTCCCTTTTTTCGGTCCCGGACCTAATCCGGCCGCATCAACTTAAGGACACCCCGCACCACACTTGGTCAGCGGGGCTGCTCTTCAGCATACGGCACGGGACGTCTCCCGCAACGTACAGAACTTTGTTTAAGGTCACGCGCACGGCGCTGACCACAAACCCGCAAGGGAACTTGGACAAACTTAATTGCGGTGCGTGTTTCACCACAGTGGGCACAACACCCGCGCCGAGACATTTGCATACGGGATTGGCCGTCTCCAATCGCCCGCCCCTTAATTCAGTGTATTTTGTATCCCGTATTTTGTACTGCTAACTTACGTTACCCGAGTAACGAGTGCCACGTAACTTGTGCGCGCCCCCTTAATCCAGTGTATTTTTGTATCCCGTGTTTTGTATTGCTAACTTACGTTACCCGAGTAACGAGTGCCACGTAACTTGTGCGCACCCCCTTAATTCAGTGTATTTTTGTATCCCGTATTTTGTATTGCTAACTTACGTTACCCGAGTAACGAGTGCCACGTAACCTGTACGCGCCCCCTTAATTCAGCGTATTTTGTGTCCCGCCTTTGTGTTACGAAATTACGTTACCTGCGTACCCAGTGAGACGTCTGAGACATAACAGCATCCGAGGCCACGTAACGCGGAACACAAACAATACGGCGCCACGGAATAACAAGTAAAACCCCCCCGGGGACCTCTGTAGAGTGTTGTATTGTGTACGACTCGCTCCTCTGAATAAAAGGTACGACACCGCCACCTCAACTCCACGTCTCTTATTTAAAATCATCTCACGCAAATCCGCCGCCGGCCCTAGTGGGCCACGCAGGGGCACATACATCCACGACCCCAAATTCACGACTAGAAACGAGCTAGTCTGGCGCCCACCCGGACAACACAGATCAAGAACCGCCTTTTCCCACTAGGAGCCACACCGGGACTCGAGCCCGAGACCCCGGACGACGGCAAGCTGACAGTTTTGAATTACAAAAATTAACAATTAACACTTACACATCTATAGTCAAAACTTTCAAGTAGCATACACAATCAATTATACTCTAATACATTTATTTTCCCTTCTAATTAAAGTAAAGGTATGCCAAGAACAGTTTTATCTAGAAACTAAGAATAAAGTTTTAATAAAACACTTTCAGAAATTCCACACTATCAATTCAGACTGCAGACCAAAAAATATTACTAATTATTATATTGTTATATTACTAATTATTATTTTGTTATACAAATTGAGACTTTTCATTTACAAATTAGTATAAAATGTCGCATAGCAATTTGGAATACATTTTTTCCTCAACAGAGACAATAGACAATCTTTTTTCTTTTCGGAAATCCCTTGTTTTCTTTGGTACGCTTTCTGCATCTGAATGTTTGACACCTTGCTAAGTTTATTATCTCTTCTAAAATGCAAAACATCAACTTGTTTGAATTCACTTTCTTCATAGGAAGTCTTGTAGTTGTAGAAGAGTTTTCCAAACTGATCCTTCTTCACCTTGAGCACTTTAAATTCCGAAATCTTGAATTGTTCTCCATGAGTATTTTTTATTATCCGAAGGCCAAGTTCAGCTGATAAAGCTTTCATACCGTTTATGTCTTCATGGCAGTTTTCAAGCACTCTGCAGGGCTTTCCGGTTTTCTTTGCGCATCGTATAAGGGACACGTACTGTTCAGGAACATAAATTGGCCCTGACTATAGGGCTCGATTGATGTGTCTCTCTATCACCGAATGAGCACCGTCCCCTTCATTTTGACTGTGTCCGGTTATGAGAAACTTATGTGTTATACTTTGTATCCACGAAAACCCTCAGTAACAAAATAAAATGCATTATTAGGAAGCCTGTTACTGTCCCCTTTGAGGTACTGATATTTCAGTTTTACCTCTGACATACTAGCCAACAGGAATTCACGTTGCCTTTGCAAGTCCTTGAAGCCCCAGTAATCATTGAAAATATTCCTACGCTGATCTTCAGTGAACTTACTAAAACATTTTAGTCTGCATTTTTCGTTGCATGGTGGTTGTAATTCTCTGCCTGCAACAACCTTTTGGCTGTTAGAAAATGATGTATAACTATCACCAGCATTTCTCGCTCTTTTAGCTCGATTCTTTTGCCACTCGTCTGGATTAAGTAACCTTTTTTTCTACCCCTCTGCTTATTTTCGCTGGGTCTCAAAACACACCTTGATGTAGCTTTTCCACTTGTTGACGTACTGGGATCAGCATTTTCAGATCCCTTTATTTGTAGTGATTTAACATTCGATGCTTCGTCAGATGTAGAGTCTGTAGGATCTAAGGCATTGCAGTCTGGATCAGCCACGCTGTCATCACTTGACAAGTCTGATACAGAATCACTGCTGGAAAGTTCATTGTGGCCAGAAGCATTTGCTGGAGGGTTACACACACTGTCCCTTCCAATATTGTCCGGAAAGAAATGCACAAAATTTTTTATTTTATTGATTATAAATTCTTGTCAATAATTATAGTTAAAACATTACAAAAATAATAATGTACCTAAGTTTGTATTTTTGGCGTCATAAGTTTTTTCAGGATGTTTATCAGTCGTATTAATATCGGACATGCTTTCTTGTATATCACCTTTTTTGTTTATAGCGATGTGCCACATACAGACACGGCCAGATGTAGCTCTTTCCTCTTATTTGTCATTATCACGCTCTTTGCAGAGTCTGAGTATTAAATAACAGCGACTGTTACTGGACATTGTTATCTGAAATAAACAATCAAATTTAGTGTCAAGCATATCATTGCGAGTCTACAGTATGCTAATTATGATAGAAATATCTTAACACAATCATGAAATGCCATTGTTACAATTGATGAACGAACATACAATCTAGGCTCACACTCATTGCCATAAAACAAAAATTACAATAGCTACGCATCATTGGGCACATAGCTTTTTTCCGAACCTTTTAACTTTAATATCATATTTTAATATATTTCATTTAATAATTGGATGATATCAGTTTAGTAATGTTATAGGACTGACACAATTAAAAATGCAGGATTATAATTTGTTCTTAAGTAGGTTTTAATGAGCTTAACTCAACAGAGTCATTGCAATAATTCTAAATTATAAAATATGAAAGTGAGATTCGAACAAGATAGAAATTGAAAACGGATCGCTAAAAAAATCTACACATATTAAAAAGTTCTTCCATCCATGATCTTTATTTAGAATTTAGATTCTGTTTACAGAACCACTTTAAACCAGTGAGTGATCCTGGGAGACAAATAATGTAAAATTTTCAGGAACAGTGACAACTTCTTAATACATACAAATACCGTCTTAAAAGATGCAGAAACCGTAAGGAAATTCAATCACATAAACAGACACATCTCTAATTAACAGTATACTTTATTTAAAATAGTGTAATATTTTTACTCACTTTCAACGAACAGTGACACAAATCATAAAGTGTCACTCTTCTTGAACAAATCACAACTCCTGCACAGCACCTTTTTGAGATATGTCGTTCTTCCTGTTTAAAACACAGGTTTACTCTGTGAACGTCGTGACTCACAACGAAATGAGACGCTCTTCTTGCCCCGCCTGAAACTCATCTGCTCAAAAGAAAGGTGACACTACTACCATTTGGTGAGCGGTTACTGCCTGTAGTTTTGTGACGTATTTCTCGCGAAAATATATGAATGATTAGGAATGTGTTTCAATGCATAACTCAAAATCCGGGTTTCTTGAGTTGTGTCACTGTTCTTCCGGACTAACGATATAATTTAATATTACCAATGCAAACATTCCTGATATTAAATGACGCATACGTAAGTGGGTACCGATATCGTGTTATATATTGCACATCTTTCTTGTCTCAGGTGTTAATGCTAACCAACCGGAGACCTAGTGTCCCAGAGAAAACCAGAATTCCTGCGATAAATGTCGAGACCTTTTTATTCTCAAATGTAAATGGTTCTTGATACTAAGTGTCGGTCATTTATCCACAATATATCAGACACTTCTTGCAATTTGGTGTCAAGTGTAATAACATAATGATGCAATACTTGTATCTCAGATATTTATAGCTTCAGTTCAAGAGCTTTCATTTTTTGAGATAAGTGTCATGCAGTTCGTAAGCATTTTTTTGTGAGTGCAATGACAAGTAAGGATGGCCAAGGAGTGATGTAAAGGATTATGAATTGTGGCCATTAATGTGGGATGTACACAAGGGACATAATACAAGAAGCATGATTTTTTGAAAGAAATGATCAGTGAAATATAACACAACAATGCAAAAAAAAAAAAACACAAATTATGATGAATCAGTGCAAAGGCAAGTAAAAAAGTTGGGACGAGGAAATAATAATAATGTTTCCAAATGGTGCAAAAATTGTATCCCTAAAATTCTCATTAAGTGTCTATAAACTTTATGCAATAAAATTATCAATGCAACCTATATGTGCTGAAAACATAGGCGTGCCCAGGCATTTCCATTAGGGGGGGCCCTGTTAAATTTTTAAATCAGAAGCTGAATTTAGAATGTTAAATAGCCTAAATACATTCACTCATTGCCGTGTTTATATTTTTGTGCTGTATCAACGAGATATGTTTACTACTTAATATTTATATCGGTATAATTTTAACAATCTTGAAAATATGTTTGTTTTTTCCATAGACAATGTTTAAAGGGTACTTACACATTTTCCCCCCCTCGAATTTTCCAATAGCTTGGTCCAGATCTACCTTGAAATGAACTTCTTTTTAGTGAATGAAAACACAGCAATTCAGACAACAGAACTTTAACAAACCTCTTAATTTTTTTTTTCCTTGACCATGACCTCGTGTTTTAAATAAACTAAGGCGGCTGTATTTCCAGAACGATAAAATGTTTAAAAATATTGTTAATTAGCACGCTGCAACACTGAAAAACAGTTTGAATGTCACAGTGCCAGGAATATACGAATATTAACGAACGCATGAGAGAAAATGCCGATCTGAGTGATTACATTAGGGGGGGGGCCATGGCCCCCCTGGCCCCCCCTGTAGGCACGCCTATGGCTGAAAATAAATATATGATGGAATGTAGTACTTATAAAAATAAATAACAACATGAATTACTGCCTAATGTAGGCATATAATACGCCCTCAAAGGTTTTTAGTTTCATTTGCTTACCATTTTGTATTTTACATCTTATTTAACCTCATTTTCATACATTTCATCAGTCCACTATTTTATCGCATAGCTTTCATTTCTGCATCTGACACTTGCTCCAGTATCCACTATAAATAGGTTAATAACCACCTGCTAAAAAGCAAGTCTCAGAAACTTATTACAAATAATATGTATCCTCTGAATGTATGTCAGGTGTCTAAACACTGTCCGATACTTTTCTTAGACACCATGATATTTATGTCATGGCAAAAGTGTCCAGTGTAAACATACTGACGCCAACCGCCGGTGCTCCCTCTGGTACGCAAAGGTCGTTATGTTACAACAACACTTACTCTTAAGTGCCTCGAACACGCCCGAGCGTGATATCCGCCGAGTGTGTAAAAGTGCACCGCGACGAACACCAAAGCGACGACAGCGCCCGGCCGGGTGTAATTATTCTGTTAAAACAAAAACAATCAAATTAATAACAATTAAAAAGAATTATGTATAATTGTTCAATAATCATATATTGTGAAATATGTCATTTAAGTCCAAGACTGGTCGGAGCTGTTTTCCCGCGCTACACGTGACGCGGCGCGAGGCCGCAGGGTGGTCTCGCGCTCAGTTACTATTGGGAGCTCGCAGGGGTCGGTCGCTCCGCGAACGCAGAGCCCTCAACTTTCGCGCTACGTCCAAGTGTAAGTTCTTCAAATCCTTTTACCAGCTCTGCGCCGACCCCACTCAGTCGCACAATATTTTGTGCGACTCTTTAACTAATCATTTTTATCCCAACCAGGAGCTTTGCATTTATTACGTAATTCCATGTCCAGAGTTTAAGGACAGCGTAATTGAGTTATGCAGTTTTCGGCTTCAAAGCCAAGTAATCGTTATCGTCGAAGACTCTTAGCAACATGTGTCGAGTTCTTACTCGTTAATTTACGTCTCTTAACTTTCATCGTATGTAAATGCGTAACTTGTAACGTGCAATCTAACCGAGTAATAACTGATTAATAAGTGACTGTAACGCGTGTTTCCATCTTACCGGGTCTACGTAGTTTTCAGGACTTTAATATTTTGCCACAGGTTAGATTGCAAATAACTTTGGAACATTCGTTTGTATGTGCCGTTTTCAATGTTAACGTAAATGCCTGCATAAGCTGTTGCAGCACAGTAGCTCCGCGACTATCCACCGCATCTTTCACGTTGATAATCGGCCACTGTATAAGTCCGTACATACCACTTGCAACCTATCCTGGTCGCGTGCACCGTCTACGCATAGAGACTCGCGTGCCGCAGCGGTCAGACAACAGACGCGGGCAGTACTTGGACCAGTGAGTGTAACGGTTCTGAATAAAGTGCAGTGTCGTGTCAATCAGTTTACCATTTATTTATAAGGCGTCCTGGGTGGCCTGAACAGCCCGGGTAGATTTCGAACCGCGACACGCTCCTGCCTGCAGCCACGAGGCTGATACCCCGTTAAAATCCCTGAGATTACTTTCCAAATTAATAATTACTTAAAAAACTTAGACAGGCAGCGGGAGTGGCGTCAATACCTTTAATTGGAATGATAGATTCTATTAAATTTCTTATATTGTTTTTTGGGGAAAAGGTGTGTAAATATATATAATATATTTATATTACACATCACCCTGTCTTTGTACACCTCTGATTAACCATACACCAACTCATGGAGCATAGTGTCTTGAGTTGTCATTAGTGCGTGATGTGGCCACATAGCAGTTGAGAAAGTAGTATATTGGCTAAGAAAGGTTACTCAGAGGTGTATGCTCCTGAGGCACAAATAACACTCATACAATAATAGAACATGATTCAGTTAATAGTTGCTTTATTGAATTGCAGTCCTCAAATGTCCACCTTTCTCTGCCCCAGTGACAACTCTCACACCCGGCCCAGGTTTGCATCTATTTTGCACAACATTCGTGATACCAAAAACTTTTTAACTCGTGCAAAAATTCTGAACTTAAAACTCATCATATCAGGGTGTAGGCAAAATTCATAAGAAAATGGGTTGTCTGTAAAGTCGGTTTACGGACGATAGTTTAACGTGACAACGTCATAACAAATCATTGATGAAATGATTGCATACTTTTATGAATAAAATTGAATAATTTTTATTGAATTATCGCTATTTTGTATGGATACAAAGGAGTGAAATGAAATCAACAATTTAATTGATGAATTTAATTTTATTTACACTCATTAATTCAAATATGTTTATTACTTTTGTAGTGTTGCGAGCGCCGTATTTATTTTTACAAGTACAAAAATGAAAGTATAGCAGCGGCACAGATACCATACCATCCGTCAACCTTTGGATTGATAGACAGTGATGCTAATCGCACGGCCACGAGGCCATATTGGAAATAATAAGTTCAGATGGTGCATATATATTTATAAAATTTTTGTTTTCTGTCGTGGAAGTTTTAAAAACGTATTTAGTCAGCCATGTTTATATCTTATAGTGGTAGGCGGGAAATTTAAAATATATTGTCGGCTGCTAGTCGGCCGCCATGTTTATACTAACTTCAAGATCATCGAGAATGTTTTACACTTTTTCTCAATTACACATTTAATGACGAAGTTTGTTCGTCGTGAAATTAAACGTAGAATTTAATAAAAATGCCCTTGCAGTTGATAAAAAAGAATTAGTAACTTTAAGAAAGAATGTCGGCTTTAATCTCCAAACCAGACACTCGTGGTGCACTGGGGCCGAGATTAAAATTCGTCGAGAATATTCTACATTTTTATGTCTTCCAGTGCTCAAAATGATATGCAATTGTGGCCCCGGGCATGAAATTTTATTTATAATTTATTAATAATAACGCCCCTCGCGATAAACAAAGGAAAATATGTATTAATGAGTGCCTGGTTTCCGCGGAAGACAATGAGCTTAATGGGACACATTGTAGTGGGACAATGTGCATAACGGGACACTTTTTCGTGCGTGCAGCCGGCGTTCATCGATTTATTAGACATTGTCATGTCAAAAATAAAACTAACTAAAAATGTATCTTCAAAAAAAGCCAAAAGTCCACAAAAATAAAATAACTTTTTTTGCACTTTATTATCATACTGATTTGTTAGCCTAATTTTAAAAACTCTAAACTAATTAGAAAAACCTTATTTTCAAAAGTATGACGCCGTTCCCGCTGCCTGATTACTGAATTAATGATTTAAGCTGTGGAAAGTTATAATTTTAACTCGAGGGCAGGGTTCTTTGCCTCGTCGCTGCAGGCAGGGATGCGTCGACAAAGGACTCCCCAGGCTGTTTAGGCCACCCAGGATGCTGTAATGATTAAGGAAGAACATGTGAATATAAATGAATTTATTCGCACTTCACCCTCAACGAGTCCGTTCTGTGCCTCAACACCTTCACACATACTGTATAGCCACACTCGGTCGTCTCACCACGCCCCCGAGGGCAAGATTGAGTTATGGGTGGAGTACCTGGGATCGGTGTGGTTTGCCCACGAAAATAGGGGCTCCTCAAGTGACTCCTCTTCCCGTGTTTTGGGTGGTGGTGGGTGCCCCTATTGGCCCTCCCCCATGTGGGTGGTGATGGTTCCGGCCATATGAAATTGGAAGGCGATGTGATCGTACCCAGGAAGTAGTCCCGTAGGTGGGTCGGGGTCACACTAGTGCGGCTGGGCCAGTCGCGGGTGGTACGGGGGTCCGCCTCGTGCGTGCGACTCCTCTCGGGGGCCCTGCCCTCCCTGTCACTGCTTGTCCCCCTGGGGGCCTGGGTGGCGCTTGTATCGTAGTCGTGTAGATAGGTGGGAGGGCGACGGTCCCTACTCGGCCGGGCCATCCCCATGTCGGTATGCCCGTCCGGGGCTCCTGTGGTCCTGCTGTCCCCGTGTGTCTGGTCCTGAGGGTCGGGTGCCCCGCTCCCTCCTTCCTCTGATGATGGTCCCATACTTTCCCCTCCCGGGTAAAGATCTCCCGTGCAGCACGTGTGTTTCATCAGCCACCACTTCTGGCACGGGTATCTCCTTATGGCTTCCCCCTCCCACCTTGATGTCTCCGGTTCCTCTAATATTACCTTGTATGTGGACGCACTAAGGTCCATGTCCAGCGGCCACGAAGGTTCGTCGTGTTCGTCGGACTCAGGTGTAGGTATCTCGTCGTCTGGATGCCAAACGATTGGTTGGTCCTCGCCTACGTCGGGAGGAGTGAGAGATGGGTCGTGGTGGAGAAGTGTCGCCTCTAATGACTCGTCGGATTGATTGTTAGTTGGTGTGTTGTCCAGGCTAGCTGGGTGGAAGTCGTTGTTCATGGGACCAAGAGGTGGTGAGTCGCCCAGGCGCCCTTCACCTGACTCGCTGGCCGGCGTGACAGGGGGCGGCCCCGACGTTGGTGCTAGACTGTTGTCTGGCGTAGGGGGCCCTGCGTCCCTGGTCACGTCCCCACTGAGTCTAGGATTGTGAACTGGTGGCAGATTAGGGGCTGTGGTGACCATTCGTATGTTGTCCCAATGTACTTTGGCCGGGTGGACGCTCGGGTTACAGATGGCGTAGGGGGAGGGCCCTGTCTTTCAGAGGATCTGTCGAGGCGGTGACCACTTGGGGGCCAATCTGGCGCAGAAATTTTGGGCCCCTTCAGAGAGGTGGTGCTGGCATATGTAAACCCACTGCCCTGGGGTGAGAGGGGCTGGTGCATGTGTGGTTTGTGGCATTTTGTGAGTGAGGAACTGTGCCTGTTTCGCACGTGCCTGCTCCCGCATGGCCTCGATTTGTGGATGTAGCTCATTCCCCCATAAACCTTCCGTGGCTGTGTTTACTACTCGGCATTCCCCCGGGAGTTCCAGGTTCTGCTTCTGGATGAGCTCCACGGGGGAGTGTCCAGTGATGGCGTTTGTGTACCACCGCAGGCAGTAAAGGATTTTGGGCAGGTGGACATCCCACTTTGTGTGGTCATCCCCCAGACGCAACCAGAGTTGGGCCTTGTTTCTTGATTCCGTCTTTCTGTGGGATTTGCACGGGGGGTTTTACGTGGGCGTTGTGTGGTAGGTGATGCCCCAGTGACGGCAGTCAGCTCGCCACCACCTCCCCATAAATTGGCTTCCATTGTACGTTAAAAGGACCTTCGGGAATCCGTAGCGTAAATTGATTTCCCTTTCCAGCAAGCTGGTGATTGTCCTGGCCCGGACATTGGACACTGGAAAGGCTTCCACCCAGCACATAAAGAGGTCGGTGACGACCACGGGGAAGCGATTTCCCCTGGGTGTCCGTGGGTAGGGCCCCATGACGTCCAGGGCCAGGATATGGAAGGGCTTGTGTGGTCTGCAGGGCTGTTGTTGTTCTACTCCATCGGCCCTCCAGGCCTTGCGCTGCTGGCACAACTGGCACTCCCTCATGTAGTTTCGTACGTCAAGAGCCACACCTGGCCAGTAGTGTGGCGTAGCGCCTCCTGCGTCTGCTCCGCCCCCGGGTGCCCGGCCAAGTCATGTTCGTGGAAGAAAGGAAACCGGTTGGACAGGCGGCAGCAGGCACATGTGTCCACCAGGTCTCCATGTCGCCTGGAGCGTGTGTTTGTAACTATCCCTCCAGACATCGCTGAAATGAACAGTGCCCCGTCCCACACGCGGCCATGTTCGCGCGCACTATCGCGTCCACCTGCTGCGCGGTTCCCCCCCTTCGAGGTGATCGGTGGGGTTCCCCGGTGGTGACAACAGCTCCTCCTAAGTGCCCTCATCTTCAAATTCGGTGTCCGGGTCAGGGTGACATGACAGCTCATCTGCCATCTGGTTTTCCCGACCCGGCATGTGTTCTACATGGAAGTCAAATGTTTGTAGGGTAAGTGCCCATCGGGTGAATTTGGACTAGCGCCCCTGCACCGAGTCCAGCCACTTGAGATACTGGCTGTCTGTCCTGAGGGTGAATGGCCTGCCCTCCAGGTGGTGCCAGTATCGCCCCATGGCCCACACGACCGCCAGACAATCCTGTTCATTTACATGGTAGCGGCACACCGCCGGTCCAAACTTGGCACTGGCGTATTCCACGACGTGCCGCTCCCGTCGGGACCCAGCTGGTACATGACTGCACTATGTCCTCCTGGCTGGCGTCGGTCTGGAGGCAGATATGTTCTGCTGGCTGCAGGCAGGCAAGGGTGTGGCATTCCCTGAACAGACGCTTGACGGTGTCCAGGGCGTGGTCGGCCTCGGGGGTCCACTGGAATGTGAACTTCGGTGACAGGAGGTCCGTCATGGGGGCAGTGACGATGGTGAAGTTAGGAATGAAACTCCGGAGCCAATTGAGCAGCCCCACCAACTGTTGTAGCTGCTTCCGTGTGCGTGGGGAAGGTTTGGCCTCGATCAGGTCGAGTTGGGCTGGATAGAGGGCAGCACCTATGTGCGCTCATCATGTGCCCCAGGTAAGCTAGCTACACCGCGCCTACATGGCACTTGTGAGGCACGCAGGTCAGTCCATGGTGGGCCAGCTGTTCGAGGACCATGGTAAGGTGGTGCGCATGTTCCTCCCATGTTCGCGACCAGATGATGACATCATCCAGGTAGGTCACGGCAAACTTGCCAAAGAACCCGACCAGGACGCGCACCATCATGGCTTGGAAGGTCGCGGGGGCGTCCATCAGCCCGAACGGCATGGCGTAGAACTGAAACCTGCGGCTGTGAGGTGCGGTTAAAGCTGTATTCGGCCTGTCCTCGGGGCAGATGGGCACCTGCCATAATCGAGATTTGGAATCCAGAGACGTGAAGATACCGGCCTCCCCTAAACCGGCTAGGGCGTCAGTGATGTTGATGAGTGGGGGAAGTGCGGGGATGGTGACTGCGTTGACGGGTTTGAAATTCACACAGAACCTCAGTGAGCTGTCCTTTTTCTTGGCCATGACCACCAGGCAATTGTAGGGTGACTCACTCAGCTCAATGACCCCGTACAGCAGCATCTCCGCGATCTGGACCTGGATCGCATCCCGCTCTCTGGGCCCAAAGCCGAAGGGCTTGACAAAACGGGGCTCATGGGTCCGTGTCGGGATAGTGTGCTGTGTCACTGTTGTGTAGTGTGGCATGTCTGCATTGGCAAACACCTGTGGTTTCTGGGTCAAAACCTCATTGAACAGGCTCATAAACTCTGGGGAACCTCGTTACGTAGGTCGGCTAGGGTGATGGCAGGGGTCAGTGGTTGTGCCCCCCTCTGACGGATGCTGTATAGCGTCCTCTGTCCCTGGCACCCGATGTGTAGCCTGCCCTCACTTACATCTATTGCAGCGTCCTCCTGGATGACCACGGCAGGCCCAGGATCAGGTTGTCCCTCAGCTCCGGCATCACCAGGGCTGTTGTCGAACTGCACATGTCCCTGATGGTGATTCTTGCCTTGGCGCAACCAGTCGTGAGCATGAAAGCCCCTCGGGTGGCTAGATGGACCCCTTCCTCTCCCTGCTCCAGGTCCGCCTCGGGCACCTGGTGGGCCGCGACGTAAGTGTGGCTCGCCACGGTGTCCACCAGGGCATGGACTGGGTGGCTGTTGAGCAGGACAGGCACCTGCATAAGCATTCCCGCATCGTCACCTGCTCGCCCCAGCCGCAGTGGTGCACGGTCGGGCCCCGCAGGTGGTGCCGGGGGCGTTGGGGCCGTCGGGAAGGCCGGTGGCGCGGCGTCACATGCCGACGACCAAGAGCGGGATGTTGAAAGATGGTACGTGGCACCACCGCCTGTTCACTCGGTCCTCGCGGGCTGCGCACATGAATAGGCCTTTGCGGAAGTTTAGGAACTTGCGTGCCTCCCTATATGTGCGGTGTCTCATGGTGCTGCACTGGTGGCATTAGGCCACTTCGTCTGCCTGGCGGTGGCATCCCACGGCGTGGCAATGGTGTGCCAATGTGACTCTGCCTTCCTCCTTGATTTGGACTGGTTTCTCCCAGGCACCGCACTTGTGTGTTGCGTGAATGTCGGCTTGTGCGGTCTCCTCTGCCCTGCCTGTCAGTAGACCAGTGTCCCACAAATCGTCCATGTCAATCACTACATCTCTCATTTGCATCGCGACCACGGCAGGCCAACCTGGTCGACAGGTCGTGACGTCGCTGGCAGGGTGCGAGCAGGTAGGTAGGGGTTCGCCTCCCCTCACCAGCGAGTTGGTGCCCATGCTCACTCATTTCCTGCCTCGAGGAAGCTCGTGGCGGCGTGGCTGTGTGACGTGTCTCTGCGGTCAGCTGATGCGGAGGTTGGAACACGGAGGGGGGTTTGCTGGTCCCGGCCCAGCTAATCTCGCTGGCGCGGCGCCACTACGTCGCGCTGCGTTTCCAAGTCGCCCGCTGTTGCGCCGGATCCTACATGAACTCTTTGTCTGCTAATTACACTTTTGTTTTTTGTTGTTTGTCCGTTGAAGTTTTGGCCACACAAGTTGGGCGACAATTTGACGCAGCCCCTGCTGCCTGATTACTGAATTAATGATTTAAGCTGTGGAAAGTTAGAATTTTAACTCGAGGGCGGGGTTCTTTGCCTCGTGGCTATGGGCAGGGACGCGTTGACAAAGGAATCCTCGGGCTGTTTAGACCACCCAGGATGCCGTAACGATTAAGGAAGAACATGTGAATATAACTGAATTTATTCGCACTTCACATGGTACAGTACATCACATGGTACATGGCACCATCACGTATCTGGCCTTATGATCGTCTACCTTTTAATCTCCGCACACACAGCCCTCGAATGGCGGCACTGCTTCGCGGCTTGCGGAATTTCCCGGAAATACCCCACCGGGGGTTGCAGGCTATCCTGAGACTAGCGGTAGGGAAGATGATGGCGCGTGACGTGTCGGGAGGTTGCGATTAAGTATGTGCTGGATGGAGAAACAAGTTAATGACTATGACTAACCAATTTATAATACCTATAAATTAATCTAGATGAATAATGGATTTACAAAAGTACATGTGGCAGCTACCTTCACACTTAGCACACCCTTGGCATAGGTAGATAACACATGTTTTTGATGGCTGAAGCTAAGACTAGAATTATTACCGTAGGATAAAATCTGGCATGGAATTGTTCTGCAATGCGGAATGAATTTGGTACAGAAATACAGTTCAGATTAAATTGACATAATTACCAGAGATCCGTCCTCGTTGTGGCGTAGAGGCCACGAATGCTGGGTGCGGGCGCGGCGGTACTGGGGCACGGAAAACTCACACGCGACCGCGGCACGTCCCAGAAACTGATTCATTATTAAATGTCACTGTGCACATTTGGCTGTTACCCCGCCCCGCGTGGGCAAAGCTCAAACTCCTGGCGGAGATATTACAGCATGAAGCGCGGGCACATCTGCATAATGCCCTTAACAAGAGTACTTATGTATTATAATAAAAACTACTCATGCCTGAGCCACATACAATTAGTAAAGGACCGTGCGAAACTTCACACGGTCGGTTTAGGGCCGGCCGTGGAGCGGATGAGAACAGATTAAAAGATTGAACAATGGAAAACTACATGCTGTTTTTACCGCGAAAAATGAATGCTCCACATGCGTGGAGTTGCCGGCCCTGATGAGTGCTTGATGGCGACTGACTCCGCTCCCTGGCAACCCGGCCAGGGAGGGCTCGATTTCCCGCGAAGGTTACGGAGCGCGGTAAGATGGCGACGGCCAGCGTTGTGACACAAAGGGACTTAATTTAACATGTATTAATATTTGGAGATTTGATCGACAAAAAAAGTTTTAGTTTTTCCCTTAATTACAATTGCATGTGCACTATGTTCCGATGGCGCATCGCCACACCCGGCCGGGTGCATCGCACAACACAGCCGGCCGTGACTAGCGTCACGCAATTCAGTGCACTGCTCTAACTCACTCTTCCTGGCATGCGCGGGCGTGTTCGTTACATTTGTCCTATCAGGTGTTGAGGACACAAAACGGCCTGTGCTCTCAGAGGGAGCACCGACGTGCGGCGTCATGTAGAAATAACTTACTGTGAGACAGGTTACTTGAAAATAAAGAATATATGTAATATCCACGAAATACATAAAAATATATAAAAAAGGCAAATAAAGGTTATGATTACAAAATTATCTAATACATTCACGTAAATTGTATTACAACTTTACCACGCTTACATTTTATACTACAAAAATATTACAATAATATACTCTATAAATATGAATTTAAAAGCAATACTAGGGAACAATCTCACAATTCTGGAAGCTTCCCCACTCTACTATCGCAGGATTTACTGCTACTTACATAATTTACAATGCTAAGAAAAATTACGAACATTACTTTCTCTTTAAAAAAATCTGAAAACAGTTCTGTGCTGGGCAAAGTCTATGTTTATTAAGCGCACAGCTAACCAGTTCAAAATAGCTGTGACATCACTAACTCTGCAACTTATCACTGCGTTACCAATGCATGCAATACACTCGTGCAATGTGCAATGTGTTCCAATCTTTTCATTATGTATACAGGCTTCGATTGGGAGTTTTTTGACAGAATCCAAACACTCAATTGTGCCCCTCAACTTGTTCAATCAGTTTATTTTATCACCATGCTACTGACCCTGGGATCTAAACAACTATTCAAAAACTTAAGTTCGTGGCCACCCACTCGTCGTTCGCAGTTCCGTCTCTTACCTGAGCACCTCGCCACCATAGCCGCATCTTATATGCTCCATCATAAGGCTGTTTCCAGATGCGAAGCATTTGCGCGTAGAAATCCGCGCAATAGTTTAACTTGCACGGCGTAGCACTTTCCTCTTACTTGGTCGTTTACGGAATTATTTATCATACGGCATACCGTGTTTAGACGTACCATCACGAAAAAATAATTTATTTTATGCACTACTATTATAAATCCGGTGCCCGAAACATGCCCGAAACGCACGCGCAATAGCGCACTACGTCTGTCCAGCTCGCCGGCCCAGCCATCACTGTTTATTACTGTCGCGGTCAATGGGAACCACACATAACTTAGAAACACATAACTTAGAACATTCATAACTTAGAAACCTCGGAAAAATCCACATAACTTAGAACTGTCATAAGTTAGAACGATCATAACTTAGAAACACACAACTTAGAAATGTCGTAATGTAGAAAGTCATAACTTAGAACTATCACAACTTAGAAACTCACGACTTAGAACTGTCATAACTTAGAAACACGCAACACAGAACCACACAACTTAGAAATGTCATAACGTATAATGTCATAACTTAGAACTATCACAACTTACAAACACAATTTAGAACTGTCATAATTTAGAAACACGTAACTTAGAAACACACAACGCCGAACTGCATAAAGTAGAACTATCATAACTTAGAAACACACAACTTAGAACAGGCATAATTTAGAAGATTCGATCTTGTGTGTTTCTAAGTTATATGTTTTTCTAAGTTGTGTGTTTCTAGGTTGTGACAGCACCCCGCGGAAACCACCACTGATGCCACGCCCTCTAACGACAATCGGCGAACTCAAAGTTCTGAGCCCAATTAATTTCTTGTAACAGTCCAAACATTTAAAACCGCAATACATATATGTAGCAGAAAATTACAAATAAAAAGTTACTAAAAAACTTAATATAAATTATTGCCTGAATTTTATATATTACAAGATTACAGTTCACTCAAATTTCTAGAAGCAGCTAAAACTTTCTGGAAGTGGTGGCCTTTAGCCATAACCTATCGGCCAACCAGGAATAAAAAAGATTGGTATTAAACCATTTAATTTAAAAATAATGAAAATAGTTACAAAAAATCTTGATCTCTTCTGTAACCAAAAAATCAATACAAAAATAATTATGATCGTCTTAAAAACATAATTAGGGCAAAAATTTGGCAAAAATTTCACATCGTACAAAATATTTATGTGGACATGACCAGTCCGAATGGGAGATCGAAACTGGTTGTTGCATGTTACAGCGACAGCGAGTGTAGAACCTATACAACATAGCATGGGTAGTCGGCGGCAAAAGGCATTGGGTAGGCATTGAAGAATCCTGAGTTGTTTGAATGTTTACACATAGTTACACTAAAATGCTAAGAAGTATAATTGCAAAGAACACTAAAACCTGGAGGATAAAATCTGTGAGATATAACTGAATTATGGTGATCTGTGATTTTTCCCAGCGAAAGGTGGTTGATGACCATTCAGAGATCTAAAGGTACACGAATATTCACGTGTTACACTTAAGTTCCTGGGTTGCACAATTAAAAAAAAAAACACTGAAGCACCAGGAGTGTGTAATTACAAAGAACACTGAAGCAATAGGAGCGCACAAATACAAAGAACCCAAAGCAACTGGAGTGTGTAATTTCAAAGAACACTAAAAGACCTGGAATGTGCAAGTACAAAGATCATTAAAGCATATGGAGTGCACAATTAAAAATAACACTAAAGCTCCTGGAGTGCACAAATACAAAGAACACTGAAGCACCTGGACTGCACATTTACAAAGAGCACCAAAGCATGTGGAGTGCTAAATTACAAAGAACATTAATGCTCAGAGAGCGAAGTCCGTGAGATGTGATACAGAATTATGTGAATGGTCATCTAGGAAATACATTTGTGCAGTAGACCACATAAGCAGCTAATCACAACGAACCGAAAGTCCATAGTCCTTAATTAAATAAAAAAAATGATGTGCACATTTCGCCATAAGAGCAGCCCATTGCAGACAAAGCGATGGAAGTCTTTAGAACAGAACCATTAAGGGAGGATTGTGTCAGAATCTGTTTCTAGGCATTTGAGCTTTAGTTGCATTTCAATGCCCACGTGTGCACGGTATTAATTAAGTGGTCCATATATTAAACTGGATGAATTGGGGATGACCACAGAGCTGAAATCATTTTTTGATTAAACTTACTCTATTCATGTTACCGGATGACTCGGAACAAATGCGTTTGTGCCTCTCCCTGGCAAGAGTGACCCTTGCCAGGGGTGGTCGAATCGTGATAACATTTGGGTTAGAGCATGTACTTTTTGTAAATATTTGTCAATTATTTATTACAATATGTTTCGATTAATTACTATCTTTAAAGCCTAAAAGTCTTGGGGTGCATGGGGTTTGTCGATACGGCAACACCCCCAGAGCATCTTCTTAACAAAGCCGTTATTCACTTAATAATGTAATTTTGGACCAAGTGGCCAAAATTCTCAGAAAACACGAACCATATATAATTTTCAAACCTAAGATCAAAATTGAGTGATCCCAGTCATCAGTAAAAGACCTGACTCCAACGAAAGTCCAGCCGATGTGTACAAAATTCCATGTTCTTGTAGAAAAATGTTAAACTGGCAGACGAATCATCACTAAAATTCAAGAACATATCAGCGACTACAATCATGCAAATCCATGATCAGCCACAGCAGAACACTACATGGAAACTACCCACAGCATTGAATTCAACCAATTTGACAGCATAGAAAACATCGACCATTACTAGAAAAAAATAAATTCGAGTAGCAAAACAATCATGGAACATAAATAGGGAAGGAGTGATACACACTAAGGATGATATGGGAACTATGCTTCAGGATTTTTTTTGGATTGCTGAAGTGGTTGTCGGCCCTTTTTGGTCCAAAAGGGAGAATTCAAGGAGGAACTTTACATGCCAGACCAAGGCCTATACACTTTATGTTAATTGTGTAAACTGCTAGTGTCGTCACTTTCCTCCCCCATAACAAGTAAAGGGAACTAATAAGCTGGTTATGTGCATCAGTGCGCTGGGATCTGGACCGCAGGGGAAAAGCGAATTCGAGTCTCAATGGCTCTTTTATGTAAAAGTGGCAGGCAGCAGTTAACCAGCGAATGCACTGAAGAAAACCTGCTGCCTATAGTAACATGTCACCTCACCCGATGGTCTGAAAGGTGATGGGGAGTGGTGATTTGAAAGAGGTTGGAGTGCATTCAGTGATCTGCAGTGAATGCAGGAGATGGCTATATATGCCCTGTGCTTGGAAGACACATGCTGAGTTATGCCCCTGTAATTTGTCAAGAGGGTGGTGAGAGGCTTTGTGAAGCCAGCCTGCAACATAGGCGTGACAGAGCCACAACGCAGCTAGATTCCCCGAGCCTTTGCTGCCTCTCCACGAGCGGCGCGCACCTCGCGCTACCTTGCAGCAACACGAGGAACATACCACCCTGCTGTGCCCCTAGTGGTCGCGGCGCGAGCCCTTAGCTGCTCGCGCACATCTTAAGATTCCCGCCGCACACCACCTCGCCGCTCATGACTGGGCAGCCTGTTGAGTCGCCGCTTCTCGTAGTCCACTTCTTTCTTCAGGAGTTAATATACCTTTCTCACAGTGCGAGGCCAGGGCGATACCGTATGACTCCTGACTGTGCCACATATTGTGAAATTCCGCCTGCCTTCTGGTGTGATGTAGCGAGCCCTGAAAATGGCTTGTTCCTTCTCCAATGTCAGTTTCCTCTAAGTCTTGAGTCTTCTAAAGCTGCCCAGCCACGACCAACTTTCATTTGTCTGGTCCACGAGTCGGCATTTTATATTTCCAACTACCCCAATTGCTCATCACAGCTGGGGTCGCCACCTGTGGGATGTGCTCAGTTGCAGATGGTCGCTGCATTCAGAAACTCGGCCTGCTCAATGCATTAAGCCCCACTTCTGTGCCACCAGAGGCATGCCATCGGGTGCAGCTAAGAGGATAAATACCTGTGCCTACTGCTGCAGGACTTACGAACATTCCCTTGCTGGTCCTTTGGCAGAAACCGCCGACATATCAGTTGAGAAGCTGCTTGAGATGTGCACACTGCGAGGTCCTGGCTGGGTTCAGAAATTCTTGATGCCAACCATCGGTGCTCCTCTGGTCTGCACAGTCCGCCATGGCACATCTCCGCCTCGCCAGAGTGTGTACGGCCCGAATGTACCCCAGCGCAGTGAAGGGCAAGTGCAGCGCTGTGGGCGTAAACTGTTTCGAAACATCGATTGCCACCCTGCGACAATCGACTAGTGCATTTACCGTTACTTTGTCGCTCATTAATTAATTAAGCTCGTAATTTAACTAACCGACTAATAGATAATATTAATAGTCCAGTAATCATGTAATAATTAATGATCATTATCTGTCTTAGTGCGACTAGGCTAAGAGCATGGCCTGCATTACTCGTTTGCACATGGCACATTTCCAGGGTAACCGAGTTGGGGAAGCGCGCCGAATCCACAGCCTCGGCCAGTTCGTCATTACCTTTGAAGCAGAGCAATTGCGTATCACCCCGCGGGGCCTATCAACCTTTGTTTCACTGCATTCATCTCAGCAATAGGGGAAATTCTAAATCCTTCTGCATCTGGCACTGTGGACAGTCTGAACAGCTGGACTGAATTCACCGGCAGCTTAACTTAAACATGAGTGACGTTAGGAGGTAATTTTTGCATTCTACGTCATTTTGTACTTTGTCTGGGTGTGTGTGTTGCGAAACAGTCTACAATGAGTAATACTCTGTCGCCGAGACGTTCACAGCTTCTCCCGCGAAGGGCCACCGGCTAGGTGAAAGGCAACAAAGAACTCTTTTTACTTAATTCGACCCGAGGACTTTCGGGGTCCGCAATCAGTCCCGCCCACATGGGGTTAGTTAAGTTTAAGGTAGCATGACAAGTAGCTAAGTTTAATATGTAATCTTTTCCTCTGTGCCAGATGGCTTGTAGTATTTCATATTGCATGTATTAGGGCTTTTGTATTTGTTGTTAGCATGACCATTGGTGGTGGAAGCTATGTGTAACTTGTAATGTGCCTCATAATTTTGTCATCGGTTAGAATTAGAGTTGATGCATCACATGAGTGGACACTCACATTTCTATTTAACACAGGCTGCCAAGCGCACGTTTCCAAATAGATTGTGCTCAAAGGCTAGAGAGCCCGTAAAGTCAGTAGCCTTAGTATCATACATAACTCCATGATGTCACGTAAGTGTGACCAGTAAAGCGTGCCATGTCAAGCTCCAGCTCCGAAGTGTAAGGCCATGCACTGAACAGCATATGTAAGAGTACCTCTGCTCAATAAAAACACTCTTACCAAAATGCTGAGTGCATTCATTTAGCATAGCATACATGGTGGCTACAACAGTCAGGGGTATTTCTGTTGGGCCAACACCTCTGCTTGCTGGCCACGTGGAGACGTTACGCCCTGACTTAAGAGTTTAACGCTCTGTGCACTAACACACATGCATAATTACTAGTTGGCACATACGACAACCAATTCCAACTAAAACCTCTCCGCGGCAGAAGGCGACAGGTCGACATTCTTAAAACTCCAGCTCTGCATTAAACAAGAAACAGATCACCTCTTATTTGCCAAAAATCCCCGCCAACCAGAAGAGAAGAGGTTTCTTCCTTGAAGTTTCTTCTTTAACGATTCTGATTTCCTTTTATACTCGCTTTACAGGTGAACTGGATATCACCAATGATTTTATGATTAGTTTTAAGGACTGCAACAAGAAGAACAGGCAATGAATAGCTGCAAAAAGTTGGGTGATTATTTTTGACTAACAGGAGTAGGCAATGTCTCTTCTATATCAGGCACTGTTGGCTTTGGTTGTCTTTTTGTACATGTAGTTTTCAATTCAGTATCTTTGGTGAAAAGCTTTCATTTCTTAGTCACTGGTCAATGCTCTGGACATACAGTAGCCCCCACTGATGAGTCCTGTGGCCCTACAGTAGTGCTAATCGATGCCACTGTTAGATCAGCTGTGGATTGGGGCTTGTCTGTAGCTTTTGAAGCTTCAAAATATGTAAAGATGTTATCTTTGAAATTTCAATCTCTGTTGGTCTGAACCCATTTACAGTGACCTCTACAGAGTCAACTTTGTTGCGTGCTTAGCAAAACAATGATGAAATCTGTTATGGTTATAAACATTAAAATTGCCATACTATCTTTCGACCAGCTTTGTGTGTCTTTCATTTGTGGTCACGTACCATTTTTATGGCGTGTACACACATAATAAAAGAGAAACGAACAACTAATTTAGAAACAAAATATTTATGTAGAATCGGGCAAGTTGACGAATTCGTCATCATGCCTCTTTCATCAATTTTTCATCTTGCCCCACATATCTATGTTTTTATAATTGTGTGCACAAAGAAACAAATAATATTTCAAATAAAATACTACATGTTGCATGCACAACTGTTTTCTAAGCACAATAAAAATATGACTGTTGATAATTACTGAACTAGCCACTTTCAATCCTCAATATCTTGGGCCCAAATCTTACATTGGCAACTCACAAAACAAACTCCACAAGTTATAGTCAATGATGTGCCACTATACATTTCACAAAACATCTAGTAGGGCTCTTCTTTTGTACCTTATACTGTGCTGCGATATGTTATCTAGAAGGAGAAAATCTAGATTTGTTATCTTACTTGCTTTGTCATCTTACCCTCCCTTCTCCTACAACCACTGAGTACCCTGATAAAACTTTGAGTTTATACAGGAAGCTCATGCTTGGTTGTGTAGCATGTACATTTTGAAGCAATATCAACAGTGCCTACAAAAATGTGACCATTCGCTTGATAATTTAGCTTCAAAGTTACAAACTGAAAAAGGAAACATACATTTTTACACATTAAATGAACCTGACGTACCTCCTGTGGCAATGAAGCCCGGTCCCCACCCCGTCAGAAGCAGTCCCCACTGGTTGAATGCAACTGCTCGCCTGACCTATGCAAGTCAAGTGTGAACGCCTGTGCTAATATTCAAATACAAAAACTTAGGATTTTCTGCGACCACCCTTTATAATTTGTCTACCAAAGAATACAGTTTCATGTGACCAAATTATATTTCTACCATACTAATGCCCGCAAGGGAAAGTGTGCTGTGAGATATGTGTGTTGGCCCTTTAATGGCACCATGCTTTATAAATGACTTTAATTCACCTTGCAGCCTTGGGCCTTTATTAATTTCTACCATTATCTGAGTTTATTAAGTAATTATAAGAAAACCAAATATTAACAGACCGAATATTATCAGCAAATAATAAACAGTCTCCAAATTCATTTAAATTTTAAAACTAACTAGGGCCTTTGGCAGCTTGTTTTTTTAAAGCAATAAAAATATGAGAGAATTGTAATGTGTTTAGTCTATAATTATCACGTAAGATTCTTTACCACTTTTTTTTGTGTGGTTTGGGCGCAGAGGGATTCTATCCCCTCCAACGCACCATTGTCTTCCAGCAGTCTTTGTCGGGCCATGATCCAGGGCGAGCACTTTGTTCCATGGGGAGCCTGCAACTTTTCATCTCTGAGTAATTAATTCTGGTTATTATATTTAACTCACCTGAACGTTTTCTTAATCACTCTCCACATGTCCCCGGGTCAATTTGCGGTGAAGGGCCATTTAAAATTTCACTTTGCCGCGTGACCATCCAGCGAGGTTACTCTTTTACGGAACTGGCAGACTCCAGCGAACAATGTGTTTTACTTAATAAGGCGTGCATACATCTGCCGACATCAGCAAGGTCACTAACTAACGTAGTGTAGATTCAGAGCTCTGACAGGCGAGATCGATTCACGGTTATATTTACAAATATATGGGATTGGCTGCCTCCAATTGAACATTAAGACTGAAGCTAGATACAGTTTATTAGTGTAACGTAGATTTCTCCCTTAAGGGTCAACAGCGTAGTTTATCGCATTAGCCAAAATTGTAAAATGATGTGTGTGACAAAAACCACGTGTCTTACAGAATATTTCTACTCTTTTTACGAGTCGTTATTAGGATTAGTCATAAATCAGCATACAATGCTGGAGAGGGTCTGTACATATGTGAAGCAGCTAGTTATTTCTATTTAGCAATTAACCGCCTACAAGTCTTGTAAGCCACGCTGGGGCTGACGATCCATAGGCATCAGAACCTTGGTTAGATGCACAAGCCTGTCTGGCAACCTCCGGAAAATAAACACCTTAATTCCACACGGCTGAAACGCCCCTCGTGCCCAATTTTTATATTTTTTTAAATTAATCGAAAAGTCCTTGGAAACTGCTGGGCAAAATATTAAGAAAAAATTACCTTAATCACCAAAGGGGGCACGAGACGGTGAACAAGACAAAATTTACACTCCCTGCACACTCGTAACTTGGGAGTTCGTGAATCGTTTCAATGAAGAAAGTATTTGATAAATAAATACACAAAATCGGTAGCTTGGGCTATAGGTTTTCCTAGTTTATTATTAAGGAATTTTATATTCGCATTATTTATAACTGACAATAAAAATCTTAGTAATTAACAAAATTGAAAGGGGCGCCCCAGCATTATTTAAAACAATACATATTACACCTTAACAAACAATGAAATGAATACATTAACAAAATTTCAAATATAGCTCCCAACGATTACAAATATATATATATATATATATATATATATATATATATATATAAGTTTTCTCGATTTTCCAGATTCTTGAGGATGACGTCCGTATAACACTGCTCGCTGGTATCTTTGTTTTAGTTCCTTCTATTTAAGTAAAAAATATATATATCTATCTCATATCACTCGGGTCTTTCCAGGATGACCTCGGACTGCGGGCCAAACTCTTCTAACAAGGGGGTGGGGGATCAGCTGGAGGTCCCGAAGATCATGCGGGGGCAATTTCTACCTCCGTAACTTCGACCCTGTCTGAAACACAGCCCAAATTCAAAACGAATTAGACCTGCGTCCAGACAGTCATACACAGTTGGCACGAAAGCCAACAACAGGAATTTGGGAAAAAATAAAGGATTACTCACCAAACAGGGTGTGGAAACAGGGCTCGCGAGATGTCTCGCGCCGACATCAGGATGACGCGCACCGAGAATCCGCGGATGCGCGAAGGAAACCAGAATTTTTGGAATTAAATATAAATAACAAAAAATTTAACTACGCATGACTTTTCTAAAAACTACCTCTTCCTGGCTACTGTACAAATGGGATCACATCCCTTAATCAACTGACTACATCTTTTGTGCAACCGAAAATCGCCATTCCCGCGAAAAGCCTCTTAGCGCAGAGGACGCCGAGAACACGTGGTCAGCAGCCCAGCACAGAGAAATAAGTGCCGATGATGGCGGACAAGGCTTCTAATTAAAACAGGCGCTAAAGCCCTAGGGAGGAGGGGGAAGGTTCGGTTCTAAGCCGAACATTTCCGAAGGAGTACGAGGCGGGCGTGACAAGAACACGACATGCGCGCTCTCTACCGGACCGAAACAAATGCAACGAACAATCGACTTCTACAGGCCGCGAGAAGAAAGCATAGTGCCTTATGGCACCGCGACGCTGCTTTCTAGCGGCGTAAGGGGGAACTACTTGAGGTGGTGAGCTGCCTTGCCACCAGGTGTCATGAGAGTAAGCTCTGCACGCTGGCGACCAGGCCTGCGGTTACATTTCCTCCGCTAGATGTCGGGGATGTGTCTGTCGGACCCGTGAGAAGGTTTTTGCATCAGGCCATCGTCCTGTCCGGTCACTGCTCCTAGCTTGATTTCTCAGAACTAAAGTGAGGTGGAGAGAGAGGAAGGGGGGGCAGAAATAGCCACTAAGGTGGGAATGCAGCTCCACTGGAGACTGCTTCGTGCCGAGACATGCTATTCTCAGCAGGCCTCTACAAGGTAGCAGCTTGCAGCCCAGGAGCTGCTCAAAGCAGTTTTGGTCATGCAGGGAATTAAAATTACAAACTCGGGACGTGACTGCAGGCGAGAGAAATTTCAACCGGGCTGACCATGTCCACATTAGACAGCAAAATATCAGATTGGCCCCCTGGGAAGGGGCTTCGGTCCACTGGCACAAAGTTTAAATCCATGGCGTACACCGGCCTAACAAAAAGTAAATCACCCCCATTAACAACCAGATAAATTTAAAAAATAAGAAACCCCAAAAAATTTTAAAATTATAGAAAATACTAAAAAAGGTGACGAAATGCCTAATTTCCGGCACATACTCCCCCGCTTGAATGCGGAGCATATAGGGAAAATAAAAAAAAACAACACTTACACTGCTCAGTAGAACTAGTACCAGGTCCGCCTGTATCCTACTACTTATAAAAAAATATGTTGATCAAATCGAAGGTGTATTATAATTGTCTAAATCACCCTTAACGGTGAATTATGTAATTAGGAAAATTGATCTCAGATGTTGGGAATGATGTCACGTGACAAAACTCTAAACATGGGCGCTGTGAGGCAGGCCGAAAACACTGGGCCGGAACCGGAACTTGGTCCGTCAGGTACCAGTTATAAAAGGTGGGGATTTGTGTACCCCTGAAAAAAGTCTTTCTAAAAGAAGCCGAAGGCATTGATACTCAGCCCTGCACAGACAGGCGATGGAGAAGACAGTCAAATTTGCTGCTTGCCCGAAGGCGAAACAGAGCCTCAGTCCCAGAGTGACACAGGACCTATGGGTGGATTTCCCTTGGCGTAATTTTAAATTATTGGGGATGAAAACCCCAAAAGATCAACAATCCGTAGGAAAGAATGAATTTAAAAATATTAAATATTTGATAAATTAAGAAATTTCAGCGCATACCACTCTGATGTTTATTATTATTAACTAATATTTATTATTTAAAAATATTCTGCAAACAAAACGATAAATTAACGACTCTTCGCACTCAAATTTAAATTATTTAAAGAAATGTAAAATGCAATAAACCAACCATTATAAATCAAAACGGGGATAAATTATAATTAAGCGGTTAGATCTTCCATGACTGCTGATAGGCTTCGCACTGCCTGAGAGGGGGTTTGAACATAGGCCGTCCAAAGATGAGTGGTGGGAATGTAACCCAAAGAACACTCGAAAATGGTCATGAGATTTTTCACTCAGAGGACCTGGTCATGGCTCGTTGGCTCAGAGGACCCTAACTTTTGCGCCGCTCGTTGGCTAGCTTGACCTAGCTCCTATTTTAGAAAAACACATAAAAGAAACCAGTTTGCCATCTGGAAGTCACGTAGCTCTTACTTAAATAAACAATCTCATCGATAACGATGTAAAAGAAATACAACCTTGGGGTAGAATGCAAAAGAAAAAAGAAAAATGGCTAGATGTGACAGCTTCAGTGCTCAGACTCTATGTACGTCACTGTACATCACATTTACATGCAAGGGAAAATAAAGAAATAAACATGTACAAGTATTACGCAAAATCAGTACAAAAAAACACTAAAACATTATTCTTGCTTACTTTACGAATTATGGTTATTAAAAAAAAAGGAACATATCAGAAATTAAATATATGAAATCGTGGAACAGGATTCATAAAGATTCAAAAAATATCAGAGAGGTATTTTTGAGTAAAAAAAATTAAAACTATTTACGTCAAGTAGCTTGTTAAAGACAATAATAAGGTATGTAAAAATTAAAAATTAAAATATCTTAAATTACCTAGCTTGTGCGAGCCTAGAAACGGGATGCTCTTACATACCCAAATTAATTAAGTGGACCTCTCGTTGGGGGTTGAAAGTATTTCACCCTTCTCGGTGATTACCTTAAATATTAAAATGAGACTAGTCACCTCGTAGCTGATTAATTTCTGGGGAATAAGTATTTTAATATGATTGATTTTATTATTATTAATGAGCTAAAAGAAAAGATAAAAAAAATATGTCTGTTGCCCTACTACTTGTAATAAAGCAGAATTAATTCCATGACCTTTGACTGTAACACTTTATAAGTCCAAGACAAGATAAATAATTAAATAGAGTCCATTTAAACTTGGTTTGAATTATTTAAGATAAATCCTTAAAATAATTTAATAAATAAAAAATTAAATTTAAAGCTTAACCTTAAAGTACCTGTAAGCTTACAACTATTTATGCCGATGTTATATTAATGAAATGAAATTCATCCCGTTGATCTCAGATTTTGGATATCGTGTAGGAACACAAAATGGGCGCTATGAGGGAGGCCGAAAAGCACTGAGGCCGAAACAAGGGAAATGCGTCCTTGAGCACTCAGTGACTAATGGGGACTGTAACCCCTGTAAATGGGTATGGTAACCCGTAACTTACAAACTAGATTGGGAATATAACCCCTGTACATAATTGTTTCGCTGTCCATACGAAGTCGAAGGCATTGAGTCATAGCTCTGCACAATCTGACGATGGATCAGACGAAATATATGAATTTAATACTTGCTTAAAAAGCGAAGCACACCTCGGTCCCGGATACCTACATTGATTAACTCACATAGGCTCAATATGTTCTAGCTCCGACGGCTGATCAGACCATCAGGCTGAAGCAGAGAGACCTACGAGGGAATTTCACCCATGAGTTAGTTCGGGTTTGAAACCCGAAAGATCAACAAATTTGGATGAAAAATGTATAATTAAATTTTTTTAGATGTTTTAAATACATAGCTGTACACCACCTTATAAAGGAAATTAACACCGATCCAAACAAATATAAAAGTTAGTAAATTGTTTACTCAAAATTCATAATTACAAAAATATTATTTATCCTTTACCTTGGATTCTTAGATTAATTGGTAAATTGCTCATAGAAAACTCGACGTTAAAAAAAGGTATAGTACTCTATCTTACAATAAATTCCTCACCTCATGGCTAGCGTAAAAAGTATTGGGGATTCAACCCGTGTATATAAACCATTTAATTCAGGCCTTTTCTTAAAGGCATGAGTGATTGTACCTCTCTTTGGGTGATCACGAAATAAATCTAAACAAAAGCTAGGCACATGGATGTGTATGGTGACACAATGAAATGGTACGTCGAAGTATATTCACGTAGCTTGTGAACGACGCAATCGGATTAGAGTACTAGTTAATATTACTTAAGAGCATATTCTTATTTTATACTAGCTGCCCGACCCGGCTTCGCACGGCTATACTAATGGAAAAATAATTATGCCACATCTCCCATTTACAGTAATGGTAAATAATAAAAAATTCCGTGAAAATTTATTGCAATGCTGTATAATGTACCGATGGTTTCCCGACTCGTGCACGCAACATAAAACTGATGTACCCGTACTTCGCTACGGCAGTATACAGGCAGATCACTCTTGCGCCGCTCATAATACATGCCCCTCGTTGTGGGTACGCCACTGCCGCGCGATGCCTGTTGCCATGGAGACGCAGAAGGCATGAACAATGCAAAATACTGTTCTCATGCAGACAAAGTACCCACTGTTGCCTGGTTTTAACCACCTATGCTATGGGATCTAATTTTCGGAAAATGTCATCCTGCGTAACATAAGGAACATTACTTGAAAAAAAAGGGCAATTTTTGATATTTAAAGTACTTGCAAAATTTCAACGGTGATGAGGACTGCACTAACAATGAAATAGCCGTTGCCATGGTGATTTCCTACCAAAAACTGGAAATAAAAAAAAATTTAGGGGTGGACTACCCCTAACATTTAGGGGGATGAAAAATAGATGTTGGCCGATTCTCATAGATACCGGATAAGCACAAAAAATTTCATCAAAATCGGTCAAGCCGTTTCGGAGGAGTATGGCAACGAAAACTGTGACACGAGAATTTTATATATTAGATTACGTAATGAATGGACCCTTTATAAATTTATTTTATGTACTATTAAAATACACAATCGTTAATTTTAAGATACTTAGAAAATGTAAACAATGGCAGTTTATTAGCATTAGCTAAAACAAAATATTTTATATTATCGTATTATTTGTATTGTTAATATTATTTTAAGGTATATATAAAATTATTATGTTATATTTTAGTTACCCTAGATTAAGAAAATACTTTTCTGCTAGATTTAATGTAGTATAGATTATTTATAGTGCTTGTTTTGTGACATAAAAATTATATTATTAGGACATACAAAGCATGGGTAGTTTGTTTACAAAATACGTGGTACGTGGGTGGAGTAGAGAAAAGTTCCGCGCGGTTGGCGGACCTGTCATGTGGTGAAGAGATAACAGTTCGGCGCGCGCAAGACGCCGAGAGACAAAACAAAAAATACCACGATGTCCGAAAGGAAATCTATTATCTGTTTTTCACTAAGATTGCCTGGTTTACAGGCGGATGTGTTATATAAAAAAAACACAAATTAAAGGAGGAATTTAAACAAACTCAGGGCACTGTCGGCCGTGAGGAAACAAACTAGATTGCAACGCATTGTTACGCTGCCGGACACGGGGGCAACGACATGACCTTGCCTCCACCAGCCGGTGAGGCGTGAAGGGGAGGGGTGAAGAGGATGACAGGGAGAATGACACGCGCCGCTGATAAGGCACGCTGCCTCCACGGACGTAGCGCCGACGGGGCCGCGCGGTGTCTGACCGTGCGCAAACGCAATCACAGTGGGACGTATAACTCAAAATAAATTTTAAAATAGAAAAGCAATATAACTACCGGGTGTACCAGCGATCAGTTCACAATGTTATTATTACAAAATTGCCATCACAAAATTTAATTAATTTTTTTTATCTATATTTATTATTTTATTTTTATTTTAGGTATGCCTACTCGATTTAGGTATGCCTATAGACCACACCATGCTCTGCTACCAATTGAAACGCCCCTCGTGCCCAATTTTTATATTTTTTTAAATTAATCGAAAAGTCCTTGGAAACTGCTGGGCAAAATATTAAGAAAAAATTACCTTAATCACCAGAGGGGGCACGAGACGGTGAACAAGACAAAATTTACACTCCCTGCACACTCGTAACTTGGGAGTTCGTGAATCGTTACAATGAAGAAAGTATTTGATAAATAAATACACAAAATCGGTAGCTTGGTCTATAGGTTTTCCTAGGTTATTATTAAGGAATTTTATATTCGCATTATTTATACCTGACAATAAAAATCTTAGTAATTAACAAAATTAAAAGGGGCGCCCCGGCATTATTTAAAACAATACATATTACAACCAAACAATGAAATGAATACATTAACAAAATTTCAAATATAGCTCCCAACGATTACATATATATATATATATATATAAGTTTCCTCGATTTTCCAGATTCTTGAGGATGACATCCTTATAACACTGCTCGCTGGTATCTTTGTTTTAGTTCCTTCTATTTAAGTAAAAAAAAATATAAATATATCTCATATCACCCGGGTCTTTCCAGGATGACCTCGGACTGCGGGCCAAACTCTTCTAACAAGGGGGTGGGGGATCAGCTGGAGGTCCCGAAGATCATGCGGGGGCAATTTCTCCCTCCGTAACTTCGACCCTGTCTGAAACACAGCCCAAATTCAAAACGAATTAGACCTGAGTCCAGACAGTCATACACAGTGGGCACGAAAGCCAACAACGGGAATTTGGGGAAAAAAAAAGGATTACTCACCAAACAGGGTGTGGAAACAGGGCTCGCGAGATGTCTCGCGCCGACATCAGGATGACGCGCACCGAGAATCTGCGGATGCGCGAAGGAAACCAGAATTTTTGGAATTAAATATAAATAACAAAAAATTTAACTACGCATGACTTTTCTAAAAACTACCTCTGCCTGGCTACTGTACAAATGGGATCACATCCCTTAATCAACTGACTACATCTTTCGTGCAACCGAAAATCGCCGTTCCCGCGAAAAGCCTCTTAGCGCAGAGGACGCCGAGAACACGTGGTCAGCAGCCCAGCACAGAGAACTAAGTGCCGATGATGGCGGACAAGGCTTCTAATTAAAACAGGCGCTAAAGCCCTAGGGAGGAGGGGGAAGGTTCGGTTCTAAGCCGAACATTTCCGAAGGAGTCCGAGGCGGGCGTGACAAGAACACGACATGCGCGCTCTCTACCGGACCGAAACAAATGCAACGAAAAATCGACTTCTACAGGCCGCGAGAAGAAAGCATAGTGCCTTATGGCACCGCGACGCTGCTTTCTAGCGGCGTAAGGGGGAATTACTTGAGGTGGTGAGCTGCTTTGCCACCAGGTGTCATGAGAGTAAGCTCTGCACGCTAGCGACCAGGCCCGCGGTTACATTTTCCTCCGCTAGATGTCGGGGATGTGTCTATCGGACCCGTGAGAAGGTTTTTGCATCAGGTCATCGTCCCATCCGGTCACTGCTCCTAGCTTGATTTCTCAGAACTAAAGTGAGGTGGAGAGAGAGGAAGGGGGGGCAGAAATAGCCACTAAGGTGGGAACGCAGCTCCACTGGAGACTGCTTCGTGCCGAGACATGCTATTCTCAGCAGGCCTCTACAAGGTAGCAGCTTGCAGCCCAGGAGCTGCTCAAAGCAGTTTTGGTCATGCAGGGAATTAAAATTACAAACTCGGGACGTGACTGCAGGCGAGAGAAATTTCAACCGGGCTGACCATGTCCACATTAGACAGCAAAATATCAGATTGGCCCCCTGGGAAGGGGCTTCGGTCCACTGGCACAAAGTTTAAATCCGTGGCGTACACCGGCCTAACATAAAGTAAATCACCCCCATTAACAACCAGATAAATTAAAAAAATAAGAAACCCCAAAAAATTTTAAAATTATAGAAAAAACTAAAAAAGGTGACGAAATGCCTAATTTCCGGCACACGGCAAATCAGTAGGACTACACCGGCTTTAAAAATCGAGACCGAAGGTGATGGCAAACATAATTTACCACGTTAACCTGCTACTTAAAACTGCTTAAAAAATTTATTAATTTATATTACATTCGCATTTTACCAGATGAAAATATTAGAAAGACAAAACACAAAGAAAAGTGTAACCTAATTGCAAAAGTCTTAGTTTTATATGTTTTGGCTCAGATTGAACAAATGTGAAAATAGGGAAAACGAACCTTTTTTACCCACTCATTGACGTGAAACTTGGTGAGGTGCGCAGAAACTTTAAAAAAATCTCTATAGAGCAATAAAGTTATAGAGCGAATATGTATCATATTATGCACATCATATAAAGATATGTGTTGACATACCATTATTAACTAATATGGCAGCTGTGTTTGCAAGGAATAAACAAACCTGTCTTTTCTAAGTGGGAAGTATAACACAATCCTAATAACAAACCTGCAGAAAGACTTCAGTTTTAGGAGTAAAATCTAACAATGTGATTTTAAAATTATCAGGGTAAATAGCAATGGCATATACAACTTAAAACAGAAGGCAGGAGAAAGATACATTTTTCGGACTCCGACAGAAGGTGGCGGAGGGTCCATGTTGCCATACGATAATAACAAAAGGAAAAACAATTTATATAAAAAAATTATCTGAAAATTGTTTATGAGGATTAGTAACAATTTTTCGCTTATTACAAGGTCTGACTCTTTGTTTCATTTATTTGTTTCATTTTGGAAATAAAGGTGGGCGGGGGGGATTGTAGGCTCATTGCCACACCCACCACTGCTACTTGTATCTTGTCAGTTTTTTAACAAGAGATTTTTTGTGTCACATAAGTGTAGGATACATAACTATATATATATATATATATAACTGTATATATATATATAACTATATATATATATAACTATATATATAATACAAATAACCCGAATGAACACCTGAATGAGGGTTTCTGATCCCCCCCCCCCCCTTTTTTTCAAGATAAAGTCTCATTAAAATTAATCGTGAAGATTCTTCACAATAAATTCCAACCCTCTTACATTCACAAGGAACTGGGTAATTTAATTTAAACCGAGAATGTGTCAAACTAATGTTCTCCCAAGATACGAAAAAAAAAACACTGATTCGACATATTTAAGCAATTATATGAGTTAAAGAACCTGTATGAACTGAAGATCACATTGGTCGACTATCACAGGCTATAAGGCCATCCATGTTGCAGTAAGTCATTGTCTTAATCTTTCTTCACAAGTGTGCTGAGCATCTAAATGCATATAATGTACTCCAGGTCACCTTTTAAAAACAATGCACAATTTCGGACAAAGATAATAAGTCAAAGCGATTCTGTATTTGCTAAGAGGGAAACCATGCTGTGAATCATAAAGGCTATATACCATGGTACAAGGCAGAAAAATAGCAGTCTGGCCTCACGAAGGCCACAAAAATGTTAGTAGCATAGAAAAGCCTCTCTGGAGCAGCTGCAAACAATTTTTGAAAAAAAAAAAAAAGATTAAATCTATTTTGCATTAGCATATATCGTATTTATGCCAGCTACCACCACAAAAGAAAAGAAATAAATGTTAATCCACAATCAGTTTCTCCTTTGAACTGCTAAAGGCAACTAGTATTACAAAAAAAAATTTGCAACTTTCGATACAAGCAAGCCTTCCTCCCGCTTGAAATAAAATCCTTTCGTGAAATGCCTCGGGTATTCGCAATAAGAAATTGGAGCTGGCAGATCATCTTTCGCGACACCAATTCTATCTGGCTGTCATAAATGAAACACACCTGCATTCACACGACTGATTCGCCGATCTGGGTACTCCAGTTTCAGAAGGGACAGACCTGAGGCTACAAAACAAAAATGGAATTGGGAGAGTTTTTTTACTATAGTTTATCATTCTGTCACGTACGCTTCACCACTGTTGAAGCGATGAATGCATTTTAAAAACTCGGCTTCCAGCAATTTCATTTTACTCGGCATATTTCCCGCCAGGATGTACGTGCACACACATAGATTGAAATTATCTTAATAATAATATTCTCTAGTTATATTATATGTGACAGACTAAAACGACAAGCAAACAGCTCCAAGAATACCGAATAAATTGAATCACGATTCCGATATACTTGAAATTGCACTGAGAAAATGTGTAAATATTTTCATGGGCCATTAGAGTATTACACAAACTTTTCTTAAACCACTATCCAGTGCATGTGTTATTCGATTCACAAGAATCAGACAACAAACTAGCTCTTAAGAGGGTGAGGAAATTTTAATATTGGTTTGTATAGTTTTCAGACCATTACATTGTTTATAGTTTAATAATGAAAATTAGCCTACATTAAGAGGGAGAGAGAAAGATTTTTAAAGACCATAAATTATATATTCTATTTATAATAACACGCCAGTTGTATTTAAAAAAAAGGTTCAATACTAAGAACAGGTGAAAATAGTAGGTCCTGGGGCACAGGGCCCAAGACGGGAGCCAGGGAGCCGTCCGCCAATTTGGATGATATCATTGCCACCACATTGGATCCACCATTATTTATTATCTAGAACCTTCCTCCATATTGGAAGAGTGACTTCACCATTACACATTTCGTTACGACCGCCATAAAGGGTGTGAAATACGACTTTTAGAAAATTCGAATTTTTTAAAATTTGATTGCGATATCAGCCACCATCTTGTTTCGGTCTGCTGGGGGCCGCCATATTGTTTTGGTCAGCTGGTGGAAAACATCTTTGTTCCGAAGCTTGGTGGTAGGTGTCGCTAGTTGTATTTATTTTGTAGAAAAATCTGGATTGAAGTAGCCGAGCCCAGAACTCAGACATGCTAACATGTCAAGGTTGACAGACACTGGACACGCTATACACACACTGGACATTTATTACTCACACTGAACACACAATGAACATGCAATGCATGCAATATACACACAATACAAACACTAGACCTGCAATGGACATGCAATACACACACTGGGCATGCATTGGACATGAAATACACACACTGGGCATGCATTGGACATGCAATACACACTGAACACACAATGGACATGCAATACATACACAATACATGTTATTGACACACAATACACACACTAGACACACAACACACCACGTAACATGCAATGAACACAACATACACACAAGGGACACACAACGGATATGCAATATATAATACATCTAACATGCAATTAACATACAAGACACACAATAGATACGCAATACACACACTGGACATGCAATGGACATGCAGAACACACTCAGGACATACAATACACACACTGAACATGCAACGAACACGCAATACACACACTCGACATACAATGAACATGCAAAACACATACCAAACATGCAATGAACACGCAATACAAACACAGGACAAGAAATGGGTACGAAATACACACACAAGACAAGAATTGAACACACAATACATACACTGGACACGCAATACACAACCGAACATGCAATGAACACATAATACATACACAGGATACCAAATGGAAACGCAAAATCACACAGGACAGCAATGAAAATGCAATACACACACTGAATACGCATTTTATGTATTTTACTGATATAATAAATAAACGTAATACAAATTTTAATATTGCCTACAAAATTCTTATACTTGATATGAGAGTTACTTAAATTACGGTGACGTAGAAACCAGATAAAAAAAATATGAAAATTAAATATTATATAAAAATAACTTAGGGGATTTGTCTCTAAAGTTCCTCTTTAGCAACCCACTAAGGACTGTTGTTTTACTGATCACCACAATTTCACAGCCAGTTGCATAATGCCATATAACATGAAAACTATTAATATAGAGTACCCTAAAAAAAAATTTAAAAAATTTCCTGGGTGAAAATACGTATATAATAACGTTTACAATTTTGTAAAACTATTTGTAAACTACCTGCGCAGGTTTCCTAAGCCTATCCATTTTAAAGTCTCTATAAAAAAAATCAATGTCCTGCTGGGGCCGGATTTCTTAACTGAAAATACACTGCGTTAAAAAAAAATTCGTTCATATCACGCAGTCGTAACAGCTGTTAATATGGCTCAGAGCCTTGCCACAGTTCCAATCAAGTTGAGTTCACTGGTGAGGTCACACAAAGTCCGTTATAAATACGTCGACGGATGAACTACGTTAAGTTAGTTATCAAAAAAGGATTACTTGATAAAGTACTTTGATTTTAATGCTCATACAAAAACTATAAAATTTAAAATCATGTCTTTAACTGACGATAAATGCGTTGCGTAGCTAACTGTAACAGGTAATTACTACTCCTGCTTACGTAAACGTAAAAAATGGTAAGCACACTTTTATCAATGCCATAGTTCAAACAACTATAACTTTAAGCGCTGTTTCTTCAAAGAAAGTTTGGGCTCAAAACAAACTTCTAGCTCGTGCCATAGGCCAACGCTCTACCTCCAAAGTTCTTGCAGAGCGGCCCTTGACACGCCCAGCGAGCCAGACGTAAGCGCATCGCCTCGATACCTGTTTACGTGCCGCGGTGCAGTCCGTCCATCCTCGGGTGGAAGTGTTCCTCGGGCGAACACACCGCCTCGCGCACTCGTGACCGCTCGCGCCGGCGGTTGGCGATCAAGACCTCCCTTCGGCAGGTGTCGGCCTCGTGACGTCAGACCGGCGATCGTCGCGCCCCAGCAGCCGGCCAGCATAAGAAACAATCGATTCGGTGAGGAATTGTTAAATGAAAAATACAGTATGAAAACAAAAAAAATACTAAATATTAGTAACAATTTAACATAAAAAAATATAAACTGATAATGGAAATTTTTTCAAACAGAATTTAAAAATAACAAAAGCTTTAAAGTTGAAATAAAATATTCGGACAGTCAGAGTTACCAACTATTGAGTTACTTATGTTTCCAAGTGATCACTAGAGTTAGAAATGAGAGTTCGAGAAATAATAAAAAGAAAACTCTTAAATACAAATTGTAATTTATATTTCAATTTTTTACACATACAAGTAAAACAAATCATTATTGTATGTAGCCAGCTTCCCTCAGTTCTTCTAGTGTGAAGGCTAATTCGTTGAGGTGCAAGTAGTTTCCCCACTAATAGATGCCATCAATAATAGACTCAGATGATCGACCAATATGTCAGGATCTTCCCATGACGTGTAATAAATCACTTCTGCTGCTGTCATCTTCCTGTAATGTTTGTTATTATTATTTTTAAGATCACTATCGTTCCAACGATAATCGTAAGGTTGATCAGAATTGTTTATTTTATCACGACGATTTGGTCTTTGCGCTTTATCACAGGCTTCGATCTTGGCAGCTTTAGGTGGTTCATCACAGTCTTTAGTCTTGTTATCAGCTTAAAAGTCACTGTAGCCATCATCGTAGTAGTCAGCATCTTCACCTTGATTGCTGTAAGAATTCGAAATCTTTGACGCAGACTCTTCTTCACCATCTAAATCTTCCTTTTTAAGTGTCCATCATTTTCCCAAAGTACGGAGGATCTACTTGAGATGAGCTTAAATGTATTCTCACTTTTCACGGTGATGATAGGTACTTCCTTTGATTTCAGTCTTCCTAAACTGTCATCAACCATCCATTTACGTTGTTTGTCGAGATCAGGAGAGCTATGAACATAATCATGTTCAGACAAGGAAAATTATTACATCATGCAGCACACTCTTCCTTAGTATAGTGGCTTTATAGATGTCCTCTATCTCTTAAGTGGGCTTGTTTCTACAAGTTCTGCCGTGTCTTTTTAAACTATCATTTCGTGTAAACAATCTACTACACCGATTACAGCTAAATATTTGGCATAGTCTGTTTTTAACAAAATCATTCTTCACGTGATGTTTAGCATTCTTTCCCAGGACAAATTTCTTACTGCAGTATCTACAGCGGTATCCTTTTGATACAGCTGCAGGCAACGAACCAGAACCCATATTAGCTTCTGCAACTGATACCATTTGCAAACTGAGAGTTTTAAATTAGAAAATTAAATACATAGAATTTTTAATGTTTCGTCAGCGAGAGTTAATCTATCTCATACAAGGAACTTGTAGCAAGTAGTTCTCATTCTTGCCTACAGATTTCGTCATGTTGTGTTGAGGTGAATATATATATTTTTTTATGTGGGATGGATTCAGGATGCTCACTCACGATCGCAAGAGAAGGAGGGCTTCGCTATACACCAAGTAGAAGGAAGTTAGTCTTGCGTGATAGGTATTTATAGCCGTCTTAAGGTATATTATTTGACTGAGTAATGAATACCACCTGATAAAAATATTGTAAGTGCTGATTTAGTAACATAATTTCACTAATTAAATGTAACTCTGAATAAAATTGCATGTCTCATTAGGTAAAATATTTTTTCATGCAGAGATTGATTTCTCACAAATAACCAGAAGCACTCGGATAACATCAGCATAAGTCTCACCAGGAATAACCAGAATCACACGGAGAAAAACAAAATAAGTTTGGCCAGGAATGACCAGAAGCACTTGGAGAAACCACGTGCTAATTTGGTAACAGGAATTCACTAATTAAACGAAAATCTGAATAAAATTGTTTATCTTATTTAGAAAAAAAATATTACATGCAGGGATTGTGTTCTTAGGAAAAACTAGAAGCACTTGGAGAATATATGCAGAAGTCTCGCCAGGAATAACCAAGAGCACACGGAGAAAATCAACCAAATATTGTCATGAATTATCAGGATCACACGGAGAAAACCAACCCACATTTTGCTAAATCAATATCAGTGACCCACAAAAATTATAAAATTTTACAAAAAAATTCTGGTTTGTGCTAGAACACTATCCTTGTTGAACAAAGGAGAAGCTTACAAGCTGATAGAAGTTGTTTTGTTGCTCTGTGTTGTCCAAGTACCTCCAATAGTGAAAGTTATTTGTTAACCGTTCTTCGCATAGCTTTACATTATTAATTGCGCACATTAATAAGCATAATAAAACAAAATAAAGTCCAATTATGAATATTCTATTAACTTTTCCATTATTTTAATAATTATGCTTGGATGAAACATCAATTAAAGAAAAAAAATATGCGCCTAATTTCGTAAGAAATAATTAGTATTATCTCGAAAATGAATTTCATATGTGCAAAAATAACCACAGCCGTGTGTTGTACAAAGTTACAATATACTTCTTGTAGTATTAAAAACTATTTCTTGGCAACTAGTTTCCTAAGGAATCTTCTGTAAAAGTACAAAAAAGTTTTTTTTTCCTTCTGTGTGTCCAGATTAAGAAACCATGCTACTTTGTTCGTGCAGTTGACCTCTCAGTGACATCCACGTGTGCCTTTATCTGACGGACCGAAGGTATTAACACACTTAAAGAGATGAAAAGAATCATTGAGAGGACGTTGCAAAATAACTTATAATACGAAACCCGGACACGAAATTTAACGTAGATTTCTTTAATGTAATTTATGGACGCCAATCACACGTAGCCTCCTAACCAGACGCTAGAATTCGTTGCCGTATCAGCTGCGCCGACTATTGAATAATTTGATTAGCAGACCGAAATTTTAAACTATGTAATAAAACGGCTCCGTTAAAAACGAAAAAGACTCGAAAAAAACACTTAACTCCGGGTTTCTACCTGATTTTCGCCAAAAATACTATCTATATTGTTAAAATTCATTAAAAGTTTATAATATAAAGTTTCCTTTTGGCTTTGTGAACTTTGGTTCGCGCCAATGTGAACTGTCGAAGTATTAAATTTTGCAACCATTAAAATTAAAAGTATATTAAATTTTTAAATACCTTACTGACGCCAGGTCTCTATGCAATCACTAGACCAGCGATACTTCTCATAACGTACGAGTAAGCAATAACTCAAATATTATAAGGTTTATCGTATTTAACCAAGAAAGCTTAAGCGTAGTTATAAGTCCCGGCAGTGAATACTGCTCTTTCCAGCACATGTGTTTATTTGAAATTATCGTTTGGAGAGAAATAAAAAAAAAATAAGTAACGGCTTGATATTAAGATATAGCCAAAATGCGTCACGTTAGGATGAAGGAAGCATAAACATATCTGTAATTTACGGAACAGTTTTTAAGCATTGCGCTACATCTGTAGAGCTTTCAGCCCCCAGCTGTGGAGGAGTGGCTAGTAGACCATGAAAATTTATGAGCAGAGCGTATTTCTTCCCCGCTGTCGTGGCCTCGGGGTATGGCGAGTGAATGCGGTAATGAGTGTTTACGGCGCCAAGTTTTGCGCTCTGTTTGCCAGCCCTCTCTTTCTCTCCATCTCTCTCTCTTTCTCTCTCTCTCGTTGGTGCGTGTGAACCAATCCAACGGCAAAATTTAATAACTTGTTCTGCTGATGGAAACGTGAAAATTTGGGTATCAGGCGTACGCAAGTAAAAAAAAAAATGTGTTTTTTTTTTATCACCACGATTTAAAAACCAAGATTGAAGTAAAAAACCAAAGCAAGGATTTTTATTTAATTAAAAAAAAGCAAGAAAAAGTATAATCCAGATTGAGTAATTTAATCTAAAAATATTTACGCAGGAAAGAGTAACACAAATTCTGTCCTTTAAATTTTCTTTACGATATTTTAAAAAATAATACAAATACATTAAGAAATTCAGTTTATTAATAGAATTTATGCACTTTATTTGCAGACTTTAATTAAATAAAAATCATGACATGTGGAATACGCCATTCTCAAAACATAATAATAACAAATATCAACACGCTACCCTGCTCGTCAATGTTAGCTGAACTTAGGGAAACAGAAATGAACCATGATTATTTTTTTACGGAACTATATTCATGACGACATTTAGCTATGATAACTTGATAGCTAGGACTAAATGTGACCAAATTTAAAATCTTTGCAATTAATATTTCGCTAGACCATTCTTATACGCTGAAATTTTCAGTATAAAAATGAGCGATAAAGATCTAAAGTTGAGACAGTAACTAGGAAAGTAATTTGTTTATTTTGTTAATTAGATAATAGATACATTTTTAAATTATTTGTGAAGGACCAAAATCTGTAACAAATATATTTTATACTTAAAAAAATTTGACCTTTATTTATGTAGCACATTACTTAATCAAAGAATCGAAAATTAATACAAAAAAATATGAAAAGCATTATTTAGCAATTTGACACCATCTGAGTTTTTTAAAGGAACCTGATGCACAAAACCTTAAGATATATGTTATAATTTATATAAATTATTACTAAAAATTTTAATTTTTTAAAATTAATTATTATGTACTGTAAAACACCATTGTTCGTACAAAAAAGTATTTGAAAATTCAACATTACTTTTAAATAACCGTACCGATTGTGCTGAAAATCAATGGACTATCGTTAAATTACATAATATTAATCATTCAAACGACGAAAACATGATTGAAAAGTCAAATCGATGGTTGTTCCAATCGAGTGGAAGAGAGATGCGGCGCAAGCGTACAATGAGCGTAACGGGACACATCGTAGTGGGACAATGTGCGTTACGGGACACTTTCGCACGTGCAGCCGGCGTTCATCGAATTATTAGACGTTGTCACGTCAAAAATTTCGGAACACTCCACTTCAAATTTGGAAGGCGGAAACGCAAGAAGTGGAAAGTTGGTCAATGGTTGCGTTGGGTTTGAATTATCGAAATTGAAATTATAAAACTTCTTGAGTGTTTTTTTTTGCTTTCTTGCGTTTTTTGTGTAATTTATAAGCCCGACCAAAAAGGCTTACTCACGCAAGAGTACTGCTACATTACTGGCTAGAAAAAGGTCAATATTTTACTGTATGAAATCGAGGAATATCGTTTATAGTATTTCACCAAGTGAAGTTGCCACAAGGACGTTTGTGAATACAAACCGTGGGAAGTGGCACCGTTGTGAATCGTATTTTTAACATTTTTCCCAACATAAATACAAGTAATTTGCTGGATCGATCCTTACCGCAGACGTTACCCATCTCGTTACCCAAAATCCTGATGTATGTCGTTCTGTTTTTCTGTCTCTCATGACGTCAGTACCGAATAACACTGAACCCATTAAACAAACATTAAAATCCAAACACCTTATCAAGGCTCAGCCACATTCGCCATATAACGATTTGTTTACGCTAATTTTAGATTTTGAATGCTTTTTTTGTAACGAAGATTAAAGAGATTTAGAAGCATGCATGGTCTAACTGTGTAAAAAAAGGTAACTAATTTGGCCAGTATAAACACCATGCAGTAGAAAATATTGCACCTTTACTATATTAAATACTATCAAAGTCCTTGCATAATATTTTTTGACAAAGTGGGCAACAACATTTTTTTTTAATTTTATGCGTTTATAGCATAAAATAAATCAGTTAATTGACTATGTGATTATTTCAGTTCATAAAACGTTAAATTTATGTAATTTTTCTAACCAAAATTAATTAAAAAATTAGAAGAGAATTTATATTGTAGTGTACTCAATGGAAGATAATTCTTGCTGCAAAGTTGTCTTTACAGTTTTCAAATTTAACTAAGTTTAAAATTGTAACAATGTTTAGTTTTCAGTTGATTTATTAATTAACAATAAAGTAATTATAAAAACTTTTAAAATTTTGTACTCACTCTTGGAATGTGGGTGCGGTTTTCTCTCTCTCACGATTTTCTCTTATAATGCTTTAATTAACAAGTTCCGCACGAAAAATAAAGCCAAAACATTTTTATTTATAAATATAATGATTTTAGTCAACGATGCCACAGTATCAAAGTGATCTGGAAAAAAATTCTCTGAGCATAGTCTAGAAAATTTGATGGAGACGAAGTCCAAACCTTTTCGGAGCTACCACCCAAATGCTTATTTTCTCGTCAGTTGGATGAATTTAAAAACGAAAATCTCGATGTTACACACAAATCTACGAACAGGCTATGCAGTGTCAGAAAACAAATTCGGTCCCCAAAAGGTACAAATAATGTTTTGCTATAAGTTGAAATTTATTAAGTTATCTCTTTCACCATAATTATCACAAACAAAAAATTTTATAACGAAAAGAACATAATATAAGCAGTTTGCGGGTTGACCTGCTGAATAAAGAAAGTCTGAATTGTCACCATGTGTTTGATAGCTTACACTAACTTCGTTTCAAGTACCTTAAACCAGATATTTTACTCACAAAATTACCTGGAAATGAAATACTGCTTTCTTTTACCAAATTTTGAGTTCATCCATAAGCAGCACAATAATGCAGAATAAATTATTTATTAACTTCATTCAAAACAAATACGCATGAAGTAAGCTACGAGACATACAAACTACATTTGCGGGGATTTATTACGTAAATTCTAGACACTTTAAAAACATTTTATGAATAATGGACATCTACGTTTGGTGATGAACACATTTATATAAATGATAATGTAAATGTTCATTCCTAGTTCAAATTCTTAAATCCCTGAAAGTTCTTCACCGATTGCTTTGAAATGTTGAAACAACGTTGCATTCGAATATGCGTGTGTTTTTATAGACCGATGTCACACCTGTGACAGGTAAACAGATAGATTAAAATAATATAGGTAAAGCATAGATTTTTATTATTTTCATTGCTATAGAGTGACATATATATAGTTATATAGACGAGAGGGATAAAGAAATATAGAGGGAGATATAATATAGAGATATAGTGATAGACATAGAGAGGTAGAGACAGATAATGAGAGATGGATACATATGTGGATAGTGATAAGATAGATATAGCGATATAGAGATATACATAGAGATAAGAGATAAAGAATTTGAGATAGAGAGATGCTTTGTATTTGTGTACCTACTTCAAACAAAAAAAAAACTGATTGAGGCATTGCAACTCATGTCGGGGATTAGCTAGTTAGTATATTAATGTAAACAATGCCTACAATCGCTCAGCAAACCCAAAATATCAAGTATAGTAGCCGGCCGCTCCATTGATTCTTATGGTGAACCCCAACCAGTCCACCCCAGTCAGCTGTTAGAGTTCTCGGTTTCAAAACAAACTACGAGTAAGCTCTCGATCATATATATGCTCAAAGTTACATCAGAACAAGCGTGGGACAGAACAATAAGAAGAAGAGATTATTTTTATATGGTCTAGGGAAGAATACTATTATTTTTCCAAAGCGGGCAGCGTAATGAACGCCTCCCGGAACTTGGAAATTTTCCGGAGGTAATTTACTTAGAGAGGGTTTCGAGAACTTTCATTTCCCCGCCATTTTTTTACGAGCCAAGAGATCGTAGTTCAGTCTGAACTAATTACGCAACAAAATATGCGGGTAAAGACTTGACCGCAGAGAGCTCTTTGAGCGCGTTTCTCCTAGTGCTTTTGTAATGAGCCTCTTCTTTGTCCTCGGCACAAAGAAAAGAATTAATAATCCGCAATTAGAAGAATTTCTCTTCAGCGGAACCATTTCTGAAAAGCCGTACATTTTTTGTTTTAATTCTGTTGTGCCATTAAGAAACCCAGAGTTTCTCCATAGAAACGCGCCATGTTTTTTTTTCGTGCTAGTGTGTGTGTGTGTGCGTGTACTTTTCACGCGCGTTAATTGGCCTATTCAAGGCACTCGCTAAAAAAAATGCAAACTTTGTAAGCGCTGGAACGATAAATTTGTATTTGTCTAACTTCTCAGAGCTTTAAACTTCTCGAACCTACTGTTCGGGCCAACTAAAGGCAGTCACGAAACACTGCTCGGATGATTTTTGAGATTGAAGTTCACTTTCAACATCAATATTAAGTGAGACAAAAAAAAGCTTAACAATTTCGTTGCCAACTAAAATAATTCTTACAGTTATATGCGAAATTAAATTATATTTTGGAAAAGGCGGGAGGGGGAGGGGCTGAAACCTATTTGCCTGCTGTTTGCTTTCTAATTCTTTCCTTTTGTTAATGGGAATGAAAGATTTTTTTAAAAAAATTATTAGAATTTTCTCACAAGTGATATCGTTCGCAAATGAGTTTCCAAGGACTTTACTTCCTAAAGTACAAAGCATCTTCACAGTGAATTTAGCAAAATTTAAACTCGGTGTGCTGTGTAAACGATGCTTGTGTGAAAGAATGTCACACGTCTAAAGCTAGCGAAATTGTGGAAAGGCCCATTGAAGGAGTGTTCACGGCTGTCGTTTCTCGTGGAGCGGCCATCTTGTCCCGGGCCGGGGGAAAGGCGCGGTTGCGAAACTTCGCAAGTCGTCAAGGCCTCGTCGTCACGGCCACGCTTGTTAGCCGCGCCGTATTGACACTCCAGCGGCTGCCGCAAACTGCCTAAAACCCCCGGCCCAGAACTGCCGCGACCGACGCCCCCCCCCCCCCCCCATCTTCCCGGCGAACAAGAACTGCTCGGCTCGTCGGGAGATAACAAACAGCGCCCTTCCGTCCTCCGCGGCCGAAGCATCCCTCACCCCCCTCCCCCGAGTCAACTCCTCCCTTCTTACCGTGGTCGGAAGAGCGTCGAAAACAACCCCAGTCCCAGAAAGTTAAACTCAAGCGCAGTTGTTACAGATAGTTGATAGCCGCGCCCCGCCTCTTTACTGGACTTCACAGTGTCCGCTTCAAAGGGGCTTTGCACACCGCACCTCGGACAAGATGGCTTGGGTGCGTCTTCAGTGATCGTGGCAAGCATGCTCTCCATCGGAGCGAATCACGAGCAAGACGGTTCAAAAGACAGCATTTGAGGTCACTGATCACTCATCAGTTTTCTTTGCAGCATGTCAACAGTAGCATTTGGATGGATTTTCTTAAACTATTTTCAGCAAACTGCTGTTGAAGGCCACGTTCTAGGCATTGCGATTTTAAATTGCGTCATTTTTTTTACATATCGCAAACAGCGATAGAAATTTGAATAATCTGTAAGCTCGATTGTTAAATGTCTTTGATCATTCGCCCTTTTGTGGGGAATAACGAGAAAACCAAAACGGCCTAATAATGTCGGGAGAAACCAGAGGAGGTTAAGTACCAACAGAGTTACTCTCTTACTGTCTGTGGTCCAGGCTACAATACCACAGTGTGCCGCTCCAGAAAGAGTAGAGGGGAAAACATACTTTTCTGGTGACAGCTGAGAACTCGCCTCCGGACAACAACCGGAATATGTTTTCCAAAGTTCGGTCCGGCGGTGTGTAGGATCCTTTAATTTATACTAAGAAGAAAGATAAAGAACCGACGGTAAACTTGTGTGCATTAAAAATTTTCACAAACAATAGTAAACCACCTAGCTCAATCCACTAGAAAATTATTTGCTACGTCAATTTCTTGTGAACATTAGGACATACATATAAGGAAAGACGAAACAATTGTAGAAACCTTTGGAAAATTATATTTAATATATTTCTTATTATTGCACTTCGTAGTTTATAGAACATTAATTTTTTGTAAAATATAGTGTTTGGTCTTTTTTATCTATCTTTGTTTTTAAATTTTAAATTTATATTGCGTACTTTTTCTCTGTAAGAAATCAGACCACCATTAAAGAGCACACATTGAGAAAATAAAAATTGATTATAACCTTTTTCTCTCCTTAGTTTAAGTGTGAGATAATTTCTTAGTTTAGTTTTCTTGAGTAATCACTTGTTTGTTTTTAGTTTTGAAGTTTAACTTAATTTGTTAAAGTAGCATATATATTTATATTTTTTAAGTCTGTGTTCAAGTGCATGACAAGTCCGTGTCCACATGTGATATTTCAGCTTCAGATGTACTGGTGTACCGTTTGGCAAAACGGTCGGCAGACAGTTCAGCTCATGTTTTCCTTGGAGTGCACCTACCTGGGGCCGGTGGTTCTGGTTCTCGAAACAGAGCGAACGGTCAAATGCACCTCGGGAAGGATTCCTGTCACCGCGGGGCGTGTTTGCGAGGTCTCTGCGTGCACATCCCCTCCACTCCCTCCCGCGCTGACCTGCGGGATTAGCATGGAAATTGAGCGCTCCCTGGGCGCGGGCGGGCGCCGCCACTCAGCGCTGTGACCGCGACGCGCTCGTTCAGGGTTTAGTTTGGCCTCATCACGCAGCCACGAGGGCGCACAGGGCTCTACAAACTCCTCGCAGCCTGTCGGGAACATTTTCAGTTTCGGCTTCTGGGCTTCAAGGCGTCTCTTCTGGGAAGCGTGCGTAAATACATAAGAGCGTAAAATTAGTTCTTGAAGATAATTATTTTGGGACAATGTACTTTTTGGATACTATAAACGAGTATGCAAAATTGAAAGTATGCAAGTATGCAAGTGAGTAAGTATGCAAGTATACAATTATGCGAGTATGCAATTGAGCAAGCATGTAAGTGTATAAGTATGCTGCGTCATTTCTACCTCTCCCCTGCCGTATCCTCTACCGGTTCCCCCACCACGTACCTAACTATTCCTCTCATGCGATCGGAATTTTCGCAACGTTTGAAATATTGTACCCCTCCCTCAGCATAGAAGTTTCACTTTAAAAATCTGAATCTTCAAAGCTTTATTATATTTTTCATGTTGGGTCTTGATAGAATTATGATTCATTTCAATTTGTAAAATTAAAAAAAAATGCTTCTAGTGTATTATCATATGGTTAAAAATAATTTCCTCGCTAAAAAACTTAAAAGATTCAGTGCTTTTTGATAAACATGATTTCATACATATCTCCGAGACAGCACTATACAAACTAAACTTTTTTTAAATTAATAATCGAATGTGAAAATGAAATTATTTTTGCTTGCAAATTGATAGCGTAATTGATAGCGCTTTAAGGACAATTGTCTAGTAAAATAATCCAGAATAATTATGTTGAAATTGTTACGTTAGTAATACTACCTTTTGAAATCAAAGCATCCAAATAGTTGATTGCGCAGGTATGATTTACATTTAAAAAATGAAATATTAAAATAAACTACAAAATAAATTACATTTTTTGAAAAAAAAATAAAATTACTCCAAACAGATTCAAAATTGAGCAGAGGCCACAATTTCACAGTAAAATTACATTGTATTATAGTACTTTTCATAGTTAAATATATAGTGTACATTAAATAAAAAAGTCTGTTTTAGCTGATTATTAATGGAGTCTAAAGTGAATCACGGTAACAGCATACAACAAAATTAAAAATAAATATTCAGGAAATTTTCCATAAGCATGCATGGATCAGGATTCTTCTTCAAGGAACTCCCGCTTGAGTGAGAAAGTTCTCAAACTGCTGTGGACGGAGATCCACTTCCCCGTGGCTTCACGCACTCCCTCTCCACCGAGCAGGTTCGTCCGCGCACGCGCGTATATTGCGAAACTTAGCTTTACGGCTCGCAGATCCAGGAGATAAAATCTCTCGCCGCGGTATCTCTCCCTTCCCGCCGTGCTCTTCTCGGAACAATAAAGTTTTCGGCAGACGCTCGCCTCCGACGTATGATACGATGGCGCTGCGGGCTTTTTATCCCTCCACCCCCTCCCCCATCCTCCCTCCCCGCCAGGACCAATTTTCCTATCGTTCTTTCTGGTATGGCGCGATCGCTTCTAGCGCTCCAAAAACACACCCCTCGACATCCCTTACATTTCCCTGCCATTTACTCGGACTATCTTCCATCGCCTTGTTTACAAAACTTTACTCATTTCGACGTGCCAGCCCTACCCGCCCCCCCCTCGACCACCGCGCTTCAGCCCTGAGACTTCTCTCGGAGGGTTGGGAATCCCGCTCCGTACCCGCCGCACTCACAGATTTCCGCGCTCGTCTTACGTTTATAATCCCGTCCACTCCCCGTTTCAACCGCTTCCTCCCTAGATGCGAGGATGGTTTTGCGTGTCTGAAACGTGGCTTCGCTGAAGATGGTTTTGGGGCCTAATGCGCCCACACAGCAGATATTGCATTTCCTTTACTTCATATTATTTATTTCGAAGCCTCCTTGAGTTGACAGTCACCATTCACATGCAGTTTGGTTATGAAGCCTCTAAACAACCAATAGTCTCATTGTGTAGTTCTCGCAGCCACAATAATGTGAAGTACCAACTTTAAAGACCCTAACTGTTCGAAAACATTCTCGGCTACGCTAAATTGCTAAGGAACCACCTGATGAAATTTCAGCTGGTACCAAAGTAATTCATATTGGGTAAAGGGTCATTTACATCATGCTGTAATTAGTCCTTTCGAATGGCCATTATTGGATTATTGGCCCTTTACAAATACTTTGCCAGAATACCAGGCGTTCAGTTGTACATCGTCTTTGAAAACGGAGGAAACATGGCAGGCCGAAATTTAGTGCGCATCTTTATTTCATCGGACGTGGTAATAATCCCCTTCTGCCCCCCCCCCCCTCCCCCCCAAAAAAAAAACTATGAAGTAGTCAGCAGTCTTATTTTTTATTTGGGATTCTAATTAATCTATATACTCACTTCAATATGTAACAAGATTAAAAAAAAGAATAATATTCTGTGACCAAGAAACTAAAAAATAAACAATTTTCATGAACTAAGATCATCTCGAAAATATACAGGTAAGCTTTACCACACCTTTCTCTATCAAACAATTAATGACGTAACTCTGGAAGTATTTTGCGATAGTAGGTATAGAGAACTTTACGTTAAACTATATTTAAATTTTGTTAAAGCGGAGATTATCAACATATGTTGAAGTTTATGGCAGTTTGATTTCAATTAAAGTAAATTAGAAATGACATTTAATAATTATAATTAGTTTAATTGCATCATTTATGTCCAAAAATGTTTTTTATGGATAATTTTTTCTTTCTCCGCCCGACCTCAGTTTCTAATGGATGAAAGCTACGAGAACATTTAAGATTATCCAGTTTCTAATATGCATTCCGGAGTGATTGTGGTTTTGGTTTTTGAGAATTACTTTTATAACACGAGTTTGGCTAAAATATGGTTGTACAATTTTAGCATTAACTCTATTAATTGTTTGCCACAACCGTGATAAGTGCCACTCGTCGATTAGTAGACCTTAATCTATACTAATTATAAAGCTGAAGAGTTTGTTTGTTTGTTTGTTTGTTTGTTTGAACGCGCTAATCTCAGGAACCACTAGTCCAATTTGAAAAATTCTTTCAGTGTTGGATAGTACATTTATCGAGGAAGGCTACAGGCTATATTATATTATCAATAACATTAGGGATCCTCACTAAAAGTCCAATAAGGTAACCCAAAGTGTAAAAAAATTACCCGAAAAAATCCTTACACGGCGTGCGCTGCGAAACCTATTGATTATAGAACAAAACAATGTACTACCACTTTGCAGAACATCTAATTGTCTTCAAAAAATATCGCGTAACCATATGTCTAACTATTGTAGTTATCTCACAATAAGTGTTTTCTTTTATTTTTTTAAATAATTAAAATAACGTCACTTCAAAAACTCTTTATTGTGTACCTTGGTATTAATCCTTACCAAAATAAATTACTGCGTATTCAAGACGATTGAATAACTTTCTAGAACTTTTTGAATTATTCAATTCGGACGTTTCATTCAAAATACATCGCGATATTTAAAATGTAAGTATTAGTGTTGTAGCCAAATAAGTATTAAGTATTGCACGCGCATGGTTATGAGTGTTTTGAAAATAACCTAAAACTGCGCATCTACCATATTATCTCAGAAAGTCACAATACCCCCCAACAAAGTCCACGCGGACAAAGTTGCGGGCACCATGGAGGTATTAGTCTATGGAACGATTGTCCGTTCTAAAGTACCTGTTATAACAGCTGTATAAAGGCCAATCTTAATATAAGTATATAAATCCAGTGTCCTGATGTTTGTTTCCAGTAAACTCTTCACCAAGTCAACCGATTTCGATGAAAATTGGCATTTATGTGTAATTTTTTCCAACTTGAGAGATAGGATAGTTTTTATTTCGATTAATGGTCTTAATAATTTATAATTAATAATAAACTGATTATCAATGTTTATTGATGTTATTAATCGTAAGTTTCATAAGTCTCAAACAGATGGCGCCTTAAATCAGTTTTTTACAGACGACTGTTGTACTGTCTGACATAAATATCTCATAGATGGCGCTACGTTTCAATTCAAATTTTATTTTTCTCCATGTTGTGCACGTTTTCGTTGATCAATGTACTACGTAACATCGCTTTTTTGTATTATTTTTGATTTTATTCTCACGTGTTTACAATTATTGATATCTATCATCAGCTGTTAATCTACAGATATAATAATAAAACAAATAATATTAGCTAGACAATCAGAGTTAATCAAATTTAATTTCATGTTAAAAATTTGTAAGTATTAATTAATTCTACCTTTCCAGCAAATTTTATATTCTAAGTTTATAAAAATTACAAAAAGATCTATGTATTAAGTGCTTCCTTTATATTTTCTCATTTTGATTGAATTTTTACTAACTTAATTATTATTGTCAGTAAAATGCCACCAAAAAAATCGAATCTCACTCAGCCACAGCAACGCGTGGCTGGGTCTGCTAGTACGTAATAAAATCGTGTGTATATATACATATACACATATATGCCTGTACTAAAAAAGGTGGAAAAAGAAGTAGTAGTTGTAGATGCTAAAATTTTTTTTCGTTATTTAGTTTCCATCTTCCGAAAAAGCACTTCTTTCAAACATCAATGCTAGAAAATAAATAACTGTTATTCTTGCGATATAAAAATCACAAAAATGTGTCATGTCAATCTTGATTGTGAATATGTTTTGGAAGTAAGTCCCTGAAAGTGATACTACCGGCAGAACAGCCAGGCATGTCTGGTGGCCTACCCCTCCCCCGACATGCATCATCTGCAGCTACATCAAGGCTCGTCCGAGCCATGTTAGTGAAGGGGGAAGCACGTGATTCGTCACATGACCTCACCACCCCTCCTTACTCCCATGGAGGTGGGGAAGTAACTCCATGCTTCTGGATGGTTCAACAACGATGTCGATACCAAGCCAAGGAGTATATAAACACCAAGTTTTGCTTGAAGTCTGCAGATTCTTCGGAGAGCCGGAAGAGGAAGCTCTCACACTAGACTAAGTCACTCTGCTGTCACGCTTCCCGTCACTAAGTCACCCAGGAACGTCACTCTGCCCGACGCCACACCTATTTGCATGTTAGATTTAGCCTCAGAAGTGAGTAATCTTTAACTTTTTACAAGTGAGTTAAGACTTAGCCCGATCAGAGCGGAACAATTTGGAGATGTTTGCAGTTGGAATAACCTAGTTTATTTTCACCTCATCATCACACATATTGCTGTTCTCTTTATGGAGAGAGGGAAACAGGGACATAAATTACAAGCAAAGTGATAAGACCACAGATTAATTGACATAAATTATAAATGGGTTTTAAAGGACAAATATAGTCTCAAACAATGAGCAGGGATGCGTTGCCACAATCCTCACGCATTTCTGTTGTGAGCTATGAAAGCACATAATACATTATTATCAGGTCCTGTTTTAACATTACGAGATGACATTCGCGTTAACAAACTATCATGGGCACAATTTTTAAAATGATTAGCTTTCATAATGAAACAATCACAGATTACGAATTTATCAAGGCCATTAAAACAATAATCAGGCCAGCTTAAATTTTAAAATTTACAAAGCTTTGATTAAAAGTACGAAAACCTATGAAGAAAACTGGAATATCACAATGAAAGAATTTTGCAAGAAATAATCAAACCCACTAAGAATTGTAACACCCCTCGTGCCTCAAAATTGAATTATTTTAAAAGGAGCCTTGGAAACTTGCTGGATAAAAAAGTTAAATAAATTGAATTACCAGAGGCGACACGAGGTGGGGAACAAACAAAATTTAGGAACTTCCTGTAACAAGCAAGGAGAAAGTGGGTGGATCGTTAAAATCAATAAATAAAAACTACACGATTCACTTGATCTATAGTTACCCTGTTTTATTTGCCCTGATGAAGTATGTTGTTTCCATTATTTTACACACAAGAGGTGTTAACAAGTTTCAAAGATTAACAAAAAGAGAAATGAAAATGGGCTAGCCCGCGATTATTTAAAACAATTTACATTCTTAGTTTGAAATATAAACATTTGCATTATAAGTTTCACACACAAAATTGGATGGATCCGATGATTACATTGAAAATTAGTTCTATTCGTTCTACATGTTCTTGAGAAAAACACTGGTCGCTGGTGGGTTGGTCATCCGCTTAAGATAGTTCGTAGCTAGGTGAAGGGGAAATTTTGAATTTACATTACCACCCGGGGTCTTCAAACGATCACGTCGGGTAGTCGAAACGTTTCTTCTAATGTGACCCACGGAACAGAAGGGGGGGGGGGGTGGTCACGAGATGGGAGCAATCAATCTCTCCCCGTCATCGACCCTGTCTGCAACAGTCCAAATCAAAACTGATTAGAACTTGTATACAGGCAGTCTATGGGGCAGAAAATGCCCAAAAAAAAATTTAAGGAAAAAAAAAGGGGGGGGGGGTCGCGAATTATCACTCACCAAAACAGGGGAGTTGCCCAGCACGCTGTAGTCGTGGAGTCAGCCAGGGTCTGGAGCTCGCGAATTGCGCGGCAGGACGCGGATGATTTCTTCATTTCAAAAAAAAAATAAAAGCTAAAAAAAATAACTATTACATTGCAGACGAACTAAACTACTTGACAAAGATTAAAGGGATAGCATACCTCAATTAGGCGACTACATAGTCGGTTGCGGCCGGATGGAAGTTTTGCAAAGTCTCGTCGACTCGCCGATAATCAAACGGTCCGTCTGCAGTCGCGGCGCGAAGTGTCCCGCGGAGAAACGCGTCTCGTAATTAAAAGTAAAACTTGAATCAAAAGTGGAGGGGAGGACTGGGAGTCCGGACCGAAAGGTCCCGAAGTTCCCCGAGTGAGGGCCATAAAAAAACTCTGATTGAAGTCTCGAAGCTGGTAGCATTGCGTCGACTTTAGCGCTACCTGTTGGGGGCTGTCTGAAATAAAAAAGAATCGACTCCCCCAAGCCGTCTGCTTAAACCAAGGGTTAAAGGGCGCAGTCTAGTGCTACACTCTGGCGGCCTACAGGGCAAGTTGGCTGGGTGGTTAGCGAGTTTGCCGCTAGGTGTCGCGGGGTGGTCCATCCTGGCACACACATTTTTTTTATGCAAGGCATCCTGGGAGACGGTCGCTGTCTGCTGGGGTTTCTGACCTGTCATTGGCCTTAGGCGAATTCTTAGAACCGAAAGAAAAAGGGGGGGGGGAAAGTGCATCGACGCTGAGAACAAGCGTCCCTGACGTGCTTTTCGAGGAGAGAACCTAATACGTATTCGTGACCAGACTTACTTCTCTCAGCAGCTCTCTGAGAAGTAGCGGCTTGCAGCCCAGATGCTGCTCTATGCAGTTAGGGTCACGAAGAGAAATGATATTACAGGCTTGAGGCGTGACTGAAGGCGGGGGAAACGGTAAGCTGTCTGCCAGTCAGGGATTAGGCCAGCAAAATATCCGATACGCCGATGGGAAAGGGGCTTCAGAGCACTGAGACAAAGTTTAACTCAGAGTAGTACACCAGACTAACAAATTAAAATTACACTATAGTAGAGCAAATAAAATTTCCACACAAAAATTTAAAATCATAATAAAAATTTAAAATATATCGTGTCGAATTTACTAATTAACGGCACAGAATATTAATCGTTAGTTTAGTGGTAGGCGAAAGTGTTTTTCTAGCGTGAATATAACGAAACAGTATAAATTGTGGAATATTAATTAAAGTCCACCGCTGAAGCATGCGGTTAAGAAGACAGTCGTTACTCACCTCAAGCGAACTATCGTCCGGCAGCTTTCTCGACGTGTATCAGTACTCGTTCTGGCGACTCGCTCTCCGGCGAACCCTTCTCCAGAACACCGAGTCTGAGGACTCGCTATAACCGACGGGTAACGAACTTGGAATGTCCGCCTCTCCAAACGATAACTCCTCGCTATGCACCACGGCAGTTGCGGACTCGTTCCCCGAACTACAAGTGAATCAGCGCTGTAGGCCCTTCGTTCCCTTGCTGCTCGTGTCCCCTCGAAAAGGGCGACGTCAGCAACTCGTACCACTTCAACAACTTCCGCCGTAGTTTCCCACAGCTATCAGGCGTGGCAAGGAGTGTGACCCGTAGCTTGTCCTTATCACTGGCGATCTAATTTGTAATTTGTAACTTACTGTTGTGACATTTGGTAATGGTCATAAAAACATAAGTTCATAGCCATGTGTTAATAGTCACGCCCGCCTTCTTAACCGCACTGTCACTGAAAGTTAACATCTGAATAGCGCTTTACTTAAAAGACAAATCGTTCTACTCGTAGAGCGAGTTCCCTTAACTACTCGCCAAATCGACTTAAACGCGTGCTAATTCCCTTTTACTTCACTCGTCTTCCCATACTGGCGAGAGATACGTGTTTACTTAAACCATCAAATAAATGCAGGGCTCGCCAAAGTTAGAGTCCAAGTGGTTAGATGTGACGTCAGGGGCGTGACGAGGCGGTGACAGCGGGAACTCAACTCGGAACACCGAGAACCTTCTTCACACCACCAGATGCCACCGTCGCTCGTCTTCCGACCACGGGGCGGTAAAAACGACCGAGACTATTACAAGCTGTGCTCGTCAATGCTGCTGGCTCGTTTAACTGACCGGGATAAACAAAATAGCTCTCTGGCTTGCTGCATTGAAGTTAGTATTTGTTAAAATCAGGGGTTGACAGCACACGTTAACGTGCGTACACAGTAACAAGGTAACATCGCAACACCCGAAACGTCTCGGATACGCTGTTCGAGTACGCCTGATGATGGTCGATAAATATTATTCATAATCCTCCATCGCGAAACACATCAGTTACTGCCATGAAACACAGTCATTATAAAGCTGTTTCCAAAGGTGAAAACACTACATTGATTTTTCAAAACGCCCCTAAAGTATTGTAAATTATAATATTGTAATGTGTAAACTAAAGTTTCAAAATGAAAAATAAATAAATAAATAAATAAATATATATATATATATATATATATATATATATATATATATATATATATATGTGTGTACCTACGAGAACAAATGTTTTGCAACAAATACTCAAATCCACTAAGAATATTAATCGATACTTCAGTGCCCGAGAGACAGAGGACTAATGTTTTAGACGGGACGTTCAGAGTACTTAGTGCGGACCATCACCTCAGACAAAACGCGTCTGTACGCAGTGTCCACGCAGTAAGCCATAAATGGACACCTGCAGGCTTGCCACCCTTTCTTTCAAGACAGAAAATGTATTGAGCCGAGCGGAGTCCAGCTATCGCGTGATCTGGAAAGGAATTGCCTCGGTGGTTGTTATTCAGGGGTGAATCATCGAGCTCGGACGTTGTCCGCGGAGCAGGTGGTTGGAACGGGAAGTCCCGCCCCCCCCCTACCAAGGATATTTTCCGCGGAGGGGGAGAAATATGTGCGCGAAGCGGATAAAAGGGAATTTTTCCTCTTCGGGGGCAAGGTCGGTGGTCGTCTCTCGGGGCGTGCGCATCTCTCTCGCGGGCTGTTGGCTGGGAGTTCCCTGCGACCTATTGGGTAACCGAAGGCTGGCAGTGCGTGTGGGATTTGTGTGCGTGCTGGGGGCGGCCTAGCAGCGCCAACTGCTACCGACCGCGTCCCGCGGGTGGCGGATACGGGAGCCCTGCCCGAGAGTTGCAATCTCGCTGGGGTGGCTGCGAATAACCAATAGCAGTCCGCGGACCAATGGCCGGCCTGTGTAGTCGTTATCACGGCTGTCGGGGTGAAAGGTAGCCTGAATGTAGCTCGGCGCGTGGCAGGAAGTAGCTTCGTCGGCGAAGGCACCGCAGGGGAGCTCGATGTGCTGAAAAAATGCGAAGTGTAGACGAACTGCGGGCTGGAACTTGCGGAGCTGTGAACTGCTGCGCGCGCAACGGAATTGAAATGCATCGGAACTCTGAAGGAAGACATCAGGAACCTTCAGCTGGGGCTGCTGTAGCTGTGGCAGCAGTAGCCTCGAGCGGCGCGACCTTAAGGGGCCCGCCTCGTCAGGGGTGTATGTGTGTTAGTGAGGCGGGATGATAAGCGCGACGCTCGCTGGTGCTTCCAGCGCGTTATAGCCTCTAAGCGCAAGTCTCTGAACTGGCGCGCATTCGTCTCGTCGTCACAAGATAACTGTGAAATTTGAGCGGTGACCGTAACATTATATGGCGGAGAAATGAAGATAAAGGTGTTATGCAAGCCCCTTAAGTACTTTCAAGAATCTGTACTGATTGTTTTATGCCTAAAAATTACTCTGAAAACACGCGTTTTAGGCATTTTAACGCTTCTAAAAATACAGTTTAAAAACTTAATCCGAAATTAAAAGTACTTTTCGGTCCTCAGCGAACTCTTAAATGCTATTCGTAAATAGGCCCCACTCGGATATCATGAGTAGTTTTGAAATCGCGTTGTTTTTCCGGAAGCTCTGCACACCGTATGTGTGTCCAGGTAGGCGGGCCCCTTAAACCGTCTCGGGGATTTTGGGTGGCGAGGTTGGTTCCCTCCCCCCACCCTGGCTTGAAAAGTACTGCTGTTGACCTGAAGAAGGAAGATGAAGATGGCGCAACGTCAGGCTGCCTTTCGCTCCGAGAGCCAGCAGTTCGAGCCGGTTTACTGGCTCGTCTGCCCACTTCTGTCTGAACTGTGGCTGCCTGGGCAGCTGTGGCTGGGCTGACGTGAAGTCGCCCGCCCCTGGGGGCGCATGCGCCCCTGGCTAATAATAACCCAGGAGCTCCCAACTTAAATGCGGGCCGCAAGGCCCAAGCACCCAACTCCACCAAGGTTGATTTTTCAGCACCTACAACTCTTCTTACCTGGACCCTTCTTCCTCTTGTCCAGTAGTTACCTGCTTGCGTAATGCATGTTATTTGATCCCCGCATGAACCGGCCCAGGGTTTTCCCTGTGTCTATGCAGGTTTTACCTGGGTTACATTAGCTAGCTTTTAAGCTAGGCGACCAATGGGGCGCCAGTCATGGCGCCAATCGCAGCCATGGCTGGCCAGTAAACCCCAATAAGCACACGATGCACGCGCCCTTGTCCTGCATGGTTAAAAACCCGCATGGTAGAGTGTATAGGCTTCGGCCTGAGATACACTTAGGTCCTCCCCTAACCTGGACCCTCCCCTACACACTTAGAATTAACTTAGGCTAGGAAAAAAAAATCTGGGGCAGGAATTCGCCGGGCCTTCCCCTAACGGCCGCTCGTCGCGGGAAGTCTGAGGAGTCCCGCACGTGACGCCCGCCTGGCCGCGAAGCTACAGTGAGATGCTTGTTCTGAAGAGTTCGTCAGGACAATCAAACAATGCGAGTGAAATGGAAGTGTTTTCACTGCCTGAAACCGCCTCTGCAGATTCACGCACGAACACGTCAGAACTAGCTGGTCGTGCAAACCAGTTTGATATTTCGCACTTAGTTGTGACGTCTACGTGCTTGTTGTAAATTAATCAATAGGTCATATAAAATGGATGTAGAAAAATCAGTCATGTATTTGAAAACAAGAGTCTGTGGAATATTCAAAAAAAGGGGGGGGGGGGGAAACAGAGCTCCTTCCCAACAGACTATAGATATAATTGCTGGAGAAATGGACACAAGTAGTTATTATTATTTTTTATTTTATATTGTTATCGTGGGTTCACATATAACTTTTTTTTACTTTGAAACTTAAGTTTACACTTTACAATTCTTGAAGTTATACTACTTTAGGGGTGTTATAAAAAAATGATGAAAGTCAATTTTTACGATGCGCGCGCACCATGGAACGAAATTTTCACAGGATAAAAAAAGCTACATATAATATAAAAATTATATATGTGCTTATAAATCTTATAATTTAGAGATTGATATTCAATACTGATCCGTATCATAAAACAATTATTTATTGTGAATATTAGTGATGGAAATTGTGTTTATAAATTTTTTCAGTTGTATTTATAAGTGAGGTTATGTTCCCGTATGTATAACTTATTTGGATCATAAATTATGGTTTGATTGAATAAATAATTAGAATTAATCTATTAGAATAAACATCCAACAAATTTATTAATTTTCATTATTAATTGAAATTCATCTCGATTATTTTATTATATCAAAAAATAATAATTTTATATATGTGTTTACCTATATTAATATTGAATACGGAATATTTATTATTTTTTTTTTTAAATTTGATTGAATTTATACTTTACCAAACTTATTAATAATATCACCTTAGTCCTTTTATTATTTCATTTATATTAATTATTTGCATGCAAAATTGAAGTTAGTTTTTTATTATTCCAAGTAAGTATAACTTCTAACGCGCGTACATGAATACACCGATCGATCTTTTTTTTTTTTTTCAACTTCCATATATTTCTTCCACCTTGCTGATGGATAGAAGCTAAACTGATGTACGAACACGCATGTATTGAAACCTGAATGTTCCGGCGATCAAAGCTGTTCTGACGAATTAATTTTCGCCAGAACACGCACCCGGCTGTGACCGTAGCCCCGAGGCAGCCCCTCCTACCCCCCCCCCCCCGGCCCAACATTATTTCACACCAACCACGGGGTCGTTGCCGGAGACATCGCCGCAATAGAGGTGCGCCTGCGGGGCAGACCCCCCCCCCCCCACTCCTCCCCCGATGTGACACGTCGCCGTAACCCCAGCCGCCCGGGGAAACTCTCTCGTTCGAGCGGCCGTTATCCGCACGCAGCTCTCATTACGCCCGGCTCTTCTTGGCTGGCGCCGCGATGACGTTATCGTTAACGGGAGCAGGTGAGTTCTGGTGAGAGAGAGAGAGAGAGAGACGCGAATACCCTCCGGAATCACAATGACGTGTTCGCGAGCACACCTCACGTCGCCCCCATAACGTTCCCCTCATCACAAGAAAATATAATCGGTACCTGATGAGAGCTTTTTTTTTAAACACGATCGTAAGCTTTAATCGCTCGTAACTGACACCTCCGAAAAAAAAAAAACACTTATGCAGATTAAATTTTTCCACTCGATTAGTTATTATTATAAATTTATGCCTGAAACCGAAGAATTCAAGCTTTTATTAAATTAGTTTAGGAAAAATATCCGAACTTAGGATTAAAGAACCTCAACTGCTTGCTGCTTTTAGTTTTTTAGGATTTCGCAAATGCATTCTAGAAAATTTCAATTACTATTTCAATTAATAAAAAAAATGGTAATGTATGATTACAGCTGCAATTGCTTGTATAAACGTATACCAAATAAATTTTTTATTTCAGTATTTCATAAGAAAATATTTCATTTCCAAGGTAAAATAACTATTACAAAACCTTGTCAAAAATCTACTGACATAGACACATTCCTGGCGAAAAGGATTATGAAACTGGAACACGAGTACAGTGACTTGCCGGTTTTATTTCTCTTTGCTGTGAGATGGCAATATTCCCACTCCTACGTGTTTCTCCTCCGGCGCCCTGGTGTCGGACACGCCTCTTCATCAAGGAGAAATGGGGTTGTTCCTCCGACGTGAAGAGGGAGAGCTGCGTTAACGCCGGTTATCATGCCCCGCTTTTAATAGCTCTCGAAGTCATTAAGTCAGGGATGTTCGTAGGAAGTAAACTTTCCATTCTCAGTTTGAAAACCTTCGCTTTATGTCACAAAATTAAAGGAAATTGGTGACATAATTGTCAAAATTTCGCCAAAATCCCTTACCTGATATTTTTATTTTCCTTTTTGACTAAAATACGATACAGCAGGCGAACGTAATGAAACTACTTTTTTTGTTGGTGTAAAAATTTGAAACGGAAAATCTGTAACTCTGAATTAATGTGGTAATTTTACAAGTGACTAATACAAATATTATTTCAATGATAATGTTTTTTAAAATTTTTATTAACTTCTTGTAAATGGATGATTTTTAAAAATTCCACAGGTACGCAATATTGTAACTGAAGTTGCGTTTGTTTGGCACAAGTAAAACATTGACCATTGACTCTTTTAACGCTCACTGAAAATCTTAAAACATTTTTAGAGTGAGATTTAATGTAATAGATTGATAGAAAAACAAAACAGTCATGGGGACTGCCAACAGAAATGAAAACATAAATTTTTTGAATAATAATAGTAATAATATTTGAAAATGCCTTGCGTTTCGGGTTCGAATCCCACTCGGATGTTTTTAAAAATAAAATAATAAATAACTTAATAAAAAGGACCCGAGCATTTTTATCGTGATGATTATTTATGAAATAATAATTATTATTAAATTATAAACATATAATAAAATAATTCAATGTTACTCAAATACAAAAAAAATAGACGAAAATCGCAACACTCGGGATCCGAACCTAGAACATGACTATTGTAATTCTTATCCACTATCCGCAACGCTAGGCAAACGATTTTCGTTGCCATTTTAGTAAGTGTATTTAAGGGAGTCGTAAACCACGCCTCTACATATGACAATGCATTTTGTCGAATATTTCAGGGAGAAGGGATAAAAAATCACAATCACATGTAAAATTGTTATGTACACAGTTGGTAAATATATAAAAGTTGGACTTTATCTTATTGGCTACAAAATATATCCTTTTTTATTTTATTGTTTTACTTTTTGTAAGATTATTGTAACAATTAGTTTTAAATTAAGAAAATTTAAATTTTTGGATTTCTATTTTATCGGGCGAGGACTTCAGAGGATTTTTTTTACAGATTTTCTCAGCTCTCTAAACCTCGATTTCTATAAATATCAGTATGATGTCAGCATCACATCATTTATCCATACATCATTTTGACGTGACAACGTCTAATAAATTAATGAACGCCGGCTGCACGCACGAAAAAGTATCCCACTACGGATGTCCCACTACGGATGTCTCCTGTTTGCTCATTGTACGCATGCGTGGCATCTCTCTTCCACTCGATTGGAACAACCATCGATTTGACTTTTCAATCATATTTTCTTCGTTTGAATTATTAATATTATGTAATTTAACCATCGTTCACCGATTTTCAGCACAATCGATACGGTTATTCAAAAGTAATGTTGAATATTTAAATACGTATTGAACCAACAATGGTGTTTTACAGTTACACATAATAATTCAAATTACACCCGGGATCTTTTGCACAATGTTTTAAAAAATATTGTAACACATTATAAATAAGTTTGGTGTATTTGGGATGCGTTTTTGTTATATAATCGTGTTATAAAAACGAAATAATATTATTCCCCTACCGCGAACAAAATTTTTATAAATATTTATTTATGACATCTGAAACTATACCTTTACATTTATGGCCTCGTGGCCGTGCGGTTAGCATCGCTAACTTCCAATCCAAATGTTGACGTTTCGAATCCCGGCAGCTGCGAATTTTTTTGTACTTGTAAAAATAAATACGGTGAACGCAACATTTCAAAAGTAATAAATATATTCGAATTAATGAATGCAAATAAAAGTTAATTTATAAATTAAATTGTACATTTCATTTCACTCCTTTGTATCCATACAAAATAGTGATAATTCAATAAAAATGATTCAATTTTATTCATAAAAGTATGCAGAAGTAGATTTTATCATACAAAAGATAGAATAATTAAAAAAATTTCTTCCTCAAAGAATATAATATTTTTAATGCCTAAATGGTTTGGTTGCAAAAACCTATTACGACTCAGTCTCAGGCCAAATATGATATTTCCTTTTCAACTGTATCAATCATTTCATCAATGTTTTGTTATGATGTCACGTTATACTATCGTCCGTAAACCGACTTTACAGACAACCAATTTTTTTTAGTCACAACAGATGTCAGTGGAATGTCAAAATTACGTAAAAATTCATTACCAAGTTAAGGTTTACCAGTGATGTCAGACCTAAGTCATGTGTTTACTGGGCAATGCACAGTATACACAAATTAAACTTTTCACGTGGTCAATTAAACTTCACTTACTGCTACTACAGCATGTCAGTGACGTAACCTCACAAGATTTTACCCATCCAAAAAGAGTCCAACACGCACATGATGTAGTCGCGTATATACAATGTATTAGTGTATACAAGCGTATACACGTTCACTGGGCTGCGCGTCGCCAGTCTGGCGCAATACGTCACCAGCATGTCGGTGACACGAACCCAAACGTTTTGTCCCTACCAAAAGTCGCTCAACGCGGCTAAAGAAGTTTTCACTTAAAAAAACCAACTTTCGGGACATAATAAATACAGCAGGCATTCCCCATTATTGTACGGAATAAAATAAAAATCGAAAAATTCTGACTTAGGCTCGTTTTACTCTGCGGTACAAAATAACATTCAAGAGCTATCACATAGATAGCTCAAAAACAGTTAAAACATGAGATAAACATTTACCGTATTTTTTTGACGTGAAAACGTCTAATAAATCGATGATGGCCGGCTGCACGCACGAAAAAATGACCCGTAACGCACATTGTCCCACTACAGATGTGTCCTGTTACGCTCATTGTACGCATGCGTGGAATGGCGGAATCTCTCTTCCACTCGATTCGAACAACCATCGATTTGACTTTTCAATCATGTATTCGTCGTTTGAAATATTATTATTATGTAATTTAACGATCGTACACCAATTTTCAGCACAATCGGTACGGTTATTTAAAAGTAATGTCGAATTTTCAATTACGTTTTTAACGAACAATGGTGTTTTACAGTTACACATAATAATTAAAATTACACCCGGGATCTTTTGCACAATGATTTAAAAAATATTGTAAAACATAATAAATACGTTTGGTGTATTTGGGATGTGTATTAGTTATAAAATCGTATTATAAATACGAAATAATATTATTCCCGTACGGTGCTGCCATCTACGGTGAAGGACGCGAAACGAACGAATCGCGCAATCTATCCGCTGTTTATAAAGTGAAGTGAAAAGTTAATGTAGTTTTCATTGCTTTTTACAACAACAATTTCGGCAATAAAGGTTAATTATTCTTGCATTTTAAAAATCTGATTACTAGTATAATTTCATGTATTTATTATTTGATGATTAAAATAAAAATAATTCAATTTTATTCATAAAAGTATGCAATCATTTCATCAATGTTTTGTTATGAAGTTGTCACGTTAAACTATCGTCCGTAAACCGACTTTTCAGACAACCAATTTTTTAGGAATAAAATTAATTTGCCTATAAATATTTTTTCCTTGAAAACCTCTAAAATACTACAAAAAAAATAGGTTTCTGACTAAAATTTAACTGTCAATAATAAATCAAGAAAATATATACCAATAAATGGTTGATCACACATCATCGGTATACAATCACTCACTGACTGATACACACTTAATTCAAATATTTTATGTACAAAAGCAAAAAAAAAAAAAAAATAATGTTTTAAATTTTTGTTTGAGCTTTATTTATAACATGGTGGAATGATAATGCTACAGTTACTAAAAACTAAAACGCTTCAAAACTAAAAGAAAATATTTTTGCAAAACTCCGTTCCCCCTGGAGAAACCCCCGGAATGGCCACCGCATGGGGAGCCCAAGAAAAGAAACGGGCTCCCCATTTGGAAGCCACCTGGAAGGTTTTTTTCTGTTCCACCCACCGTTTCTTAGGTAGCCTGACTTGTTATAAGGGATTGTGTTCCTACCAGAGAAAATGCCACCATTTCATCGGGGCAATCCGCCTTGGAGGAGCCGGGGCGCGAACCCGGGTCCTTCAAGTCACAAGGCAGGCGCTCTACTCCAGAACCAGAGTGGTAGAGCGGATACTTGCAGTCTTCTTAACACTGACGTGATGTTATTCCACGAGTTTACTGTAGTTTCGTGTGTCATTAACACGTGCAGTACCTGCAGTAACATCTAACCTCGGTAACGAACAAATTTATGTGTTCTTCTGTTGTTCGTTCAGCATGAATTATGTTAATTCATAACAGTGAAATATAATTTGTATAACGTCTGGCAATTTTTTATGTTGATTTCCTGCAAACAAACTTACAGTCCCGCTGCACAATAATTATATAGGAATATAGACTAGTAAAAACATTTGTAAGAGCTTGCACTGACGATGGTAAAGTTATTTTGAAATAAATGTTATTAGTATAGGAAAGGGGCTCCGGAAACAGGGTTCAGGGTGTGGTTGTTGGTGGCGGGTCAATGACCGACCTTTGTGACGTCACAGCGGCCATCTTGGATGGTTGTGACCTTGAATTTGACCTTGACCTTTGACCCTCAAAACTTGTCAAAAATTTCAAAAAATTGCTCAAAATTCGCCAAAATCTCCATTTTTGTGGAAAAAAATTCCGCCAAAAATTCTCAAAAATTAGGATTTCTAAAATCCTCAAAAGTCGTTTTGCCTTAGAATGAACTCAAATTCCTAAAAACGGCTTAAAAGTCCTAAGAGCTAGCCGCCGTTAAGCCATTTCTAGGAATAAGGATACCATGACCGCCATCTTGGATTATGAGGTAACCGTACGATTTCCGTTACGGTCGGCATCTTGAAAATCGTTATTTATTATTCGATTTTAATGAAAAAAATAAAAAAAATATTTTAATTAATAAAATTGTAATAAAAAAATTAAAAAAACCAACTTTTACGGCACGGAGCTCGGAGTCCTCATTTCGAACCCGACGAGTGCAAAAAAAATGGCGACTAATCCCTCCCTCACGGTGGTGGCTGGCAGACTGACCCCCACCACTTATGTCAAAGTATATATATCGTCACCTAGAATGATGTCATGTCCACCATCTTGAAAATCCGTAATTTGCATGTTAGAATAACGGGAAAATTTTTAAAAATCATCAAAAAATTAATCAATCGAATTGAATAATAAAAATTTAATTAAGTATTACTTATAAACTACTGTAGCAAATATCGCTACGGTTGCCATCTTGGATTATATAAATGTTTCGTTACGCCCGCCATTGTGGGTGAGTACGATGTCATCGTTACACTTTACCTTACGACCACCATATTGGATCCTATTAATGTTGCAATTCGCATTACGGCCGCCATCTTGAAAATCCGTAAATTTAATACTAGAAATTCTAGAAAAATTCCAAAAATTATCAAAAAATTCCTTCAATAAAGTAATGATTGAAACGATACTTGGTTCGATCTATGGACGAAGCTAAAAATAAAATTAATTTAAATACTAGAAAAGTGTAAGGTTCGAGAAATAAAACAACGCAAGTTCTTTTACAAACACAATATTTATTACATAATTTATATTATACTACAGGATCACTTGCGAAGGTTAGTAATCTTATAAACATTTAGTTCCGCATCGGTGTGAAATGACTAATTCTTAGCTCTAATCGGTTTATACTAGACAAAGACCAACCAGAACCATTACTAACATAGTCCTCCTCTCCTTGACAGAGTTTCTGGATACCGTTTTTAACAGTTTGCTTCACATCGTCAGAACTGTAAATTGTAACAGCCGAAATCATGTGAGGACTTCTTCTGTAGGTCCTCCAACGGATACGACATACAATATAAACAGTCCAGCAACAAGTTATAATTTAAAGGTTCGTACGTTGTTACTTCATCAGTAAGCTGATTTATTATGTTCTACCTGATATCCGAAAGAAAAATAAAAATGTTCTTATCTCTTAATGCTCAATCGGCTCAAAATGCTCCAACAGCTCCAAAAGGCTCCAAATGCTCCAACAGATCCAAAAGGCTCCAAATGCTCCAACAGATCCAAAAGGCTCCAAATGCTCCAACAGCTCCAAAAGGCTAGCTTGTGAACTTCTCATTGTTGAGCAAAGATAGAGTTCTAGTCCAAGCCAGATTTTTTTGTATTTTAGTAATTTTTTTTAATTTTAATCTTTATTTTTCTTTGTAATTTTATGATAGCAAAGAAAGATATGTGGCGGTTTTCTCCGTGTGCTCCCGATTATCCATATCAAAATTATGATGGTTTTCTCCGTGTGCTCCTGATTATTCTTGTAAATATTTTGATGGTTTTTTCCATGTGCTAGCGATCATTCCTGTGGTTTCTCCAAGTGCTTCTGGTTATTTCTGAGAAACCGATCTCTCCATGAAGGAGGTTTTACTCTTAATGAGACATGTCATTTTATTCAAGGTTACATTTAATTACTGAATTTCTGCTACTAAATCAACACTTGCAATATTTTTATCACGTGGAATTTAAAAAAAAAATATCATTACTCAATCAAAAAAATATGCTCTGAGAAATCTGAGAAACACTATCTGGAAGAACAAACTTCCTTCTCCTTGGAGTCTAGTGAAGCCATCCTTCTTTTGCGATCGTTAGTGAGCATCCCGCATTCCGGATAAAAGAAATAAATATTATTTACCTGCAAGCAACACGTGGCATCATCTGTTGTTGAAAAGCAGAACTACTTACAAGTACCTTTGTATGAGATAACTTAACTCTCTCTGACGAAATATTAAAAAATTCTATTTAAGTAATGGATTTATTTAAAACTCTTAGTTTGCATCTGCCATTACTCGCAGAAGCTAACATGTACCCTGGTCCGTTGTCTGTAGCTGTATCAAAAACGACATCACTGTATATACTGCAGCAAGGTGTTTACCTTGAGAAAGAATGCTAAACGACATGAGAGAAGCGAGTTTAATTTGGGTCCTCTTCAAAAACCATTTCATTGCAGTCAGTGTCAGAAATCCTTTGGTAGAATATATTACTTGGATAGGCATTGCAAGAACTGTACAACTAATATGAATAAAGATAACGAAGACTGTGCTTCAACATCGCGGAAGAGGAACGAAGGCGGAATATTAGACGACAATAATTATTACGAAGAATGTAAAAAAGCTAATGCTAAAAATACTGATATAGATCAATACAATAATTTAAAATTTAAAACAAACGAAGAAAGTAGCAACCTCATTAGAAATGAAAAGATATTTACACCAATATCTAGTCGTCACCATGAAAATGTGAAAGATGGAGAACCACCTAAAGCTGACAAGACCGAAGACTGTGATGAATCATCTGAAGCTGACATGATTGAAGATTGTGGTGACACATCTGAGGCTGACATATTCTATGTCTGTGCTGACACATCTAAGGCTGATATGATTGAGTACTGTGTGGAAGCACCTAAAGCAGTCAAGATCGAAGACTGTGATGGTGGCCTGAGACAAAACGGTGGAAACGTCGTAATAAAATAAATTATACTGATCAAGCTTGTGATGATGACATGATTAAAGACTGTGGTGACACATCTGAAGCTGAAATGATCGATGACTGTGCTGAAACATCTAAGGCTGACATGATTGAGTACTGTGCTGAAGCACATAAATCATCCAAGAGCGAAGACTGTGATGGTGGCTTGATACCAAAAACGATGGAAACGACGTAATGAAATAAATTATCCTGATCAAGCTTGTGATAATCACTGGCTCGATGACGAAACTGACCTTGTAGTTGGTGTTAAAATGGAAGACACCCGAGATAATAATATTTATTATAAACATACAAAAAAAATTAATGTAGCAGAAGAGATTGATTATACCTCTTGGGAAGATCCTAACACAATGGTTGACAGGCTAAGACTTCATGGTTCACTTTGTGCAGGAAACTATTAGAGCACCAAAGAAATATCCTTCATACTCAAAGAACTGAGGGAACCTTTATAATACAATAATGGCTTAAATTAAATGTATGTGTATAAACTTGAAGAAATATAATATTTTTTTTCAAGATGGTATCTACCATTCCTCAAAATCTGATATCTAAATAAAACTTATAATTTAAGGTGTAAAAAACGTTACCACTTCCAGCCAAAATGTATACTAATAAAGACATGCTAGTAATCATTGCAAGTTCAATAAAAAATAATTGAAATTAGTTGGAGCTAAATGAAGATGGAGCTTTGGGCGCATTTGGAGTATTTTGGAGCTGTTGGAGCATTTGGAGCATTTGGAGCGGATGGAGCTGTTGGAGCATTTAGAGCCTTTTGGAGCTGTTGGAGCATTTGAAGCCTTTTGGAGCTGTTGGAGCCTTTTGAGACTTTTGGAGCTGTTGGAGCATTTGGAGCTGTTGGAGCATTTGGAGCTTTTTAGGATCTGTTGGAGCATTTGAGCCTTTTGGATCTGTTGGAGCATTTGGAGCCTTTTGGAGCTGTTGGAGCATTTTGAGCCGATTGATCATTTGGAGCTAAGGACATTTTTATTTTTCTTGAGGATATCAGGTAGAACATAATAAATCAGCTTGAAGGACGCTTCAACCTGCTTATCAAAATAAAGGGGCAAGGGGGGGGGGGGTTCTTATAGTAGAACCTGTTGCAGCTAGTTTAGAGGTGTACTTAATAAAATACAAATTGAAGGGATCATAAGGAACGTGAGACTCGTATATTAATACGTTGATCCATTTACACACAATGTATATATTCTTTGTTACAAAAGTACAAATTGAAAGGATCATAAGGAACATGAGATTCGTATATTAATACGTTGATCCATTTACACACAAATGTATATATTCTTTGTTACAAAAGTACAAATTGAAAGGATCATAAGGAACATGAGATTCGTATATTAATACGTTGATCCATTTACACACAAATGTATATATTCTTAGTTACAAAAGTACCAATTGATTATAAAGGTATATCGTGCGCCACATGCGGTATTACTGAACGAGTTGACTTAATTAAAGTTACACGTTAAATTAAAGCGAGCACCTACGCTCGGACCAATTCCTCCTCTAGAATATTGGGATCGCATGGCATGGCCCAACGTAACGTAACGTATTAAGCCCCCTGCACAAGGACAAGAAAACCCGGGTTTTAAAGACGTGCATACTGACGTCTCATACACGTGCAATAGAACCAGTAGAGCCCGCGATCCCATACCGGGTAATCAAATGGGGGGAAGGGGTGGTCAGCCAGGAGGCTAATGAAAACCACACTTTACAAGGGCACAGAACAATAAAAAACAAAAGAGAAAGAATGGCAATGCAAAACCATCCTGTAACACCCGGGTCGGCAAGCGACGTGTGTTTCCATGCAAGGAGCGAAGCCAATCTCAAAAGGTGACAGCAAAAAAAATAAATAAAAACGTGACAGTTAAATTATGGAAACACACGCTTTACTATACGCAAGTTTCACGGTCACCTCGCAGAAAATCAAGGCACCCAAATACGTTACCGACCAGACGAGAGAGTGGACAACCGACCCCAACGAAAGCTAGAGGTGAAAAAGGCCTAGAGGCGATGAGCCTCGGTCGCACCTCGACTAGTCACTGGAGGCGCCACCATCGCAGCGCGGGGAGAAGGGGAAAAGAAGCGCTACGTCACAGACCCAGGAGTGGAAAGAGGGGAGGGGGTAGGCGCGAAGCGTGACGTTTAGGCCTAATAACCGAAGAGGTTCTCCGGGCCTCTTCAACCCCGCCCCCTTTTCGAATCCAAAGGCCCTTCAGTATGTTTACAGTCCAAACAACACGAGCTTCAGAGTGCGACGGCCAGGAAAATCTTCTAGAGGCGGCGGCCCCCGTAGCTTCGTAGATGGTTTCAGAACGGGCGGCCGGCAGCCGGAGATGATCGCACAAGGCGGCTCCCCCGAGGAGGCGGCCACCTTCGCCGCTCCGCTGTGAGGTGGAAGTCGAGCTTCACAGGGGCAAGCAGGCCGATCAAGGCCCGCCCAAGACAGTGGCACCGCCATAGGGCACCCGGCGCATCAGGCATCTCTCGGCCGGGCGAAGCACGCCGCACAGGGCTCGCGCCTCACGCAGGGGGGACCGCCACGGACGACAGAGGGGTGAGCCTCCGGAGGCGGCAAGCGTCTTCACGAGAGCCCACAGCGCACTCAGCCTGGCGCTCTCAGAGCCGACGAGGGGCGGCCAGGTGGGCCGCAGGCGACTCGGGGACAGCAACTTCACTTCTCCACTAGGCCAGCTGATCCTGGGAGGCGTCGGTGTCAAGCCGACCTCGCAGGGGGTCCAGTGGCCGACAAGGGCCATGATCAGTGAAGCAAGCGGAGCAGCGGGGCGGGGTGCAAGCCGGCATCACAGTGACGTCACTCCCGGGGCCGCGTCCCGTCGCAGAAGCAGAAGTAGTACAACTAGCGTTGACGTCCACGCCCGCGCCAAACAGGAGAGGGGGGAGTCGTGACGGTCAAGGACGCTTGAGTCCCAAGGTCAAGTTCAGCACAGGGCGCGGGACAGACTTCCGTGTTTACAAAACATTGTGCATCCGCGGGCGCGCCTGGTTGTCCGCCGACAGGGGTCCCACGCCTATGAGTCAAGGCTGGGGCCGGGAATTCAGTCCGGTATTTCTCAAGAGCCATCAGGCGGCCTTGTACCTCGCAACTCCACTCACGGAGCCCCGGCAAAGACGTCGGAGGGGTTATCAGAGCGCAATTTTGTAGAACATCTGGACACACATTTCCCAAGATTAACTGCACAAAGTCTGACTCTGGCAGTCCCACCCCTAGAACCTCTGCGAAGGCAACCACAGAGTTGACGAAATCCACCACCGGCTCGCTGGGCTTCTGGAAACGAAATACCAAGTCCTGTTTCAGGCCTTCCAAGACGCGGGGCGGACAAACTGAGCGCACGAGGAGCTTCTTGAACGACTCAAACCCAGTTCCCTGCTCGATGGCATCCGTCAACATGCGGACGTGTGCTCCTTCGCACTTACTAAGGAGTGCCTGCATAAAGGCCTCCGGACCGACGAGGCGCTGCCGAAACAATCGCTCGGCTGCCATGACAAACTCCAAAATGGCCCTAGGCTCATTTCCCGTAAGGAGCGGGAGGGACCTGAAGGAGGAGAAGAATAACTTTTAAAGGAACTGTGGGCCTTCCGGCTGACTCACTGTGACCGGGGTCTGCCGCGGCTGTTGGAGCATTTGGAGCTGTTGGAGCATTTGGAGCTTTTTTGGATCTGTTGGAGCATTTGAGCCTTTTGGATCTGTTGGAGCATTTGGAGCCTTTTGGAGCTGTTGGAGCATTTTGAGCCGATTGATCATTTGGAGCTAAGGACAATTTTATTTTTCTTGAGGATATCAGGTAGAACATAATAAATCAGCTTACTGCTGAAGTAACAACGTACGAACCTTTAAATTATAACTTGTTGCTGGACTGTTTATATTGTATGTCGTATCCGTTGGAGGACCTACAGAAGAAGTCCTCTCATGATTTCGGCTGTTACAATTTACAGTTCTGACGATGTGAAGCAAACTGTTAAAAACGGTATCCAGAAACTCTGTCAAGGAGAGGAGGACTATGTTAGTAATGTTTCTGGTTGGTCTTTGTCTAGTAAAAACCGATTGGAGCTAAAAATTAGTCATTTCACACCGATGCGGAACTAAATGTTAATAAGATTACTAACCTTCGCAAGTGATCCTGTAGTATAATATAAATTATGTAATAAATATTGTGTTTGTAAAAGAACTTGCGTTGTTTTATTTCTCGAACCTTACACTTTTCTAGTACTTAAATTAAATTTATTTTTTAGCTTCGTCCATAGATTGAACCAAGTATCGATTTAATCATTACTTCATTGAAGGATTTTTTTGATAATATCTGGAATTTTCCACGAATTTCTAACATTAAATTTACGAATTTTCAAGATGGCGGCCGTAACGCGAATTGCACATTAATAGGATCCAATATGGTGGTCGTAAGGTAAAGTGTAACGATGACATCGTACTCATCCACGATGGCGGGCGTAACAAAACATTTATATAATCCACGATGGCAACCGTAACGATATGTGCCACAGTGGTTTATAAGTAATACTTAATTAAATTTTTATTATTCAATTCGATTGATTAATTTTTTGATGATTTTTAAATTTTTCCCGTTATTCTAACATGCAAATTACGGATTTTAAAGATGGTGGACATGACGTCATACTATGTGACGATATATACTTTGACATAAGTGGTTGGGGTCAGTCTGCCAGCCACCACCGTGAGGGAGGGATTAGTCGCCATTTTTTTTGCACTCGTCGGGTTCGAACTGAGGACTCCGAGCTCCATACTGTTAATGTTTGTTTTATTAAATTTTTTATTACAATTTAATTTATTGATTTTTTTATAAATTTTAAATTTTTTCCATTAAAATAGAATAATAAATATCGATATTCAAGATGGCGACCGTAACGGAAATTTCAACGGTTACGTCATAATCCAAGATGGCGGTCATGGTATCCTTATACCTAGAAATGGATAAACGGAGGCCAGCTCTTAGGACTTTTAAGCCGTTTTTAGGATATTGTGTTCTTTCTAAGGCAAAACGACTTTTGAGGATTTTCGATATTCTAATCTTTGAATTGAGGAATTTTTTGAGAATTCTTGGCGGGATTTTTTCCACAAAAATGGAAATTTTGGCGAGTTTTGAGAATTTTTGGGTATTTTTTTTTTTAAATTTTGGAAAATTTGACAAGTTGTAAGGGTCAAAGTTCAAGGTAAAGGTCAAATTCAAGGTCACAACCATCCAAGATGGCCGCTGTGAAGTCACAGAGGTCGGTCATTGACCCGTCACCAAGCACCTTACCCTGAACCCTGTTTACGGAGCCCCTTTCTTATACTACTAATGTTAGCTATTAAAATAGTGTGTTAGGTTAAAATATGTCTGTGCTTACAAGCATGAAGTTATTGTATAAACATTTTATTTATTTGTTTTTAAAGCCACAGAAATGCTAACTTTTGACGTGACAATGTCTAATAAATCTATGAACGCCAGCTGCGCGCACGAAAAAGTGTCCGGTAACGCACATTGTCCCACTACGGATGTGTCCTGTTACGCTCATTGTACCCATGCGCGGCATCGCTCCTCCACTCGAATGGAACAACCATCGATTTGACTTTTCAATCATGTTTTCGTCGTTTGAATTATTGGGTAATATTGTGTAATTTAACGATCGTCCACCGATTTTCAGCACAATCGGTACGGTTATTTAAAAGTATTGTTGAATATTAAATACATTTTTAACGAACAATGGTGTTTTACAATTACACATAATAATTCAAATTACACCCGTGATCTATTGCACTAAGTTTTAAAAAATATTGCAACACATTATAAATAATTTTGGTGTATTTGGAATGCGTATTTGTTATAAAATCGTATTATAAAAACGAAATAATATTATTCCCGTACGTTGCTGCCATCTACGGTGAAGGACGCGAACCGATCTAATCGTGCTATCTATTTCCTGTTGCGGGAACCAGGTACTAATTAATACATATTTTTCTTTGTTTATAGTGAGGGGCGTTATTATTAAAGAATTATAAATAAAATTTCGTGCCCGGGGCCACAATTGCATATCATTTTGAGCACTGGAAGACATTAAAACATAAATTCTCAACGAATTTTATCTGTGGTTTTCATTGCTTATTACAACATCAATTTCGGCAATAAAAGTTAATTATTCTTGCATTAAAAAAAAAGATTACTAGTATAATTTCAAGTATTTATTCTTTTATTAAAAAAAGTAGCATCTTTCGGCGAGTGCAGTAATAATAGGTTATGTTAGATATTTGATGACAGTTTATTTATTGTGAAAATTTGTTCGTTATTATATTTAAACTAAAAGTTCATTGCTTATTACAACAACAATTTCGGCAATAAAGGTTAGTTATTCTTGCATTTTAAAAATATGATTACTAGTATAATTTCAAGTATTCATTCTTGTATTATTAAAAAAAGTAGCATCCGTCGGCGAGTGCAGTAATAATAGGTTATGTTACAATTGACTAAATATTATGGTGATTTATATAGTTGATGATAGATATTTGATGAAAGTTTATTTATATGAAAACTTGTTCATAATTATATTTAAACGAAAGGTTAATATGGTTTTACGGGAACTGGCATCTCGTCCCGTCATAAGGCACAATCAGGATAAAACATTTAGAACGTAAGACAGAACTTAGAAGTTGGAGCCTAGCGTTAGGTGGAACGGAGAGAAGAACTGAATGACGCCATCTTGTTTTCAAAATTTTTAGGTTTTAAATATTTTCTGTCGATTAAGTTTCACATTTTGGCTTCGTTTAACAATACTAAAGAATTTACTGGAAAGCCTGACTCTAAAGCTGGAATCACAATGCCCCGACGGGTCCGACACGACAGGCCCGACAAACTGTCGTGCAGCATCTCAGCACGACAGATTGAAAAGCGTAGGGTCACAATACCACGACAAAAATAACCCGACGATTTTCAATTTGGCCTTCGGCAAATCGTGCCAAGCTAAATACTTCAATTAAAATGTATTATTATAGAAAGCGTTAAAAACAAAGTAGGCTCTTTTATTCATTATTGACAGTTGAAGTGCAAAAAAAAAAAACATTTAGTCGTCTGCGATACGAAGTAAGGTTAATTTGATTTGTAAAACAAAGAGTAGTTTATTATAGGTACAAGGAAACAAGATAAAGATATGTCAGTGAGGGACAGAAAAATACTCCTGATGTTAGCTGTGCGAAGAATTAAAAAGAAACGAAAAATTAAAACATGGATTATAAAATAACGACTTTAACCATAAACACGATGATATCTGTTTATATTTATAGAATCAGACTAAGGCAAGCTACAAATTTTTCTATTCACCACACGTAAAACGAAATTTCACTTTTCAGCAAAAAGATTTACCAAGTAGGTAAATATTTTTGAAATTTAGTTCTGTGCTGTTTCCTTTCCGTTGCCGTTTTCTTTTCTGTCGGGCCCCGACACGACGAAATTAGAAATAGAATCTATTCCTTGCGGGCCGTCGGGGTGCGTATTTTGTCGGGCTGACGTCACGGCGGGCTTGTATTTCATTGGCTATTGAACTTGTCGGGCCTGTCGTGTCGGGGCCGTCGGGGCATTGTGATTCCAGCATAACAGTGACTGTTTGGAACTAGTAGTTTATCCAGTTGGCGTTTAGCCTCAATAAATTTTAAGAACAACTATAATATTACTGTAAAACACACTTTGTTTTGGTCTTTCAATATCCTCTAATGTGTGGACTGTACCTTATATGAAAATAATCAGTAGTATACTACTGAAAAAGAAAGTGAGATTTCCAGTCTTCGCCAGTGACGTGTAAACATCTAACCTCGGTAACGAGCAAATTAATTTTCCACGCTGCAAATAACGATACTCGGACACGATATTCAATGTAAAATTCTTTAAAATAATGCCGAGCGTGATAACTATACACAACAAATTGTGTTTCAAAGAACATTTCTTGACGTGAACTACACGTAGTTTCCGCACCCACCGCTAGAATTCGCTAATGGAGCAGCTGAGTAAACTGTCGAATCAATTTATTTACAGAGCAAAAGGTTAAACTTTATAATGAAAGGCTCCGATAAAAGCGAAAAAGAATTGGGAAAAAAAAAATACTAAACCTTAGATTTGTCCCTGAATTTCGACATTGAGTTTTATTATAATACTGCTCCTCTTGCTAAAATTCACTAAACAGTTAGTGCTATAACGTTTCACTTTGTCTCTGGCACCGTGGAAACACATTACCGTTACATTCACGAAATTACTCCTACCATATGCCGTGTCTACACATCAAACATTTGTTGTAATAAAAAACTGTTGAACCCAATATGGCGGCTTTCGGTTACAATCTCTCCCCCTCAAGTTGCCACGAAGACCTGGTTATCTGGAACCGAGAGATAACCATTCATTTATTTGAAGGAGCATTCTTCATCGGAAAACTGCAAAACGTGAAGTAATTTTCAAACAGCGAACAGAGTTTTGAGTTATTTCACATGTCACGCCCTTCACCTCTAATTCCACGTTTAAGATTGACAAATTCCCCACACGCACGCTACCAAGCGGGTAAAACACTCAAGAGCTGCCCGAAACAAGCTGTATACACCCGCTTCCCCGAAGCCTGAGTACCTCCCCCCCCCCCCTTATCATGCAATGTGAGATTACAAAATTTATCCAACACTTTAACCATCATAAGAGTTTCATGTAAAAGCATCTAATGGGTAGTTTTGATAAAATAAATTACCAGCTAAAGTTTAATGTGATGTTCAGCAATTTATTAAATTCAATTAATTACAATCGTGAAACCGACCTTGGCTGTTGCATGACACGTTAATGTCCCCTATTGTGCACGTTTTACACCTTTCCTAGAGTACGTATGCTTCTTTATAGTCATTAAACGACTAATTATATAACAAGGGTTTTTAAATAACTTTACCATTAAAATACATAAACCGTATTAGCGCAGTAAATTTAAAAAGAAAAGTTACCAGGCAACTGGTAGCACACACTGTGATCGAACACAGCGTACATCTCGCGCGCGAAACATTACGTGGCTTCCCACGCACTGCGTTCGGCCCAGGGGCCTTTTCCTCTTCCTTAGTCGGAGAGTTGGGTTTGGGGGGTGGAGGTGGGCGCTTTGTACCCCGCTCCGCGCGCACCGCTGCTGGCGAGCACGTGGGGGGTAAAATTGCGCGCGCCGGTAATTTACGACGGGCCGCGGAATCGCGCAGATAAAACCCTCGCGGACGGGTCTGCAGGGAGAGCAAATCCCACTCAACACATTGCGGCGTCGAAGGCCCGAAGGTCCCGTGGAGGTTGGTGCGGAGAAGGGCAGGGGGGGGGGGGGTCGTTGTGGCGCAGCCCTAGGGAAGTCGGAAGAAACACAGCAAGACCTCCGGGAGGGAGAAGCTCGGGTCGGCATGCTCCTGCATTATTTAAGACAGCGCAGGGGTTGTACGACGGCACGATCGTGGCGGTGAGAATTTAGGGAGTTGGCGTGTGCAGTCTTTGCAATGTTAATAATTGAAGTCGAAATGTATGAATGAACACCACCACCCACTTTTTTTTTTCTAAATCTGGATTTTTTTTTTAAAAGTTAATGTTAACATCCTTGTTTTAGAATACTCACTACATGATTTGATTTTTACGATTGTTCCCTAGCGAGATTCTTTCAATCTATCAAACAAACTTTATATATATTTGCCGCTTTAATTGCCAACAAATTTCTAACAACGTTTGCCATGTTAACACTTGAAGTAAAACATGAGAATGACCCTCACTCCCCTTTTCCTAACTGCATAGTAAAACAATTTTTTGTTACATTTAAGATATGTTGGTATTGTGTTTGTTTAGCAATATTCACTACATGATGGCATCTTTACAAATATTACTAGTGAGTTCTTTCCAAGCAATAAAAATATATATAACATATTACAATTTATAGCTACGATTTGTTTTGTTAATCAATTGCTAACCAGTTGACTTCAACTTCAAAACAAACACCCCAATTTCATAGTCTAATACCGCCATGAACCAGAGTACCTGCAACTCTTATAACAGACACCCCACTCCATATACCAACACCTTCATTAACCAGAGTGACTTCAAATATTAGAACAGACACCCACTTCTTATAATAACACCTTCATGAACCAGAGAGACTGCAACTCTTGGAACAGACACCTACTCCATATACTAACACCTCCATGAACGTTGCGACCGTTTGGGAACTGTTGTCACTGGAAAACTTTTGTGTTAGTCAATGCTATCGTCGTTTTGTTTATAGTAGTTATTTATCTTCATCGTTGTGTTTATATGTTTCCTGCGTTACCTGCATTTAATCTGTCTCTTCGTTGTTAGTCCATGTTCGTCTGTATTGTTATATTATTTTGCATGACTAAGTTCCTTAAACGGAATACTTGTGCTGTCTGATAATTAGAGGTTGAACATTTCATTGTCAGTGCTGTCGTTGTTTTGTCCATAATACCTGTTTAGTTTCGTCATTGGTTCCGTTTGTCCGACATAAGCTGATTCAGTCTTCTTTTCAATTAATTTTTTAACTTATATTTTTTTTTTCGGAATCTTTCCATGACAAACAGAGCAAAACTGCAATGGCGTATGTTCAAAAAACTGCATTAAATCAGTATGACGAACGCTGTGCTATCTTTACATTTCAATTTCATTTATGACTATAAATTATATATAATATATAATTATAACATAATGTATTATTAGATAGTTGTACTATCTTACTACCGTAAAGTTTCATTTATCACAGAACTACGTTTGGTATGTTCTTAAATTTTTACGAAAGTGTCCATTCACGGTTTTATGTTTGTACACATGGGTCTGCCATATTTGTGTCATACTTTCATTAATCGACTTCCGTTCCATTTTCATGAAATTACTTTTACCAAATGCCGTATACCGAAATCTAAGGTGTTTACACGTCAAAAAGTTTACGTTATTGATCTATGAACAATGCAGCAACAAATTTAAAATTATGTTTTTGGTGACAGGTTTTGTTAGGACGCATTATTCCTTTCCATCAGGAATTTTGCTCCGACGAGGATTGTGCAAAATGGCTTTATGAGCACGCACTTTGTTTTAAACAGCGAGACGCGGCACGTTCACTTTCAGTCCTAGTCCACTAGACGATGAATATTCATACCGTTATTAATCCCGTTAGTGCTTGTTAGGCGGTGTCTTGTTCCAGGCCGTGATTGTTAGTCCGGCAAAACTGTAGACGCCACCGTCCACTGCCAATTTGAATTTTGATTTAATCCTGCGTGTTTCTACTGGGTACCTTTCCAAGTACCCGGAACGGCTGAACAATTTCGGCAGCATCGTGGATAAAATACGAATGAAATGGTTAAGCTCTTTTACTAATAGTAACAACAGTTAATCATTTAATGTTTAAAGGAAGCTAAAATTTATAGTTATTATCAGGATGGCTAAAAAATAGTCTGATATTTTGCTTTAAATGTTGCGGTTGTCAAAAGTAACCCATATAACTTATTTGTTATATTATGTTCATGAATATTCCTTTGTGACGAAAATTAGAGGAACTAAACCATACTTTTTTATGATACAAATTTTAATACAAAATATAGTATTTTTTTGGATAAACAGTTATTGATGAAGTATTTTGAGACAGATAAAAAACACGGAAAGAATTTTATCAATAGCCAATGATAAGGAACTCCTACAAGAATTTGCTTGGAGTGTTTAATAGAGGATATGGTAAAAACAAATTTAATTCAGGAATCAGTACATTGAGATTCGATCTCGAGTCCTTCAATATTTCACCAATACACCACCTCACTTAGATGTAATAAACATATACAAATTATTTGACATGCATTTGTACTAAATATTGCATTTAATTGTAATAGTAAAATTTTAATAGTATATGTTTGATACTTAAAAACATTGCGAATCGTAAAATTTAATCAACCTACAATAATTATGTAATGGGATGATTATTTTGGTTTATCAGATATTAATATGTATTGCACTACTAAGAAAATATAACAGAAAAATAACTAAAATATTTAATACGAATTTATTATACAAATAGAATTAATATAGTTTTTTTTTAAATATTTAAATCCAAAATGGATATATATTTACATATTAAGAAACCAATTTATGGAAAAATATACATCATAAATTATATTTTTCTTAAAATATTTCAAACTATTGAAGCTCATTAAAGTTTGGTCTTATCCTGCCGTTACATCTATACTAATATTATAAAGCTGAAGAGTTTGTTTGTTTGTTTGAACGCTCTAATCTCAGGAACCACTGGTCCGATTTAAAAAATTCTTTCAGTGTTGGATAGTACATTTATCGAGGAAGGCTATAGGCTATATTATATTATAAATAACATTAGGGATCCTTACTAAAAGTCCAATTTAGAATCAAATGCGTTGGAGGGGGTTAGATACAACATGCAGTACACGTACGAAGTGTGTGTTGACAATGCCGCAGGCGCTAGAAGTTTATTTCCTATTGCCTATTAACATTGTTGCCACGCACTAGATGCCATATCATTTTTAATTTTCCCATACAAGTAAAAAACACCCGTGTGATATTAACAACGAAGCAATCAGTAGTTACCCTCATAAGAGGTCAATTAGTATTTAAATACTTTTTATCACTTTAAATCGCAAAACTATTGTTTTTTTCCTCTCTCTTTGTTTAATTTGTTTTTTTTGCCCTTTTTTCAAGTATATATATTTTATAGACTGAAACTTCATAGTAATGTTCCTTATTTTACGCAGGATGACCTTTTTCCGAAAATAAGATCCCATGGGTAGTTAAAACCAGGCAACAGTGGGTACTTTGTCTGCATGAGAACAGGATTTTGCATTGTTCATGTCTTCTGCGTCTCCATGGCAACGGGCATCGCGCGGCAGTGGCGTACCCACAAGGAGGGGCATGTATAATGAGCGGCGCAAGAGTGATCTGCCTGTAGACTGCCGTAGCGAAGTACGGGTAGATCAGTTGTACGTTGCGTGCACGAGTCGGGAAACCATCGGTGCTATTCATTTTCTCTCCGGTACATTATACAGCATTGTAATAAATTTTCACTGAATTTTTTTTATTTACCATTACTGTAAACGGGAGATGTGGCTTAATTTTTTTCTATTAGTATAGCCGTGCGAAGCCGGTTCGGGCAGCTAGTGTGATATAAATTTATGAGACTTAATCGTCTCTCGATTATTTTTTGGTAAGGAGTTATAGCAATACTTTTAGCTGAACTCCTACTGTGATGTTTGAATAAATATCAATATTTTGAGGTCATACTTGAGTTCTTCTTTGACAGTCGCGTTCGTCTTGATAGTCCACTATTTTCTTATTGGCTTCGTATTCATAACATAAAGTACCTTTACAGCACTACGATGATACTTTGTCTATAAATGAAGGTGTTAATACATAAACAATGACTACCGTGTCTTTATGAAAACAAAACATCTTTTTATTACGAGCAGTGTTTTTTTTAATCTTCTTGTAAACATGTAGAATTTATATTGCACGAAGGTATTTTGTAGCTTTTTCTCCCCAGCAAACGCATTATAACCATAGAGTAATGATGGTTATAGATTGCACCCAAATTCCGTAGTAAAAATAAAACTGTGGTCCCAACATTGAACGGACTATTCACTAGTGCGGCACCATTATGGCGGACCCAACTGGCGTAATGTTTGAGGTTAGTATATACTCTTATTGCAATTTGTATGGTTGAGTTTTAATGCAGAACTATTTGATGGTTAACTTTTATTATATTTTAAATTAATTTGATAAAAATACTATTTAAAAATTGTAAAACAATCATCCTCTATTTGGAGTTTCATTTGAAAACAAAAGATAATTTAATAATTTACATTAGTTGTGTTTACATTTAGGGTGAAAAATTGTAAGTCAATGATCACGTTACGTGCAGTAGACAAGAATCGATAATATGAAAAGTGTGACAAATGCATTACAATTTGGGAATCCTCCACGCCTCAAGAAACAGCCGCTGAAAACAGGATGTCCCATTCACCGTCGGAACACATACATGTATCGTAGCACTGACGGACACGAAGTTGTCGTATTTTTACTGATGTAAGTTCGGGTTTTTGTTAGACACTTCCGTATTTTTGCAACGTGATCTTCAGATTTTAAGTGATACAATTTGTGAATTGTGGAACATAGGGTAAAATAATACTGTAATTAAAAAGTTATGTTTTATGACAAAATATTTTCTCAAAATAAAGGCGCGACTATTTACTTCTCTTGTGATGTTTGGTGACGTGTGTACTATTTACAGCATTCACGTTTACGTGCTTTAAATTAGGCCTGCATTTTTTTTAGAATAGTTATTAATTAAATGTTTTCTTCGAAATACCTTCATTTGCGTGTGCATCACTAAATAATCAGTGCTCCTGCTGGTTGTAAAAGTACAGATATATATTTTTTGACGCGATAACGTCTTATAAATCGATGAACGCTGGCTGCACGCACGAAAAATTGTCACGTTCCGCCTGAGCCGAGCGTGCAAGAACCGGCCAACCACCGTGCGAGAAAATCTTCTATAATATCAAACAGGTTAAGGCGGGCTTTTTAACTAATTGTTAGTGATTATATTTAAACAAATTATTTAAATTAAATTTGCAAAAACTGAAAACAATATTTGAAAATTAAAAGGTATAAATTTTTCATCAATGTTTTCTTATGACGTTATCACGCAAATTTACCGCCCGTAAACCGACTTCACAGACAACCCCCCCCTTTTTTTTTTTAATTTTTCTGTGCAGCTTGGAACTGAACCGATGAAGCGCTAGGGTGGCACGTGCTGTGTTACGAAATGGCGAGAAAGAAAGACAGAAAGAGACGGAAATACAGGAGACACTCCCGTAATTCCGCCTGCAGTTCGCCGACGAGACCACTTTTTCGCAGAGATGTTGGCGTGATCGCTAAAAGGTTCCCGCATCTGGCACTTGTCTTGTCGGATAAATGTTCCCGGCACGATATATTATATATTTTTTGCTTCTCTAGCATCGCCGTCCGCAATACTGCACATGCGATGCATGTCGGCCTTCTCTCGGTTCGCGCACGGATCCATCTCATTGGAGATTCGCGGCGCAAAGGAAGACGGGTGACGTGAACTGCGCTTTCATACCGTTTGCTGGGAGACAAGCCATCTAGTGCTTCACCGGCTGAGTTACGAGCACACGTTGTGCGGTGATTTGTGCTTGTCTAGTTGCGTTCTATCACCCGCTAAAGAATGTTCCACGAATTTTGAAATATTCTGTTTTTCATGCACTTACCTAACATCGCACCCGACAGGCTTTGGTTCAATCTCCATGCTACCGAACTGTATAATTAAAAATCTGTTTTCAATATAGGGAAGATCAAGCAGCTAAATAACAAAAACAGAAATTAATATTAGTACTATAAAAACTGGGAATAAGGGACGACATTGTATACCCTGAGGAATCAACACGGGTCTGAAAAACCCCCATACTGTTATAAATGACGGTAATTTTAAGAACTTTTTAAAAAAGAATTTAACTCAAACAAACGAAGAGTTTTTCATAGTTTCAAACAACAGATTCTTCGTAGAAACTACGTGGCATTTCGACTTCCGAGTTGGTTTTTTCGTACTAAACAAAGATAAACACACACTTGGACAAAAAAGAGTGTTCTTGCTGTAGACTTAATCAGTTTAAGAATGTTTTGTTGATAGACCAAAAATATTCTTTTGAATTCGTGTCCAAAGTCCGTAAATTTACTAAGATAGCCGCGAATTTACGAAGATCATTGCATAATCTGTAACCAGCGTTCTTCGTAAATTAAAGGTGAAAAATTTTAAAAGTGCAGACCACGAGGTCAGACACTGAGATGACGCGAATATAGTTTGCGGAACACCCTGCGCGCAGGCGTCGCTGCACCTGAGCTGCGCCTGTGAGGTCAAAGCGCAGGTACGAAAAATAAAGGGGGCTGGTTGTTTCGGCCGAGAGGTCGGAGGTCAGGAGCGGCGGGTTGTTTCAGCGGTTCATCAGCCCAGTGCTCGACCCTCTCTCCCCCTCCCTTTCCAACCCCTCCTCCTATCATCCCCCCTTCTCACCCAAACACCGTGCTTTTGATGTGACGAGCGCTGCGGCTCGACAGCTCGCCGAGTAATTAAGGCCCCTCTCCACCCCCCCTCTCTTCACCTACAGCATCCCGACCTGTTCACCCCTTGTTTGTGGAGTCTCGGTTAATGGCGACGAAGAAGGAGTGGAGGGGTGGTCGAGAGGGGAAGAACGCCTCCCACAAAGCTAAAGGGTTAATCACGGATGTGCCCCCATCTCCACTGACGTTATTAGTTATTTTTTTACAAACATCAAGCATTTATTTTCTCTTTCAATTTCACATCGTAATACGAACCGCGAATTGACCACAGTTTATAATCGTTACATTCTGAAACCGAAGTTGGATGTATCCAGATGTAAAAAAAGAAAAAAAGGTTAAATAAAGACAATAGTTTCTTTATCACCTCTATCATATTTGAATATCAACAGAGAACAAAAAAAAAATCATTTAGCACTGATATTAAAACCGTTAGCGGCTGTGTTTCATTGTTTTCTCTAAATACAACATTGTAGGCTACTTGTGGAACTGATGAGTCACCATGATTTAGACTTCTAGGAAATTTATGCTTTTATACACTAAAGAGAAGTAAACCTTTAACAAACCATAAAATATTCGTTAGTGATTGATTTTAAATAAGTGTTCATATAATAAAAAGAAACATTAATTAATTTGGAAAACTATTGATACAATTTGGGTTTAAAAACTTTATCAAGTGTATTTATATAAAAAATCTTATATTCACGCATGTAAATTTATTTGCATTGTAATTAAATAATTCACAATAACATTTCATAGATAAATAAAATTAATAAATTAGACAATACTTTAAGAATAATTTATGGATTTTTATTATTATATAAAATTTAACAAAACGAGAAATGAGTTTTTATTAAATTATTTAAAATATTAATTTGATTTTATACTTTACCAACCGTATTTTTAATATTGTCGCGTTCCTGAAATTTTCGGCGTAGCAGTCTTTAAATTTCTGTCTTCCTCGGTGCAGGTACTGTGTAAGTTGCCACAGCTACAGAGTGGCGCAGCTCTGAGACGGGGGCGTGTGGCGGGCCAGGAGGGGGTTGTGCTGGCGACACACATGCTGGCGTGTGTCGGGCCAAAAGAAGGTTGTGCTGGCCGCGCACATTCCGGCGTATGGCGGGCCAGGAGGGGGTTGTGCTGGCGGCGCACATGCCGGCGTGTGTCGGGCCAAAAGAAGGTTGTGCTGGCCGCGCACATTCCGGCGTATGGCGGGCCAGGAGGGGGTTGTGCTGGCGACGCACATGCTGGCGTGTGTCGGGCCAGAAGAAGGTTGTGCTGGCCGCGCACATTCCGGCGTGTGGCGGGCCAGGAGGGGGTTGTGCTGGCGACACACATGCTGGCGTGTGTCGGGCCAAAAGAAGGTTGTGCTGGCCGCGCACATTCCGGCGTATGGCGGGCCAGGAGGGGGTTGTGCTGGCGGCGCACATGCCGGCGTGTGAGGGGCCAGGAGGGGGTTGTTCTGGCGGCGCAAATGCCGGCGTGTGGCGGGTCAGGAGGGGATTTTTCTGGCGGCGCACATGCTGGCGTGTGGCGTCCAGGAGAGGGTTGTGCTGGTGGTTCACATGCCGGCGTGTGGCGAGCCATGAGGGGGTTGTGCTGGCGGCGCACATGCCGGCGTGTGAGGGGCCAAGTGGGGGTTGTGCTGGCGGCGCACATGCCAGCGTGTGGCGTGCCAGGAGAGGACTGTGCTGGCGGCGCACATGCCGGCGTGTGGCGGGCTAGGGGGGGTTTTGCTGGCGGCGCACATGACGGCGTGAAAGGGGCCAGGAGGGGGTTGTGCTGGCGGCGCACATGCTGGCGTGTGGCGTGCCAGGAGGAGGATGTGCTGGCGGCGAACATGCCGGCGTGTGGCGGGCTAGGGGGGGTTTTGCTGGCGGCGCACATGCCGGCGTGTGAGGGGCCAGGAGGGGGTTGTGATGGCGGCGCACATGCTGGCGTGTGGCGTGCCAGGAGGGGGTTGTGCTGGCAGCGCACATGCCGGCGTGTGGCGGTCTAGGAGGGGGTTGTGCTGGCGGCGCACATACCGGCATGTGGCGTGCCAGGAGGGGGTTGTGCTGGCGGCGCAAATGCTGGCATGTGGCGGGCCAGGAGGGGGTTGTGCTGGCGGCGCACATGCCGGCGTTTGGCGGGCCAGGAGGGGGTTGTGCTGGCGGCGCACAGGCCGGCGTTTGGCGGGCCAGGAGGGGGTTGTGCTGGCGGCGCACAGGCCGGCGTTTGGCGGGCCAGGAGGGGGTTGTGCTGGCGGCGCACATGCCGTTGTGTGGCATGCCAGGAGGAGGTTGTGCTGGCGGCGCACATGCCGGCATGTGGCGGGCCAGGAGGGGGTTGTGCTGGCGGCGCACATGCCGGCGTTTGGCGGGCCAGGAGGGGGTTGTGCTGGCGGCGCACATGCCGGCGTGTGGCGGGCCAGGAGGGGGTTGTGCTGGCGGCGCACAGGCCGGCGTTTGGCGGGCCAGGAGGGGGTTGTGCTGGCGGTTCACATGCCAGCGTGTGGCGTGCCAGGAGGGGGTTGTGCTGGCGGCGCACATGCCGTTGTGTGGCGTGCCAGGAGGAGGTTGTGCTGGCGGCGCACATGCCGGCATGTGGCGTGCCAGGAGGGGGTTGTGCTGGCGGCGCAAATGCTGGCATGTGGCGGGCCAGGAGGGGGTTGTGCTGGCGGCGCACATGCCGGCGTTTGGCGGGCCAGGAGGGGGTTGTGCTGGCGGCGCACATGCCGGCGTGTGGCGTGCCAGGAGGATGTTGTGCTGGCGGCGCACATGCCGTTGTGTGGCGGGCCAGGAGGGGGTTGTTCTGGCGGCGCAGATACCGGCGTGTGGCGGGTCAGGAGGGGATTTTCTGGCGGCGCACATGCTGGCGTGTGGCGTCAAGGATAGGGTTGTGCTGGTGGCTCACATGCCGGCGTGTGGCGGGCCAGGAGGGGGTTGTGCTGGCGGCGCACATTACGGCGTGTGGCGGGCCAGGAGGGGATTGTGCTGGCGGCGCACAAGCCGGCGTGTAAGGGACCAGGAGGGGGTTGTGCTGGCGGCGCACATGCCGGCGTGTGAGGGGCCAGGAGGGTGTTGTGCTGGCGGTGCACATGCCGGCGTGTGGTGTGCCAGGAGGGGGTTGTGCTGGCGGCGCACATGCCGGCTTGTGGCGGGCCAGGAGGGTGTTGTGCTGGCGGCGCACATGCCGGCGTGTGGCGTGCCAGGAGAGGGTTGTGCTGGCGGCGCACATGCCGGCCTGTGGCGGGCCAGGAGGGTGTTATGCTGGCGGCGCACATGCCGGCCTGTGGCGGGCCAGGAGGGTGTTGTGCTGGCGGCGCACATGCCGGCGTGTGGCGTGCCAGGAGAGGGTTGTGCTGGCGGCGCACATGCCGGCGTGTGGCGGGCCAGGAGGGGGTTGTGCTGGCGGCGCACATGCCGGCGTGTGAGGGGCCAGGAGGGGGTTGTGCTTGCGGCGCACATGCCGTCGTGTGTGTGGCCAGGAGGGGGTTGTGCTGGCGGCGCACATGCCGGCGTGTGGCGTGGCAGGAGGGGGTAATGCTGGCGGCGCACATGCCGGCGTGTGGCGGGCTAGGAGGCGGTTGTGCTGGCGGCGCACATGCCGGCGTGTGGCGGGCCAGGAGGGGGTTGTGCTGGCTACGCACTTTTTGGCGTGTGAGGGGCTAGGAGGGGGTTGTGCTGGCGGCGCACATGCCGGCCTGTGGCGGGCCAGGAGGGTGTTGTGCTGGCGGCGCACATGCCGGCGTGTGGCGTGCCAGGAAAGGGTTGTGCTGGCGGCGCACATGCCGGCCTGTGGCGGGCCAGGAGGGGGTTGTGCTGGCGGCACACATGCCGGCCTGTGGCGGGCCAGGAGGGGGTTGTGCTGGCGGCGCACATGCCGGCGTGTGAGGGGCCAGGAGGGGGTTGTGCTTGCGGCGCACATGCCGGCGTGTGTGTGGCCAGGAGGGGGTTGTGCTGGCGGCGCACATGCCGGCGTGTGGCGTGCCAGGAGGGGGTAATGCTGGCGGCGCACATGCCGGCGTGTGGCGGGTCAGGAGGGGGTTGTGCTGGCTACGCACTTGCTGGCGTGTGAGGGGCTAGGAGGGGGTTGTGCTGGCGGCGCACATGCCGGCCTGTGGCGGGCCAGGAGGGTGTTGTGCTGGCGGCGCACATGCCGGCGTGTGGCGTGCCAGGAGAGGGTTGTGCTGGCGGCGCACATGCCGGCCTGTGGCGGGCCAGGAGGGGGTTGTGCTGGCGGCGCACATGCCGGCCTGTGGCGGGCCAGGAGGGTGTTGTGCTGGCGGCGCACATGCCGGCGTGTGGCGTGCCAGGAGAGGGTTGTGCTGGCGGCGCACATGCCGGCGTGTGGCGGGCCAGGAGGGGGTTGTGCTGGCGGCGCACATGCCGGCGTGTGAGGGGCCAGGAGGGGGTTGTGCTTGCGGCGCACATGCCGGCGTGTGTGTGGCCAGTAGGGGGATGTGCTGGCGGCGCACATGCCGGCGTGTGGCGTGCCAGGAGGGGGTAATGCTGGCGGCGCACATGCCGGCGTGTGGTCGGCTAGGAGGCGGTTGTGCTGGCGGCGCACATGCCGGCGTGTGGTGGGCCAGGAGGGGGTTGTGCTGGCTACGCACTTGCTGGCGTGTGAGGGGCTAGGAGGGGGTTGTGCTGGCGGCGCACCTGCCGGCGTGTGGCGGGCCAGGAGGGGGTTGTGCTGGCGGCGCACATGCCGGCCTGTGGCGGGCCAGGAGGGGGTTGTGCTGGCGGTTCTGGGTTGCTCCTAGGCGAGACTTGGGTCAATGTCCCTCGCCGCGCGAGCGACGTGGGGTCCACTCACCAAGTTTGTACCCTGATCACGAAATTTGTGATTGGCTGGGCCGAAACCTTCTGGCAAGCAGGAGGAATGGCCTATGGTTTTTAAGGAGGAGATAGAGTGAGCTCGGGTTTCACTGGGCGAAATCCTGCCCGTCCTGGTAACGAGTCTGTTAGTGCTAACAAGTCAGGGATGTAACTGTTAGGCTCACTCCTAGGGGCGGAGATGCGTTCGCATGTTATGATGTTAAGTTTTAGACTAACTGGGCGGGCATCGGCTACCCAGATATCTATTTATTTTTAGTTCACAGCGATAAGTGTTAAGTCATGAAATATTAAATCTTATCTACAACGAGAACAGGGACAGGGAAGCTCCAGAACATACGAGGAGTTCCGGTTTATGTATGTTAACATTTATTTTATCTAGGACACAGTCGATAGTAACTTCATTATTATTTTCTTTTACGTCTTTTTTTTAGCGACTGCTTTAGCTATGTCTACTTAACTAAAATTCTGGTTCGCCCTTAATCACAACTGGTCCCGTTATCAAAGAAGTAATGAATGTTGACACATAAGTAACTATTTATGAAACTGAAACTTATACGACGCTTATGTTTAATAAAAAAATTCTCTTTTATAATACATATTGTTTTTTATATAATTAAGTTTTAAGTTATTTATATTAATTATTTTGTATAAACCTTTGCGAACCGTCATACCCTGGAATTTCCTGTAGAGGAGGGAAACAGATCCCACACTGAAGTCTTAATGTCGTAATTTATCTGGCATTTCTACCATAATAATTATTAAATTATTTTTTGTTTATGAGTTACGTTGTTTGTCCCGAAAGAAAGATACATCTGCTCTCGTAATAGGGTGTTGTTTTTAGTTTGGTTGATATTAAACTACCCCCTTAAAATGAAATGCAAAACCATTTGTTACAATATGATTTCAGTTCATTTATTAATTTATATCAATTTTATATTTGCATGCAAAATTAAAGTTTGTGTTTTTATTACGCCAACAAGTGTAACTTCTAACGCCTGTCCATAAGTACACGCACCGTTTTGTTGTTACATACTAACGATAATTGTAATAGAATTTAGTATATTTTTATTTAACTTATATTTTGAGTATTCTAAGACCTTATAATAGTATTTTAATATTATTATTAAAATTTTTATATATTATGAATTTTAAAAAAATTCGAAAAAAAAAAAACAATTATTTTTTACCGATAAATAACTTTTTAACAGTAAGTCACTACAAATAGCAATGCATTCCATTAATTATTTCCTTAGATCAAATAGAGCCACAATTGCTGGTATCAGAATATATAAAAAGTTAGATGACAAAAACGATTAAAACCAAAATCGCTATTTCAGCTATAATTCGTTAGAAGTATAAACTGAATGTTATCAGATAATTCTCTTGATGAAATAAAACTGCAGTGTGCTGAGGCGCACTGCTTCCGTCACATCTTATTAATTACGTGATGTTTTTTTTTGTTTTCTTTCACCTGTGAGTGCGCAGTCCCTTGAGCGGAGTATTACCCCTCCTTTTCTCCCTCCAGTGTTGACGTCAACGTGTCCCCTCTCTAGGCACTTGTGGTGCGCGGAAGGATTTTGCTTGTCGCTTGTAACTGTGCATGTGTGTGTTCTTACGCCGGACTAATTTCCTTAGAGTATAAAGGGGCTGGGCGCGCTCGCCTCGTTCTTAGATAGTACATAGTTCTAGTGCGAATAGTTTGTCGCGGGTGGTGCGTCCGGTCACCGGTCATGGGTGGGTGAGTGTTGGTGTGTAGTGGCTTGAATTCCCCTTCGCTTACGTTTGGCCGCCACGTTCAAAATTCTAAATTTTTCTTTTTTCATTTATACTAGTTCTTGTCCTCGGCGCCGCCCATGGCCGGGAATCCGGCCCGCTCCCGTCTTAGGAGGATATGTACATTTTGCACTATCGGGTTTCCTTCTGTTGCGTCTCTCGTATACGTAACGTAGAACGTACCTCGCTTCCTTATATTGTCCGTTTAGGCTCACTATAAAAATGTGCGCGATGCGCCCAACCCCTGCTTATGTCCAGAAACACTGTTCCAATATATACGTTGTTAGAAGTAATTAAAGACATGTTTCTGTGACATTAGTAATATTTACGTACGTAAGTTTAAAGTCTGTAACCACTGTTGTATAACCGAACTAAATTATACGCCCCACACGCGCGTGTACGAGGAGTAGAATTAAGTATTCAATGTTAACCTTAAGGTAGTACTGTTTGACGTATAAGACTTTTCGCCCGTGTAGCGAACACATATTGTAAGAGACACGGTTTGACGACTACGGTCACACTCTACTCAATATTGTACTGTTTAGCTTAACGTGTTGTAAACTTTTGTATTCATGGAATAGTTATGTATATCTTAAGTTTATATACCTCCCTTTTGATGAGTTGGGATCTATTAAAAAGATACTTGAAATCTCTCTTGTATATGAGTAGACTAGTGGTCATCCCTTAATGCAAAGTTACCCTTACACCAAGATATACTCTATTTATGCTGATTGATAGCCGTATGCTCCTCCCCTGCAGGTTGGAAAATATCACGACTATTTGGGAGGGGTCTGGGATACTCGCTTTAGTAAACGTACATCGTGGTATGTTTCAACCTGCGCCACTCTGCTTACTTGGTGAGCAGCAACGTAACATTAGCTTAACAGGTGACCACTAGATAGGTAGTGTAATGGCCAGTTCCTCAGCCGCCCCCGCCGTCGGGTGGGTTTACACTTTGCGTAGAGAAGATTTGTTGGATTACTTGGGTGATCACGGGCTGGAAGTTGGGGAATCCGAGACCGTACGCGAGTTGCGCGTACGTGTAATTGCTCACGTGCGGGAAACCGCAGCCGCCGCGCTACACCCTCCTGTCAGCGTAGCACCTGAACTCAAGAGCCGCGCCCGTATTTAGTCAAAAGATATTCCTGTCTGCGCTTAAGACCCTGCCGCGCTTAGAGGGAAATGTCCCGGACGCGGTTCTAATGCAATTAGCGGAAGCTAGCAGGATATATAACCTGAAGCTGGTGAGCGAGGCCGATTTTCTCAAAGCCTATTTGAGTAAGTGTAGCGACGCGTACGTTTCGCTTCTCAGTGAAGCTATCACCGCCGGCTCTTCCTTTGACGTCTTTAAGGCAAATGTTTTAAAATTGGTTTGCCCGCCCAGAGTACTGGAAACGTGTAAACGCAAATTCGTTTACCGTTTTCAGCGGCCCCACGAGTCACTTTCAGACTTCATAAACTCTGTTAGTCTTTTCGCAGAAGCGCTAGATCTCGGACTCCCGGAGGAAAGATTAGTGGAAATCATTTTGGGGAATGTATCTCCGTCTACTCTGCAACATGGTTCGATGCTCTCAGTCCCCACCACCATGTTGGAGCTGCGCGCTTGGAGCGTAGAAATTCAAAACAGACTTGTAGCGCATGAATGTTATGCGAAAGAATTTCCCAGTGCGCCCGGGTTGAGTAGGCGCGCCGTGGTTCCGTCTGGGGACCATGCATCCGCAGGACAAGTTTTTCGCGCGAGAGATCTGAATCCGCGAAGCCACAGTGTAACTCGCGCAACTCACGCGGCGAGTGTAAGTGCACCCGTCACGCAGCGCATGGCCGCTTCTGCTCCACCTATGGAATCTAATGGGCCGGCGCCCCGCAGCGGCCGTTATCGGTGCAGTAATTGCACGAGATACGGACACCTCATGTCTGATTGCACTGAACCCGTTCGTGACGTTAGCCAGCGTCTTTGTTTCCGCTGCCGCAGCCCCGGCCACTTTCGTGACCAATGTCCGGGAAACGCCGGAGGACCGCGCGTGTAGGGATGCGTTGCGGCCCCAGTGCTGACGGTAACTTCTCGGTGCAAAATTCCCTGCTCTTTGCTAATGTGTTCCTTTTTGGATTTTCTATTTTGGCGCTCGTAGACTCGGGGGCTACTCACTCTTTAGTCAGTGATAAGTTCGTTGAACAACTCCGACAACGCGTCCATTCGAGGCATTTTTCTATTAGCGAACACGCTCGCACAAGTATTTGCTTGGCTGATAACAAATTGCTTCATGCTACGTCTCTTCTAAATCTGCATCTTAAAATAGACAGGTTTTCATGGCGGCATTCTTTTTTGATTGTGCCTAACGTTTCCCTTCCAATGATTTTGGGATTGGATTTTTTAGGGAGAACGCGAGCCAGGGTGGATGTTGCCAACCGTAAAATCAATTTTGGTTTTGAACCCCTTTTCGACGTGCCCTTGTGCTCGAAAACCCTTTCGCGTAATTATGTGCTTCAAAGCGATCAAGTTACGCCTGATACCGCGGAGGATAAGATTTTGCAGGATCTCCGTATGGAGTTCCCGGATGTCCTTACGAAAAGAATTGGAAAATGTGACTTGCAGCCGTACAAGTTCTATTTGAAAGACCTGGAACCCGTTAAGTCTAAATTTTTTAAGCCTAACCCCATATAGATGACTAAAATGAGAGAAATTCTTGACAAACTTTTGAAAGCCGACGTCATAGCTCCTTCAACTTCCAACTACAGCACTCCTACCTTTTTAAAGGTTAAGAAAAACGGCGTAGACTACCGCATTGTTCATAATTTTATTCCCTTAAATAGGAAAATAATTAACGATAATTTTGGTTTGCCCACCGTAGAAATGGCCCTACAACAATTGGGAAAGAGCAAAATTTTTTCCGTTATCGACCTCAACAATAGCTTCCACCAGTGCCTCATAGACCCTTCTTGCAGACCCTACGGCCTTTTCTACCCCTTGGGGCCAGTACGAATATAAAAGAATACCCATGGGAGTAAAGTTTGGTAGTCAGGCTCTTAGCCGGGTCCTCGACCACATTCTGCGAGACGTTAAAATGGTTTTTGCCTTCAACTATATCGATGACATCATCATCTATAGCAATTCCTTTGGTGAACATATGCAGCATTTGCGCGAGGTTTTTTTGCGATTGCGCGGTGCAGGCCTCACCGTCAATCCCGAAAAAATTTCGCTGGCGCAAAAGTCCGTCAGGTTCTTGGGGTATGTGATTGCCGAGGGTACGTTGTTGATGGATCCGGACAAGGTATCTCCGGTAGTAAACTTCCCGCGCCCCCGGAACTTGAAGGCCCTGCAGCGTTTTTTGGGATTATTGGGGTACTATTCGCGCTTTATACCCAATTTTGCGCGACTGTGCGCGCCCCTGAATTCGCTTCGGAAGAAACACGTCCCCTTCACATGGTCAGAGGATTGTGATACTGCTTTCAATAAATTAAAGGCAGTCATAGCGAGTCCCCCAGTCCTCATTCTACCCGATTTTGATAAAAGATTTTCTCTACATGTGGACGCTTCTTCTCTAGCTTTGGGCGCGGTGCTTAGTCACGAAATCGCCGGTTCCTTCAGACCCATTGCCTACGCCAGCCGAACTTTGTCAGATGGGGAGAAACGGCTCGGTACATACGAGAAGGAGGCCCTTGGGTGCCTCTTCGGCGTAGAGAAGTTTCACTCCTCCCTCGAAGGGTCCGAATTCGACCTGTATACGGACAACCAGGCTCTTAGTTGGTTGTTTAACCACCCCAACCAACTGGGTAAGTTGGGCCGGTGGATTCTCCGCCTGTCCCGATTCGATTTCGTTATCCGACATGTAAAAGGAACTGATAACGTAGTCGCTGACTCGTTATCACGGATGTTCAATCCGGAGGAATTTTCTGTTGATACCCACCTTTCGGAGGACGATAAGCTCACTAGCCCACTTGTCGAGGCTCACGTGAATACAAGTAGAATCTTTCCGGAATCCTACGTTAATGTTAAAGAGCAACAGTCTACAGATCCTTTTTGTAGTGACATTCGTCGCCAAATTAGTGCCGGCGCCGACGTACCCTATGTTTTTGAAAACGGTGTCGTCTTTTACACAGGGAAGTCGGGACGAGCGCGTAAAATGTTAGTACCTGTTTCACTACGCCCCCTGATCCTTAAATACTTTCACGGTTCTTTTCTGGGCAGTCACTTCGGCATCTCGAAAACGTTTCAAAAAATTTCCGCTCATTTTGCCTGGCCCAATATACGCGGCGACGTACGTCAATACGTGCGCGCGTGCCATGATTGTCAGGTTTCCAAGCCCCCCCTCTTGTGGGAAAATAGGGATGTATGCCGCTGACCCTCCCGTGGCCCCCTGGCACACCGTGCACGTCGATATATTCGGGCCGTTAACCCGGTCTACACTGGGGAACAATTGCCTATTAGTTCTAGTTGATATTTTTTCAAAATTCATTATCCTACTACCTCTACGGAATTTCAAAGCAGCTACGATAACTCGCGCTCTTCGGACGCGAGTCTGGCAGATACTGGGAGCCCCCGCTATCATCGTGTCGGACAACGCTTCTTATTTCCGCTCAGCGGAATGGCAAGCCATGTGCATGGAGTGGGCCATGAAGCCTGTTCACTCCAGCGCTTACTTCCCCCAGGGGAATATGTCCGAAAGAGTGAATAAAGTCCTAAAAAGCGTGTTCACAGCTTATTACAGAGAAGACCAGACTCTATGGGACCGGGACATCGAATTTATTTCGATAGGCCTCAATAGTGCTGTTCATTCTGCCACTGGGTTCCCCCCCTCTGTCCCGTTTTTGGGCCGCAGTTTCGCTCACCCTCTCCTTAATATCTGGGGACTCCCTCCCGTAGATGAGGCTTGGGACCCTTCAGCGCTCGAAGCTATCGTAGATTCCGTGGCAATTAATTTGCAAAGGGCCAGGAAACGGGTTTCCGATGCGTACAATACTGGCAGACATCCGAGCGATTTTCAAGTAGGCGACCTTGTTTTGGTACGCAATTTTGCGCTCCCCTCAAAGATTGGGAAGCTGGGCTCTAAGTTTATCCCCCCCTTCGTCGGCCCGTATAGGATCTCTAGGTTTCTGGGGGCCAACACGGTGCTCTTGGCTAAACCCGGCTCACGAGGGCGTCTGAGGAAAAGCCACGTTAGCCATTTAAAAGCGTATCATGCTTAACAATAAATCGTTTATAGTATAGTACACACACGTGTTCCAAAAATTTTTTTTTGTAATCTTGTAATTTTGTAATCTATTATGTACGCTTGGTTTTGTGGTTAGCGTGTGGGGTTATAATCCTTTTTTAATGTATATTTGTTGGTGGCTTATGTGCGTTAGAGTTGTGAAACAACTTTGGTGTATCTTCTGTATCTTTTTAGAGTTTATTATTTATATTTATGAATATGGCAGTAAAATATTGTTGATTTCTCTTAAAGATTGTGTATTAGTGTTCCGCTTATGCGCCAGAACAGTGAAGTTCTCTTTCCCCCCTTCCGATACTCCGACTCAATTCGCGTGTGCTTCGCTTCGTTTCCCCCCCCCCCCCCCCCCCCCAGTCTACGCTTCGACTTGTCATCGCCGATCACCTTAGCCGACGTGCTACGGGAGGGCTGGGCCAGCCCCCCCCTCGTACGTCACCGCCTGAGATATCCACGCTTCGCCGCTTTCCCCCCCCCTTCCCCTTGCCGCAGTCTTCGCAGTACCGTGCCCGCCATCGCCGCCGCTTACTACTGGTGGTCCCGGATGCTGGAACTTCGGACGCTTGAAGACGCGCCTTTGGGGTGAGTCAGTTGCTACTCCCCCATCGACGCACCGCACGTGCTCCTCACATTGAATCTCTCGTCAACGGTGTGAGGCGTGGCGAGTATATTGATAACTCTGATACCCGACTCAACAACTACATGCTCTGAGTCGTTGACTGCGCTAACACTGGGAGCCACGGCATTGTTCGGAACGCAATCGTCTCGAAGGAAGGAGCACAGTGCGCTAGTTTGCCGCCTGCGCCCTTAAACAAGATGCGGGCACGGGAAGTCTTCTTCAAGATCATCGTACCCCCCCCCCCCCCCGTTTGGCCGCCTGCATGTCTGCGATTGCCGAAGTCTACACCTTCTAGCACTTGTTTCGTCAGGGGTGTGTTCTCCCTTAAGCGAGGGTGGTTGCAGTGTGCTGAGGCGCACTGCTTCCGTCACATCTTATTAATTACGTGATGTTTTTTTTTTGTTTTCTTTCACCTGTGAGTGCGCAGTCCCTTGAGCGGAGTATTACCCCTCCTTTTCTCCCTCCAGTGTTGACGTCAACGTGTCCCCTCTCTAGGCACTTGTGGTGCGCGGAAGGATTTTGCTTGTCGCTTGTAACTGTGCATGTGTGTGTTCTTACGCCGGACTAATTTCCTTAGAGTATAAAGGGGCTGGGCGCGCTCGCCTCGTTCTTAGATAGTACATAGTTCTAGTGCGAATAGTTTGTCGCGGGTGGTGCGTCCGGTCACCGGTCATGGGTGGGTGAGTGTTGGTGTGTAGTGGCTTGAATTCCCCTTCGCTTACGTTTTGCCGCCACGTTCAAAATTCTAAATTTTTCTTTTTTCATTTATACTAGTTCTTGTCCTCGGCGCCGCCCATGGCCGGGAATCCGGCCCGCTCCCGTCTTAGGAGGATATGTACATTTTGCACTATCGGGTTTCCTTCTGTTGCGTCTCTCGTATACGTAACGTAGAACGTACCTCGCTTCCTTATATTGTCCGCTTAGGCTCACTATAAAAATGTGCGCGATGCGCCCAACCCCTGCTTATGTCCAGAAACACTGTTCCAATATATACGTTGTTAGAAGTAATTAAAGACATGTTTCTGTGACATTAGTAATATTTACGTACGTAAGTTTAAAGTCTGTAACCACTGTTGTATAACCGAACTAAATTATACGCCCCACACGCGCGTGTACGAGGAGTAGAATTAAGTATTCAATGTTAACCTTAAGGTAGTACTGTTTGACGTATAAGACTTTTCGCCCGTGTAGCGAACACATATTGTAAGAGACACGGTTTGACGACTACGGTCACACTCTACTCAATATTGTACTGTTTAGCTTAACGTGTTGTAAACTTTTGTATTCATGGAATACTTATGTATATCTTAAGTTTATATACCTCCCTTTTGTTGAGTTGGGATCTATTAAAAAGATACTTGAAATCTCTCTTGTATATGAGTAGACTAGTGGTCATCCCTTAATGCAAAGTTACCCTTACACCAAGTTATACTCTATTTATGCTGATTGATAGCCGTATGCTCCTCCCCTGCAGGTTGGAAAATATCACGACTATATGGGAGGGGTCTGGGATACTCGCTTTAGTAAACGTACATCGTGGTATGTTTCAAAACAAGAAAAATGTTATTACAAAATTATCATTCCAAATTTTTGTGTACAAAATAAATTTTTTAAGTATTTTAAACTCATTTTTATTAAATGTCTAAAGTTTTTGTGCTCTTTGAAGCACAAAACAAGAACCGCGCTAGTGGCAGAAATCGTGCATGGGAAAGAGAGAGTAAATGCTCATTGAAATGCACCCTGCAAACTGGGGATAATACAAGCTGTAACCCGGGAGGCAGGTGTGCTCGGGGGGTTGCCGGACCAGCCAGGGGGCAGAAATGCGCGCAGATGCGTGGCCCCTGCGATGCAGGCCGCACCGGATGCCCGGCACGCTGCGGTGGTTGCATACCTGCGGGCGCCCGCGCTCCATTCAACCTTCCTCTCCCTCGAGAGGAATGCCACTAAAGCGCGCGCTCTCCCTCTCGCTCCCGCACACACACGTCGAGTATTGATACGTGTTGCCACACGCTCTCCGCAACGAACTATGCCGCTTTCGGTGTGGTCCCAGGGCCCACAAAGACCGAGGGGAACCAAAATACGACGAGCCGCCACCGAATACAACTATCCTTTTCACTTCACTGCCCTGCAGTGGTGGGACGGAGCTTCAGAGCCTCTGCAGTGCGTAACTTTGCCGAGAAAACTCAAAGCACCAAAGAGCCCGGCATGCTTTAAAAAAAATGGGTTGGTCCCCACAGCTTTTCTGTTAGGTGGGCTACGAAGAAATACTAGCTATTGCAGTAGTTTTTATGGCACTAAATAATACCTAGTTTTTATTTCTATAGAACCTACACACTAAAACCATTGTAAAATTTACTTCCCCTTATGTTGACACGGTGATTTTTTTTGCACAAATTGCATCCAGATTATTACATAATATTCAGAAATTTAAAATTTATTCAAGTTAGTTGATGAACAATGGGGGTTTTAATTGAGACTGTTATTTGTCACCAAAACTTAGTTGAGAAAAATTGCAGCCAGTAGTAGAATAAAGAACTAACTAACAGACAGCTGGTAGGAGAATATAGAACAAACTAGAGAATGTCGGTATTATAATATGGAACCAACTAGCGAACAACCGGTAGTACAATGTAGAATAAACTAGCAGACAACCGGTATCAGAATGTAAAACCAAATTATCAGAAAGGTAATAACAGAATATAGAACCAACTAGAGAAAGTCTGTAGAACCAATTAGCAAACAACCGGGAGTACAATCACTACATAGTATAAAACAATGTCGTTTCCCGCTGTCTGTCTGTCCCTATGAATGCTTAGATCTTTAAAACTACGCAACGGATTTTGATGCGGTTTTTATAGATAGAGTGATTCAAGCGGAAGGTTTATATTTATAATACACGCATAATATAGTAGAGAAACACTGTTAATTTTTGAGGTTTCTAATGTGATGTAAATAAACATTTTTTTTTGCGCTTACATTGCAAACGCTGGCTGAACAATGCGAGATAGATCAAAATAATGTACTACGGTATCGTACACCTTAGAAAGGTCTACAAAAAAGTCCGCGATGGTATATGTCTATCTCTTTGGGATAACCCACAATAACAATTTTTTATCGTTTACTTTTTACGAGGAATAATGGCTTATTTACGAAGCGATTTTAAGCAATACAGCATTAATCCTTATCGAATTAAGTACGTTAAATACATTGTGCATTTAATATAGATCAATATGGCCCTTACAGCATGTAATATAAATTAATATTTTCAAAGATATTACAGATTTAAAATGCAGGGACACAGCGGTTGCGGCGGTACTGGCCGGGGGGCCGGCGGCGCATGCCTATATTGCATTGACCATTAATAAATCGCAGGGTCAAACTTTCAACGTTGCAGGCTTGGATTTGAGCGTAGAGTGTTTTTCACATGGCCAATTATATGTTGCGCTTTCAAGAGTAACCTCTGAAGAAAACATGTTTGTATTGCCTAATGACAGAACAGCTGTGAAAGTTGTATATAAAGACATTCTGTAGTATATTAGTATCAGCATTACACCAGTGAGAAGTCGGGGTGGGTCGCTAGTGTAGAATAAACTAGCAGACAACCACTAGAAGAATGTATAACCAACCAGCAGACAATTGGTAGTAGAATTCGAAAAAAAAGTAAAGTTTAATTCGTGCGTTAAATGTGAAACTTCACATAGTAGAGGTAATAATGAAAATGTGTAAGGATGTTTTCAAGTATGCAAGGGAATAAGTAGTGTATGTGAGTTATAATGCGAGTATACACGTGCGTAAGTATACAATTGTGCAAGAATGCATATACAAGTACGCAGAGTTATAGGCGTGCTATAATGGAGCACCCCACTCCTGAGATAATACATTTTCACTTTGCTCTGATATCACCACCTTCACTTACCCTACTAGCTGTTAAAAACGTTCACTTAAAAACCCACCTAAATCTAATTTGGCTCTGAATACAAAAAAATTGGTAATTTTATAGAGTAGGTGCTCTTCCGTGAAAAAGAAATAAAACATAATTTCTTACACTGAAAAACAGTGTTAAGTGTTTAAAATGTAGATAACCTAGCCTAATATACCCACTCGGTCTTACCAATTTTACAAAAAAAATTGAAGCTTAACTAATCAAACTATTCCCACTATTTGACTGGGCCCATTAATTTCATAAAATGTTCTGTGATCAGGTTTATAGAAAATTTTATTTCAATCAATAAAATTTAATTAAAGTAGTTTTCAGGCTAAATCTTCCAGCCCTCTAGAATTGTGAGTTAGTGCATGTTGATTTGTATGTATAATAAATAAATAAATAACCTGAATATTCATTAAAATCGAATATAGATTAGTACAGTGGGGTTTTAGGCAGTGTTAGAACATAATTTCACGTGTGTCCTGACGTGATAAACGCCTTAAATCACATCGACGTAACTAAAATCTGTATTAATGATTGTCCAATAAGGCCTACCTATTTAGCCGATAATCTGGACCATTCTATTTACATTGCAAAATAGTCCGCTTTTGCAGTATACGTCTCACGTTTTAAATAAACTTAACACTTTTATGTGTCTTTGCACAATTTTTGCAGTACTTTAGGTCCTTAATTATCTCACAGTCAGGTGAGACAGGCTCCCCGTCTGGGATGGACCAAACGACGTTTCTGGCGGTGTTCTAATTCCCCATGGGCCGGACGCCTCAAAGATTGTTTGAAAGCGTGAAGCGCCGCACCGCTGCAGCGACGGCCAATAACATGATGCCATTCATAAACACCACCAGACACGGAAACAGTATCCAATACATAAACCAATGTTATGTTATTACGTGAAGTACTCTTAAATTATCCAAATAAATATGAATACAGACCAAAAACAAATTAATAATTAGTGATCGTGTTTACGACAAGGTAAACAAACGCAGCAGTTCCACAGCTGGTAGCTAAGAAACGATGGAATAGACATAAATAAATACAGTGTACTGTCCTCTGTACTACTGTACTAGAACACCAGCTCGACTGTCTTGTTGACGTAGGCGGCTAAAGCTCGCGATAAACAGGATGGTTTCACTTCTGAATTCTGAGCTTGTGTTGCACAAGCGGGACCCTTTTTAGGTGGATAACAAAAAAAAATTACTACCGATTGTATCCGTTACCATAGAATATAAATCTTTGCAGCTGCTGCGATATGTCATTCGCATTTACCCATGTTGCACCACGATACGAGAGTACCAAATGCGAATAAAATTAGTCTCATACTAAGTTTCGCTGCGATAAGTGCCATGTTTGGTTTACATGTATTGACAGTTTGAGACGTGAAAAAAAACTGTGAAAATTAAGTCCTTGTTCCTACTGTAGAAATACTACCTGCGGAAATTTTCTACTGCTATGGTATGCGCGAAAGTACACAAACAGATGTTTAGCAACTGATTGTTATGATGCCTGGACACGATCCTAAACCTTAGACAGTGCTTGGTTCATGTATGTTAATGTAAATGGTTCCTCTTGGCGAAATATGCATTTCGCGGAATGTTGAAAGGCTACTATTATCTAAATACCTTTAGTGAGTCTTAAATATATTTGTACTTTCTTGGGGATATAAAACAGGACGTATCTAATAAGCTTACTGATGATGTCTGAACGCATAGATCTTTAAAATATAAATTGTAGTTGGACGGTGTATAGGGTAAATATTATCCATCGAGGACTAAATAAAGAAGTGCGCTTTCAAAACAGTGAATAATTCCATTTACATTTCCGATGACGTGAAGCAGTCTGTGAAATATAGTATCGAGAAACTCTTTCCGGGAGAAAAAGACAATGTAGGAAAACGATCTACCTAGTAGCTGTCGTTGGTAAACACATTGGTACCGAGAATTAGTCAGTTCAATCCAATGCACAACTAAATGGTTATTAGATTGCTAACTTTTGCAAGTGTTTCTGTAGCATTGTATTATTTATGTTACAAATTTTATTTGTAAGAAATGTGAGTTTAATTTCTTGCAATTGAAACCTAGACTTTTATGGTGATGTATTGAATTTATGTGATTTTGATTAAAAGTTTAGAAATAAATATTATTTAGTTAAAATAACTTTTTTGCATCGACCAAGTGTTGAGCCGAGGATCGAATTGTTTCGAATGAATCTCTATACAATGGATGCACTTTTTAAGATTTTTATATATTTTTTGTACGTTTAGTTTGATGAACACAAATTTTTAAGTTGGCACCCAAGATGGCGATTAATATGGCGGATGCCACGGTCATCTGTTAATAAATACAACTGCACTCTAGCGGGTAAAAATTTAACCAATATTGCCGCAGCAAACTCTAGTAAACCAAAAAAAAGACGGTGAATACAAGACTTAGTGATTGGCGTATCTGTACGTATTGTTATAAAAAATGGGGGGGGGGGGGGGGGGGGTTGTTATCAGCCTTTCATTAGCTTCCTTGGAGGAAGAATAATTTATTTCTGTCTATTTGGCTGTGAACAGAAGGTTTAAAGCTCAATTATTTAAAGTTTTTTTTTAAATTTTATTATTATTGGATAAAATATTTATAAATAAATTATTAAGTTTTACTATGTAATTTAAAAAATCATTATATATTATTAATATGGCGCACATGATGCTATGATTTAAAGTGGTAGAATTCAAATTGACGGATTTTAAAATGGCTGAACGTTATAGAATTGAAGATGGCGGAAAGTTCTAGAAAATAAATTGAAGACGTGACATCATAATTTAATATGGCAGAAATTTATCGTATCCAATATGGCTAAATCCAAGATGGCGGAATCATAAATGGTGGAATCCCAAATGATTTCCGTAAAGTCGTTCGAGATGCGGCCGGGGGTAAAGGTAAAAGGCCCCCAGCGACTCTCTGCCGGCTGGTAGATGGGGGATTTAAGCTGTTTTGGGGGCATTTAGTTCTTTCAAGGGCAAACAAATTTTTAGATATTTCAAATGACTAATGTTCAAATTTTTTATAGAAAAAATTTAATCAGTAATACAAATTTTGATTTTTCAGATTTTTTTTTAGAATTTTTGGTGGACATTAAAAAAATGGTATTCTTAACTAATTTTTGAAAATTGTGGGTCGATTTGGGCAAAATTTGAGTGAATTTTGCAGATGTTTTGCAAAATTTTGAAGGTCATTGTTGAGGTCATCAAATTTGGCATCCGCGACGTTATAAGTAAAGATGGTGTACATTAGGCTCAAGATCCTAGTACAAGTACCGGGTGCCGGACCGACCAAAGTATACTACTTGTGTCTTTATGGGTATATTTTTCCTAAATAGTTGAAGTTTGTGTCGGTGCTCTGCCAGGGGTAGGTTTTTGCGCGAAAAGACGATGGATTTAGATTTATTAACATTAATTTTAATTCGCCTTTGAGTGTAAAATCATTAATGGGGCATAAGACCATTATGTAAACTCTGTTTTTCTAGCTGTAGGTCGTGAGATTTACTGAAGATTATTGTATCATCAGCATAGCATCCTAGTTGAATTATGGTCAGGTTTCAGCAGTTAATTTAGGCATTATTTAAACAGCACAGTTCCCAGAATACTGCTTGTGGCACTCCTGCACAAATTGCATAACAATAAAGTACACAATGGATATTCACGTTTGTAACAAAAATGGCGACAGCTGTGTTACCGGCCGTGAAAACGTTTCACTTGAAAATAATCATTAATCTACTTGAACGATCAAATTGATCAATTAATTTCTTAATGAATGTTCAGAATTGCAACAAACAGGATAATGGTGAACTTGCCGAATTTCGCATTTGTCTTACTTTCTACAATAGTCGTTCCTGGGAACCGCTTCTTCTGAGCCTTCTTTTTAAACACCCGCGTAATCGAGCAATATCCGTAACTTCCGCTACCTATACTCACTTCCTTTACCCTGGAACGACGTCTTCACTCAACACACCTTACCGGCTGTGGGGAAGTTTCACTTAGATGATCAGTGCTGAAACCACCGGCAAGTCCAGCTGGGTACGATCGGAATTGAATCGGGTAACGCGTAGGGATCTGCCGACGATTAACTAGCACGCAGCTTGTCCACCAATCAGGGCCCCGCGGGCGAAGCACCTGGATTGGTTGCAGAATGCTTTACACGTCCCATGAGATCAAACCAACCCCCCTTTATTCCCTCGTGCATTCCCATACACACACACACACCACATGACCAGGGGTTTTTAATTACTGTGATTATCGGCTTGTGGTTCCCGGAATTGAAGAGGACGCGGACTCCAAGCGTCGGACGAGAGAAAAAAATATATATCAACAAATTTTTTACTACCTCCCCCCTCATCCCCCCTTACAGACTCAAAACATATAAATAAAAATAATGGAAATCTACTTCTCTGAAGCAATTAACAAATGCAATCACAGCAGGTCGTTTGATTGCTAGCCGGATCGAGGGCGCTGCCTGGGGCGCGATGTAATTTTTAAAAAAAAATATATTCACTCTGCGAATGTGTTGGCGCGTCGGACCGAAACTAGCCGCGAACGTGCCAAAACGAATTTCGCGCGATTCGCGAAATTTTTTATAGCAAATCTGCATGAGCCATGGAGCGGATAAATACGTGTGTTTAGCTATAATACCCTGGGTGTAGGCCTTCAATCACTGAACTTTTACAGGAAAATATTTGACCCATATTTCTAAAAAATAAATTTGAAATCATCCCCATAAATTTTTTCTTTTAATTTTGCTTGGAAAAATTGGGTGAAATTATTAATTAAGCTTTAATGTTAACAGCAATTTGCAATTTAACAGCTAATATATACATACAGTTATTTAATTAAATAGTTTATTACACCTTCATAAAACGTATGATTACTATATTAAAAAATCTTAATAATTAAGAGGAATAAAGCATAGAGAGGAAAACTACGACTTACTTGTTGTATGGGTCTAGAATTTAAAAGAAAAATTAAAAAAAAATTATTAGTAACTAATTGTCTCCGTAACTTCGTTAGCGTGTACAGAATATTTCCCACAATATATTTTGATATAAAAAATGTGTAACGGGTACCCGAGAACCCGAAAGTAATTTATGCTCTCTGCCCCTATTGTGTGTGGTGATACCACCCGCAACACGCCAGGGGCGCGCGCTGTTCAATGGAGGTCAGTGCTTCGGCGGACTTCGGAGGTTGTCGGCCTTCGTCGGGTTCCCGCCGAACCAGAGCGGAAGTCCACCATGTTTTCCGAATATTAGCTGAGATGTACTGGAGAGTTATCGGCGGTTTTTACCTTTGGAGAATAGAGTGGAAGACAGGAGAAAGCAGAAGCAGACCACCGAGCGACAACACCTGGAAGCTACGTCACACCGCCAAAGACCCGCTGTCTACACCGTCAAGCTGCCGCCCGCCAAACTGAGGAGTTGGATATCGGTGAGCCGCGCCTTGCGTATAAACAGACTTAACCTGTCACCGATGCCGAGTAATACTTGTGGGGACAGGATAGAAGAATGCTGGAGGCAGCTGAGTGAGGATTCAAGCTCAGACTATAGTATTTTGAATAAGTGTGCAGTGGAGGCGGCCTGAAGTTAGTAGCGGTGGCGGTGTACGTTGCTGATGGAGTACTGTGTTGTGAAACTGACTTTGTCACGCACTGCTAATATCGGCGGAGACACTTTGTTTGCGAAGTGCTGATACATAGGGGAGAGACCATAGCGAGTAGTGACTGGAAACGTATAATAGACCCGCTTCGTTAGGTAAGTGTTGGCTGTGCGCTGACTTGCGACGACCCACGCAGTTGCAGCGCTCGTAAACCCGCGCCGCGATCACGCTGGGGCGCCCCTTTACCGTCGGGGGCCGAAGGGCGACCAACGAGACGTCAGAACGACCAGAGAATTGCTGCTGGTGCCTGCGCGTCGAATAACGAGTCGCAGCTCCAGTCTTCGCCACGAGGCTCGAGAGCCGAGCGAGTGGAAGGAGCGAGCAACAAAGCAAGGAAGCACAAGCAACGAGAAAGAAGCACAATCAACGAGAAAAAAGCACAATCGGAAGCACATTCGACAAAGAGGAAGCACAATCCACACAAAATAATCATATTTGAAAGCACTATCAGTAGTATAGGAATGTATTTCCTAGGACACGGGTTCTGGGTGTGGTGCCGGTGCCGGAGTCCGCCATATTGGATTGTGACGTCACGGCGGCCATCTCGGAGGAGTGTAACGGGACATAGCGTAACGGGACAAGTTTGACCTTGACCCCGGCGGCCATTTTGGATCCGCCATCTTGGATCCGCCATTTTGGATGACGTCATTGTGTTCTCGAAAATTCCGGCGTTGTGTGTACCGCCATCTTGGATTAAGCCGTCACCGTTGCAATTTCCGTTACGGCCGCCATCTTTAAAATCTTTATTTATCATCCGAATTTAATGAAATGTTTTAAAAATTATAAAAAAATTCAAATAATAAAATTTTAATAAAATAATTACAAAAAACAAACATGTACGACACGGAGTTCGGAGTCCTCGGTTCGAACCCGACGAGTGCAAAAAAAAAATTAAAAATGGCGACAGGCTCCTTCCTTAATGGTGTCTGCAGGCAGACTGACTCCCACCACTTTTCTTAAAGCATATATATCGTCACCTAGTATGACGTCATGTCCGCCATCTTGTCTTCGTTGCTGGAGACCACCATCTTGTTTTCGGCCGCTAGAGTGCGCTGACACCATGTTAGTTTAGTTCTTATCCGCTAGAGTGCAGTAATCATTTATTACTGTGACACCCGCCATCTTGAAATTTGGACGCCATCTTGAAAATCCGTAATTATTTAGCTAGAAATTCGGGAAAAATTCTAAAATTCATTAAATAAATCACTCATTAACTTACATATTGATTCGATGGATTCCCGTCTTTGGTTCGATACCCGATCGATGCAATAATGTTTAATTTTATGTAAAAAAATAATTGCAATAAACCATGTTCAAAATTCATTAAATAAATTTGTAATCTATATACTGATTGAATAGATCGACTAAGGTCCATGGTTCGATCCCTGACCGATACCAAACAACAACTTTAATTTTAAAAAATACCACTAAAGTGTAAGGTTTGAGAAAATAAAAACACCGCAAGTTCTTTTAAAAAATACTTTTATTACATACATACTACACTACTACAAGAACAAAAAAAATACACAGACAAATTACTAAAGTCTTGGTTAAGATTTATTTCCGCATTTAATCTTGTGCTGTTCAAGACACTGTATAGCTGTGAGTCCTGATTTTCGAGGTCGATTAGCAAAATACTTAAAGCACATCTTACACATATAAATCTTATGTTGATGTTTTGTAACCTGGGGTCTCACAAGTCGGGAGAAGTTTTTGATCTAGCAGTAGTGTGCAGAACCGCCTTCACTTGTCACAAGCAACAAATCGAAATGATTTTTTCTTTCTTGTTTGGTTACCCGAATCGGACACACCTTATTATCCTCATTTAGCGCATACACATTAACTGAGACTTCAGGGTTATTTTTCTCAAAAACTTTTATCTGATTTAACGGTGGCGGATAGCACAGTCCATCGAAGTTGTACTTATTCTCCAAAGCATAATACCTCTTATCAACACGGTTTTGATGACTTCCCTCGACAAATCTTGCCAAAATACTCCATTTAAAACAAAACTGGTCCTTGAAGTTTTGGCAATTGACTACTGCTCTTTTGTTGACTATCGCCTCAGGTAAGGTAATAAATGATGATGTCTGATGGTATGGAAGCATACTATCACTTGATTCGTTTCCTATGCACATAATCTTGTGCCTGTCCAGACTGTTACAATGCGAAAAAACCTTATCGCATTTGTCGCACTTATATGTCTCTCGAGAGATTGTCAGAGACCTACTGCAGGTTATTGATGCACCACAATATTTGCATTGATGCGATGTACGCTCTTCATTAGTTGAAGAATCCATTGCTGATGATGAAACTTCAGCTGATGGTGGAACAGCACGTATCGTTGTCTTCTCTGCAGCAGGTATCGGGATCTCCACAGCTGTCGACACCTCAGCCATTGAGCTCTCCGCTGCCGTGGTCTCCTCTGCAGTCGGTATCGGGATCTCCGACTCCATCATCGTTGCTGCCATCGAGGTCCCAGCTGCTGTCGGTAAACATTCTATTCCGGTCGACATAACTAAATCTCACGAAACTTAATGGAGAGAGCACGTCCGTAGTGCACCGCGACCAGAGGTGAACTGCGGGTCCAGTCGTGTGAACCTCGCTTATATACCCGTGGTCTACTGGTATACCTCATGAGTCAAAATAATGTCTGTATTTAAAATTATTTTTTTTTCCTATTAGGTACCTAAAAATTGTAGAAATAAAAAGCATACGAGTTCAAGTTTTACACATTTATTTATAAAAAGTACACAAATAGATATTAGGTTAAGGAATCAAGCATTTTCACAAGCACAGTCTTTAATGCCGCACGAACTGACACGTCGACTCCGGTCCCAACTGGTTCGTTGACTCCGGTTCCAACTGGTTCGTTGACTCCGGTTCCAACTGGTTCGCAGGCCACAGGATCAGGAACACAGGTTTCCAGCTGGTCATCTTCTGTGACGTTGACAACTCCGACAAGACATGGTCGATGACGTCTGTGACCACGTCTACGCCTGGGCTTTGGCTCAGTGCTAGTTGGGACAGATTCACTGCCTGAACTGCAACGACGAGACACACACCGTTTGGACGTCTGCGTAGAAGCATCACAGGTCGCAACAGGTTGCAACACGTCCATGTTTGGTGTTGCACGTGAAGACGAGGCGACTACCTCAGCGATGCTGGCAGGAAGGATTGTGTGTGGTCTCATGTGATAGACGGCACAGTTTCCAGGTTCGCAACAATCTACCAGCTGCTGAGTCGGTTCGTAGGACACAGGAAAGTGCGCAAACCGCCAATGCTGAGCGCCTCCATCACAGGTTTCTGTATATGTACGTAGATACCCGGAATCCCAGTAGCTGTACTCCACACTGCTGAAGCTAGGTCTTGCGCTCACGTACACGTTAGCAGGATGAAACGTAAACATCTTCTTGCGGGTAGAACGACAACTGAAGGCACGTACGTAGGTACGACATTTATATATATGCAGGCTCCTACTAACATTGAGTGTGCCATTTCTGCATTAACTGCGAGTTTGTACAGGCACAGACACGTTCAAACTTGTCACATGGCTGCACGTCGTATATTGAACAGAGTTTGCGCAGGGAAGGACAGCCGTAGTCGGTCTGTATATCTACGATTTCAGCTGCTCCGTCGTCACACAGTTCTCGTAGCCATTTCTTCTGTTCGGGTCCGGCAACGTAGATTATTTCGTTTTGAACTAGTAAATCTCCAATAGTGTTTTTCACTTGGTGGTACGGAATTTTTCCTTCGTCCCACTCTAGTCCGTGATAATATTTACATAGCCATTCGTTCGACCGTTTACTTTTTTCGTCTAGTAGTTTCCACGGATACGGAGGTCGGAAGCTGCGGGTTCGAGTCTTGTCTCCAGAGGTGACGCTAATTTCCTTGAGCACAAATCCATTTTGACTCTGGAAACCTTGCAGGTTGCAGAACATATTGTCGCTAGCAATGCTCGGTCGTAACTAAATTATTATCGAAAACGAAACAGTATTTATGTCAGAATTTTCACAAGTTTGTCTCGACAATTGTACGAAGCAAGCCGATCGTGAAGTATCAGACAAAAAGCATAGGTGTTTGGTGGAATATTTCCGCTAGTCGTTATCTCGATCCTACAGTCGATGATGTTTGAATTTATTCGATCATCCTGTTTGGAAACGTCAAACACCATTAACGGTGCCTTGTTCTTGAAACTGTCGGGACTCAGTATCGGTGACTGTCTCCGCCCATAGTAAGCTTGCTGAAACTTGGCATACATTTGATATGCTAGAAGGAATCTTCCACTTTCAAAGTCCATGTTCATGTCAACGTACGGATAACTTTCGCTGTTTAAAAATATTTTTACATTACGTATTTGACAGTTATCGAATACGGAGCGACTTACTCCTGCATTGAGCTGTCTTCCGGTCTGAAGCCCGACGATGATGTATCTTGGTTTTTCCGTAGCGAAGCTGGACTTTACTATCCAATTGATACGCTGACTATGAGGCAAGCCAGGATAAGTTTCCAGGCTCCAGGATCGGAATGGCACATCGAAATTCTTGCCGTTTTCTATGTTCTTCAACATCTTGACTCGTTCAACGGTGCTCACTTGGATGTGGGGCAGCATCCACTCGATTGACTGTAGTGTTAGCGAGACATCTTGAGGGTTTTCTGCAGCTGCGACAATTGCATTAATGTGCGTGTTGGCTAGAAGCAGTACGAGCTCTTGTTTCGAATTAGTGATTATATGCTTGTAGTCCTCAGCGAATCCAAGAAGCATGTACAGAGGAACACAAACTTCGAACTTCCCTTCGGCATAAACCGGAAGCTTATATTCATCCTCGAGAGCCCAACCGGCCATCTTTGCAGCAGACAGTTCATTTGGCGTGAGCGAAAGGTAATTTTTCATAGCTGATGTTATGCCTACATCTCTCGTCTGGTCTACCTCGACACCATTGAGTACATAAGTAATGCGCTCGATTAGGTGAAGAATACCATTGCAGGATATTGTCGTCGTTGTCGGATGCGTACCATCCGCTTTTGTAAGCGTGCCTCTTATACGTAGAAATGACTGCGAAGGTAAAGTACAAATATCTTGGTGCTGTACTGCAATGCGTACTTCCGATGGTAGTGCGTACGGTCCGAGCAGGAAAGGCTGGTACTCGTGCAATTCCATTTTCGTAATGCTGTCATCAAAAATGACTGGATCTTCCACGTTGAGGATTTCGTCTTCCATATTTATTCGGCACTTGTCCAATACTGAGAAGATACTTTATGTTGTCAGGTGTTAATGCACCGATGTCTGGTAGAGAACTGTTCTTGTTCACGCCAATACGATTTCTTTTATAACTGTTCGGTGTTACGAACTTTATGCCCATCGCTTCAAGTGCAGACGTAATGTAATTTCTTCGTCTTGAAAATTCACCAATCGTCCTCGCTGGTCAACGATTCGGACGACGACTTCGTGTGCGCACTTCACGACGACTGGAACGTAAATGATACTTTGCGGTACTTCTACCAGTTTATATCCTGGCGGGACCATCGGCGAAAACTCGTGCAGCATGTTGCTTAGTCTTCCGTTGAGATACGTTCCACTTGCCAAATTACAGTTTATTCTTATGACATTCACAGGCAAAATGTTTACTGCGCGTGTAGATTCGTACGTTCTTCCCGTATCATAAACCTTTGATTCGAATCCGAGCATCGTACCTATGGTGCCAGGTTTCGTAAAGTCGACATTTTCACTGCATGTTAGAATGCTTTTTTGAGTGTTTGGATTTCCACGCAGTTGAAAGTCTACATCCTGTGGTAACATATCCCTGATGTAATTTGCAATGTCGTCAATTTCGTAAGAGCCAACAGGTAACCGTATTTCATGAGCGGTCCCATCACTTTTCAGGAAGCAGATCTTGCAATTTTCTTCGTCGATATTAGGTATGGCATTATACGTTTGAAAATCTACGAGTCCGATACACCATTCTCCGTCTAAATCCAGAGGCGGGAAATGAACCGCCCGCAGCTCAGATGCGTGACCTGTCAGGGTAAGTGTTATCGACATGACTAATAAATTAACATCACTGCACAACCTTTAAGTAGCAATTTTTATTTGTCAGCTAATTTTTTGTTTGTTAAAAAGCGAAGACACAAGTGTCCGCAGTTTGTTTGATTAGGCTTCTGTTCCGTTTCGTAATTGTAAAACAACGTAGTGGACTGGCCCAGGTACTGTCGCAGTTCGGGCGGAGGGCGTAAATTTCCAAAACTGTCGTAGTAAGTAGCTTTTTTTCCAGACTTTATGTACGCCACCCAGTGCGTGCCGCGACCCGCCGACGTGTCTAAATTAATTATGGCGCACTCACGTGTCTTTGGCTTGCTGGGCAAAGTGTCTCGCATAAACACGCCGCGGAAATTTGGTATTTTCAGTTTGCGTGCGTACTTTATTAAATCTACGTTGGTGAGCGGTCGTTTCGGTAGGGAACTTAGGATTTTCTCTTTACACGTTTCTTTCTCATGCCTCGTCCTGTCTTGTGAGGATGCAAGTACAGTCCTGCGCCGTTTTTTTTACCGATGGCAATGGCTTCCATGCTGGCATTGTGTCGCTGTGCTTCTTTTAACTGCTTGCGCTCATTCTTCGAAGTGTTGACTGCCCGCACTATACCGCTCGTTGCACCGATAAGGCCTCCGAGAGCACCCAATGCAGGCAAAAGCAAAGGAAGAAATCCTCCTATAATCTTCTTGTCGAGAGTCTGTAGTTTTTGCTTGGCTTTTTGCACGCCTGCACCGATCTTGCGCTTCTTGGTCTTGCGTGAGTTAGTCTTTGACTTGATGTAGCTGGTTCGACGAGCACCCAGTCCTAATTTCGTCTTTGCCTTCATGATCTTTGATACGCCCCACGCTGCGATTTTCTCTCCTAGTCCCGCGTTCGACGATTTACTTATATCTTCGGCTTCCTGTGCCAATATCTCGTCGGCCCGGTGCCTGGATTCCAGATCCTTGCTTAATGAATATGCGATATCGTGCTGCTTGCACTTTTCGTCGAGAGAATTAATGCCCACGTCACCACGAGCTAACCTTTTCGCTAGTTTCGTGCCGGGGCCGCAGAATCTGTAGCCGGGAATGTGTAGCTCGAATGGTAGATTGTTTATCAGCGAGTTCACGAGTCCCGCGCCGATGTGTTTTTTGTTCTTACCTCTTCGAGTCATTACGCACAACTGACCAGAAAGTATAAATGTGTTTGATTTTATACAATTACTTTAGTACAATGCAGGTCGTCAAGCAAGACGTGTGTTTGCCCGTGCGCATTACGCAAGACGATTTATTTAGTGCGCGTGAATCACGACATGGCTTACTGTTGCCTTCTGCCGTACGTTGCATAATGGCGGGTCCGTCCAACTGTGGTAAAACGTGTGTTTTACTGAGTTTACTGGAGGAACCAAATGGTCTTCGGTTCGAGAACGTTTACTTGTATTCCAAGTCGTTGCAACAGCCAAAGTACTAGCGCCTAGCAACTGTTCTACGATCTGTGGATGGACTGGAGTATTTTCCGTTTAGCGATAATACCGATGTTGTACCTCCAAGCGAAGCAAAAGCCAATTCCGTGTTTGTTTTCGACGATGTAATGTGCGAGAAACAAGGCATAATACAAGAGTACTTTTCCATGGGCAGACACGCCAAGGTAGACTGCGTTTACCTGTGTCAGACGTACAGTCGTATTCCAAAACATCTCCTACGAGACAACGCAAATGTCATAGTTTTGTTTCGCATGGACGAACTTAATTTACGCCACGCTTATGATGATCACGTAAACACCGACATGACATTCCAGGAATTCAAAGACATGTGCTCCTTGTGTTGGAAAGAAGAACATGGATTCCTAGTTATAGTCAAAGACTGGCCTCTATATAAGGGCAGGTACAGACGAGGTTTCGATCAGTTTATCACCAAACATGAGTCATAGCATTTCGAAATTCGGTCGTAGCAGTCGAGACTTACACTAGACGCAACATAACTCCGAGCCTGGGTGACGGTTAGAAAATGGATGTGTGTATGTGAGTCCCGACACTGGAGAAGGCAGACGTGGCGCGGCAGTGAGAGATAATGCGTAACTAGATAACAGGGTCTACACGCTACTGCACAGAGTGAAAACTTAGTCCTTCGGTGAAATCCGACGAATACGTTGGTACTTACTAAACGTTTTCGTTTACAGTTTGGATCTGAGGTTTGTATGCATGTAGTGTATCACTTTTGTTCAGAGCCAGTGTTACATATGTAGTGCAGTACTTAAGTAAAGTACAACTTTATACATAAAATGCCTCCAGTGTTGTCAAAAGTTAAGAGTAAAAAACTGCACTCGCAGGCGCGGAAAATCGTCTATAACGTTCTGCAGTTTATGGAAAATGAAGCGCGATTGCAGGAACCCTCCATTTCACTAGAGAAAGCACAGCTGAGAACCGCTAATGCGACGAGTGTGTCTCGCACGACTGTACAAACAATATGAAAAATGGCTCACCGGACAATTAATACAAAATCTTCCACCAAACAGTGTTGTTGTGATAGATAATGCACCCTATCACAATGTAAAAATAAATAAAACGCCTACCTCCAGCTCGACAAAATTGGAAATGCAGCAGTGGTTAAGTAAGGAGAATATTTCCTTTACTAGCGACATGCTCAAACCAAACTTGTATAACCTCATAAAGAAGCACAAACCTTAGCAAGTGCAGTACTCGGCAGACAGACTATTGGTAAATAGTGGCCACACATTACTTCGTCTGCCCCCTTATCATCCGGATTTGAATCCGATAGAAAGCATATGGACTAAAGTTAAAGGAGAAGTCGCTTCAAGAAATGTTACTTGCAATTCGGCAAATTAAAAAAAACTTTGCGAGGAAATATTTAACCGAATGGGTCCAGAAGATTGGATACCGATTTGCAATCACGTCAAGACACTCGAGAACGAATAAGGATGTGCGTTTTGACATTGAAATTGATAAAGAGATTGTTCAGTTAGGTGATGCAAACAGTGACAGCAGTGACGTTTACACATCAGACTCTTCGGATGGAACAGTCAGTGGCGTTGAAGAACTGAGGTAGTGCTTGGAACGTCAGTGGTAAGTGGTTAATGTTTTCTGCTTTTCTCTACCTGCTGTGCAAGGTCGCCGTATCTGCTTATACCCCCTCCTCATCCACCCGACCCCCCACACGTGTTGCAGTCAACACTCCTCATGTGTGACGTAGCTCAAGCTCGGAGTTATATTGCGCCTAGTGTACGTACTGCTCTCAAGTCTCATGACGACGTTATCTACAAATACATTTCGCTACTGGCTCAAAAAAAAGACGGGGTGAAAAAGGAATTACTTGAGTACCTCGTAGCCATAGACCAGCGCGTGGAAGCTTCGGATTCTCGCATTCGCGACATGATCGAAGTTTCGAATGCACAAAGACGGGACGATCTGAGGACTTTTCAAAGTAGTCTGAAAGCATCACTATCTCAATCGTCAACAAATTCAGATTTGGCCAAACACAAGAAAGAAGTTTCTGCGAACGAATAAAAAAAGTATATAAGGAGGTCTTGCAATAAGTTTTCAGCCAGTACAATGTCAGACTTGGCCAGTGACCTTCATCGAGCTATACAGTCTGTTCGCGAAAAATATTTACTTGCTAGACGAACCAGACTTGCACGTGAGATGGAAAATGAGGAGATATTTAAACCAATCACTAGTCGCCTCGACGAACTTAAAAACAAGGAAGAACCAGCCTTCATTGTGAAGACAGAAGTTGAAGATGAAATGCCGACTGTAAAGAAGAGAAAGTATGAACCAGATCGAGAAGAAGAGGACTTAACAAGTACAGAGTCCATGCACAAGAAAAAAATACCGAAAAAGGGACATCAAGTTAATGCAATGGTCCGACCATACCTGATATCGTTTACGAGCCGGAATAATGACACGACCTACGGAGTGTACAGAAAACATAATAAATGGTTCCTCGGTGCTAAAGAAATAGACTTTCTACCAGGAAATATCGTGCGCGTAGCAGAGTTCAAAACGCGCGGGACTCCGGGTCTGTACGAATTGCTGTTTCGCAGGGAGCCTAAAGGATATTCTCACAACGACTTACAAGAGTACAAAAAACTGCTAGAGCTAACCAATGCACATTTTCGCGATAACGATCCAGATAGTGGTGTATATAAAGACGTAGATCATGAAAAAATCGACATTCTCGCTAATCTCTTCAGTGAACTAACAATACATGGCGAAGGTTTAAAAAAGCTAGAAAGTGGTCAGACATTTGACTATGTATATTGGGACGACCCTAATGAATTAGTTGATCGCCTTAGAATTCTACATGCATCGCTTAGTGTAGGAAACTATTCGCACATCAACGAAATAGTCTCCATACTTGAAGAACTGAAGGAAGCCGGCTACATACAATGAGTCGAACCGGAATCGCTCGCGAACTTCATGCTCCTGCTAGACGGAAATACCTATTATTCATTTAGTCGTCATCCTGCCTTACGGTGGAAGTAAGAAAATAACTTAAATATGTCCGTGGGAGCGCGGTGTTCCTTTCCCAACCACCCCGCTGCAGCTGTGCTATTTAAGGTTTGTTCGCTTGCGTCACGCCGAGTGCGCGATCTCGCCGCCGACAGCAGCAGCGTCGGTGAGTGGACCCGTGCCGGGCGGGGGAGGGGGCAGCAGTTCTCGTGGGCGACCGCCGGGGGCGCTGTTAATAATTCAGCTCGACGCCTACACCTGGGCACGAGGCTGGAGATCGCTTTTGTAGTTCGCGTTCCCGGCCACCAGGCGCGCGGCTCTTAGACGGCCGTATAAACCATGGATATATACCGACACCCAAGATGCGCCGGTAGAAAAAAATTAAGGCTTCTGTTAATCGGCTTAGTTGTCAAAATGAGTGTCTAAAACTTGTTTCATGGTGAATGAAGTTGACGTTATTTTGAGGTTATGAAATTTTATTTTGTTACTAGTTTTTGTTAAGTATGTTCGGTTTCAAAATTACTACAAAATATTAAATAATGTTTATATATTCGTTGGAGTCACATTTGTGAACGTAGGTACAATGGTCAATGGCTGTTTCCAAACACATCCTTAAGGATGATTGAGGATTGCTTCTTGAAGGATGTCTGGCACTTTTGTTGACCTTCCGGATCAGTTTCAAGGATCCTGACAGAATCTCTGATGCAGCCTTTTCTGAAACCACAAGTCGCTCACGTCTTTTTATAAATCCTTGATGTCTTTAAGGGTTTGTTAAAAATGTAACGACAGTCTGTTGCTTAGCTAAACATCGGTTGTCTGCATCCTTTAATCTTTATCTGTTACCATCAAATAATTAAATAAAACGCGAAAAAATCTAAAAATGCCCGAAATCATATTTTGAGTATTTGTAAACGTAAATAATGACAACCAAAAAAAAAAGTATTTATTTCTTGATACACAAGTTTGTGTAAGAGTAAAAAAAATCTAATGTCATCTAACGGCTAGTTTATAACTGAATTTAGCATTGAACTTAACTGATTATTTGGTTGCTTCGGTAAAAGTCACAGCAACTATTTTATTCTGAAAATTTTGTTTTATGTAAAAAATCTTCATTTGGAAGGCGTAATTTCGTGCAAACGGAATGGAAGTCAATGAAGGGAAATGTGTCCCAAAGATGGTGGTTCCACGTGCAGTAACATTAACCCGTACATAGTTAATTTCGTAAACATAAGGGGACATATCAAACGTATGTATTGTTGTACCAAATGAAAATTTATGATATTGAAACTACCATAGAATATGTTTGGTAAACTAAAATAGTAAGAGCAAAATTATTCACAAGTTTCATAATACCTAAAAAATTTTTAATTATAATAATTATAATAAAAATGTATTTTCCTAATTTCCAAGAGGCTTACTGGCACAGCCGTAGAGCGCGCGCTGGGTAGCCTTATGGGACGAGGTTTAAATCACATCACTGAAATATTATCTTATTTTTTAAATAAAATTCAAATATAATAATGTTGAATCAGCTTAATAAGGATAATGATTGTTTGTAAGAAGTATTTACAGACAGATATCAGTCATTTAAGCAAAAATAAATATACAAAAATATACCTAATGTTATAATATGTGTTTTAATATGTATCACTTTAATATTTTAGTAATGCGCAGGAAGTATAACTTCTAACGTGTGCGGACACATTATAGTATTCACTGAAAGACAGTATTTTAATAAAAATCCCTTGCAGATAATCAGGTCTAAAGCAGAGATTTTATCGGAGCCATTAATTTTTTTTAGTTTAAAATTTCCGGTTGTTTCGTGCTGCTAGTTGCTATCTGCGTTTGATAGTGGCAAGCAATTTTTGTGATTCAGGCAGAAAATTCTAGCGATGGTGCAGTCAGCATATATGTGATTCGCATCTTGAAATTTTGGTATCTGAAAAGAGACTCTTTTATTTATCAGTTTATGTATCACCCTCGGCATTATTTGAAAGAAGTCTACGGAAAATTTCATTTTGTGTCCTAGTTTAGTATTATAAGTTTATTTGCAACATGGACAACGTGAGAACACATGAATCTGCTCGTTACCAGGATTAGATGTTTACACATCACTGACGGGTACTGAAAGACTCGATCACATTTTTAAAAAGGTTTTACACAAATTTGACATGTTAACCAATCAAAAGAAGAAGTATTTATTTTTGCAAGCCAGTCTAAATAACAAAAAAAAAAAAAAAAATATTTGAAGCTTATATATTTGAATTTTCTCAGTGATTTTAACATCTACAAAAATTAAGTAGAAGAGAAAGGGCAGTTTAAGGCGTGGGCACGATATGGAGTGATGTTAGTTACTGTTTTTGGTAGTCGTGCGATCTTAATGATTTTTAAATTATTTTTGTCAAATTTTTATAAGAAATCTTAGCTGTAGAAAAGGCAGTCATCTGGAGTCGGCAACCGTACCGTACCGTGCGGGAGCTGTGTTCGAATCCGAGTAAGACATAGTTGTAAATTTTGCTGTCCTAAACAACTCCTGGCGCTACACCAACAACTGCGACAACAACCACAATTACATTACTACTTGGGGTTACCAAAATAATACTATATTAAGGGTGTTTGGAGTGTGAGGGGAGGAAGTAGTGGCGGGAAATCAGTCTAACATGTGTGAATCCTTACTCTTGTCAAGCCACCACTGATAAAGCCACGAAATCGTGGTCCCATAAAAAAAAATTGCACCCGAATCGTCATAATTACACTACTCTCATAATATTTAAAATTTACCTTAGTTAAGTTAGAGTTCACACAATAAGAGATTTCAATGAGCATAGCGTAGTGCATATCGACACTATTATATTATTTATAGTCACGCACAATAATGCATTCAATATGAAAAACTAATTGTAGCATCAGGTAACTATTAACGTCTGTAATTCCGCATATTAACCACTACATCATATTCCTCGGACTCACGAAACTTTAAACAGCCGGTAATTACGTAGTGTTTTTTTGCACAGCGTAGACAGGATGATAATAATGTTCAAAATGAAGCGTTCACGTTAGCGCTAGTGTAACTGTGACCTTGCTTCATTCAGTGACAGCATATTGTTCTCGTGTAACCACGCAGATTAAAAAATAAACCTGTTTTCAGTAAGTTCAATTTGAATAGGTGAAATTATCAAAGAAACATGTACGTACCACGTTATCATTTCAAAAATCTGGGTTTAAAGAAATGAACAAATATTTAAAAAAATATATATATAGGCCATGTGGATTTTATTTAATTCTGCAAACCAATAGGACGTCCCACCACGTTGAAACGATTTGTTTCTAGCTATGCTTTCCGTTACGCCTGAGTCAACCACCTATGAGAGAAAAAAATATATTTTTTTAAATATAGTTTAGATTCGGTTACAGGTCATTACTTTTAACGACCAATCTGCTGCCAGGTGTAGTGTGGAAAAATAAAATAATGAGCACGTTTTCCAATTAAAGCTAGGTTACGCTGTGTGTTTGTATATCGTGTTGCTTATTTTCTACGAATGCACTGCACAGTATTATTACTCTTATTATTGCGTGTTATTTAGAAAAGCAACTTCATGCAGTCCATGTACTGGGAAACCTTTTACATACCACGATGAAGCGTTTATCAAATCACGAAGCTTCAGGACCAGAAAACAACTGTTTGAATTAAAAACGTTAAAAATAATGTTTACTTAATTGAAGCAAAAAGCGAGGTTCAATAATATTTTATCATTTGTAGTAATACAAGCCAGAATTTGAATTAAAACCGCAAAGTATTAAGTACTGATATATAGTCTTACATTTGAAACCTTTTTAAAGCTTTGTTTTCGTTACTAGCAATCGTGTAAAGAACATCAAAATGTTCAAACAGGGATTCGGGTTGAACAAAGAGTTCGTATTAATTTTGCACGATTGTCTACTTTATTAAACTTCAATAGTTTTAAAGTTTTTGTTGAATTAAATTTACTCATTGACAGTTATTCTCAAGGGGTCATGCTCCTGTGACTAATAAAGAGATTTTGAATACTAATAAAGGAATAATTTTATATAAAGCTAACAGTTAAGTCAAAACTAAAAAACTTGGCTCCAGAAACATAATATACATTCCTAGGTTTTTAAATAAGGCGAAACCGTAAAATTTCTATCCTTGCCAAAAAACTAGATTCTATTATGCTATATTTTTATGGGCCGGTGTCACATTAATGTTTAGTCATGGTAATTTCAAACACAAGAGGAATTGAAAACAATGCTAACTGAAATTCATAAAAGCAAAAAACAGAAAGTAACACAGTCAATAACAACATTATTTTGGTATGATATGACAACCGAGTTCCGAACTGCAATGCAAAGCAAATGCCACTTTGATATTTAATATGTTTAGATACTTTAGATTATACAATATATTTTAATTTCTCTAAATATGATCGACATTGTTCCATTATGTTATATTTTATTTTAGTGGAGCGTATATTTTAATGGCTAAGTGGTGATATATATATAGACACACACTTTCAACACATACACTCGCTTCGCTCGTTGTGAGCAACCACCCGCAAAAACCCACACTTCGCCCCCCAAGTTTTCCACACCCATCCATTTTCGTTTAGGGCTCACCCCAGAACTTCCCCTTGGAGGGGCTTCAACTCCACATGGAATGTTGCCCACCAACTGCCACTTTTAGTGCTCCACCCCTATTGGGGTCTTCACACCCTCTTGAGGGCTTTACTACCATGGGGGGCTATCCCCCAAAACTTCCCCTTGGAGGGGCTTTGCCTGCACATGGGATGTTTCCCCCCAACTGCCACTCTTTGGGGGCTCCATCGTTATTGAGGTCTTCACTAACTCTTGAGGGCTTCACTTAGATAAGGGATTATACCTCAAACTTCTCATTGTTGTAGGCTTCGGCCGTGGCCACGCCCCCAAGTTTCAACTTCATATTCCATATCTAAATACATTTATTAATAAATTTATAGCACAAATAGAATAATCTAATATGTATTTCACATTGGTACTTCGATTTGCCATAAACGTGTCACATTTTATTGTTCTAGTTGCCTAATAAGTATGTAAAAAGATTTTATTTGCTGAACCCTCTTTACGATGGCTGATTAGATAGGGTTCAGCTTACGAACTAGACAAATCTTTTACTAACCCACACCCATGCATCATTTGATATTGATTCCCAGCACCCCTGAAACAACAGTTGACCAGCTGCAACATGGGTATAAATAACAAAAATCCCTTTCGGCATAGCCTACAGACACAAAATACGTATTTCTACATTAACGTTCTGGAAACTTCTAGTAAATTATAAAACATTTTGAGTGCTTAGTGTACATAACATCCTATATGTTCTTCAACATTATAAAATTATGGATTAATTATCCTCTCACATTCCTTACAGCGAAAAGTTTCGAATGTTTTTCATTTGAATGCATCTATCATTAAATAAATTAAAATTAATTTAATTCTACATGTGCCACTTAAGATAGTTATAAATTTTTTTATACCTTCAAAAATTATATTTCATTCCTTGTACTAATAAGTGGTAGTTTAATTAATTTGTGACCAAGATTTAACGTAATATTAAGGAGGTTCACAATTAGTCTATGAAGTAGGAGAGTTTTGAATATTTGTTATTTCAACCCTTTTTTTGCAAACCCCAGCGGGTGTTTTTTGAATACCTTGCAGCAATGTTTCGTCTTATAAAAAATTGATTTATAGAAAAGTTTTAGATACAATTTTCAAGGTTTACAAACAATTTGAACGCAGTGAATGTATGCATACTAAGGAAGTTATGAATATTTTTTGTTCTCTAACTTTTATTAGTTTGATTTCAAGGAATTACTACCAATTGTAGCCGTTACCATAGTGCAACTTCACGAAAATGTTTTATGTAGTTTCTCGTTTCATGGTCCATAGACCCCAAAACCATCGTCAACTCAAAAGTTTGTGTATAATATAGATATATCACAATTTTGTGGACATGATAAATTTTGCAATTCTTCACAAATCACTTCCACACTGATACATAAAATCTAGTAGTGGAAAATCTCTTTCGATTTCGTTAATGGGCAATATCCGTTCAAAGGGGTAGATGTGGAGAAGGTTATTTGAAAAACAAAAAAAAAAATGCTTTAACTCTCATAATATTACCAATATCGTAATCGTTTGAACGTATTATAACTCATAGCTGTAATACCCAAAACTTTTGTCTAAATACGTTTTTCATAAGAGCAACCATAACTGCAAGGGGAAGAAAAGCAAGGGTTGAAGGACAAAAAAATTATTCATATATCCCTTAGTGAACACACCTTTGAAATTGTTTGAATTGTTTGTAAATCGTATAATGTTTATCTAATATGTTTGTTTAAAACAATTTTTGATAAAACGAACCATCGCAGTAAAGAAACGAATAATATTGGGGTAGTATTTAAACAAATTTTAATTTCCGTACCACGTACAAAATTAAATCGGTTTTTATTTATTATAAAACCTTAAAATATTATCTTCAAATTTTCGTCCGAAATAATTTTTTATGACATCATCAGTTAGAGCCAGGGGTGAAAAAAAAAACAAGTGTTGAAAGACAAAGTTCATTATTCCCGTAGTAGGCAAGTTATTAAATCAGTTAGGATTGTGTGTAAACCTTAAATATAATTCAAAAAGATTTGCCTAAAATATCTAAATACAACCAAGCACTGTTGCAAAGGGCGGAATAAACAGGGGTTAAAGAATAACAAAAAAATCAAAACTCCCTTATTAGGTAAACTATAGAATCTATAATAATTAATAATATTTTAAAAAATTTATCTAAATATTTGGTTTGAAACAATTTTGATAAGACGAAAATTACTGTTAGGGGTTGAAAAAAAACAGGGCTTGGAATAAAAAAAAGCTTCCGTACCATGTAGACTATTGAATCCTTTTTTATATATTATATTTTAACTTCCTAAAGTTTATTTATTTTAACTTCTTAAATTTGGAATAAAACTTTTATCCAAAGTAAAGTTTTATGTACCGAACTCTTAATGCAAGGGGTGGAATTAAAAGGGTTGAAAGACAAAAAAATGATCATAACCTTTAAGTATGTATACTATTAAGCTCAAAATTCGATTTTTTGACCTTCTGACACCTTACTCCCCTTTAATTCTAAGTTCTTAACTTATCCAAATTTTGTATTTTCAGAGGTTCTTTATATATTTATGCAAAATTTCAACTCATTCGGACGTCGGAAAGTGGGTACAAATTGAATGGAAAGATTTTATTACATAGTCCATTCAATCATACATACAAGTCAAGTTAATAAAAGCTTGCTAAATGTGATACTTTTCGTACGAGTGTAATGGTTTCTGATTGGCTAATATATTCCGTTACAGTCGTATTCCTACACAGAATAATAGTTTAATGGTATGGAATAATTCTTATCGTTAATTACTGAGCACTCAATCGCAATATAACATTTACATAGACACTTACATAGTTAATTAACACTTCGCTCTCGTATTACGAATCAAATGAAATCTCTGAAAAACAAATGCTCAATTTTTCCTCCCCCCAAACGAGCGAATGGAACAAACGGTCGCCAGTCAGTGCTAAGCGCGCAATGCCTCGAAGGAAGCGGGCGAAGAAATCCATCGCCTACTGAGTATTCAGCCCTTGTGCGGCTTGCTCACCGCCATTTGCCGCAAGGAGCCGACGCTATCTCGGCTACGTGATGTAAGGCGGCGATAATGCGAGCTTGCAATATGAACGACCCCACGCGCGGCTCCGGGAAGGAATTTTACGGCTGGAAACCTCGCGGCCTTACCGGCGTACTTGTCCGAGGGGGGAGGGGGGAGCCGTGGCCTAGATCCTGATGCGCGCGTGCGCTTCGCAATTCCGATACTCGCACCGAACACACGAGCACAGGTCCCCGCGAAAGTTGTTCCTTTAATCCACGGGTGTAAGTAAAATGGACCCCCCCACCCCCCCCCCCCCCCCGAATCGTACAACAGTTTATGAATTTTGTGGTCAAACTGGTCGATGCATTCTTTTCAAAATAATTCAATTTTAATGTGTTAATTTTTTTTGATTGTTTATATTATATGTAGAGTAATGCTGAATATTACGTTGAAGGATCTACGTACACTTTAAGTATTCGGGGATTTTTCTCTTGCTTCCCGGGTTCAAACCTTGTATTACGTGATTTATCCACCTCCACACAGCAGAAGTCAGTGACAAACCATCATGACTTGGAGTCCAAATCATCAATCATACATACAGAATGTGTCAAAACAATATCGACGAAGCCTGACTAGTGAATAGTTACGAACGAATAATTTGATAACATTCTTAAAACTTTTTCCTCTAAAATGAAAGTGTAGCCTACTATTAAAAGCCCTATTTTAGATTTTTAGTTAGATAACTTAAAGATAACTTTTAGCAATTAAGTAACAAATAGAATAATAATGTTTATTAAAAAATATATGTAGGGGGCAATGTATATTTCGGGAAAAGATTTTCAGACCACATGTGTATTAAAATTTGTAGCATTGTCTGTGTTTCGTGGTTTCTGGGATTATTTCAGGTACTTGTCTGCTGTCAGCACATGACAGACGGCACAGCAGACGACCGCAAATCACAAGAAAACAATCGCTAGCGCAGGCATTCATTTATTGCAGTCTAATGAGCTATCGGATATTTTTCGTGAAAAATCCATGCCTCTAAATATATATTATACCTGTGAAAGAAAATTCCCCATACGAAATTGAAAATTCGAGTAGCCGATAGTTTAATGCGCGTAATTAATTTTATATCCACATTCCCCCAAGTATGTTTTTGCCTCATTTCCTCGTGATTAACCACCTGGAGGTTGTTGTCCTTGTTGTTCTTAAACATCCTGTGTAATCTAAAACTAGTTTTGCGGAAGCAGAACGGCGAAGATCTCTTACGCTCACGACCCTTGCTTGCTTTACGGAACGCTGATAACCGCGCGCACAGTGCGCACGAACGTGGTGAACGAAGTAAATTGGTCTCGGTCGCTACGGGTCAAACCAGAGAGCATCCAGCGCCGCCAGACTGCAGTTTTCTTTAACGGCGCGCTCGTGTGCATGGGAAGATCTCGTAATGGCTCGGTTCTGAGCGTAAATATGCAAAACCCGCAGGCATTTGCATACCGTTCTAAGACCTGTCGGGGTGTTTCTGGGCTTACCACGTGCCGGACTACGCGCAGAAAACAAGAATATGACCCCGTAGATATTTAGGTGTAGAATTCTTCTAACTTAACACCGGGGTTGATTCAGTTTTCCTCACCAACGTTTCATGGGCAAAATAATGTACGTATATAATCCAAATATCATATACTATTGCATAGCCAATTATCTGAAACTATAAACACCTACAAACTTGAAATTCGGTAAGTATGATCATTATGTCACAGGAGCACCTATTAAGAACTGATTTAACGGAAATTTACTCCCCAAGGTTTGAAAGTGGGTGGGTTAGGGAATTTGGAGGATAAAACCTTTTTTAAAACAATAAGACATACGAAAATTTAAACAAAATTAAAATTACTGCATTATATATAACATATTTATGTATGTAGGCCTATATGTATACATATATAATTACACATACATAAACATATTTATTTATACATATATACATATGTTTGTTTTATATATAACATATATAAGAAATAACTCACTCTTACAAAGCCGCGGGTAACGGCAAGTACACACACACGCATATATAAATATATTCCAAATAAAACTCATTTACTTACACGAAAACTATAACATACAATTTATAAGGCCTATGAAATTCCAATTTTGCACGAATGTTTCTTATGTCATCTAGGTGCTCGCTAATAATGTCAAATTCAAACGCTGAAAAGGTGAAATGGGGGTGGAAGTATGAATGAAAATCCTAAACATCAAGCATTAGTAAAATGAAGTTTAGAAGAAATGTTCTTTTTTATAATGCAAGTGAACATGTAAAAACAATTTCTCGAAAATTGAGAATTTTTTTCTCTGTATATCAACTCCTAAGAGGGTGAAATGTGGTTTAATTTTGAAACTAAGTACACAGTAGATACCTTATAATTATAAACAGTAACCTTTTTTTAAATATTACTTTTTAATGTGCATGTGTTACTAATAGAAATTATCGTTGACGTGTAATCCTAAATAAATATTTACTGGGGTTGATTTAACATACCGGAGAATTCAATTTATCCAAATCCTGAAAAAGTAACTTTATAGAATAACTACGCAAAATATTCAGTTTTACCTGCGGTGCGGTGTATACTTCTAATTTCTTATTTCATAACAAATCTTATTGTAGAACCAACCGCACTAACGTACTTGTGTAAAAGTTACTAAAATTATCATTAACATTTTAAGTGTAAATAAAAATAAATGTGAGGAAGTCTTTCAGTATTTGACAGAGATGTGTAACATGTAACCTCGGTAACAAGCAAATTCATATATTCCTATCTCGCAAATCAACTTATAATACGAAACTCAGACACGAAATGTAGTGTCCAGTTCTTAAAACAAATAATGCTGAGGGTTATAAATATATGAAAATCGTGAAATTACTAATTTATGGACGCGAATCACACGTAGTTTCCACACCCTCAAGAATTCGCTGTCGGAGCAAATACTTTGTCTATTGAATTATTTGATTGGCAGAGTGAAAGGTTAAACTATATACAGAAACGGCTCCAATAGCTCCAATAAAAACGAAACTTACTTTACAATAATACTAAACCCTGGCTTAGGACCTGATTTTAAACAAAGAATTTTATTAAAATTCTGCCCAATCTTGTTGAATTCACTAAAACGTTAATACTATAAAGTTTCTCTTTGGCTTTGCGAACTTAGGTTCAAGCCATCCGCCACATATGGCAGCACCGTGGTTACACCTTTCCTTTCCATGCCACATCAATTCCATTCATAAAATTACTCCTACCAAATGGCGTAGCTACACCTAGAGCTAATATGTTTACATTAAAAAAATACTCTACTAAAAATAAAAATAAAATAATCGATCACTTCGTTTACTAAAGTAGAAGCCATAGTTGACCTACATGAGCTATGAAAGCCAAAATGTTTGTATACATAGAAACCACGCAGAAAGCTTTATATTAAATAAAGTTTTATATATTATACAACGATGTTATCAGCAAATCCTGGGTAATAACACAAACAAAGTCTCAGAAGCACTTAGTCTATTGGAAACAATATATCGAGGTGCGCATTCAGTTTAATGCGATTACACGATGTTTCTAATCCTATACTTAATCATCGTAAAAGCTGGGAGTCAGTTAAATTAATACGTTTCGTATTATTGATTATACTATTTTATGGGATTAATGTATGCAGCAAAATCCAACAGAATTTTGGCGTAATTAAGAGATAATATTATTTTTTTGTATAATTTAAAGTTTTTATTATGCACTAGAAGCCAACGTAAAACCTCTTCAAATTTTTTTGTTATAATCATGTACGATTTGTGGAGAGTATATGAAATGTAGCTGCAGTCAATGAACGTTTTTTTTAAATTGACTTTGCTTACGTTTAAGGATTCTAACATGGCATCAAAAAATAACGCGAATTGGGCAGATAAAATTTCTTACATATATATATTAACGTAATAATTTATATTGTTGGTGTGAGACCAGAATGTATTTCTGTAGGACAAATGCGTAAATTTTCTCCGTACGAATACTCAGACGTCATTAATTTTGTCCATCGTCTATTTATGAACACTGTATGCGTAAATAAATACACATGCTACAATGATTTTTAATGTCAATGTATTGTTCGCATTGAACGATTTACTAACTGGAAAATATAAAATTCAGTAAAATTATTAAATCTACACTATTATAAAAATTTAGTTTGCCTGTTTGTTCCTTCGAGGTTGACGCAAAATTACTAGACCGATTTTGATGAATATTTTTGTGTTTAAAAGCCTATGGTTAGATTTTTTTTTAAAAAAGGGTGTATATTTTATCTCGCTACGATGACGGGAGCCGGAGATATATAACAATGAAACCACATTTTTTCCCCAATCATGCACAACAAATATACGGCGAGCTCCCATTCCAAGTTCATTCTCATGAAAAGGGGGGTCAGTTTTGTGTGGCACTTGCATTAGATGCCATGCGGGCGGAACAGGGAGCTGTAATATGTCATAAAAGATTTTAAAAAATTAATGAAATTTCGGTATTACAATTCTGATGCTTTCTTCGTTCCCATTGCTACGGGCTTCTCGCGTTGTTGATGCCTTTTGGGTATCCATGGCAACAGCTTTTAAAACGCCAGTGGTGCACCCGCGAGGGGAAGCATGTGTAATGAGCAGACTGCAGTAGCGAAGCGCTGGTACTGCCGCTAGTTCTATATTAATAGTCTAGTTTATGATATAAAACTTCTGCAATAGCTAATATTCGTCTACAAGCGTGAAAATAAGGGGGATTGCAGACAAGCGCGTCCCCCTTCCATTATTTTTTTTCGGTCACAGGATATAAATAGCTATAGCAGCCAAAGTTTTATTAAATGTCTTCGAAGTTGGCGTGAATTATGCACGCCCGGCTAGCTCAGTCGGTAGAGCACGAGACTCTTAATCTCGGGGTCGTGGGTTCGAGCCCCACGTTGGGCGGGTTTTTTTTATTACCTAACAAGTATTTCACCCGTGACTTCGTTGATGTATCATTGGGAGCCAATAGACAAAACAAATTTCAGATCCGTGTTAAGATTTACTTCTTATCAAAATCAGCTACATTTTAAATTTCGAAAGGGGTAATGCGCGAAAAGTTTAGTTTCAAAAAAAGATCAATTTAGCTCATTATTTATCATTATTTAACACCGGTTTTAGTGTAATCGGTATTATATTTTTTTACATTGATGAGGTATCAATTAATTTCATGAAGGAGCCTAATGAAAATAATACGAACATTTTTATTTAAATCAAGATTAAGCATTTTTTCAAATTTCAAATTAAAATATACTTTTTTGAATAAATAAATGTAATCATGATTTTTTCCCCATTTCATTAGCTATGAATAAATATTTTAACATTTTTGAAACAATCGCATCTTTATATGAAATGAAAAAAAAAAACAGGCATCTCATTTATTAAATTAGATAAAAGTAATGGTTGCTACAAATTAAATAAAACTCACAAAAATATTCCCTTGTGCTCGTTTTCTTTTTATATTTATTCATTTTGGTTATCAATTATTAAAATTTTTTTAATTTTATACATCAGTCAAAATACCGCACGTATATTAAAGTAACTAGATGCATTTACAAACTTGCTTTTACGAGTCCTTAATTTCCCTATTTGATTTATATAATGTATACAAGTGTAAAGAAAAGATAAAATAAATGTATTATATTATTAATATGACAATTAAAAGTACATATACTGCAGTTTGATTAAGTTAGAGTGTTTTCTTGGCTAAAGGTGTAACCAACAAAATTTAACACAGATTCTAATACCATCGCAGTTAAAAAATATAAGGGGTATTTAAGTAATAATAGTACGACACTTAATAAGGCTTGAATTTTTTTGGGTATTCCAAACAACAATAATGGTCGAAAACATTATTTACGACAACAATAGCAGAACTGTAATTAAAAAAAATTGTTTTTTTTATTCAATGTACGTTAGACGCAGTTCGAAAATTCAAAACTATTTTTAAGTATCTTCGCACGCAATAGGATCATCTCAAATCGAGTTCAAACTTCTTTCTTGTTGCCACGAAAAAGCTACGGGATATTAAGTTTTGAAAAACAGGGAATTTCATTTTGAAAATAAAGAGGCGTACATCTTGAGGCATACACCATTCATTAATGTAAAAATATCAAAAACAGCGTGCAATATTTCCCGTTGAGGGGTCCACCTAGTTAGGGGCGCATTTTTGCTTGCAAAGTGGGATGATAAGTGCGAAGCTCGTTGGTGCTTCTAGCGCGGTATCGCCTATAAGAGCAAATCTGTGGACTGGCATACAGTCTTCTCGTCGTGCATAGGGCAACTCTGATGTTTGAATGGTAAGCATAACATTAGAGGGTGGAGAAATGAAGATAAAGGTGCAATGCAAGTCCCTTAAGTTCTTTGAAGAACTTGTATCAGGTGTTTCATATCCTGAAAACACGCGGTTTTAAACATTTTCATCTTTATAAAAATACATTTTTTAAAACTGAAAACGTAAACAGAACTACTTATCCACCCTCAGCGTATTATCTAATGATTTCCACAACCCAACACTTACTCACGCATCTCGAACAGTTTTAAAATCGCGTGGATTCATCTGAAACTCTGCGCACCGTATGTGTGCACAGGTAGACGGCGCCCTTAAGCCTGTGCATGGCCGTGTGAAATAAACCCATACCTTAAACTTTCCTTCTGGAAACTTTACCCCGATTCTCTCGATTCCGAGCATATTTATGTTTCTTTTTTACACTCGCGAGTTCAGAGTCTTGCAGTGCGAAGTCTGTTGAAGTGGAAAGTTTGGAACCGGCCGCGTTAAGGCTTCGTGAATCACCTCCGCAATGGGCCTGCGCAACATTTCTTCTTCCCACTTTTCCTTCCTGGCGCTTTCCGATTCTCTTTTCTCATTCCCGAGTGTACGAAGTAGTCCAGAGACAAGAGCTAGAGTATATAAAACAATACAGTTGATAGGTTTCTGGGATTGTTGGGTTCTAGCAGCGTCAAAAGTAAAGAGCTAACCAACGCTTCCGTCGACTTTGTAGTCACCATAATGATGGCCATTGGAATGTTGATCGAAATTTTAACGAACACTTCGTTTTTAACCCTGATAAAACTCATAAGCCAAGATACCTCGGATAGCATGAGGAAATAAATTTTTATTTGGTCAAATGAAAACATTTATTTAAAAAAAATTATACGTCCGTCGAATGTGTCTTTCAATGGGGAAGAGTTATACAAGATTTTTTTTGGACATACGGATTTTCTCGTTACACTGTGCGTTATAAGAAACCTTAATAACGGACAAAAAATGAAAATTACAAAAATAATGATCACCTAACACATAGAAAACCGTTCAAAACGGCCGTTGTCAAAAAATTAATAACATTAGCAGCACAGAAAACTCTGTGGAAGGAACTTATAAAAAACTATCACAGCACAGATGGACACAGTGGGATAAAACGACGAGACATTAGCAACGAGGGCAGTAAAATAATGTCGGAAAATTCCTTTCGGCACAGCCTAAAGGCGGAGGTAGATTTCGAAGTACCTATATCGTCTCAAAACGACCTAGACACTTCTATAAATTGCTGGAACAATTAAAAAAACTTTATGAACATGATATCCAACATGTTGTACAATATTCCAAAACTAGGAGGTTGTAAAGTGCCTGAAGCCGCCGTTGAAAAAAAATGAAAATAAACACTAATTTAATATAAACAAAATTTTTACTAAAAAATCAATTTCTTTTAATATTACGCAAATAAAAAAAGTTCTAATATATATACATATATGTGTATATGACAAGTTAAAATAAAATATTTGATAAAATATTACACACACTTATATATGTGTTTGTGTGTTTGCGCGCGCGTGTAAAATGAATCGGTGCTATTAGCCCATAATTTTAGCAGCAAGATTTTAAGTGACCATAAAATAAGAATATAATAGAAAGATTTAAAAGTGCGTAACTAAAAAGAAGAAAATCTACCACAATAACCTTCGTGCCTACAAACATATATATATACACAAAAGACAAAAATAACAGATTTCTAATAAAATTTTAAACTTCAAATATATAAGCATATTTATATAATAAAAGCAAAGATTATCGAAATGATATAAGTACAAAATTCAAAATATCATCAAAAGATTCCCAGTGACAAAAATGTATATTTCCATGAAAGGAAAATTTTTCACAGTTTTTCGTTTGGAGCTAAACTTTCTGAGATATAAGCCTTTTTAGAAAATACAACCATAATTATTCGTACGACGTCTTATGATGAAAATTACAAACACTTTAATTTAATAATCAAGGCGTGTTCCACGTATATACCTGTATTTCAAATGTTTCTCTATTGTTACACTTCCATTTTCTATTGTATACACATCTCTATGGAGTAAGCTAATATTTGTGCTCCTTGATACGCTTGTCTCCAAGGTAAACGTATCTCGTTGGCTTTACAGGGTGAGAGAATGAATGAGTGATGGGCGTAACTATATAGGATGAGTGATAAAAAGTTTTCTCATTTTTCAGCAGCGAAAATGTTCAAAAATTTTAACTAAATGCATCCAGAATTTAATAGCTTAGAACGAATTTCATATTATGCTCTTAACCTTCAATAACCATTTTTCATCCCTTGCAATAATACGTAGTATAACAGTTCGCTTTAGTCCAAGGTTTAAGTTAATATTTATATGGTTTAAAATATATTTGAAATAATTTGATACTAAGAATTCTTTTTATTTCAAAGCTTGTTTATATGGTAATAGTTCGTTTCATCAAAAATTGTTTCAGCAAAATGTTTTAGATAATATTTAGAATTTTTACGAGAAATTAAAACGAATTTGATAGTAGGTATACCTACTAAAGAAATTATGATTTATTTTCTGTCTTTCAACACTGGTTATTTCCACCCCTTGCAGTAATGGTTGGTTAAATAAAAAATTACGGCAGACAATATTTATAAAGTTTAAAATAAAAAAAGAATGGATTAGATAATGTTTATGGTATAAAATGTTATTTATTATTTATTCCAATCCCTTTTTTCAACATCTTGTAGTAATGGTTCATCTTATCAAAACTGGTTTCAGACCAAAGTTTTAAATAATGTTATAAGATTTATAATTAACTATTATAGATTTAACAGGTAACTATATAAGGCATTTAAGAATTTTTTTTATCCTCTAACCCCTGTTTATTTAATCTTTAGCTGCAATGGTTGATTGTATCAAAAATTGTTTCGAACCAAGTTTTAGATAGTATTTATAAGGTTTACAAACAGTTTGGACGGATTTGATAGTGTACTTACTTAGGGAGTTATTAATTTATCTGTCTTTCAACCCCTGTTATTTTACACTCCTAGTAGAATGGTAGAAAGAAAAAAGTCAAAAAATTTTAACAAATGGATTATCGAATTCGTTTTAATTTATTGCAAAACTCATTAAATTTATCTAAAACCTTAGCTTAAAACAATTTTTTATGAAACGAACTATTCCGTATAATATGGGGCTGAAATCTAAAAAACAAATTATAACTTCCTTAGTACAAAAATTTGTGTGAATTTATTTTTAAATATTTTAATATTACCTTAAACCTGTGTCAAAAATAATTATTAAATTACCATATATTAGTGCAAGGATTAAAAATAGGTTCTGAAGATAAAAAAAAATGCATAACTAACTACCTTAGGAGGCATAATATAAAATTCGTTTAGACATTCAAAACTGAATGTATTGAGTTAAAAATATTAAAAATATTTTCGCTACAAAGAATATGAGAAAAATTTAATCTATATTTTTTGAATATTGGCGAACATATAGGATGTTATCTACATTAAGTTCTTAAAATGTTCCAGGAGTTTATAGAAGTATCTAAAACATTTCGAGAAGAAAGAGGTACTTCGAAATCTACATCCGCCTGTAGGCTGTGCTGAAAGATTTTCTTTTATTTCTACCCCTGGTTTTTCATTACTTTGCAGGAATGGCTTGTCTTATCAAAAAAAAGTTTGAAATTTTTTTAAAATAAAAATTGAAATATTTACAAACAATACTAAGATAGTTATTTTTTATCCTTCAACCCATGTTTATTTCACCCTTTGCAGCAATGGCTGGTTGAATCAAAAATTGTTTGAGACAAAAGTTTTAGATAATATTAATACAGTATACAAACAATTTTGACGGATATATTTTGGGCATATTAAGGGCGTTATGAATTATTTTATCTATCCCTTGTTTATTTCCACCCTTTGCAGTAATTGTTGGTCATATAAAATTTTTTTCACAAGAAAGTTGTAGATAATATTTTAGGGTTTTTTAATAAATAAGAACCGATTTAATAGTGTGTATGGCACGGTAATTATTACATTTTAATATTCTACCCCCTTTTTTAAACCCCTTGCCGCAATGGTTCGTCTTATCAAAAATGTTTACAGACAAATGTTTCAGATAAATATTATAAGATTTACAAACAATCTGAATGTATTAGATTGTGTGCCTACCTTTCTCCAAACCATGTTTTTTTTTCCACCCCTTACAGTTATGGTTTGGTCATATCATATTGTTACGATTTATAATGTGGGGAGAACTGGGTGTGTAGTGGATAGCCCAATTAGGTTTTTTCACAGTTTTATTGATTGCAAATATTTAAATAAATAATAAATAATTTTACTTAAAAATGTCCGATCACAAATCACTGGCTCTAAAAGTGTTTATTGTCAAGTCACTCAATATCTGTTAAGTTCCGCAGTTCGCACTCTTCACTGGAGCTAGGCTCAACAGTTGTTCGCCCCTTACCGCGCGCCTGTCCACACACCCGCCGTCTCGCGCCACTCAGTCACCGCTCTCTTACGATCCAGTCAAACTACGCGTCGCACCACTCTCGGGAGGGGGGGGGGGTGGGAGGTCTCTCACCCTCTTCACCGATTTCATACTTCCCCTCGCTCGGAACTCCCGCGGAGGCCGGCGTCGCTGCTTAAGTACTTGAGGCGCCCTTCTCGAACTGACGAGAGCGGCTGTGACAAGTCGCGTCATCCTGGGCCAACCCGACGTCCGAACAGTCCAGAAGGGTGGTGTATATTCTCGCTGCTCCGCGCGGCTGCCCGCGAAATTCCTAAGGCCGCTCAGCGATAGATAACGGTGCCGAGGCAGAACGATGTGCCGGTGCGGAGGGGGGAGGAGGGTAGAGACGACCTTGAAATCCGGCCAGGTACGCGTGGCATGCCTTACGTCAGTGTACGGCACTACGGCACGTGAGACAGCGCTTGACTCCAGTGGCCGTGCAGGGTCTCCAGCTAGTTCCGAACCTGGCGCGTGTCGTGGTCCTGCGTTCGTAACACTATATATTTTAAGACAAATGTTTTTTTGTTATTTCTCCTACGAGTTATAATATGTTCAATTTGAAGTTATATTCGTAATTTTTTGGGAGTTATAAAGATTTTTTTTAAAAAAAACCTTCCGCATTCCTAACCCTTTGGTGAAATTTTGCACATTAGCGAACTGGACCAAGATTTTACATTACTATATTTTTTTATAAGTTTGAGAGTGATTTGTGCAAAATTACGGATTTTATTATGTCCATAATGATTTGATGTATTGATAAATATATATATAAATATACATAAAAAAACATTTGAGTTGAAGATGGTTTTGGGGTCTATGGACAATGAAACGAAAAACTGTACATGCACTTTCTTGAAGTCGCACCACGGTAACGGCTTCAATATGCAGTCTTTCTTAGAATTCTGATTAAAAACGACCTTGGATTACACAGCGACAAACAGACGAACACAACGACCATAGTATCAAAACATTTGGACAACACAACGATAACAGAGAGACTCACAGGCAAACCCAGCAATGTAATTTTTTTTTCTGAGCACAACGACGACAGCACAACGACGACAGCATATGCGAACACAGTAGGCTTCCCAAAGCGACAGTTGGGACGTTTTGGGAACTGAGATCGGTTCCCGTCCTCAGGCACAAACAGACTGATGGAGGATATAATTTTTTTTTCGGACTACAGTCCCTCCACGCTGATGTCAGTCCCATACACCCGAAGTGTTTGTGGGCCTCAGAAAAATGGGAGTGATTTCAATGGAGGGAAGTGATGCGTGCCAGTTGAAACCTACACGCTTAATTTGAGGATTTCAATAACTTCCATTGCTCTCTTCAGTCTCCACGAAGAGAGTGGGAGGCAGCGTGGCGACTTGCGCCTGGCGCGGGTCAATCCTGCGGAGGTGCGCCAATCAGCACCTCGGCAGCCTGTGGGGTGTAGCAAAGCAGGGAGGCAGCAGTAAGCCAGCTGCGTACTGCAGGGAACCTGCTGCCTGTAAACGGGAGACTAGCGCTGCCGAGTTCCTGGACGAGGGAGGGAAGCGGAAGAGAGCTCGGGAAGGCTGTGACTGTCCCAGGCGGGAAGCCTGGAAGAGCTTTTTGGAGCACGTGGCGCATGTACACGGCAGACACGAGTGTACATGACAGTTGCCCTCGGGAACTCCTGGCGAGACCTGCACGATGGAGGATCCTGAAAAAAAAAAACAGATGGTATCTATACCTTCAACCCCCTCTCCTTGTTTGGCTAATGACAAACGAGCAGGCCTCTGATTGCCTGTGAATCTGAGAGCTGATGTTATTGGCTGGTGTTTTGCTGCGAGGGTAGCTGGTGGGCTATGGGTTTTTGTGGCGTCTTAGTTTCAGCTTTAATTTAAGGGATCCAGGTGTTTTTATTCAATAATTTCTTTATTGATAATTTTGTTATTACTGACAATAAAAGCTGATACATTTATTTTACTTTAGTTTTGTTATTATTCCTGTATGTGTGGAGAAGAATTGTCCCAGCGAATTTTATGTCTGTGGTTCCAGGATGTTCAGCAAGTCTAATTTGTTGTTTTTCACTCTTCTTCATATTATTTTTGTGTTCTTTTATGCGTGTTGAAAGGGCTAAGCCAGTTTCTCCAATGTATGTATACCAGTATTCATAGCGTATCTGATAAACACAGTTCTGACACTGAAATTTTTCTGTGCTTAGTTTTGCTCTGGTGATCATGTGTTTTATTGTGAAATTTACACTTGAAATATGTTCGTAGTTCATGTTTGTTTCCCAATTGTCTTATTATACTTTCTCAATTTCAAAGCCAGTAAAGTTCATTGGCTGTCACTTAATCAAAAAATTATAATATAAACTTTGGGAATATTATAATGAAGTAATGGAGAGGACGTTGTTTAACAGTCGCTAGTTTTTGATCGATGTTTAAATACCCTTCCATTTTTGTTTTAATAGCCTATCCTTTCTTTTTGTTCATTTTGGACCAAATTGTGTTCCTTTAAAGTGATTTCTTGACAGTTATACGTACTTTTTGCTGATTTTTGAAAGGTAATTATTATTAATAATACCATAGAGTTTTAAATAAATAATGCCATTTTGAGTGACCCTAATTTTTATTAACATTGGTCGAATTTCGTTAATATATAGGTACCAAATGTGTTTCTTAAAATTTCCGTAAATTTATTTTAAAAAAAAATTAGTTTCTACATTTTTATTGTGAAAAATAAAACATTTAAAAATACAATTATTTTTCTGAATTTTTCATTGTTAAGAGGTTGAGTCTTAACATAACGCTTATTTTGATTAGTTTCTCTATTTATTGGCAGTTGAAATAACTGGCTGTTTCAATTCTCTTCAGCTGACTCCAACGGAAATGCATCTGCCTGTGTTTCTCCTTCCCTCCCTCCTCTCTCTTTCCCTCCCACGACGCCCTGCAAAGTGTCGCGTTGGGAACCTGACGCGCCATTCATCCTGTACCCAGCCCATCCCTCCAGGGTTGCCAAATGTATGGGTTGAGGGGAGAGGGATGAGTGTCTCCCCAAACTCCCTCCCAATCAGCAAAGTGGTCCTCGTAGGTTCGTGAGTGTTTGTGTGCGCGTGTAATTCCCCTCCCTCAACTCATACTCACGCTCCCTACAATTCAACGTTCCACGCACCATGACCCAGCATTCCCCCTCCAAACCCTCCCCCCCTTCCTCCCGCAATCCGGTTGTATAGCGGTGGGATGGGGGAACGCAAACACGGATCCCGATGTCGTGATTGGAGTTACGGAACGCCGAATTAACCGCGACGCATCGACGCGCGTCGCGCACGCGATACGAAGTTACATCAACGTGGATGATTTACTGCTTAACGTCTCGTCATCCGGGCGACGGGGTCGATGGGTATGAGAAGGGAGCGTCGAGGAATGAGTGCGTGAGGAGTAAATGAGAATATCCCCGAGTAAACTTCCGTCATGTTTTACACTGGCGAATAAAACAAAAAAACCAAGGGGACCCCAGCCAGGAATCGAACTCGAATAGTCTCAGAGAGTTCGAACAGCCTTAGAAGGAGTCGAATAGCTTTAGAAAGAATCGAATAGCCTTAGATGGAGTATAATAGCCTTAAAGAGAGCCTAATAGCTTTGAGGGAGTCGAATACCCTTAGAGGGAGTCGAATAGCCTTTGAGGGAGTCTAATAGCCTTTAAGAGAGTCGAATAGCCTTAGAGGGAGTCGAATGATTTGACTAATTTTATTGATTAAATGTCTTTTAAATAGTATAAAACAAAGTCGCTATCCGCATCTGTATGTTCGCTTACTTCTTCGTATCTACACAGTGGATTTAGATGCGATTTTCACAGTTATTTTGAGAACTTCTTCAGGAAGTTTCCTGTGTGTAATTTCCATTAAGTATATTAAATTTAAAGATAGTAGAGTAATCTAAATGTTGATGTTTTAGGCCGCTCACGTGGCTTACGTTGACTTAAACCTGACAGATACATCAAATTTATATACTTAAGAATTGTGGGTCTTAAAAACGCCTACAGAAAATACCGCGATAGAATATGTCTATCTTCTAAGGATGGCTGGTTCACAGTAACCAATTTTATTTTAAAAATTGGTAAGAAAAATTAGAAAAATGCTGTCAACATCTTTTGCAAAGAAATTCTTTAGTTATGGGCCGTACGTGTTAGTATGTACATAATTTTAGAAAATACAAGAAACTAACGAAAGCTTTATACTTATAAGTACTTACTTATTAAATCTTAATGACGCCCAATTAGTAGAGCGCACCCGTGAAAAGCCTGGGTGGATTGCTAGTTTATTTATAAACGTTTGACACGTTGGCGAAGGTTTCTTTTAGCAGTATGATTGAGTACAACGAATTTGTGACCAATTTCAGGCTATAAAAATTAACACCCATAACGTAGCCGGGACTTTAACCCAGAACCGCCTTTACTGAAAGCCAGCGTACGTCTGACTACGCCACGGACTTCAGCCCAATCGATTGTTCAATCACTGAGATTCACGTCACTGTTGTTTCTGGGACGGGATAAGAGAAAACAGTTAGGCCTATGTGTGTTTCAGTTATTAGGGCCAAACATTCTAAATGCCATTGTTTCACGTCGCGATGCATGGCTTATAAAGAGCACTATATCTCTACTTACATCACACTTAATTTTATATTTTAATTACTAGTACCTTGTGCATTGTGATTTCAATCAACAGTTATAAATATCATTGCACAGCCCTGAAAATAAGTTATTGGGATTGTGAGACACTGATGTATCAGTGAGATTCATTAACCTAACCTATTGCATTATCTAGAAACGATTTTTAACAGGTATTGCAGTCCAATGTTTACATATTTTGAGTAGTTTCAACTTATTGAAATTTAGTGCATTAATCTGTCGTACTGTTTGAGATTCATGTTTTAGTTTTGGTGATACGCTATTCTTCGTTTCCGTTACCAAAATTTGCTTTCCATTAAAATAATGGAATCTTATTATTTTGGAAATGTAGCTGTCTTTATTTTGTTGATCATTGTTGTAATTTAAGCAAAATAATATATAACAATTTGCAAGAAATAATATCCTTAATCATGTTAATGAACGGCATTTGTAGTTATTTAAGTTGTGATACGTTGTTTACATTATTGTTTTACAAGCAGAATTTCCTAACGTAAGCTTCAATACACTGTTGGCTTTCAATATAAAAATATGATTGCAATGGAATACACTTGTATGCACCACCTTTCACTTAGTGTGAAAGTGATGAAGTTTTTCTAGAAATTCTAATGATAGGGATAATTGTATTCTTACTGCCAATTTCAAATATAATTAAATTTTAAAAATCTAGTATCTATATACTAAAAATATTTTGTATTCCAGAAATGGGCTATTGAAATTTCATTAAAATACCAATTTTACGTGATTATATTTTTTCAAGTAAACTTTCAAATTTAAGTAAATGACAGAAACAATTCTACATTTCAAAGACATTAATTATTACTGGCAGTTGAATGACTCAAATATTTTTGAGTATTTGTTTTTGTATTTTTAAACAACATTTTCGAATTTTTTAAACATGAAATAGAAAGTAAATTGCTTGAAATTCCATTTAAAAATTATTTCCCATTGGTTTGGAATAGTATTTAAGATTATTTTTAATTTTTTTAAAATAAATATATTTCAGTTTTTCAGCCGTTCGCAACATACACAATTAGATAATTTCCTTGGAAACAGAGCTTGTTAAATTGTCATAAAATTTCAATTTTCGTGGTTTGAAAGTTATCTGCAATACAATCTATTAAAACGTGCAATGCGTTTATAAAGGCTTTTTTGTATTCGCATGCTAAAGAATGTATTTTTTTTCTTTAAAATATTTATCGGTGAAAAAAGTAAATATTGTCTAAATAAACGAAGTCAAACAAAACTGCTATTAAATAATACGAAGTGCGCTTTATTTCAATTAATAAAACATTAAATAAAACTTTTGTTGTAAGTTTTCCCAACAAAGAATATATTTTAATGCCAATTTTTCCCCTCACATTTGCATGTTAGCGCTGTTATAATTTATTATTTTCTATATACTCCAATGCTCTTAATCTTACCAAGTAACATACCCTCTCAGTGAGTCACGTTTGCTTTAAACACACAAAACATATAATATTCATTTTGTAATGACACATGCAATGTTAACAACTAAAAGTTGCCAATTTTATGAACACAAAGCCTTAAAAGGTTAAATTTCAATAACATGTATATATTTATTAGGTTCTTAGAGTAAATAGCGGTATTGGCACAAAAAAACAATCATTCATTAATTAAAATAGTTTACTTAAATGTCAAATTTCAATAATAAATTATTAAATAAAAAAAGGCAGTCATGTAGATTGTCGACAGAAATGAAAACTTAAAACTTCGTTTTCAGATGTATATGACATCATTTCTACGTAAATGTACGTAAGAAAGTGATTTTGGTATTATATCACTAGCATTTCGGTGACGAGAACCCATAATTATTGCCTCCACCAATAATAACTTTAAATTAGAAGAAATGAAGTTTTATCATCGAAGAAATAAAAAAATAACTTTAATCTACAAATAATCAACATTACCTCTAATAAATAAATAACCTGACATTTTAAGAAATTCACTACGTAAATAAATAAACAAAAGAAAATCGCTCAACGCGGTCAATTAAACTTCACTTACTGCTACTACAGAATGTCGGTGACGCGGACTTACAAGATTTTACCCATCCAAAAAGAGTCCAACAAGCACATGATACAGTCGAGTATATACAATGTATAAGTGTATATATGCGTATACATGTACACAGGCCGCTGCGCGTCGCCAGTCTGGCGCAACACGTCACTAATATGTTGGTGACGCAAATCCATAAGTTTTGCCCCTGCTAAAAATCGCTCACCGCGGCTAAATAAGTTTTCTCTTCAAAACATAAGTGTTTTTTATATGAAAATTGAAACCTAATAGTAATATATCCTGTTGGAAAATTAGATGGAATACCTGATTCCAATTTAACTTTAAAAATGGTTATTTTATTCAGTACTATACGATCGAACTCAACTGTTGATTCTATTATTTTTAATTTAACTTTGTTTTAGTGACACCATAATTAATGCGCTATTCAATTTTGGTAATAATACAGAAGATCGAAATATACGATTATCATTATACTATAAAATATTATAGAATGTAAATTACTTCTTTTTCGTTTTTCTTTTGTAAACTAAATAAAAATACATATTAGATATATTTGGAAGTTGATAAACAAGTAACCTGCAATAACTCAATCATTGTGGATTAGTTTTTCATTTTCAATTTAAAAATTGTGTTTTATACTTTAATCTAATTAAGAGTAGGTAGATGAATGAACTTACAGCCCATGCACTGTATCATGTCATCTACCTTTACCTCCTCACACAAAACACATAACCAGTTTGCACAATCTTCTGCGTTATTCTCATCGTGTTCTTTGAGAAGTGAACCTGTCTTCAACTTTTTCAACTGAAGCCTACCTTTTGTGTGCTCCGAATTCTCGTTTGTAGGGGCTACTTGTGATTACGACTGCACCTTGAGCCTTTCCATCTCTTTTTACCTTTCCACGAAGAAACAGTAGACCAACTTGTAATACTTTTGGTAGCGGTGATATTTCTTTTAGAGTCTTCTTTATTGTCTCGCGATTTTTGGCAATCTTAGGAACCTAAACCGACACAACTCCAACAATAAATGTTTTAACACATACGCAAATTTAGTCAAACTTGCCTAAAACGGATCCTCTGTGAAACATAAACCTGTACAAAACGAAAAAAAAAATATTTCAGCCGAATTATATTGACTGAAAATATTAGCTTATCAGTAGTATATAATAGGGCATCCGAGGACTGGGTTCTGGGTGTGGAGCCAGAGCCGGTGTCCGCCATCTTGGATTGTGACGTCACGGCGGCCATTTTGGATGGTTGTGACCTTGACCTTTGACCTTGACCTTGAATTTGATCCTCAAAATGTGTCAAAATCCGCCAAAATTGGGCAAAATTTGCCCAAAATTCCTCAAAATTTCCATTTCTGTGGAAAAACATTCCGCCAAAAAATCTCAAAAAATTCCACAATTCAAAAATTCCCGTTTTCGAGAGAAAAATTCCCGTTTCGAGGGAAAATTTCCCGTTTTTAGTCCTTAAAAATCCCAGCGGCTAGAAATGTCCATATGTAGGCTTAAGCATCCATGTCTACAGCCTACGATAAGCCTCTGACGTCATCATGGATTATGACGTCAACGTTGCAATTTCCGTTACGGCCGCCATCTTTAACTTTTTTATTTATTATCCGATTTTAATGAATTTTTTTTAAAAAAATAATAAAAAATTTACTAAATAAAATTTTAATAAAATACTTATAAAAAACAAACATTTACGACACGGAGTTCGAAGTCCTCGGTTAGAACCCGACGAGTGCAAAAAAAATTAAAAATGGCGACCGATCCTTCCCCCGTGGTGGGTGCTAGCAGACTAACTCCCACCACTTTTTTTCAAAGCATATATATCGTCACCTAGTATGACGTCATGTCCGCCATCTTGTCTTCGATGCTGGAAGCCGTCATCAATGTATCGTCGGCTAGAGTGCGCCGATAACATGTTAGTTTAATTCGTATCCGCTAGAGTGCAGTAATCATTTATTACTGTGACACCCTCCATCTTGTCATTTGGCCGCCATCTTGAAAATCCGTAATTATTTAGCTAGAAATTCGGGAAAAGTTCCAAAATTCATTAAATAAATCACTCATTAATTTACATATTGATTCGATCGATTCCTGTCCTCGGTTCGATACCCGATCGATGCAAATAATCTTAATTTTTATGTAAAAATACCTAAAAAATGACAGGTTCGAAAATAAAAACACTGCAAGTTCTTTTACAAACATAATATTTATTACATAATTTCTATTTTACTACAGGATCACCTGCGAAGGTTAGCAATCTTACAAACATTTAGGTCCGCATAGGCGTGAAATGACTAATTCTTAGCTCCAATCGGTTTATACAAGACAGAGTCCAGCCAGATCCTTTACAGACATAGTCCTCCTCTTCTTGACAGAGTTTCTGGATACCTTGTTTAACAGTTTGCTCGATATCGTTAGAACTGTAAATTACTGCAGCCGATGTCTTGAATGCACACTTCTTCACTTTGTCATCGAACGGATAAGGCTTTCCATATATACAGTCCAACCACAAGTTATATTTCAAAGGTCCGTTTGTTGCTACGTCATCAGTAAGCTGATTGATTATGTCCTGTCTGATATCATCAAGAAAATTACAAATGTCCTTTGACTCACTTAACGTACTTGGATAATAGTAGTCTTTCAATGTTCCACGAAATGCAGACTGCGCCAAGTAGAAGCCATTATCGTTCACTTGTAATGCTCCGATCACAGTCTTATGTTTATTTTCATGTTCAGATGCCACAGCAATCGGTTGCTGCACATCAGTTTTTTTACTTGTACGCTCACGAGTCACCAATCTAAACTCAGGAGTCGTAATTGCTGCAGGTAGTTCAGCAGTAGGCGCACGGACTTCACCTTTACAGTTTATCGAATGTTGGCGCAAATTATCAATTCGAGTAAACCATTTATGACACTCGTCACAGCGAAACTTCATGCGAGAAGGACTCTTCGTACATTTACTCCTCTCATGTCTCCGTACATCATGTGCAAATGCAAACGTCATGTCGCAGTAGCCACAAGGATGCCTAGTTGAAGACAAACCCGAACCAGATGTCGCTGTTACTGCAACTGAATCATTTCCAGGCATACTCTTATGCACATCAATGCATCGTTGTTGTATAGAAACCTTTACTTTCTGCCGCACTGCAGGTCCTTTACATGTCTCCAAGTGATGCTTCAAATTAGCATTTCTTGTAAATTGCTTGCGACACTTAATACAACCAAACATTTTACGATAAGGGTTCTTGGCACATTCTCTCTTCTCGTGACGACGAGCATTGCTGATGTTTGAGAAAATCTTGTCACAGTAACGACATCGATGTTCGTTAGTTGACGATTCGCCATCCATTGAAGTCTCCATCGAGGGCGAAACAGCGTTCGTCGAGGTTTCCTGTACAGTCAGCACTACCGGCATTAAAGTCTCTTCTGCTGGTGGTATCACATCTGTTGAAATCCCCTCCAATGTTGACGTCATCGTTACCAACGGGATCTGCTCCTTCTCCGTCGTAGCTGTCGATAAGGTTCCCGTAGTCGATGGTACAACCTCCGAGTTCAACGTTAAAGACGGTAAAGATGCCATCGAGTTCGCAAGAACAGGTAATTACGCGATTTATGCACCAGATTAAACAATCTAGGTGATCCTTACACCGCCGTCGTCAGAAACAAACTGAGCGTCCTGCTGTCTAGGACTCGCTTATATACATGCACCGGATGGAATAATACGCTAGTCAAATCAAGAACAATTTATTAAAATACTAGAGTCAAAACAACATTAAAAAAATAGAAGCACCATCAAAAAAATAAAGGAAGCACACTTGGAAGCACCGACAACGAAAAGGCAGCACATTTGGAAGCACCGACAACGAAAAAGACAGCACCATCATCGAAAAGACCGCACATTTGTCATTGGCTCCAATATTCATTGGCTCCAATATTCATTGGTTCCATCAGTCTATTGATTCTATCAGTCTAGTGACTCCAACAGTCATTGACACCAACGGCCTTTTTCTTCATCAGCTCCAATGATATTTGGCTAGAATGCTACGAGTCTAAGAGACCATGAGGCTACAATTCTACGAGTGTACAAGACTCCTCCAACTACCTTCAAGTGTATAAAGCTCCAAATGCTCCAACAGCTCCAACACGCAATGTACGCGCAATACATGTAATTTACACACAATAAATGTAATGATTACACAGTACACACACAGGAAACGGAACGTACACACAGTACACACAGGAAACGGAACGTACACACACACAGGAAACGGAACGTACACACAGTACACACAGGAAACGGAACGTACACACAGTACACACAGGGAACGGAACGTACACACAGTACACACAGAAAACGGAACGTACACACAGTACACACAGGGAACGGAACGTACACACAGTACACACAGGGAACGGAACGTACACACAGTACACACAGGAAACGGAACGTACACACAGTACACACAGGAAACGGAACGTACACACAGTACACACACAGGAAACGGAACGAACACGTAATATTCACGCAATTGACACACAGTACACGCAGAGTACACGCAATTTACGCAAAGTACACCCAATGTACGCAATGTACGCAATATATATGTAATGTATACACAATGACTACGCTTCGTTCGCGCAGGACAAACATTTAATGAAAACGCAGCACGTTTGGACGGAAATTCTATAAAACGAAAGCTCATTTAACGAAAAGGAGGCGCATTCTCTCGTTCATTCAACTTGGTAGGATACGATCTTCAATGATAAGTTAGGATATAATCTCTCCATCAGTCTATGAATCCAACAGTTTATATTTCCATTAGCCATCGACTCCAACAGTCATTGACTCCAACAGTCATTGGCTCCAACAGTCATTGCCTCCAACAGTCATTGTCTCCAACGTCCTTTTGGTTCATCAGCTCCAATGATATTTGGTTAGAATGCTACGACTCTAAGAGACTATGAGACTACAATTCTACGAGTGTACAAGACTCCTCCAACTACCTTCAAGCGTACAAAGCTCCAACTACTTCAGCAGCATTATGTTATAATAGTACAAGGCTACTTAACTACGAAGCTACAAGTCTACATGGCTCCAATTGCGGCATCTGTCTTCGTCTGAATTTTCTCTTTGACTCCAACTCCGCCCGCCAGCATCTCTTCGATCTGCACCTCGATTATGTTATAATAGTACAAGGCTACTTGACTACGAAGCTACAAGTCTACATGGCTCCAATTACGGCATCTGTCTTCGGCTGAATTTTCTCTTTGGCTCCAACTGCTACAGCAGCATTATGTTATAATAGTACAAGGCTACTTGACTACGAAGCTACACATCTACAAGGCTCCAATTATCACATCTGTCTTCGTCAGCATTTTCTCTTTTGTTCCCACTGCTCCAACAGCATTATGTTATATGATTCCATGGATACTTTGTTACGTAGCTACAGGTCTACGAGGTTCCAATGCATCATGTTTACGAAGCTTCCAGAACACAGGGTTACGAGACTGCGAGGCTACAGGACTACGAAGCTTCCAGGACACGAGGCTACATGGCTACGAGACTACATGACTCTAACTGATTACAATAGCACCACTCAGTGGTGAGAGTTAGGTTATCTCATGCAAAAGTACTTTATGCATGTAGTTCTGCTTTTCAACAACAGATGTCGCCACATGTTGCTTGCAGATAAATAATATTTAGTTCTTTTATGCAGGATGCGGGATGCTCACTAACGATCGCAAAAGAAGGATGACTTCGCTAGACTCCAAGGAAAAGGAAGTTCGTCTTGCATGTTGGTGCTCCACAGATGTCTCATGGTGTAATATTAATTTGACTGAGTAATGATATTTGTCAATTCCACCTGATAAAAATATTGCAAGTTTTGATTTAGTAGCAGAAATTATCGAATTAAATGTAACTCCAATTAAAATGACATGTCTCAATAGACAAAAAAAATCCATGCAGAGAGTGGTTCCTCAGAATAGTCAGAAACACTTGAAGAAACCACAGGAATGATTGCAAGAACACGGGAAAAACCATCAAATTATTGACATTAATAATCAGGAGCACACGGAGAAAACCATCATAATATTGGCAAGAATAATCAGGAGCACACGGAGAAAACCATCATAATATTGACCAGATTAATCAGAAGTACTCGGAGAAAACCACCACATGTTTTCCTTGATATCATAAAATTACAGGAAAAAAATATTTAAAAACAAAAATAAATTAATAAAAAAATAAAAAAATAAAAAAATTGCATAAACAGTTTCTGCTAGCTTGTAAACTTATCATTGTTGAGCAAAGATAGAGTTCTTGTACAAGCCAGAAATTTATGCAATTTTTTTATTTTTTTATTTTTTTATTAATTTATTTTTGTTTTTAAATATTTTTTTCCTGTAATTTTATGATATCAAGGAAAACATGTGGTGGTTTTCTCCGAGTACTTCTGATTAATCTGGTCAATATTATGATGGTTTTCTCCGTGTGCTCCTGATTATTCTTGCCAATATTATGATGGTTTTCTCTGTGTGCTCCTGATTATTAATGTCAATAATTTGATGGTTTTTCCCGTGTTCTTGCAATCATTCCTGTGGTTTCTTCAAGTGTTTCTGACTATTCTGAGGAACCACTCTCTGCATGGATTTTTTTTGTCTATTGAGACATGTCATTTTAATTGGAGTTACATTTAATTCGATAATTTCTGCTACTAAATCAAAACTTGCAATATTTTTATCAGGTGGAATTGACAAATATCATTACTCAGTCAAATTAATATTACGCCATGAGACATCTGTGGAGCACCAACATGCAAGACGAACTTCCTTTTCCTTGGAGTCTAGCGAAGCCATCCTTCTTTTGCGATCGTTAGTGAGCATCCCGCATCCCGCATAAAAGAACTAAATATTATTTACCTGCAAGCAACATGTGGCGACATCTGTTGTTGAAAAGCAGAACTACATGCATAAAGTACTTTTGCATGAGATAACCTAACTCTCACCACTGAGTGGTGCTATTGTAATCAGTTAGAGTCATGTAGTCTCGTAGCCATGTAGCCTCGTGTCCTGGAAGCTTCGTAGTCCTGTAGCCTCGCAGTCTCGTAACCCTGTGTTCTGGAAGCTTCGTAAACATGATGCATTGGAACCTCGTAGACCTGTAGCTACGTAACAAAGTATCCATGGAATCATATAACATAATGCTGTTGGAGCAGTGGGAGCAAAAGAGAAAATGCTGACGAAGACAGATGTGATAATTGGAGCCTTGTAGATGTGTAGCTTCGTAGTCAAGTAGCCTTGTACTATTATAACATAATGCTGCTGTAGCAGTTGGAGCCAAAGAGAAAATTCAGCCGAAGACAGATGCCGTAATTGGAGCCATGTAGACTTGTAGCTTCGTAGTCAAGTAGCCTTGTACTATTATAACATAATCGAGGTGCAGATCGAAGAGATGCTGGCGGGCGGAGTTGGAGTCAAAGAGAAAATTCAGACGAAGACAGATGCCGCAATTGGAGCCATGTAGACTTGTAGCTTCGTAGTCAAGTAGCCTTGTACTATTATAACATAATGCTGCTGAAGTAGTTGGAGCTTTGTACGCTTGAAGGTAGTTGGAGGAGTCTTGTACACTCGTAGAATTGTAGTCTCATAGTCTCTTAGAGTCGTAGCATTCTAACCAAATATCATTGGAGCTGATGAACCAAAAGGACGTTGGAGACAATGACTGTTGGAGGCAATGACTGTTGGAGCCAATGACTGTTGGAGTCAATGACTGTTGGAGTCGATGGCTAATGGAAATATAAACTGTTGGATTCATACACTGATGGAGAGATTATATCCTAACTTATCATTGAAGATCGTATCCTACCAAGTTGAATGAACGAGAGAATGCGCCTCCTTTTCGTTAAATGAGCTTTCGTTTTATAGAATTTCCGTCCAAACGTGCTTCGTTTTCATTAAATGTTTGTCCTGCGCGAACGAAGCGTAGTCATTGTGTGTACATTACATATATATTGCATACATTGCGTACATTGGGTGTACTTTGCGTAAATTGCGTGTACTCTGCGTGTACTGTGTGTCAATTGCGTGAATATTACGTGTTCGTTCCGTTTCCTGTGTGTGTACTGTGTGTACGTTCCGTTTCCTGTGTGTGTACTGTGTGTACGTTCCGTTTCCTGTGTGTACTGTGTGTACGTTCCGTTTCCTGTGTGTACTGTGTGTACGTTCCGTTCCCTGTGTGTACTGTGTGTACGTTCCGTTCCCTGTGTGTACTGTGTGTACGTTCCGTTTTCTGTGTGTACTGTGTGTACGTTCCGTTTCCTGTGTGTACTGTGTGTACGTTCCGTTTCCTGTGTGTGTGTACGTTCCGTTTCCTGTGTGTACTGTGTGTACGTTCCGTTTCCTGTATGTGTACTGTGTAATCATTACATTTATTGTGTGTAAATTACATGTATTGCGCGTACATTGCGTGTTGGAGCTGTTGGAGCATTTGGAGCTTTATACACTTGAAGGTAGTTGGAGGAGTCTTGTACACTCGTAGAATTGTAGCCTCATGGTCTCTTAGACTCGTAGCATTCTAGCCAAATATCATTGGAGCTGATGAAGAAAAAGGCCGTTGGTGTCAATGACTGTTGGAGTCACTAGACTGATAGAATCAATAGACTGATGGAACCAATGAATATTGGAGCCAATGAATATTGGAGCCAATGACAAATGTGCGGTCTTTTCGATGATGGTGCTGTCTTTTTCGTTGTCGGTGCTTCCAAATGTGCTGCCTTTTCATTGTCGGTGCTTCCAAGTGTGCTTCCTTTATTTTTTTGATGGTGCTTCTATTTTTTTAATGTTGTTTTGACTCTAGTATTATAATAAATTGTTCTTGATTTGACTAGCGTATTATTCCATCCGGTGCATGTATATAAGCGAGTTCTAGACAGCAGGACGCTCAGTTTGTTTCTGACGACGGCGGTGTAAGGATCACCTAGATTGTTTAATCTGGTGCATAAATCGCGTAATTACCTGTTCTTGCGAACTCGATGGCATCTTTACCGTCTTTAACGTTGAACTCGGAGGTTGTACCATCGACTACGGGAACCTTATCGACAGCTACGACGGAGAAGGAGCAGATCCCGTTGGTAACGATGACGTCAACATTGGAGGGGATTTCAACAGATGTGATACCACCAGCAGAAGAGACTTTAATGCCGGTAGTGCTGACTGTACAGGAAACCTCGACGAACGCTGTTTCGCCCTCGATGGAGACTTCAATGGATGGCGAATCGTCAACTAACGAACATCGATGTCGTTACTGTGACAAGATTTTCTCAAACATCAGCAATGCTCGTCGTCACGAGAAGAGAGAATGTGCCAAGAACCCTTATCGTAAAATGTTTGGTTGTATTAAGTGTCGCAAGCAATTTACAAGAAATGCTAATTTGAAGCATCACTTGGAGACATGTAAAGGACCTGCAGTGCGGCAGAAAGTAAAGGTTTCTATACAACAACGATGCATTGATGTGCATAAGAGTATGCCTGGAAATGATTCAGTTGCAGTAACAGCGACATCTGGTTCGGGTTTGTCTTCAACTAGGCATCCTTGTGGCTACTGCGACATGACGTTTGCATTTGCACATGATGTACGGAGACATGAGAGGAGTAAATGTACGAAGAGTCCTTCTCGCATGAAGTTTCGCTGTGACAAGTGTCATAAATGGTTTACTCGAATTGATAATTTGCGCCAACATTCGATAAACTGTAAAGGTGAAGTCCGTGCGCCTACTGCTGAACTACCTGCAGCAATTACGACTCCTGAGTTTAGATTGGTGACTCGTGAGCGTACAAGTAAAAAAACTGATGTGCAGCAACCGATTGCTGTGGCATCTGAACATGAAAATAAACATAAGACTGTGATCGGAGCATTACAAGTGAACGATAATGGCTTCTACTTGGCGCAGTCTGCATTTCGTGGAACATTGAAAGACTACTATTATCCAAGTACGTTAAGTGAGTCAAAGGACATTTGTAATTTTCTTGATGATATCAGACAGGACATAATCAATCAGCTTACTGATGACGTAGCAACAAACGGACCTTTGAAATATAACTTGTGGTTGGACTGTATATATGGAAAGCCTTATCCGTTCGATGACAAAGTGAAGAAGTGTGCATTCAAGACATCGGCTGCAGTAATTTACAGTTCTAACGATATCGAGCAAACTGTTAAACAAGGTATCCAGAAACTCTGTCAAGAAGAGGAGGACTATATCTGTAAAGGATCTGGCTGGACTCTGTCTTGTATAAACCGATTGGAGCTAAGAATTAGTCATTTCACGCCTATGCGGACCTAAATGTTTGTAAGATTGCTAACCTTCGCAGGTGATCCTGTAGTAAAATAGAAATTATGTAATAAATATTATGTTTGTAAAAGAACTTGCAGTGTTTTTATTTTCGAACCTGTCATTTTTTAGGTATTTTTACATAAAAATTAAGATTATTTGCATCGATCGGGTATCGAACCGAGGACAGGAATCGATCGAATCAATATGTAAATTAATGAGTGATTTATTTAATGAATTTTGGAACTTTTCCCGAATTTCTAGCTAAATAATTACGGATTTTCAAGATGGCGGCCAAATGACAAGATGGCGGGTGTCACAGTAATAAATGATTACTGCACTCTAGCGGATACGAATTAAACTAACATGTTATCGGCGCACTCTAGCCGACGATACATTGATGACGGCTTCCAGCATCGAAGACAAGATGGCGGACATGACGTCATACTAGGTGACGATATATATGCTTTGAAAAAAAGTGGTGGGAGTCAGTCTGCTAGCACCCACCACGGGGGAAGGATCGGTCGCCATTTTTAATTTTTTTTGCACTCGTCGGGTTCTAACCGAGGACTTCGAACTCCGTGTCGTAAATGTTTGTTTTTTATAAGTATTTTATTAAAATTTTATTAAGTGAATTTTTTATTAATTTTTTAAAAAAAATTCATTAAAATCGGATAATAAATAAAAAAGTTAAAGATGGCGGCCGTAACGGAAATTGCAACGGTGACGTCATAATCCATGATGACGTCAGAGGCTTATCGTAGGCTGTAGACATGGATGCTTAAGCCTACATATGGACATTTCTAGCCGCTGGGATTTTTAAGGACTAAAAACGGGAAATTTTCCCTCGAAACGGGAATTTTTCTCTCGAAAACGGGAATTTTTGAATTGTGGAATTTTTTGAGATTTTTTGGCGGAATGTTTTTCCACAGAAATGGAAATTTTGAGGAATTTTGGGCAAATTTTGCCCAATTTTGGCGGATTTTGACACATTTTGAGGATCAAATTCAAGGTCAAGGTCAAAGGTCAAGGTCACAACCATCCAAAATGGCCGCCGTGACGTCACAATCCAAGATGGCGGACACCGGCTCTGGCTCCACACCCAGAACCCAGTCCTCGGATGCCCTATTATATACTACTCTTATCTAAAATTTTACCATTCATGTTGCCTAAACTGGACCAGTAAAATTTAGGAGTCACTGATCGGTCCAACTTTGGCAACTGGTCGCCGTTAGTGAAAAAATGGCGTTAAAAGAATAAAGGAATTTCATGAATAATTTAACATTATGCTATTTGTAGCTAATGAAACACACTTATTACAGAAACTTTACTTACGTTCTCTTATTCTCTACAGTAGCTTATGTTCCGTAGTGCAAAAATAACAATAGGAACTATGGAAACACTAATGCGACGATCCTACTGCTTCCAATGGCCTAACCTCACTGTTCGTTGTGTGGCGTGACCTGGGCGCTATAGAATATCAGTAGAGCCAACTCGACAGTTTTAAATGTTCCTACGTAGTGAAAAACCAGGGTGGTCCAATTTATGCAACGGTCCAATTTCGGCGACTTTCCCCTACATTTTAAGTTGCGATTATTTCTTGTTATGACCATTAAAGTTTTCAAAATATATTCCAGGATATCTTCGCTATCATAAAGCTTTAATTGACATACCAACACGCTTGGTACGTTCCCGATGATCACAAAAATTACTATATACGAGATGATGAGGTCAGTCGTGGGTATGACACTTGGACGAAAAAATGAGCTATGTGCATACGTGAAATTTGAGCTAAAGATCGGTAACGGATAGGACACCAAAATTCGTTCCCTAATAATAAGGGACTTTTCGTGTCCTAACATGCGCTAGGAATACTTTTAGATTACAGATGTAGCATATTCAAGATCTAAACCCTTATTTTTGTGTCCTGGAATACCGGCCTTACAAATGAAGATATGAGTCGTTGTTGTGACATGGATATTGACATTAATTCATGTCCGAGCCACCATTGTTCGTAAGCTGGTGACTGGTGCTATTTATGTCTGGCCACTTGGCGCGAAAAATATAGAAAAGGAAGGGGAGCGTACAGTTGTAGTGTACCTCGACGTTAAAAGACACCATAGGCATTTTTGGCGTTAAATAAAAAATTGATATTATGCCCATGATGTTATTTTTGCTCCGAAAAGTGACATAAATTAATATACTATAAGAAGAAGAAGAAATATTCACGTCGCGTTTTGTTCGGTGAGAAAAGTACACTACTGTAATTACAATTTTGTGACATGGTTTGCTTTACCTCTAGGGCACAGCCACAGGAAAAATGTTGAGAAGTTTTTCAATTGAAGCGATGAAACTCTTACCAGAAAAAGGAAGGGGGGGGGGGGAGGCAGCTTGCACATAAAGACAGCACGAGTGATATAAATTAATACATAAAGTGCGCGCGAGGTGCAGAAAGTTTTGGCGGAGTTCAGCGAAAGGGCTCAGAAGGAAACAGAGAGGATGGAGGACCAAAGTATTGAGGGATGGGTTGGCGACAGAAAGTTCTCATTCAAAAATTGTGTTCGGAAAGGAAGCAGAAGTTTGGCTCCTTGATTCCATCCAATTTTTTTTTCCTTCCCCTAAACTGAACTTCGCCGTGGTGTTTGTAATCCGTTTCTCGGCGTGCCCGCTGCTCTTCTCAAACTGAATTATTAAAAAGGTCTAAGTGCCTGGTGAATAACTCGGGTTCGCACTCCAAAGTGTCGATTTTTAATTAACTACCTTCCTGGCTATTAAAAACAAGTTTCAATTGTTAACTTTAAAGAACATATAGACAAATACAGTATCCAGAATTTTTTCTTCATTTATATTAGAGCAATATTTGATAATTTCAGAATGTGTTTTACGAAATATCACCACTTCTTAAGGTTCAAAGACTTAAGATTATTACTGTAATACAATATTTATCACAACATGCAATCAATAAATGAAGGTACTTAATATGAAATTTTATGTGTAAAACCTATAATTGAATGTTTTTTTCACGGCGATTTTTTACAGTATCTTCTCGTGACAATCAATTAAAAATAATTATTTTTTCATCACAAATTTGTCAAATATCAATTAGTTTTCCAAACGAGCAAACTTCTTAAAGGATTGATAACATTTTTTTAGGCTCACAGCCTCATATTTTTTTCTCATTTAGTACCATGATAAAAATTCAGAAAATTGGTAATATCCTAATATATTTTAACCTTGCTGGATTGTCAGCTAAAATTTTGGAATTTGCAAATTTGACAAATAGTGGAGCACGCTTGAACGCAACTCAGAGAGGAAGATATGCATTTTTTAACAGTTTAAATAAGCATCCTTTATTTTTCAGATATATTCTGTATGCCATTTAATAAATTTTTATAGTTACTTAATTACAATTTCTGTGTTCTCGAGGTTTTGTACTGAGAGATGCCGTAATGGCCACAACGTTTGCATTTGTTACGTGGATACAACCATTCTTGTTGTATCTGAACACATGATGTGTCCTCTATGTAATGCAATATTTATTTTTTGACGTAGCTCTCCATACTTCGCCACGCTATTCCGCTAACGCTTCACTAGTCGGGCACACCCGCTGGAAGATAATTAAGGCAGTTGCGGTCGAAACCAGGTTCGAATCACAGCTTTCTCGTCGTCGTCGTCAGAACGAGAGCGATGTCCCTTAAGGTGCTCCCTAATCTGTGAGAAAAGGCGAGAGTCGCTAGATGCAAGGTCAGCGCCGCACGGCGGGGGCAGTTGGTACTTTTTGTACTGCAGACGCCGCAATTACTCCTGAGTTTCTAGACGCACGCGCCGGCTAGCTTTGTCGCACTGCAAAATACTACACAGAAAAAAAAAATTACAATACTTTTACAAAAAAACTCCTTTGGAAACCTGTTGCCAATAAATGGTTTGTAATACAACAAGAAATATATTGCAACTTTTTACAACACGTGGCTATGGTTATTTTTGCACATTTGAAACACTTATTTTTCGAAATAATACTGAGTATTACTTATGAAAAAATGTTTCATTCATGTATAATTCTTTTAAACCATTAAAAGTATATCGAATAGTAAAAAAATTTGACTTTGTTTCGTTAATTCATGCTAAATATTTACACAGTTAATACTGAAAAGTTATTTAGGAACCGGTTTACGAATAACTTTAACTATTGGAGATACTGGGAAATCGCAAAGCATAAATCTCCTTTTAAGAATCCGAATACAATATTAGTAGTATAGGAATGACGGTCCGGAAACAGGATTCAGGATGTGGAGCCTGTGGAGCCGACCGCCATCTTGGATTTGTGACGTCACGGCGGCAAAAATTCCTCAAAATTCCTCAAAAATGACTCAAAATGACTCAAAATTTCCCGTTTTAAGAAAAAATTTCCCGTTTTCGAGGGAAAAATTCCCGTTTCGAGGGAAAATTTCCCATTTTATTCCTTAAAAATCCCAGCGGCTGAAAATTCCTAAAACTGGCTTAAGCATCCTTAACTCAAGCCAACGTTAAACCATTTATAGGATTATGACGTCACCATTGCAATTTTCGTTACGCCCGCCATCTTTAACTTTTTTATTTATTATCCGATTTTAATGAAAAAAATTTTAAAATTTATAAAAAAATTAAATTAATAAAATTTTAATATATTTTTTATAAAAAATATACTTTTTAGACACGGAGTTCGGAGTCCTCGGTTCGAACCCGACGAGGTCAAAAAAAAACTAAAAATGGCGACAGGATCCTTCCACCACGGAAGTCACCTACAGACTAACCTACCACCACCAATAACAAGGTCAACTAGTATGATGTCATGTCCGCCATCTTGTCTTCGTCTGCTGGTAACCATCATCATCTTGTTATCGTCGGCGAGAGTGCGCTGACACCATGTTAGTTTAATTCTTATCCGCTAGAGTGCAGTAATCATTTATTATTGCTGTGTCACCCACCATTTTGTCATTTGGCCGCCATCTTGGAATCGTGTAATTATTTAGCTAGAAATTCGGGAAAAATTCCAAAATTTATTAAATAAATCACTCATTAATTTACAGATTGATTCTATCAGTTTCAGTCCTTGGTTCGATACCCGATCGATGCAATAATGTTTAATTTGATGTAAAAAAAAATAATTATTTTATTATTCCATGTTCAACATTCTTAAAGAGACATTAAAACCTCTACTGTCATCATAATCCTATAAGCCATCAACACCAACATATTGGTAATTCATAATTTTAATGCTAGAGATTCGGGAAAAAGTTCAGAAATCATTAAATAAATTTCCAATCAATGTACTGATTAATTAGATCAACTTAGGTCCTTGGTACGATTCTGGACGATGAAAAAAAAATAACAATTTAACATAATAGTAACAGGTTCGAGGAATTAAACACCACAAGTTCTTTCACAAACATAATATTTATTACATAATTTCTATTCTACTACAGGATAACTTACGAAAGCCAGCAAATTTACAATCATTTAGTTCCGCAGAGGTGTGAAATGACTAATTCTTAGCTCCAATCGGTTTATACTAGACAGAGTCTAGCCAGAACCTTTACAGACATAGTTCTCCTCTTCTTGACAGAGTTTCTGGATTCCATTTTTAACAGTTTGCTTCACATCGTCAGAACTGTAAATTACTGCAGCCGATGTCTTGAATGCACACTTCTTCACTTTGTCATCTAACGGATACGGCTTTCCATATAGACAGTCCAACCACAAGTTATATTTCAAAGGTCCGTTTGTCGCTACGTCATCAGTAAGCTGATTGATTATGTTCTGTCTAATATCATCAAGAAAAGTACAAATGTCCTTCGACTCACCGAACGTATTTAGATAATAATAGTCTTTCAACGTTCCACGAAATGCAGACTGCGCCAAGTAGAAGCCATTATCGTTTACTTGTAATGCACCGAACACAGTCTTAGGTTTAGTTCCATGTCCAGACGTCATAGCAATCGGTTGCTGCACATCGGTTTTCTTGCTTGTACGCTCACGAGTCTCCAATCTAAAGCGAGGAGTCGAAATGTTGACAGGTAGTTCAGCAGGAGCACAGACTCCACCTTTACATTTTTTCGCATGATGTCGCAAACTGTCAATTCGAGTAAACCATTTAAGGCACTCATCACAGCGAAACTTCATTCGAGAAGGATTCTTCGTGCATTTGCTCCGCTCATGTCTTCGTGCATCATGGGAAAATTCGAACGACGTATCACAGTAGCTGCAAGGATACCGTGGTGATGAAGACGAGCCATTCAGACCTGATCCAGATACAGGTGTTGCAACAGTAGTACCATTTCCAGGCATACTCTTATGCACATCGATGCATCGTTGTTGCGCCGAAACCTTTACTTTCTGCCGCACAGCAGGACCTTTGCATGCCTTCATGTGCGTTTTCATATTATCTTTTCTGGCAAACTGCTTATGACATTTCTCACATACAAACATTTTACG